>NW_021939395.1:13816810-14484788 GCF_001715985.3 Manacus vitellinus | reverse complement strand
CGCTCCGAGTTCGGGGTCTCTCCGCGCAACTTGGGTTACGCGGCCGGACCTCTGCGGGGTTTCCATCCTCTACCTTTCCATCTTATCGCAGCTGCTGCGAGATAATTGACTAAACCCAACAGAAATAAAACAAACTCAGGTTGCCTAAAAGTTAGGATACCTTTTTTTTTTTCTTCTTTATTTCTCTCCCCTCCCTTTCTTTTACGATTTTATTCCCTATGTGGAAGTCGTGTGTGATTCGTGCTCGGCACACTGCATGGGAAGAAGCGGCTTGTGCTTTGGATCGAGGATTTGCTGTTGCAAAGCGGTCTAACTTCCATGCAGTGGGGCAGCCTTCACTACTATAAACGCCTTGATGATGTGCTGAGGAGCCCATGTAGATTCACATCTTGTGCAGAGAAGGCGCTGAAGGTAAGAAGGGGTCTTGGGGAAACGAGGGATTTTTTGTAGCCTTTTATATGATATCTTTTGTCCAGCATCCCCCTTTGAAGCAGAGCATTAGCAGTTCATTCAGAACAGTATGGATAGGCTGGAACCGATGAAAGTCTGCTCCTGTGCAAAGTACACGGAGCTCACAAGTGAATGCAAAAGCTGTATTTATTTTTAGTCTGATAGCACAGCACGGCGAGGATCTGTGCTCGCGGCGCGGACACTGAGCAACTCGCATAGCTCAGGAATGAGGAGATCCACGGTCTCAGTCTCTGATGGGCAGTTTGCATTGGCTGCTGCATTTTGTTGAATGTGTACCCCCGCTACCTCCCTAGAGCATCCCATCAGCCTGTGTGATTTGTTGTTTTTTGCAGATATAGTGCCTACTATTAATGAGAGAGGGAGAGGGATGGGAAAAAAAACATATGGAACATTTTATTGATGTGATCATAATCCTGTAATGGAGATTGCATTAAATGAGGATTGCATCAAAATGCCAGGCTGCTGTGGAGAGCCGAGAAAGCAAAAACTGTGCTGGATTGTAAATGAAGTTCTTTGATTGAAGGATTTTCTTGAACCATGAAGGGATGTCTGTAAGCTTAAAGTTGCTGTGTATGTGGAGTACTGGAATGGGATAAAACCCAGATCAAGCTGAAATGTATTTTAATTGACTCAAGCTCTGGATACAGTTAGAATTGGGTAGAGGCATTGCAGTGATGCCCAATGAATTCTTGGTTTCAGCTATGGAGACCACAGAAAGGCAAGGGGAGAGGAGAACCCAGACAGACAAGGAGAGAATATGATCGTTTGGGGAAGAGAAGGATGGCTCGTCTGTGACTTTTGCCATCATGGCACAGAGCTTACAGCCTGCTGGCTATAAGCAGAAACCTTGCAGGCGATGTGGAAAGCAGAGGATTTATCTCACTTTCCTTTTGCAACCTGGGTGTAGTTGCCTGTAAGACTAGCTGTGAGGTGCATGTCAAGGGGCAAACGGGGACCCATTTGCCCCTCTCGGACACTGAAGGAAATTGTGAGACTGGGAGAGATGGAGTCGGCTCAGCTGATCCTGCCTTTTTGAGCTTGAGTTGATAATACATGTTGAGTAATTGTTGCTGCTTATCTCAATCGGCAAAGGAGGGGAGAAGATGTTCAAGTTTATTGAACCGAAGCAGAGCTGAGGACAGTAGATACTATCAGCTCACCCTTGCATTCGTTTTGTGCTCAGTTGCATTCTGGCATAGAGAACTGAGCCACAAAGAGCACCTTCTTCAAGCCTTACTGAAAGGAAACCTAAAGAGAACAAAAAGATTAAGTGAAAGATAAATTTTAACTTTTTGCTTGTCTGCAGTGGAAGTAGCATTGGTCTGCCAGGCAACACAGGTCATAAGAGGTAAGATAAGCAACAAAGTTACTTATTTATTTATTTATTTACTAACATTCCCACACGCACAAACAAAGTTGGCATACAAAGAAACATCACGGAGTGGGGAAGCACCACGTCTGAGAAGCGCCTAAGTTACAACTGATGTAAACACAAGAGAAATTCCTATAAGAATCCTCAATAGTACCTATGGGTAACTGCAAAAGAGCTGGTTAAATTCAAAATTATATAGAATAAACCAAAGCCAAATATCTGATGTTCTCAGAAGTAATTTGTTTTCCCATTTGTGTATAAAATCTGAGGTAATATTTCCACAACTCTTCCTTTATATTTGACATAAAGTTGAGACAGAAACACTGATTTTAAATAAAGTGACGAAAAGCAGTGTAAGCACATTGAATTCCTGTTAAGCATTTTATTTTGGCAAAAGATAACTTTTCGTGAATTGTGAGAGATGGATTTAGAATATTCATGGCTAAACTCCAGGGAGCTCAGTAGGCAGAAGGTTCTTCCTCTAAAGAGATATCTGGAAAAGATGTGTTTAAATTTCAAGCCATATTCAGTTGAGACTGTTGGTTTCCACATTTTAAAATAATTTTTTTATACCTCTTAGGGGAATGATGGTTAATCTGGGCAATAAAGCAAGTATTCCTAGCTCACTTTTTCAATAGAAAGAGCAAGCAGTGTGCTTTAACTGTACTTCCGTATATCCAATACTCCAGATTTTACTCTATTTTTTATCAAATAACAGCTGTGGAAAAATCTTGTCTTTTGAAACCATGGTTATCCATGCAGATCTTAGTCTGTATTTTTGCTACAGAAGAACTCTGCTTCATGGCTGCATTGTTCATCCTTGCAGCATTTCTTTAAATGTGAGCCTTGCTATAGTTAAAGGATAATTTATATTCAGTGTAGTACTGTCTGCACAGTGGAATTGGCTTTATACATCACAGCCTCTGTAAAAAAAGAGATCAAAGATCTGAACCTGTGGTCCTGTATTGCATTTGTATTCTACGTGGACTTGAGTAATCTCATACTGGAGCCATTCATGCTCCCATAGTTAAGAGTATGTCAGTCTTTCCATTAAAACATCATTTGCTTAGGAATTTAACAGCTAGTTTTAGGACAGGCTCCAAGCTTAAGTTGGACGCATTCATATAGTAAAAAAATAAATATATCCTAAACAATGAAGTCTAATAACATTTGGCACCATTAAGTTGAATTTATAGAAAAGCTAGTAGAAAACAATACCTGTCTGAAAAACGTAGAGATTAAAAGGGAAAAAAACTCAACCACAAATCTCTCAAATTTGGAAAGCACCTTGTGGATCCAGGTGAGTGTTTCTACCTGGATTTTAAAACAGCCTCTGATGGTTAAGCGGGCAGTGGGACTTTTCTTAAAGGATAACAGCACCGGCTCAAAGCAGAAATTAGTCAGATCTCAGTTTAATGGTTCAGCCTCACATTGCATCAGAACTGATGTTCTGGTGACAGTTCTTTTGAGGCTTAAGTTACAAGAAAAACAAACCCCAAACCTTGCATTGTAACCGGTGAAGTTTTCCATTCAATGAGCCAAAGAGAACCATTCACTTTTGAATGGTGTTTATTGTCTGACGCAGGTGTTGAAAGCATTTGGGGGATGTGCTGCTAAAGCACACTTGCCAGGTAGTCCACCCGGGAGCAACCATCCCGGTAATCCTGCTTCCCATCAACGGTCTATTTACACTTAAACAGAGCTCTTTCTTCTAAAGCAGCGCAGAGTCTTTTCCAATCACCTGTCTCAGAAGTAGTGGCTTCATCTGTGTAAAGTATGATGACTTCTGGCATATTTCAGGTTAGAAGTGAAAAGACTGGAATTACAAATACACCTGGGTTCAAGGATACAGTTGCACATGCTATGTAATAGCAATGTTCAAGTAGCAAGTTCTAGACACAGCTTCCTATATTCCAAGTGTTTTGGACTGGATGAAATAAATGAGTATTGTTTGAATGAAAGTGTTGCCATTTACATAAAAATTCATAAGGGAGATTTATATTCTTCTGTCCCACTTACCTCTTTCTGTAATGAGATCACTGAGGAGTTTGTAACTGTTGTCTCTCACCAGTGCAGTGAAGTAGCAGTGACCGTATCTTTCTTGGATGTTCTCAAAAGTCATGCTTCTTGCAGATACACAGGCAAGTAATGTGAAACCAGGAAAAGTTAATGTAAAAATTAGAATACAGATGAAAAACTACTGTGGGATTTATTATGTGGATACAATCAAATCATGGTAGTTTTGACAGTAAGTAGAAAACTGTGAAGCGTTTTCTGTAACTGTGTCATAATTAAGCATTCTTTTCCTTTGAAGTCTATTGTTATTGCCTTTAAGAAAATCCTGTTGAAAATTAGTTCTGATACTGTTCGAAATGTATGTTTTCTCATAGATTATGCAAGATTTAGCCTTGATCAAACATGACCTGAGTCAAATCTTCCTGCAGCATGTGAAAAGATTCCTGTTGGAACAGGGCCTTCCATAAGTGCTTCTTGCATTACGTAATGTACATACTTGAACTTCTGCCACTCCTTTAGGAGTTCTACCTGTTCATGTGGTATAGAAGGCATAGGTGTGAAGGAGTTTAGCTTGCAGGAGTGGCAGAACTCAGCCTCTTGAACAGCAAATGCTTTACTAACTTTTCCAAGAGGTTCTTTTTAAATGGCTGTTGTTTTCCTTCATTTAAATTGCGATAGACTCTGCAATGATTATATAATTTCAAGGGAACTTACATAGCCAGATCATCAGAGAACTTAATGTGTTGTTAGAGAGGCAGATGAATGCCGAAATCATTGGAGACTTCCAAATTCAGTAGTGAAATTACAACCAGAGGTGCCCACTGTCTTTAAAACCCATTGCTCGGGGGTTTAACATGACAGCTCCTCGTGCTCAGAAACTTCGCTTGCTTCATTTTCCTGCCAGGGGAACATCTTGAGTTGTGTACTGCTTTGATGTGATATGGTTGTTTTGGGGAAGATTTTCTTCCTCCAAGCTGGTCTAGAAATAAGATGTCACTGGTGATGTAGTCTGTTTGCATATCAGTGTTTATCTGTTGCATCCTTAAGGACATAGTTTTATTATTGTTGTAAGAATTTAATTAGTAATTATATACGCTTGATGCTGTCTACTGAAGTAGGAGGAAATATATACTAAAGGGAAGAAAATCAAGCAAAAGTTTGGAATGCTTTAGGCACAGCATGTTTCATTTAACCAACTGTGCTATCTTGTTAAATAAATAAATGTATATGTATGGAAATCTATGATCTGCTGGATCTGTGTTCACATACGTGGGCACACTATAACCACACACACTCTTGTTTCCAGCTGTAGTCCCTGGCACAAGGAACATAGAGGTCCACCCAAAGAAAAGTCACATATTTGGGATATGACAGAACTGCAGGTTCCATAAAATGGAGCATAGGAAGCAGTTATAAAGAAGCCAACTGCCTGCCCTTAGCCTGTAATTCAGATGTCATTAGGTCACTTTTTTTTATAATTGTCCTAAAAAAGGAAGTTCCATGACTTTAGGTAGAAACTGAATTTTATCTCTCTTAATGGAAGTAAAAGTCATGTTTAGTAACTTCTGCAGGTTCTGGGATTGCTTTTGCAGTTAAAAAAGTATGTATCTCTCTTCTTCTGGCAAGTATGAAGCTGTGTGTCCTGACAGACACATGGTTACTTGGGTCGTTGGTTTTCCTTAGGTGTGATGGTAGTTTTCTTCCTGAAATGGAGAGCAGCTTCAATAGGAGGCATTATGGCAAGGTTCAGGTTGGATTCACAAACTGGAAAGGGATTTTCCTAGCACTTGTAGGATGTTTGTGATGAAAAGCCTAGACTGCACTTGTCAACACTAAATAGCCAAAGAGCCTGCCATAGCATTCTCTAAAGAAAAGTGTGGAGGAACTCTGGTCTTTGGAAACCTCATTAAATGATGACTTAACAGGAACTGTAATGTGCATATATAACTCTGAACTCAAATAAGGCCTCACTATAGTAGTTTGTTCAGATTATAGTTACTGTCAGTACTTTATAAATATACGCACAATATAAGGATGAAACTAAAGCTGTGGAGTAATGGAGTAACGGCTTTACTTTGTCAGTCATTTAATTGACTTTTGGAAAATGTACATGGCAGCATTGTAAATAAAAATCTAGAGTGCAAGGCAACACATTAGTAATTTCAGGGATGCAAAACTGGGAAAGAAATGCATAGCATTCATTTTCTCTTCATCTCCCTGCCTTGTCTTCATGTGAGACTCTACCAGAATGAATGGTTTCCAGTGAAGGGTTTTGTAATAATTTCCTGTAACTGAGACTCTGCTACAAGAGATCAGTGAAGTGCTTGTCAGACACGTGTGCATTCATGTCTCATTATCAGAGAACTCTGTTTAAAATTCATGTTCAGGAGATCTGTAATTTTATGACTTATTAAAGAAAATTGTATATAAGGTAAATCAAGGGTTTTTTTGTCCCAGTTTGTTTGTTACAGTTTTCTAAGATAATTCAGAATGGCCTGATCCTCTGACAAAATAGCAGCTGAAGTAACAGTTATTACTTCTTTATCTTCTATTATTCCACACGAAACTTCAGGGAAAAAAATCTCACACTTACATGTGTGTAGTTGTTTATGGCATTAGTGAAATCTGAGCAATGGAAGTTACAGAAGGGTCCTTAGGTACTGGGAAATAAGTGTATTTTAATTACATATAATCAGTCTGGAATAATGATGACTAAAAAATGGAACTATTGTAATATATTTGGTATTCACATATTCATCCACACCCTCTCATTTTTCACATATAAGCCCTATAAAAAGACACTATATCTAGGAGAACACCTTAAATCACACTTTCTTAGCAAAAAAATAATTTAAAATCTCTCTTCCAAAGGCTACAGAATTGTACAGTTATTTATTTTTTGACAATATGCTTGGTCAAATATCAGTTAGTTTGTGTCTTTCACTGTTTAGCTTTATCTACATATAGAAAGAAAACCATTTCCATGAACTGCTCTGGAAGTACTCTAAAACATAATGCAAAGTATATTTGAGATCAGTTCACAGAACATTAACTTAAGGTGTTTCAAGATGGAAATGGGGAGAAAAAAGACATTTGGCATATCAGGAAAAAATAAAATTGACCACTCTAAAAAAATAAATGCGAGTCAGAAACCAAAGACTAATACTTTCAAAGAAATGCATGACTTGTGTCTCTGGTCAGAAACTGTTGTGTTCTGAGCTGAGGAATAAGGTTGAATATGTCAAACATTGGCAGCCTCCTGATGAGCTGTGAGCCAGTAACATCTTGTGGCTGTAGCTCTGCGTCAGTGCTGAACTATGGGCTCACTGAACAACCTGAAACTTGTGTGCTGAAGGGAGAGAGATTCTTGGTGACTAAATACCAGTGACTCTCTAAAGAGTTTTGAATGTTTTAATGAAAGCACTTAAAAATTCCTGCTTTCTTCTGGCACTGAAAACAAAGAAAATTGAATCTACGTGGCACCCACTCTTTCTCTCTTTTTAAATTCTACTGAATTGTCTTTGAATTAGGTTTGTTAATTGAAGTTGAAAAGCAGTAAATTAATAAATTTTACTATGGAACTGAGCAGGATTAGTATTTTCCATAGGACTTCCATAGTTTGGGTGGGTAAGTTCCATTTTCAAAGCGAGTTGGTTTCTGACAGAGCCCAAAACTTCCCTGCTTTCAGAATCTTTGAAGTGTTTTTGCAATCAGTGCTATTTTGGTTAACGTCTGTTATAGTAACAGTCTATACCTCATCCATGTTTTCTTAAATTTCTTTGAATATTAGGGACATTAAATCTAGTCACATTCAATATTCAAAATATAGTGAAACCCAAGGATGATTATTCTATCCAAAACCTAAAAGGAAACTATGAATTTGAACTAAAAACATTACCAGTTCTTACCAAGGTTGCACAAAATAAACTTTTTAAAGGAATGATTATGTCCTTTTAATCAACTTTATTTTACTCAAGTAGATTTTAAACACTTTAAGAGGAGGAGCAGCAGCAGAAGAATTAGGAAATTAATCATAGATTAATCATTCATTGTCGTAGAAATTAATCTATTATATCAGGATGAGAGTTGAGTTTTGGGCCAATTACTTCTTATTTAACACCCTGTATTTTGTGGCTGATCAAACAGACATGTTTAAGCATCAACCAGCCTGCCCAGTTAACTGAGTGGAACCCCCAGCACTGGAAAAAGTGACAGTTATTTTTTAAGACAATCACACTAAGGAAGAACTAAAGTCAGAAAAAGAGATTTTTTCTACTTTCTGTTAATCTAAACTTTAAAATCCAGTCAGACAAACTGAGGCAATAAACAGAAGTTAAAACATTGAAGGAAGTTTATAAAAAGGAAAAGAACTGGCTGAAATTTGCCGGAATTTATGATAAAAATAGTTCATTTTTCTTCAAAGAATCATAGATTCCTTATAGAATGGTGAGCCAAACCTGAGATCCATTGTATTATTCATTAAGTTGGAAAAAAAAAGTAAATATACTGGTAAATTTGTTGTGCTAGAACAGCTTTTTTTGTGATTGTATTGCATTACACAGCTCGGATTCAGTCCCTAATATGAATGGAGTTTGGCTTCAAGGTTGTGTTTGAGTAGTGCTCTTTGGAATCACTGTGTAGGGTACTTTTAAATTACTAAAAAAATCTTAATTAACAAGGTATTATTGCTATTTGGGACTGCTTGGCTTCATATACTAGGTCAACTGTCCCATAGCTGCTTCCTTTGGATACTTTTTGTCTTGATAATTCAGGTTTCAGGATTTGGTTATTATTTAACACCAATGGGAAAACATAAAAACCCAGAATATTTTCCTGTCTAGTTCAACGAAAGCCTAATCTGGCTCCATACAAATGCCATTTGTTATGAGTCCACTTAATGCCAGTGTTTGTATTTTTGTTGTACTGCACTTAACAAAAAAGAGTATTTAAAAAATAATGTCTGAATCAAAAATTGTACGACATCAGTCTGCAAAAAAGTTGTACAGTCTCAGCTGTACATGTAATTCATTTTGGCAGGTGCAGTACTTTTGGGCTCTATTGTATTATAAATGCTAAAAAAGCTCAAAAGAAATCATTGGAAAAAGATTTAGAGTAAGTGATTTAAGGGAGGCTGGCAGGTGGTACTGTGTGGCTACTGCAGGATTAACTAAATTCTGGAAATGCAGTCACTTCAGACTATTGGATCTGTGTCTTGATTTAGTCATTACTGAAGCAAAAGTCACCACCTTGCTGATCTGCTGAACTGTGAGGCAGTTGTTCATGGAGGTGTTAATCAACCAACTTTCTGAAAAGTTCAGGATTCCTCAGTTATTAAAGTGATAACTTGGTCAGGACACCTCTTTACCTACTGTATATGTGATGTGTAGATGATAAAGATCTAACATGTGGCACTACAAGTGTATGTCCGTTGGGGAAGACAGATAAAGTGTAGGAAACCTCTAAGGAACAGTGAAGTTGAAATGAAAATACTATTGGAAACAACTTCAGTGGGTTACTATGGTAGTAAAATACCTCGTGATAAGCCTCACAAATGTTAGATATGCTCAGATATGTCTTAGTCTGATGGCTGAGGGAATTAGCATTTTTAACAGACTATTTTGTGATCCAAAAGACCAGATTTAGGATGCCATGCATCACTTTGTGAACCTCGTTTGTGGCAGATTTTCCTCCTTTCCTTTTCTTTTAATACATACTCTTGGACTGGAGTATTTCTTACAACTTCCCCTGTAACTTTTGGAGGGAGAAACATGTCAAATCCTTTGTGGGCTGGCAACAGCTGTTCTCTTTCTCGGATTTTGGAGCTCCTACTCAGTTTTATGAAGGACTCTGTAAATGGGAGCCCTAGTTGGAGTTACATACTTCTGTCAAAATGAAGAGTTGCCTGTTGTCCTTGACATCAGTGTGATTTTAGGCTGCATTCTGCATCCTAATTTGCACCAGATCCTTTACCATTTTATATTTCCTGACTGCAAACTCTGTACTTATCTGAGTTTCCTAGCGATATGAAGTGCTGCAAGCACATAAAATAATCTTGGTAGTGAACCAAAAGAAATACTTGAAGCAGTTTCTCCTTTTTTACACACTACAAAAATGTTCACTTAATATTCAGAAGAATCAGTGGAAATTTTCAAAGCTTGACCTAAGGCCCTAAGCAACCTGATGTAACTTAGAAGCTTTAAGCAGGTTTGGCTAGACAGGCTCTCTAGAGGTGTCTTCCAGTCTGAACTTCTCTTTGGTCCTTTAAAAAGACTTTGACTCCTCTATATAGGTCACACCTTTTTGCTTTGTCTCAATTGTGATTTTTTTTGGCTGAAATTCAGGAGCTTGCTATGTCCTTACTGTTCTGCTTGTTCAGGTAGTGAAGAAGAGAGAAGCAGGAAGAGAAACCTACTAGTGAACAGAAGAGAGCTGTTATTTTTGTGCTGGGATGTGGATCTCAGCATTGGTTACTATTCCTGTCTCAATGTGTGCTATTTAGTGTAATTTTGGAGGCCTCCTTCAGCTGGGGTTATACTCACAGGCTGCCACTTCAACAGGTCGTTTCTTCGCTGTCTTTGTGCTGTGCTGTTCTGAATACAGGTTGAAGTACAACTTTTGATCTGTGAAACACTTTCTGGTTTCCTTTCTCTTTCTGAGAAAGTCCTGTTGCGTGTTTTTGTTCTTCTGTAAAAGCCAACTGGAAAGCTGAACCCTCAGCTTTATTAACAGAGCTGAGGGCAAAAAAATCCGAGACTGATTTTTTTTCCCTTAGTCCTACAGAACCTAAGTTACTTGACATTCAGAGCTGTAAGACAAACTTGTTAATTTAGTTTTTCCTGAGGGTTTTCTTGGGTGGACGCATTTGTTCCAGTGTAATTTTGTTTGTATTTGTGAGGAGTGTTCTGCTGATGCTTCATGTTGATCGTTTAGTGCTCTTGACTACAAGAGTGTCTGGAGGTTGATTGACAAGTCCCCTAAAAAAATGCAAGAAATGCAGTTTCTAGAGAGGGACTTAACAATGTGTGACTGTGAGGAAAAGAGAATAAAACCAGGTTGAGAATAGACAATATTTTTATGGACAGAAATTTAAGCACTTTCAGTAGATAGAAGACCACTGTAAATGAAACCAAGGTTCTTAAAAATCTCGAAAAAGGATCTTTACTGTTGCAGAAACTCTAATTTACTCCTTGTTTCATCATGGAATTTTTTATCAACGCACGCAGTCAAACAAAACTGTGCACTGGAAAGCAGTGAAGGTGCCTGAATCTGAACCAGCATTTCATGATTGTTGTTGTTAGAGTATTTCTTCATTTCAGGTACTTTCACTTACTTTCCATGCTGTCTGTGGAACACAATGCCATTGGTATTTTTTTAAATATCTTAAAGGATCATAACACTGCATATACTAAATCTAACTGAAATGTAGGTTAAAAATTACTTCTATGGGTTTGTGTTAGTTTATTTGGACCAATTTAAACCGAAAGCTCATCAGAATCCTGAGTATAGTCAGTGTTTTCCATCCTTGACTCTTGCTGTACCATTTTGTTTCTGCTGTCTCAAAAAGAACACTTTGTTTCCCTTAAAAAAATACTTAGGTGTTATGAAATATTTCAATAAATGTCAGCTGCATGCAGTTTGTTGGTCATTAAACCAAGTTGTTCCACAATCATGGACTGTTTCCTTCAGATTGCATTGAGGAAAGCTTCTTATCCTAATTATTTGTTTGTCTTAATTAATGTGTGGTAAAATGTGTGTTGCATTTGTACCATTAGACACTCTCAGTCTGATATTTTCAGAACCCTGCAGATGTGGATTTTAAATAAATGAAAAGAGCAGATGGTGTACAGGGAAATCTTTGGTAGGCCAAGGAGCTAAATCAAAGTTTCCTTGAATTCCAGGAGGCATCTTACGTAGAGACTGTGTTTCCATTACTAGAAAATTTAAGAATGAAATATTGATCTACAGTATATTGTAAATGTAAAGAATATTCTAAATATGCAGAATATTCTATAGAAAAAGTGTGTGCCATAGGAAGAGATCTGCAACATGCACTCTCTACTCATTAGCACATATTTTAGCATAGGGCTTAGACTTGCTTTGAGATTATCAACCCTGATGGTGCTGAATATAAAAAATGTCAATATAATTAGTCATCTCCAGCAGAAAATAATTTTTTCCATTTTTTTCCCTGTCTGGAGGAGGGGATGAACTGGTTTTCAGTTACTCTTTATCATTTCAGTTTCTATTTTTGCCTTCGACTGGGAACATTTACCAATTACTTTTTTCCATCTTGTATTTAGGGATGGGCTATTTTATGAGATAAGTCTTGGTAACAGAAATGCCCTGATGAACCAGAATGAACTGATGCTAATTCAGCAAAAGCTACTCCTTGACTGATGGTCAAGGAATAGGACATAGAACTGTACATGGTGAGCTTTGGATATAAAGTGAGCTACTTATAGTGCTAATCCACACTGTCTTAATTAAGACATTACAAGTGTTCAGTGTAGAAACTTCATATTGAATACTCTGGATAAGGGACATTATGAACAGATTCTGTTTGGCTTTGCATTGGTGCAACTACAATTTATGAAAATATACGATGGTACCCAGAAATTCAGAACACAGACAGTTGTTCTGATCCTTCCCTTCTTTGGGAAAAAAAATCTCAAAAAAAATACATCATTGCAATGATATCTAGGCAAGAGAGTGCAATTTAAATGTATAGTTACCATCATAGATGTATGTATGGGCTGTATAACCACAGGGAAATCACGGATTTTCAATTTCCCTTGAATGTGTTCATTATTAGAAAATGTTACCAGAGTATTGTTTGTTGTAGGAGAAGAAAATCCTGTTCAAGTTTTTAATGAATCTCTTGAGAGATTCATCAGATTTACAGGTTAAAAAAGCTGTAAACATTCTACTGGGAGTAATCATTAAAGAGAAGATGAATGTGAGTTATCTGTACACTTATTTTGAAACAGAAACCCTGAAGATGATTTACAGACCAAAGAGCTGTTTGTCTTTAAATGGTCTGTACTGCTGCAGTCTGCAATGAAATACGTATGATTAAAAGTAAGTCTGTTTGCAAGATGAGAACCAGTTCCACTGTTTCCTTTGGAGAATTTTATAGGTAAGACAGCATTGATCTGAATTTGAAGGGAAGAAGCCTGAGACAAATGTTTCCTTCATTTCTAGATTAAAAAAAGCATTAGAGTGGAAGAAAAAAGCCTTTACTGCATAGATAATCAACTTGGAGGGCCTTGTGTTGGAAATCTGCGTTTCTAAATCAAATAAAAATTAATTGTTAAGAGGTCTGTAGATCAAATAAATAAATTCAATCCTCAGATGAGTTACTTTTTTGGTAAATCTAAACAGTGACAGCACAGGGCTGCTAAAAGATTTGCCTTTCCATGAGGCACTTCGTACCCTTGATTATGCCCTCAAGCTTGACTGACCCAGCATCATGCTAGACAAAGTTTATAATTTGTGATGAAAAGGTTTGGTTAATAATTTTTTTTTTTTAATCCGGAGTATTACAGAGACAGTGAAGGGTACAATTTTGAATATACTGCTCAAAAAGTATTTCTAAACTAATAAATGAAGAATTGTTCCTTCAAATATTTTAATTGGTCACCTAAGATTCCACTGAACATATTTTTGTAGTTAATATCTCCTGCTTCTTCAGAAAACTCCAGGCCTGCCATGGAGAAGACAGTTTGCAGCTGGGGTGAATTTCGGCATTAGTTTTGTTTTGGTGGTGTAACTCTTCAGTGAAACACAAATGGACTGAAAACTTGAAAAACAACGAAATGTGAACTGTGTCCCAACCGCATCTGTTGGACATAACAGAAGTAGTTTCACAGTCATTCAGCTTTCCAAGAGGTCACCCCCTTTGCAAATAATATGCATAACAAACTGCTGTATTCACAGTGCCTCATCATTATGAACAGTGTGCATTTCAGCTGACACTGCCATGCACAACATGATGTTACCAGTTTAGTACATGACTGTGAACCTGATCCTATTGTCATACTGGAAATATTCAAGACTCCAAAATGAAATCACTCTGACACCAAGAGGATTAATACTTCTGCTGAATTTTCTTAGTATTTTGTAAAGATTACCTACTCCGTACTATTTTTTTTCCTAGATAAGTGTATGTGCATTGAATTTTAGTCTATTCTATTTTTTCTATTAGAAGTGTGTGTGTGTGTTTCAATGTCTATGCATGGACATGCTGTGGTCATGAAAATTGTAACTTATGTCCTTGGTCTGAGCTAAACATTGGGCTTAAAGGTTCTGAACAAGCTTCTTCATGAAGCAGTCCCAGTGAAAATTCATCTCTGACCTGAAATACCCATGAGCAGAATCCTCTTGAGCAAACCTCAGCCATGGCATTTGTAACAGTGTGCCTGACGATGAAGGTAAATCAAGACAAGAATGAGGACGTCAAGTCTGCTCTAGCTTAAGACTGAAATGTCAGAAAATGTGAAGGAATGTACTCATTCATGTAGAATCATTTTTGTGATGTGGCCTGTTGGTGGAAGATTAATGAAAAAGCCTTGTGACGTGTTTTGTGCTGGCGTTGTGCTTGGGTATGTCTTAAATATCAGTGGTGCAACGTGTTAGATCTTATGTTCTTTATGTTTCCTTTTACAAGAATTTACATTTGTACTGTCATTTCTCTAGATGACTGGAAAGCATTTTGCCAATTTTTAGGTATCCATTATCCACTGCCACCTTTCTGCACCTGTTTGTCTCCCACTGACTCCTACTTTTCCACAGATATGGACCCTAAAAGGAACATTTCTTGCTATGAAAGCAATATGTGCCAAGAGATGATTTGCAATCCTATGACTATTTCCTTCGCAAAGGCTTGCAAGATTTTAGGAAAAATGCCAGCTAGTGCACAGACAGTTTGGCTCTATAAGCCCAGCATTAAGATTAACAAGTTGTAAATAGCTGCATGTTGCCATTAGCTCAAAACCCTGCTGCTTTCAGGACACGATGAGGACTGTAATAGGAATGTTGTTCATTGCTTGTTGTATTTTTTTCTTTCTCTTGCACAGCACTTAACTGAAGAGTAAGTTTTAAAAGTTGGATGGCTTGTGATGGGGTCCTGATGTGATTCTCTCATCTGACTGACCAGCGTGTTGCTGGTAGAACTCTAACAAACAGATCACTGAGATGAGGGGAAAAAACACCAAAGCCAAACCTGCCACTGTTTTTTTGAACAAGTTTTTATAGGAAGGAATTTGTAATCCTGGATATTTTTTTTTCCTTCAAAAATAAATACAGTGTTAAGAGAGCTGAATATATTTACAGTATCTCATGTAAACATTCATATATGTATAAGGCTTTCTTACAACTATATGAATCTGCACATCTTGATTGGTGTCAGTTGAGCTGTGCTAGCTTATAAAAAACATGGATTGTATCTAGCATATGCCACTCAAAGTTACAGTATCTCTGTTTTTCAGACATGTATAAAAATTCAACTTGGTGTATTTAATGAAACAAAATATTTTCAGAGTTTAAGAGATGCTTAGTTTGTTTTGAGAATGTCTAATGTATTAACTTTTGCATGGATTGCTCAGTGAAGCGGCCGACTTTGGAAAAAGGTTGGTAAATTAATCTGTATTAGTGTATTTTTTTCATGAAACAATCAGTTTCATGACAGCTTGATCCTGACCGAGGAAGAGGTAGTCTATCAATATTTGGAATTCTACGTGACTATTTCTTTCCAAAAGAAAGCACCAACATTGATCATTAAGAGACCTTACCCTTGGATTTACTATATTCATTCATTCATTTTTGCCCATTTTATTTTGGATGGGGTGGAGGGACAGAGGAGAGTGCCTGGTGTTACCTGGGAGCACAGTGTTGTGCTGCTGTCTGAGCCATGTCTGCCTTAATTGTGGAAAATTTACAGTGGGGCTGAAAAGAACCACCTGTGTAGGAAAGAATTAGAGCAGAATCTTGGAGGAGAATTTCGTAGTTGTGATGGCAGGGTTGTAGAAGTGGATGGTTGGAACACCACAGTACTGAGATGAATATGCTGCAATACCAAGGCAAAGTGCCAGGAGGAAGGGAATGTGTTCAAAGAAACTGTGGCAATGGAGCTTCGCAATAAGGAGAAGCTTTGAGGCAAGACACTGAAGTACTGACAATATCCAAGTGCCAAGCTAGCAGGGAACACAAACCAAGGCAAAACATTAAATTCTCATGGAGAAGCACCCAAGTGCTGAAGGAAAATGCTAAAATGTTCAGATCAAATGGATGGTTATAATTCAAAGTGCTTAAGAGGCAAAAGCAGAAGTGCAGAGTTGAACAGTGTCAAACTGGCTGAACAGGGGAAGCGTGGAAGCTGGCAGATTAGCTCTGGTCTTTGAAACTAAGTTTTTAGGGAAGCTGATGTTACAGTTCAGTCTGATTTTGATTGACAGTCTCCTTATGGCGACATCAGAAGATTTATTGGTGTTTTAGTACAAGTGGGTTACTTTTACCAAAGCATGGAATAGCAGTAGTTGTTCTAACACAGAAGACTGCTGGGTTTTACTGAAGAGAGAAGTGATGTGTGGGGTACAGAAGTGCATCCCTCACAGTATTTGCTGTGTATAAAATTCAAAGGGGGAAATATTCCCAGAAGAATTCTCCTTAGGAGGCTTAAAGTCTACAATATCCTACCCAATGCCACCAACAAACCTTAAGATCAAAGGCTTGTTTAATAGCTATATGACATGTTTGCAAGTTTATAGGGTATGAATCCTACTGTTAAAGATCTTCAGGAAAGGTTACCCAAACCTATCCCCAGTCTGTTTCATTTCTGTAAAGACAGGGCATGATAATTCAAGAAAAGGTACTCGGTTTTAATATTTAGAAGTGTACAGTTTCTTCAATATTCAGCTCATGAATATTCATCTATTTTTTGTCTGTATGTCTTTATTTTAGAAGCAGCCAGGTCACTATAAGATAATTGGTGTCCTGTGACTGGTAAAACTTGTTGAAGGGAAATGAGATAGAGGTTTTAACAGAAAGGAAGACAAAGCCCTTCTAGCTTATTTTCAGGCAAAATGTGGTGAAACTGTAGAAAGGGGGAGATGGGTGTAAAATTCACAGAGACTCAACTCAACCCTAAGTAAACTTGCCTCACTCTAATAATGGCTGAAGGACCAGAGTGATGACAATTTGTGTGTGAAATTGTACCTATGTAAAACAATGCATGTTTGTCATGGTTCAGTGCACCTGGAAAGAAAACACTGTATGTGCTATACACGTGGTGTTGTCCATGGGGTTGGTAAGAGGCCATTTAACTCTGCATTTACTTTCATTAGAAATTGCTCTGTCTGCAGTTGTACCAATTATTGCTGTATTGTAGGGGCTGCCTCGGACTGCCAGCGATGCTTTTTTCATTGTTGCAGAGCTTTTCTATAGAGAGAAGATTTTTAGTACAATGTTAAGAGCAGTTTATTCTTCTTTTTTCTTTAATTTAAGGGTTTTACGGTTCTGATTAGTGTGCCAGTTATCAGTATGACAGAAATGCTGCCTCACCTGACACCACCAGTGTTGTTTCACTTTTCTTCACCTGTTTGTTCAGATAGCAAGTGACAGACACTTCCAGAGTACACGGTATCTTGTGTTCTGTGCACATTCTTACAGATTGATTGCCACAAAACATAGATCCAATATCAAATATGGAAAATATATTTTGATTACCCTCTTCTGTAATGTCTTTTCATGGAATAAGAGCAGTGATGCCTAGTGTGAGGTTTGAAAATGTTCAGGGTCTAAATCACACAGATGTGTATGGAAGGATCCCTCAGCTTGGAAAAGAATGATCTTGGAGCAGCCAAAATTTTCCCTTTACCCTTCAATGGTTTACAGTATTGGTCTGTAGCCCTGAACACATTGTAACTCCAGAGGCACTGGAAGTTTGTGGGAGAATTACTGGAGATTCAGAACAAAATTTGTACATGATCCAAGCCTCTCTTGGGCAAATACAGCATACTGTAAACTTGGGAAGAGTGTATGTTGTGTAACCATGCTCAGCTTCACAGCTGATTTAGAAAAAAATGACATCTTACTTCCCAGAATGAGATTTGGGGTAAGAAATTTTGTCTTGATCAAATGCAGCAGCTGCTGCAGTTTAGATTCTAGTGTGGTGCAAATCAAGCCCCCATTTCTGCTCTGTTCCGTTCTGCCCAAACAGGGGACCATTGTTGGTTTGGTTCTTTTTTCAGAGAACCAGTCTGTGCTTTGACCCCAGTAATTACAAATGATTTTTAAAAAAAAATAATTATACAAGTTCTGCCATATTGTGATGACACATATAAACAGTTTAAAAATACTTAAGTGATGAATTTCTGTTGTAAGAGCCAGCTGCAGAGTACTTATAACTGGAGTATGTTAAACCATTTAAATATTCCAAACATTATGTACAACAGATCTTGTACTAATTCATTATGAAAACAGCAATTTCATTTAATCATTTATTAGCTATTTATAAGGTGTCTGCATATTAAGTATGCATACAGATTGTTGTTCAACCTGGCGACCAGTATAATGCTTGCAGGAGTGTCACCCGTGTGTAATCACTGATGATTTTTTTTTGGTGATTGTTGTTCTCAATTACTAGTTACCAGCACAACTGTGTGGTTCTGAGACTTGTCTGTGTAATATAGTAAATGAGTCTTTGTCCCAGTAAGAGGGGAAAAAAACCCCAACAAGTTGCTTGAAACAATAGTCAAAGTTGAATGTAAGTCATTCATTACTCACTTCTGGAATGTGGATTTACCACATGAAGACAATGAAGCAAATTGCCCAGAAACACTGTAAAATCTCTGTCCTTAGAGTTTTTTAAGGACCAACTGGCCAAAGCCTGAAGGAATCTGGTCTGTGTTGGGTACTGACACATCTCTGTGCAGATTGGACTGCAGCCCTTTTAAGGACCGTTCCAATATGCAGGATTCAGTGACTTCTTACAAAGTCACAGTGGGGGACTAAGCAGAATGCTGTTAGTTATCTGTTGTGTTTCCAAGGTTGTTAAACATAGTTTTATTGTAGAATACAATGTTGGACTGTGATTAAAAAAAAAAAAATAATCCAGAGGAAACAAACTGCGCAATACTCTGTCATTCTATGCTGGTGTATCTTGATCACTGGTATTTTTACCACACTGCTGTAGGGCTTTGTTTTTATTTTTGCGTGACTGACATGTGAGTTTCAGCTTTCCTGTTGTGATAATGAGCTCCTTTGATGGGTCTTGCTGTACTGTAGGTGTAGGGTGCCATAGGATCCAACTTCTATTAGCAGAATACTGTTTGCTACATATCTTACACATATATCTGAATCATCTCACTTATTTGATGATTCAATCTTTGAGAACATTAATCAAGAATTTGCCACCAAAGTTAAAAATATGCAAGGCTTTAGGCTCCCAAATCCTACAGCCATGACTCTTATCTGTGTCCCATAAATATTTACTATTTTGGAAATAGTAATGTGTATTTTCACATATTGCAAAGATCTTGGCTTGAGCTCTAAACAGCTTTACAGCATAATGTGAAATGCTAATGCTAACAATAAATAAATGTATGGTGTGCAAAAGGGAACACAGAACCATCTTGCTAAAATTTACCTGATAAGGTTCAGATCATACTCTTCTGTGCCCACCCACATGATTCTCTGCCTGCTGCATAAACCAGTATGTGCAGATTGAACATAAACAGTAAAATTCTTAGAGATTGTTATAATTGTAACTAACAGGATTGTTTTTCAAATCTAGTCTTACTCCTATGAGTATGTGAAAACTGCAAGAGAACTTGTAGCTCTTAGCAGTTGTGACTCTTGTTATTGCAAACACCTCACTGCATAGTCCTTTTCATATATGTACTTACAGACTTTACTTAAATCTTGTAAAGAGGATGGGAAAGGGATAAGACTGTATTGCAAAAAATAATTTTCTCACACATCTCAGAACTTACATTTTTTATTTTTTCCTTCCCAAGTAGATAAATATAAAAATTTCTCTTGACAGCAAAGAATTGATAGACTACTGAAGATTTCAAAACTCCAGCAGATTCCCATAGTGATACATTACTTTGTTCTTTCAATGTTAAAGTCTTAGATGCAAATTTTTAGCACTGAAGTATTTGAGCACAGCTATACTATGCATTTCTTGTGAGGTGCCTTGCATAGACAATGAAAATGTGAATTATTCACAGAGATTTGGCATTGTTTGTGATGCTCTATGCCAGTGCACCTGCATTAGCTTCTCTTTTTAATACCTGTATTGTTGCCATTTTAGTTAAAACTGGGTCTACATTTTGTTGTAAATGTCTATATTCATGGGTTCCATTTGCCTTTTCTGATCTATAGATATGTAGAAAGTCATCAAATGATAAAATCAAATGGCAGACAAGGAGAACTGTGAAAAGCCAGAATCTTAAGTCACACATCAGTGCCTGTGGGTCTTCAGCAAAGTGGCACAACATGGCATTCAATCAAAATTAATATCATTTAAGCAACAGTGATTGAGCATAAAGGATTTCAGGGATTATTGACAGACTGAAAGAAACTGCTGGCTTGCAATAATCAAGCAAACTCATCTGGCTATTAATTGCCAGGAATACCTGCAATGAAGTGTTCATTGCTGTTAGAGCTTGATATTGATGGATACAATTGTATAGATTCTTTCTGCATAACAAACATTCATTTGCTGTGTATTAATTTTTTCAGCGTTAGTTCCTATCACCTAAATACGTTTCCAAAAATAGAAAAGAGGAAGGAAATTATCTAAAATTATCTACAAGGGCTTGTATAAAGTGCTGCTTTTGCTGCTGCCTTGAAGAAATGTGCCAGTTACAGGCATCAGTGACTGACTCCCAAACCCAGCATAAAACCAACAAGGATCCAGCAATGATGATACCAAACAAAACACAGCGAATAAAAAAATAAAGGTTCATAAAAATATTTGTGTATCAGCTTGCCTGGCACCCCAAAGAACTCTTTGCTGGAGAAGCAACATCATTTTACATACATTTTGGTGCTCTGAAAATGAAGTTTAAAATGAACATAATCTGCTTGTCCTTCCATTTATGCTCTTTTTATACCAGGGCACTTACAGTGACTTAAATGAAATTACTTTCTGGTGAAATATGAAATTAAACTGTCTTTAATGTTACTTTTTCTAACATTAACTTCCAGAAGCCCATTGCCTGAATTCAGAACGAACTGTTCCTTGAATGTGTGACTACAGTGAATTGTAATACTTTGTTGTGGAAATTATGGGAGGAAAACCACAGAATACTGAGAACTGAGATCCTAAAAGTGAAGTGTGTGACAGACCATTTCTAACCAGCAGAACAGGCAACCAGTTTTGCAATCCAGTGTCAATAAGTACAGAAACCAAGGAGCTGAGATATGATCTTGTATTCCTTACAAAGCAAATCAAAGAGAGGAGAAATCACATTTGTTAATTGAACAGACCTTGTAAAGCTCTTCCTTCCATCGTGCCTGATTCTGTGTTGTCACGTGAATATCCTTTTATATGCCTTAAGACAGTAATCTCTCTAAATTCCTTTTCAATTTATGCTTAACCATGCTGATTTGCATGCACATTGAAAAGGAAATGAGAAACTTTTAAACCAAAAATCTATATTCTTGGAATTTGATATTCATGCACATTTTTATGCATGGAATTCCCATTAAGATTACTGCAAGATTTACCTACAAATCTTCCATCCTGGAAGAATGATTAAATTCCCAAAGTTTTATGAGGAATGATGTATCTTGCTTTGCAGTTGTCAGTTAATGGTAATGAGAGGGGTGTGCAACCACACTCTGGTAGGTGTGAATTGACTGAAAGGTGTGTATGAAACTGGTTTGAAAGCCAGAGTTGGGTCAGAATCTGTGAGTTACTCATGTCTCAGAGGAAATACTTTTTGGTTCAGATGCCAAATAATTTTTTAATTTTGTTTTTCTGTGGGAAAAACACCTTTAAAAACATTGTAAATACATGTGAGTGTGTATAAAGCAGGTTTATTACATGAGTATCAGCTAAAATTAGTATCATGTTTCCTAAATAAATTGTAACAGTTTAGATAACAAGACTTTGTTTTTTGAGGCTACTTTTCAACGTAAAGGACTCATTTGGTCTTTCAGAACTATCAGTTAATCTGAATATGGTCTGTTGCATGTGATGTAGCAAATATTCCCATTCCTATTTAAATAAAAATACATTTCAACTTCAACCCACCCAACTGCAAAATGTCCCAGAACCTCTCCCTATTTAGTTTGAGCTGTTACACAGTAATATAGACAAATTCTACACCCTGTATTTTATTTTTAAATTATTTCAATGATTTTTATTTATTTATTTATGAAGGTAATGACTCAGCATATCAAATATTGTGTCTGACATAAATAATAAGTGAGTAACATCAGATGTTTGGAAACAAATGTTACTTGATGTTTAGAATTTATATTATAAAGAATTAAAAATTCTCATTGGTCTTAATTGATGAAGATGGTGCACAAACATAAATACATGATTCTAGCCTGAAGAATCTGGCCTAAGAATATAAAATGAATGCAATGAATATCTTCATTCCTGGACAACAGGTATAAAGTACTTTTTCTTATCCTGACATGAAAAAAATTACTATGAGTTTGTTACCTCTGTATTATTACATCCTTTGCAATTTGGAAAGGAGAAAAAAAAGACCTAAGAGGGACACATAATCTAGAATATGATATTACATCTTGGTAAAATCTGTCCTTTCTGCCTATAGATATCTCCAAGTCCAAAGAAAATATTGGCAAAACAGGGGTTTGATTTTATTGTCTACTTTCACATTGACAATATATGTCAGAAATTGCCTGAAACCTACCCAATAAATCACAGAAATTCTTTTCAAAGCTGTGAATTTAAGTTATCCCTTGTAGTACCTGTGCTTCAGTGTAGTACTTTTGTTGATAAAGGATGAGGCACTTGCAGTATATGCGTTTTTATGCAGTGATCCTATATTTTTACATATACTGATAATTTGGACTAATGGCTTGTGAAAGGGTGTTTTCTTTCATGACCTTGTTCAATGTATTTGTTACTTTGTTATTAAAGGGGTTGCTCTGATTCATAAGATTCATTCTGAGCACACAAACCAGACACAAGGCGGGGAGAGTGTCCCTGTGTGGAGGCTGAAATGTTTGTGGGAGAGACCACGAAGGAATGTGCCAGCAATGACAGCTGCCAGCTGATTGATAAACTCCTTTTTTCCAATTATTTTTATAAGCTGAATCTAATTTTCATTAACTATCATGCTTCTGATATCACACCTTTTTTCATAAATTCTAGAGGCACAGAGATTCAAATATTTTTTTCCTTTTGCATTCTTTGTGTTATTTTAGCCCTGATGTATTCTGGAAATGGTTTGGCCAAGTATGTTACCTACAATTGTTATTGACTGTTTCTCATTCTAACTACGGACTCTGCATGGAAGAGAATGTTCTGATTTATAAAAAGCTATATAATTCTTTCTAGAATTCAGATTCCCGGGGTAGCTTCTTTTATATTTTGGATATTGTGGATGACAGTAACCTCCAGGGACAGTCCTGTCTGTTACTCCTATGTGATAGCATGAGTATTCCTGATTGCATTAATTCTGGACATCTAGAAGTGTCATCAAGAATTCCAGGTACTTGTTGGCAGAGTAAGAGAGTTTCATCATTCCAAACATCTTCATTTTTGCCTTTTCAATTAATGCCTAATGCCTCCTGCTTGCATTTTCTTGGCTTCCTAATTACCTTTAGTTTTCTTTCACTATAAATAAAGGATTAAACCATTGAATTTACAGCGAAAAAGGACTCCAGATTAAAAAGGAAAGAAGAAAAGAGAAAATCTAATTGGTATAAAAGTTGTATAAATGAAGTTTCTTGTTATTTTTCTTTAAATAATGAATTATTCAGTATTTTGGTGTTAATAATTTAACAGAACCCAAAGTAAGATATCAGCAGGACGTATGTGGGATGGGTGGTAGTTCAAGTTTGATTTAAAAGGCTTGCCTTTGTATTGAAGTTGGGTTGAAGCTTTGATCTATTTATAATGAGTATTCTAAGGGTTTACTAATTATTTTAAACCTGAAGAGAATCTCATAGTCCATTTTTCTGTTGGAAAGGAACCAAAAATAAACCTTGCTGGAAGGTAAAGGCAGAAAGTCATCCAGTTCAGGCACGTTTTTTAAAGTTAAAACACGACCGCCTACTGGCTATAATTTCTGATAAGTTTGGGGGGAAAACCTATTTTCTGTCTCCTTTTTGCATTCTATAGCATGAGAAATTTTCTGAGGTACCTCTAACTTCTGACTGGAGATATTGCATCCTTTATATATTCCATCCATTTAAAAAGTTTGCAGCCACGAAGTTAAGATGCAGATTTTTTTTTGTTCGTTTTTTTTCGTGGGAATTACACTTAGACAAAATGTGTACCAGTTTGTGTTACCACATTTACTGTATTAACAAATGAAAATAACATACTTATTTATGATTGTGGGATACTAATCCATTTATCAAGGGAAACTGTATAAAATGGTCATGATGGTACACAAATACCACTTTAAAAATAAATATGAATTTATCACTGCTTAGAACATTGCTTAAGATTTGAGAGGTTTTTTTTGAAAACCAGATACTTGTGCCTGATCCATATTTAATTCCATATTTAAAGGCAAGATTCTCATTCCACTTTGTTACAATTTCTTTGTATGATGATTTTGTCATTCCTCAATGCATAGACAGAACACAACTGAAAGTGCCTAAGCTGATCATTATGGAACAGGAGTGACAATAATCTGGGGGACAGAAGTCCTCTGGCTGTTTGTCTACAAGCACTGTAGGATGAAACCCTAACACCTGAAAATTCTCATTGTGTTTGGGGATTCATATAAATACTGTTCAAAGCTCTAGTAACAAGCTTAGGGAATTTATATGTATTTGCATTACAGAAAACAGAAATTAATATAAAACAGTTCTGTAGATTCTCTCCTTGAATCAGTGATTTTTAAATTTGCAAGACATAGAAAGTTTTTGTTTTATGCAGATATTTAACTTACTTGATGGTGGGAATGAATATTTTTTTTTCTCACTGAAAACAGAGACCTGTGGTTACACTATGGTAACCATATACTATGGTATTAAGTGCTATTTACACATGTGAGGAATTCCCCCCTCCCCTATTTCCTAGGAAATTTTCCAGTTTTCAAGGGATGCTGACTAGTTTAATGAATGTATAATGCATACAAAATAGTTACTTTTTTTTTCCATTGAAACAGTATGTGGGATTAAAGGTGAACCTCTTTTCATGGTTCAAATCATTTTCATTAGCAGGAAGGAAAAACATGCCCAATAAGCCTGATACTGCAAGGAATTATTTAAAATAGTTCTGAGGAGCAATTTTTGCCTTTTCAATTATGCAAATACACATCAAGTTTTTGTCTTTGGCAATCTTTGACTCACAGTAAAAAAACTGACACAGACTTTTTGACCTGACACAAATGTAATAGCTCTGAAGGGGTTTTTCATACCTTTACCCTGGCACAAGATTAAAGAAATGGAAGTACTGCATTCCACAAATCAAGCTCATACTTATACCTGTATCTTATCCTTGTGATTAAATTTTTATAGAATCAGAATAATTCACACAGGAAGAAACCTTGAGAGTTTCTAGTCCGATCTCCATCTGCTCAGAGCAATATCAGCAGGGAATTCAAGGCTGATTGCTTTAGGCTCTGTCCAGTCAGGTCTTAACCTGCATGCAGATTGATTCCACAACCTCTCCTGGCAACCTGTTCCAATGCTTGATTATCCCATGTGATTTTTTTTTTTTTGAGCCATAATATGCAGTCAGAGCCTCCCTCATTTTCAGTTTTTGAGCCTGTCTCTTGTTCTGTCACTGTGCACCTCAGTAAAAGTCCTGACTCTGCCCTCCTGACATTTTTTTCCATGTTGGTAGTTCCCTTACTCCTTGAACCTTTCTTTAGGCTCAAGGAGCTTTTCCTAAAGACAAAGACTGAGGCAAAGTTTCTCTTGTCTGTCTTCACTTTCACACCCTGTGTATGTCCTTTCTGTTCTGGAGCTCAATCACGAGTTTTCTGTGAAACCAAACAAGTCTTATAGGTATATATGCTCATTTTCCTGGGAATGGAGTGTTCTGCTTGCAGAAGATTGCCCTTAAAGGTCTTCCAGCTCTCTTGAGATCCTTTTCCTTTCAGAGCTGCCTCATACAGGGTCTCACCCACCCTAAAGAAACCCCTGCCTAAGCTGAAGTTTGTCCTCTGAAAGTCCAGCTTCTGTACTTGGCTACTTGCCTCCCTTTGTCCCTCAGGATTTTGGTTGAGTATCACTAGTCCATGGTCATTCCAGGAAAGGATGCCATGGGTTATCACACACCTATTTGCTTCCTTTGTGACTAGCACATCCAGCAGTGTGTTTGTTGAAAATCATTATTTCATTCTGTCAGCTTGGGAGCCAGAAGGATATTATTCTTAAATTAGTTCTTTAAGGATTGATCACAGAGCTTGATTATCCAGCCAGCTTTTCAAAGGGAAACCTGTATTTCTAACAAACCTGGTTGTAAGATCACTCCTCTATACTGGAAAAACATCTGGAAATAGTGTTTCTACAATGATTTTGCTTAATCACTATTACTGAAGTAGACCATACAATGGTATAATTTAAAAATCAGAGTAGCCTTATTTAAAAAAAAGAGAGAAGTTTTTCAAAGAAACTGAGAGTATCATCATAAAAATAAATATGCTGAAAATATTTTTAATGGCTGAATAGTCATATTTTTAATTTTGTTTTTACCTATAACTAGACTTCTAGGCTGCTATAACTGATCAAATAATAGGTGGGAATCTCTTAATTAACATACTCGTATAACTAGAGACAGTTTGCCAAATTCAGTGAGGTGTAGCTACTTTCTGTTAATTAATTACTGAGTGATCATTTAAGAATTTGTCACTGGGACCTGGAAGGAATGGATAATGACACTGTTTGTTACAAATTCAAATGAATCTAGATCTAAGAGGAAAGTTTACAAAAAAGAATATTAGAATTAGACCTAATCTATCATTTAATTAGCTCTACCAATTAAAAAAGCTGATAATGAAAAAGGCCTTTAACTGTTCACTCGCAGGATTTCACCTCCAAGGTGCTGTACTTTTAAGGTACATAATAGACACTAAGTCCATGACCTGTCAGTGCAGCAAGCAGACTTACTCATTGTCATCAAATTAAGTATTTAGGGGACAAAATTTGTAATGCACAATACTAGAAACAGTTTATGACTTTTATACAGCAGAATTTTTGCTATAGAAATGTTTTTGAGTGATACAAGGTCTGAAATACTGTAACAGGGAATCTTTCACAATGTCAAAACTAACATTGACTCCATTCAAACTGGGGCAATGGAAATCTTGTCCAAGTCAATGGAAGGTCAATGCAAGTGAAAATAACATAGTACATGGGTGTACTGCTCTTTAATATTAATTATATCTCTATACTGTTGGTTTTATTGGGATTATACTGAGGTAGAATTTCGTTTGGTTTGAAATATTTTTGTGTTTGAAAAAGGTAGATGACTGGAAGAATGGAGATCCTATGAAAAAAATGTTTATTTTCTCTCATTCCATTTTTCCATGCTTCCTGTTTCACTAAAGTCAGTGGAAGAAGAGATTTTTAAAGCTCATAGACTCCTGCCTGACATGAACTGAAAACCATGTATGATAAACCACAGTGCTAAACAGTCATAGTTTATTGTGTAAAAAAAAATACTTAATTCTAATTTATTGTGATTAATCCTAGAATTTACTGAGTAATCCAGACATGCTGTAGTAATCTACTAGCTAAGTAATATACAGTAAAACAGATTTTTTGCTTCTCTGTTCCTTATTTTGCCACCATAGATGATACGCAGAAAATGCTTGTAGCTTGTACGCATTTTCATTGGGATTGTGATAATTTAAGTCTGAAGAATGACTAAATACATAATATAGAAGATACCAATAGCTAGGACATATGCAAAAGCCTTATTCAAATCACAATTAGTCATTCTAAATGTTTTAATTTGATCTTTTAAGCCACATCTGTTTCTCTTATTATATAGTGTATTCTCGCACAACTGCAATTTTGCACAGTAATATATGAAAAATGTTTAAATGTTCACTGTTTGTCTCAGTACAAGAACACATTTGTTCTTATGAAAAAAAATTAAATCACATTACATTTTTCCATCATGGCTTAAATATATTTTTGATGAACATGAAATTTCATGTGTTGACTCGCTGAGCATGGGAATATTCTCTGTTTATAGGAAGAAAACCCTTTAAAACTTTTAAAAGCAGGAAATTTGGAAAGAAATATGGTTATTTCTCATTATTTAACATAAATAAAAATATGAAAGGAAAAAAAAAAGAAGGATGCTTACATGCCACCACGGACTGAAAGTGTAAGCAGAATACACAAATAACTTTCAAAAACCCAGGCTGCTTTCTCTCGGTATTTACCATGTTTAAGCTCCCTGAAGACTTCCATAATTAGTTTTCTCCCTTACAAGTAATTATGAGCACCTGTAATTTAAAAAAAAAAATATTTGTGTCTGAGATATGATCCCTCGGGTATTTTTCTTTTAGATCCTTCCTTGTTTGCTCTCAGAAGTTCTTTTTGACTAACTTCTACTCTTGGGATACTTTAAAGGGGATGAATTGTTCCTCTTCAATTACTTTTAAAACCAGGTGAGGCCTGAAAAAAACACTTTCTCAAAATAGCTGTGTATCACTCTTAGGGAATTATTCAGTACCACACACTGGAAGATACTTTGGAGATTGAAAATCCTGGTATTATGTTCCTCTACTCTTCCTTCTGCTTGGAGGTGTCTCAGGTCAAACTCTACAGAAATTAATCTTCCATACCTGAATACTGGCATTAACTTTAAGCCAAAAGATTTCTTCAGAAAGAATTATTTCATAGTAATTTTGCTTAATGCAAGAACCTGACAGGATAAGCCATGGAGTCCACAAAGAATTGCCCATTAATTTGACAAACCTAAACCGCTGACTATCTGAGGAAAGAATTTCATTCAGTTTTTATTCTAATACTGTATTGATCTTAGAATGTTCTTATCATTCTTTTTGGTGTAGTAGACCACTGATTAAATTTTATGTGTTTTCCTTTTCATAAGATATTTTGCAATTTCTCTGTGCATTGCATCACCAACACTGTCTGGAGGAGCTACTTCATATAAGCAAATTCTCAGTGATGGATGAAAATCACTTTAATCACTGAAAGTGATTTGGTTTCAAGAAGCACTTTGGTTTAAAGGTTGTCAGATACAATACATGCTCCTCAGTACATACAAGGACAGAGAGAGATGTGTAGCCTTAACATTTTAAACCTGTAGGTAAATTATAAAGCACAGACCTGTAATGTCTTCCCAGGTTCTGGACAAAAGAGCCATCATGGGAATTTTGTCAGTTTGTGCAGATAAGGAATTCACACCTTTCTGCTTTTGTGTCTTCCCTTTGTAGAAAGAAATGCTAGTTGCACAATCTTAAAGGTGGCACACTGATCTTCAGTCAGGCTGAGTGTGAGACCAGGAGTCAACAGATCCTATTGTACTGCTGAGAAAAAGCCCAACTGGCTCTAATTTTTGTTTTCATCCCTTCTTTAATCCCTGTAAAAACAGTGGAAACACTATATTCTTGGAGGGCAAAAAACCCACTGTCTTTCTGCTTTATCAGTATCAGAATTTCTCTGCCTTTCTAACTTATTAATATCAAACTAAGAAAAGGTTAATTAATACAAAACCCAGAAGTACAGTGCGCTCCAGAACGCCCTTCTTTTATCCTGTCATGCAAATACTCTACAAGAACAGGAATGGTATAAAGCTATTTTTATGAGCCCTATGCTTGGCTGAGAAATAACCTATAGAAGAAGGTCTTTTCAAGGAGCAGTGCCCATTCCCTTTAAGGCCCCTTAATGTTTTCTGGGAATCAGCTCCACTTGGTTACATTCGACCTTGTTAAAAGGAATACATTCAAACAAAGGGCAACTAATCTAGGTTTCTCAACAAGACTAAAAAATGAAAGCAATCACTGGCTTTTCAAAACTTGCAATGGTCTTGGCTGGACATGCTCACCTTGTAATTGTATTTTCCCCAAGAGCCTTTCTCCCAAATAAGAGGTTGGGATGCTATTGTAATGTCAAATCTGACTCACTGTTACAGTTGCTATTAAAAGTTAGCAGCTGTAATTAGGGAAGAATTTTGAAGCTGCAGTGTTGTATTGTCAGTTGTAACAGCTTTTAATTATCTTATATTTTTCTTTAAAGTGATCAGCTTTGCTGAAGTTGAATGTGCTTTTATCATTTTTGCTCTGGAAATGAGCTGACACATTTAATATAATTTAGATAGAAATACTGTTGCTGCAGAAAACAATTGGAATCTCTGAACTTTTTAAAGGATTTTGAACACAGGAGACAGCCATAGTGCTTAGAGGGATTTTGCCATCATCCAATTAAAATGGTCCTCCATTCTTTCTAATACCATTCTATCTGGTCTTAAAATGCGTAAGACTAATTACATTAGCCCACAGAGGCTTGCATGGCTAATGCTATTGGCCATTTCCTCAAATGGAAGAATTATAAATGATTAAACACTTTGCAAATAATACCAGTGTTTCTGCTGCAGGACTGGATTTGATGCATAGATACAGTGCCATTTTCACACTCTGCTCACAGCAGCGATGGGTGCTCGAGCTTAGAATAGACGCCAGTGTTGAAACTGCAACAACCAATTCCTTTGTCCCTCCAGCTCGTGAGGAAACCAAACCCTTTTGTTTCTATTTCTACCCTGGACTTATGCTGAGGATGGAAAGAATAAAAACAGAGTCATAGATTAGTTTTACAATAGGACATGCCTTGTTATGTGCAACTTCACTCCCTTCACTCATATCGGAAAAAAAATTAGTATTCCAGGGAAGGATCCTGAATCTTAAGGACCTGAAAGAATGCAGTTGGTGTAGGATCTAGTTGTGAAGAAGAGTCTGGGTTAGCAGACTATCCTGTGGCATGCAGCAGCCCAGAAGCTGAGATGAAGCTGAAGAAATGCTGCACAGTATTGTCATTTTTTGGCAGGCAGCGTCCTTGTCAATATTCATGAGCACTCAGCTGAGTGAGAGAACCTGTCACCCAAGGCATGTTACACACTGATGACAACAACCAGTCACAGGTCCTCTACCCTAACATGGAGATAGATTAAGTTCATTTACAGTTGTCACTCTGAAAGAAGGAAAACTGTTAGGCAGGAAAGGACAGGCAGTGTTGGTTCTGCAGCCACTCTTACAGCCAGAATTGATGTTTTCAGTTTTTGGATCTTGCTTCATAATTGTTTCCACAAGACTGGAAAATGTGAAAATTCTGTCAGCTTCAGGATCTCCATCAAACCCGAAAATTAATCCTTATAATCCTCATATGATGTTGTCCCCATTAGGGACCAATTTAGCCCATGACTGTTAGTTCTGGGAGTGCTCTCACTGCAGCATGTTGGTATTAGATTGCATTGTTTTGATAAATTCTAATTTCATATGTTGTAACATTCCTATCCAACTAAAAATCCATCATGGGAGAGACTCATTATCATGTCATGATCTTGTTCATGTTCTGTCTTTTTAATTATCCCAGACATTACTGGCTCTATTATGCAGTCCCCAGATTCTTTGGGGCAGGGGGTACATGATGGTTCAGCTGGGGGGGTTTGTGCTGTTATTAATGTTTGAGGAGGTGGGATGCCTTTCAAACCACAAAAGATGAAGTAATCAAGCAAGCAGGTGTGGATGGGTATCCTTTTATCCTCCTAATGCCTGACTAATCAAGAGATGGGTAATAAGACTATAATGTTTCAGAGAAGATAAGACCTTCTCCCTTTGAAACTCCAAAAAGCTCACAAAATGCTACAGGGGAATTTTATTGTTGTGAATCTATCTAAACAGAATTGAAATTTGGCAAATGGGAGCTTTGATTTTTCACAGAAGAAAGGGTAATTTTCTTTCAAATACATTCATAATTTACTTTCTGTTTTATGGAGGTCTAACACCTTGGAGGGTTTGTTTGTTTGTTTGTTTGTTTTTGTAAATATAAATGCCCACCAAATTAAGTCTCATCAGTAGTAAATGCAGTGCAATATAAATGGTGTGGGATGGTATTGGACAGTTCTATGGTCACAGACACCCACCAAGTGTTCAGTATCTTGGGGAAAGAAAATATCTTAACTGTTTCCTTGAGCAGGTTTGTAAATTGTAGTCATATTCTCTTAAATTTTGCTTTAATGTTCAAAAGAAATATATTTCACTGAATGTTTTTCCTTATTTCTTTTCCATATAAGCACTGTATATATACACACATATCTGTACACACATAAGTCCCAAATGTGTATAAATTGAACTAGGAGATTCAGGGTATTATACTTTCCAGGGTAAATAGCTTTTTGAAAAAATATTTAACTTCAGCTTTAAGAGCATTGGATGAGATATGCAGCACTGGATACACATTTCCCAGTACTGGGGGAACCCAAATTCCACTGATGTTCAGAGGAACCAAAACACTTGATTCTGACTAAATCATTTGTGATGGAGGTATGTCACATTAGGATATTTGAAAATTAGTCTGTAGAATCTGAATACAAAAATATTTTCTGTATCTTCTAATACCTTTGAATAGAGCCTTTCCATGGCCTTAAAATCTCACTTTTCTGAGGAAAGTACTAAGAGTAATTTAAGTTTGGGTAAAGAAAGAAGTGGTCTTTTTTACTTTGAGGGACTATTGCCTGCTTCTTGAGATTATTGAATTTTCATTCCAGTCTAGAGAAAAGCAGTATATTGCCAAGATGAAACAGAAAGCTTAATAGGCACTATAGCTCTTGATGTTTATAGAAACTTTGCCCACAATCTTAAAAGACACTAAATTGGACTCTAAAATACTGACACAAATGAATCAGGAGGAAATACCTCTTGCCATGGTGCTACCAGATCTGTCATTCACATTTAAAATACTATGTTATTGTTAACTTAATTAGGTAAAATTAGACATGATGTGTCAAAGAAGAATGGGAAGTCGTAGAATCATAGAATATCCTGAGCTGGATGGGACCCACAAGGATCATCCAGTCCAACTTCTGGCCCTGCATGGGACACCCCAACAATCCCATCATGTGCCCAAGAGCATTATCCAAATGCTCCTTGAGCTCTGTGAGCCTTGGAACTGTGATCACTGCCCTGGGGAGCCTGTTCAGTGCCCAACCACCCTCTAAGAGAAGAACATTTTCTTAGAAAAAGACCAGTATTTATTTTTTCAGCAAAAGACTGAAATAATTGAGATCTTATAAGCAACTAGAAGACCTACAAAATGAATTTTTAAAGAAAGGAATTTTAACTTTCTTAACAAGACAAAGGTATATATCTATTCCACTTTTAAAATTGTTACAGGAAAATGTCACAATTCTGCTCAGGGGTAGGGGGAGACTACTAGATTATTTTATCAGAGTTTTAGTATGGTAACATGGTTTTGATATCCAGTTGACTAAGTGCTGTTCCTTCTTGCTGAACACTTCAGGTCCTTACAGAGTACTTGTTATTGTTAGGCACTAGGTGGCCTGCTTGCTAAAACATCGTAATGAAGGCTTACACAGAATATTTGCAAAAGTACTGCGTGAAAAAAATAAGCAAATAAAAATGCGTCTTTAATTTCTAATAGAGGAGGATGCATTCAAACCAAAAATGTAATGAACACATGGAAATCTGCAGATAGTGTAACCTGCTTAAATCCAAGCGAGCACACAGTTATTTTGTTCTTGTCTTGTAGACAATATTTAGATAAAAGATCAAAGTTTCCCACCGAAGGATGAAATAACCTGTATTTTCTCTAAATCATAGGCTCTTAGTTCTCTCAAGGGAAGGTTAAAACGGGCAAGTAAAATGTAGCAGGGATCTTTTGTTTTAGTGCCCTAATGGTTTAATGTGTTATGCTCAGAAACATGAAAAGGGTCAGTATTATTTATAGTTTCTAAGGAGCAAATGTAACAGCTGCTGTTGCAGGAGTTAGTTGTACACATGCACTCGATCTGATCTACAGAAAACAATAATTAGGAGTAGTAGGCACAGCAACAACTTGCTGGTTTTTTTGTTGTGGTTTGGTTTGGTTTCAGTGACTGAAGGCTAAACATGACCTATGGTGTTTGAATGTTGCAACCTGGGTCCTGTGCCACTACAGACCATGTCAAACTATGTTTTTCAGCTATTTCAGTGTTTTCATTTGTTGGTCTGTGACTCTTGCTAGTGTCAGTAGAAGATGTGTGGGGATTTGAGGTGATACTCTGAGCCTTTGGACATTGAATTAAAAAAGAAGTATCAATTGTGTTTATTTAAAATATAATGAAATAATAATTTCAATAACAAATAGTCATTAAAATGATTTTGCTGTTGAACTGAAGGGCTAAAATAATCAACCATGGAATTTTTTCAATCTGATTATTGACCTTCTTTATTTCAGGTCAAATGCAAGAATAATGAGATGACTGAGATTGCAATGGTTATAATATCTACTACTGATAGAATTCTAAAATATTAGTGGTCAAGAAAACTGCAAATCTTTTACTGTTCTGCAGAGACCATGGGAGATGTATCTGAACCAAGGCATGGAACATCATCTGCATTTCATGCAACATTATTTCAGTCATCAGCTTGGAAATTTGTTTTGCAGATATTTTTCAACTGAATTCCCCTAATGTCTCTGTTATAAACCAAATAAATGAACAAACAAGAGAAAGCCCCATTGCATCAATTTCTAATTGTACGGGAAAAGGCATTGTGTGGCTCATGTAATTACTTGTTTTGTTTTCTCCTGAAATAATATGAATTTAAACAATGGATTGAGATAACTGACCGTATTTTTCTAGGACAGGAAAGATATTTCAACCTGATATTTGTGTGCTTTAATCTGGGTAAGAGTAGAACACACCAGCAAACATATGGCAGAATATAGTGTATACCATGAAAATGTCTATTTATTTTTTTTTCCTCCAAGAAAACGTTGCATCCCAATAGAAGGGGAACTATAAGAACTTGTGTTGTTGTGATTTGATCAAAAAGTTTATTCCTCCAGCCAAGCCTGAGCATGAATCTCTTGAATTGATTTTAAAGAAACCAGACTTGGCAGTATCCCTCAGGTTACAGAGAACGATTCTCCATTTAAAACAGTGCAGATCCATCCACACTGTGCACTGAGAAATAATATGCCTCCTCAAACTCTGCCAAAGAAAGGAAAAAATCTGTGATATGTGCCACAAAATCACACAAAAATATCCCATCACTAATGCTTGTAGTAGAAGCAGTGAAGAAATTACTGATGCACAGAGAAACATCACTGTGAGATGTTAGACTGCCTCTAGGAGTTCGTCATGTCTGCACATCAGAAAATAGTTGTAATGTGCTGCATCACGTAAAACACAGAGGAATTTTATTAGGGAAGTAGACCTGCAAACTGAAGACAGTCTTTTAATATGGTGTGTTTGAAAAAAAATCAAAATATCTTCTAATACTTTACAGTATACATGGGACAGACATTATTAAGTTCCAGGGAAGTATTCCATAATCCTGTTAAACTGACTGTATTTTCTTCATAATAGTTTTGTTGCAGTAGGAATTGTGGCTACTTTTCATTACCACAACACTTTAATACTTCCAGTTTCTATAGCAGAATGGAACTTTGTCTTAGGCAAATTCACTGAATACACTTAATACATATTTTATATGACACACCCAGAATTCTGATAGATTTTAGTAGCAAGACCAAATTTTCTTTACTAACCAGGATTTGAATTTTTCAAGTTCTGAGCATCTACTTTACTGGAAATCATTAGGAGTTCTGACCAACAGTTACATTATCAGATGCTAAAGATTTGAAATGTTATTATTTTATCTTAATTTAATCACAAATCAATATTTCTACTCCTTATACCAGTAATTGATGGAGCAGTTAATCTTATCACTGTTGTTTTTCCATCTTGTGAAGCAACATATAATTATGTCCTTGTGTCACTTGCGTTGACCTTGTTTAAGTCATTCAAAACAACCTCTGCATAAAAGGAAAAACATCCATTTTCTTGGCAGGTCTTAGATTTGGAGGCATAATTAGCTGATGTAAAGGAACAGTCTATCTGATATCTCAAATGTTTGCATGACATTTCTATTACAACCCTAATACAAATGTCCAATTTCCAGAAATAACCAAAATGTCTTGAGTCATCTGTAGTTGCTTGAAATAGGCAAAGTAACCAAAATATGAAGCGTGATAAAACTTACATATGATACAGTATTTAATGCATTCCAATATTATTCAAAGATTCTCTGTGTTGTAATTATTTCAGCTAAGAGACAGGTATGTGTTTTGTGGTATATTTTTTACTCTTTTCTGACTGTCTTACAACTAAATAATAAGCTTTTATCCAGCATGAAGTCACTACATTTATATGCAAAATTAGTTTTTTCACTTGGGTTTGTGGAGCAAGGACATGACTTTTATACAAAAGAGAGGAAGAAGAATATACATCCATTTGAAATTTTAATCATTGTTCACACGACTCCTGTAAGATTTTTCCCCATTTAATTTCTGCTTTCAAGAACTAATATTTGATTCATTCAAAAAATGTTCTATGTAGTGTACCAGTAATGAAAAAATGCATCATGGCCCCATGATATTGTGTGGGAAAATGTGCTTCAATACGACTTTTAAAAGTTTTCTATGAACATGATAACCTACAGGACTTTGATATGCAGAGCTCTTATTATTAGATAAAAATTCTCCCCCCTTCCCAAATCTTTTGAAGCTGTTCATCCTGTTGCATGATGTCAGAAGAAAGAGAATGGGTGGGAAATAATACCTCAAATATCCCAAACTTGATGCTTCTAGGCAAAACTTTAAAAATCAGATTTTCTGAGCTTCAGGTGAGCAACAGCTTTACCATGACAGGTTTCAAGAATATAGCTTGTTTTGATCTGGCCTGACATTTGTAATAAAATCTAAAATTAAGTATTAATTACTGACACGTAACAGTCTATGCAAATATTTAATAAAGTTTTGTTGTTGAGATGTGTAGGCTCTTCCACTTTAAGGTCAAGTTGAGGAATTCCATTTCCAGAGCAAACTTTTTAAGCCTTGCAGAAGATGCCACTGTTTTCAGTGGGCTTTGAATCAATTTAATTGTCGACCAGATACTCCAGTTCTTAAACCATACTTACTATACAGGCCCTGCACATCAAACTGCTGTAACACATTTTAAAGATCTTATAAGTCTGTTTTATCCAATTCTCTGACTCTTTTTACTGAGTATTTTTTGTACAAGTAGTTTAACTGTCTTTTGGTATCTGCTTTCTCTGAGGTCTAAACAGCTATGCTCCATCATTTCCATGGGATAATTTAGTTTTCAATCCCTTTTTCAGAATCACTTTAGTGTAGTGCTCCTGGCACAGAATTTGCTCTGAGAAGCAATTCATGTGTTTACAATCTCTGCAGCAGTTTGGGGATCTGTCAGGATGGGAGTTGCTGTGCACAAGGAAGTCTTTTACCAGAACAGTCAAATGATTCCTGTGTCATTTTTTTTTTGTTGTTGTTGAGGGTTTTTTAACATTACAGAGAAAAAAACTTTACATTTTTTGTCTACATAAACTATTGAACCAGAGAAGTAATTTTCTTATGTATCAATAAGGCAAAGCTCTTAAAACTGTTAGGTAGTGGTGTTGTGTTGTCAGAAGTTTCTCTTTCACCAGGTGGTGGTTGGATCCCATCAGGCAGAGGTGGCCAAGGGCTGCCAGCTGAGGGGCTCCCCCTGGCAGGAAGCAATTCCTGTCACAAGGCTTTCCATGGCTAAAGATGTTGAATTTACCTTTATGGTCAGGTAACAAAAAAGCAAGAGTTTTCCTAGAAACTGCCTGGGGGTCAGTGGAGGAGTGACAAGCCTTCAGATGGGCTGGAGTCAGGGCAGGGCTGGCTGGGAGGAAGAATTTGCTTATCATCTGTTTTTGATTTGTATTCTAATATAACTTATCTTCAAGTGGTTCTGTTCTGCCCTTGGAGGAGCCTTCCTCTGAAATCTCTTCTCTTAGGAGTGTTATCTTGCATACTGCCCTGTTTTATTCATACAGTGTATTCAGATAGGGCCAGTTAGCTCAAAAATGTGTTGATTGCTTCCCTGCTCTGGGCCCATACATAAATTATGAGAAAATTCCTTCCAAGACGTGCAATTAGTTCTCAAGTTCATGGTACTCTTAGAGATACCAGAGATGAATTTATGATTTATAAAGATGTCTTCCTAAGTAAGGTATCCGTATGTTACTAGTGACAACTTTGGACAAACATAGTGATGTGGCTGTTAATTGGTGAGATACATCCTAAGATATAGGGATTATCTTTTATGATATACTTGATGTTTTGAACTCCTGATTAGAACCTTCTAGTTTACATTTAATTTACATTTAAGCAGAATAAAAAATCCCGTATGAAAACAGGTAGCTATGCTACTACTGGATGAAAAACATACCATTTCTTTGGGTATGATAAGACAAGGAGAAACTGATGGAAATATGAAACTTTAGGCAGTTTAAAAAAAAATTATAGAGCACTTAAGGTTCTGGTATCATTTAATGACTAATATGTGTATTCTGACACCCAGGAGAAATATATTTTTCCTTCAGAAACTGGATGCAAATAGTGCAAAATTCTGGATAGCCTGAGTTTAACAAGAATTACAGAATATAAATAGATTTTTTTTTTTTCATTTAACTCCTGACTTTAAAAAAAATGGCAGTATGTATAGGTTTTGGGTTTCTTTCTATAAGTTTTGGGAACAGTGCTCTCACAAATGGATCTTTAAAGGAGAAGTGTAAGTTACTGTAGCTATCTCATCTCTGTGTTTGGAACTGAAGAGGTGTTGGAAGAAGGCAGCTGATTTCTGTTACTCTAGAATATATACCATGTGTATTACTGGCCTCCAGGCAGAATTGTATCTGATGTAAGCAGGTAATAAAGAATATAACATTCAACTGTGAGAAGTATTCCTGGTCTGATTCATAAATACTTGTGTTGTTTAATAGACACTGTGAAATGTGGGTTTTTTACTAGTCAGTAATGAAAGTTATTAACTGGCAGTGAGGCAGTAAAACAAAATGCATTATGTGTGAAACAGGTGATCTTGACAATTGCCATTTAAAAGGGTTTGACACAAATGACTCAAATCAGATTTACTTCCATTTTTAAATAAATAAAAATGTGTCTTATGTTGGAGTGTATCCAACAATCACATATGTGGTTTCACATAGTTTTTATTGTGATACCGTGTTCTCTTGCCAGTGGTTCATGGATGACTTTTCTTTTGTTTGTTTTAGCAGAGATTTAATTTTCAGATTTGAGGCATGAACAGATTTTCAAGCACCAAAACTAGAGCAATTTTCACTTGATTTGTAAAATATATTCATGTAGTACAAACACACAAATAAAAAGCAAAGAAACTGACACTATGAATCATACCATGAATAACTTGATTTTTTGTAATGTTTTTTGAAGTCAGCCACTGAATTTTAGTGAATATATATTTGAATTTGTAGAGCAATGTTGTGTTAATTTTGAGTTGTAACAGTCTGCAGATTTATAGGGAGTTTGTGTATTGAGTTTGGTTTGATGTTTTTACAGTTTTTATTCCTTTTTTTTCCCCTGTTTATTCAAGTATCCTAGTATTTCTTTCTAGGAAAATGGAAATAACCATGCTTATCAGAGACATCTTCCCCCTTTTTTTTTTTTTTTCTCCACGATTTTTGTTTTCAACCTTTAGCTTTTATGCAGCTCTGGTGCAAAAATGTTTCACTGCTAAAAGCAAGATGATTTCTTAGTGTCACTGGTATGTAAATAAATTTGACACTGCATATCTCAGACATCTCTGAAATAAGTTACAGGATATTTCTAAAATATTTGCTGAGTGGCTTCTAGATGTGTTTTCCCAAAGGTGGACTGTAGTTATTTTTTTAGTAAAAAAGATACTTCATCTTTAAAGGGATTAGTTTTCAACAGTTAAAATAAATTACTTCTTATGCCATAGAGCAATGTGATTGAGTTTAATTTGTTCATTCAGCATGCTCACTGCCTATTGTGTGTTTATAGTTCTGTTCACTGGTTCCAGGATCTTCATACAAATCTTAATAAACACTCTTCCTATCAGTTGCAGATTAATATCAGGAAGACAGAATTCTCTTTCAGTAAGAAGTTATCAGTTGCTTGTTTTCCACGCTGTTGCTGCTTCTTCACATGCCTGCAAGAACCTGCCTTTGGGTCATTAATGTGTTATTTCCTCAAGTGAAGAGCATTTTTTACCCCCTATGATGGAAAAGTTGTAAAAACCCTTAAAATACCCTATTTTTAAAGCAGGAAAACCCCTGAATCAGGAAAGAATGCAACTGTAAGCAAGTTATGGCCCACACTTACTTAATTCTTTTGTTGAATTAAATGGATGTGGGGTGATGTTTTCTCCTGGTGCTAAGAATTTCCAGTTTCATTTTGTTCATCACTGAAAAAAAAATCAAATTAAAGAAACCTCATTGAAGTCAGTACCATCATGCTAATAAAAAATAGATCAAAGAATGAATCAGTCCCTTAGTGGATTTAGAGTAAAATCATATGAGGGAATGAATTTGAAAGCCTTGATAATATAACAAATTGTCTGTTTCTCTTTGAGGTAGGTCTTTTCTTTGAATACGATAATGAAATATCCTGTGTAGGGAGTGGATTCTGTGGATAAATATTTATGGCTGCAAAATAATTTATGTTTGAAATACTATAAAGTGTGAAAATGAGTTCAGATTGGTTGTTATAATTTGTGTCTGGCCTTAAAAAAATGAGAGGGATTTCTGTCAGGCCATGGCTTTGTAGTGCTTCTTATTGTCACCAAAACCAGTAAGAAATATCTGTAAATTCTCTGTCTTTTTAAAAATAAACACCATCAAAAACAGCCAGCTCCTTAATGAAACCTGCTTGTGTGCAGCCATGGTGGTGGTTTATGGCAAGCAAAGAAACAACCCAACAGCTAAAATACCAAACACTAAAAATTTGCAGTATCAGAAAGTTCCTACCTAGCAATCCAGCAGGTGAGATCTACAGGATAAAGTTGAAATCCACACCAGCATGGTTCAAGAATTCAAAGTTTGTGCATAGACCTGTCAGTTGGCACTTTAGAGGGAGCTTTAGTGAAGTGGAACGGTTGCAAAGAACTCACTCTCAGTTAAATAACATGATAATCATGGTATTGACTGACAGATAGAGCCCATGTCATGAAGATCTTTTGCTCTGAGAAGCAGCATTTTAATACAGGGATTTAAATACTCCTGTTTAAAGAGCCCATGATGGATTAGCAGCAAATGAAAAGAATATTATATTGAAAAAGTGTGTTCTCCTAGCTAAATTTGTCCAAGTAATTAAAATAGGTTCAGGAATATGAAGATAAGAATGGGAGTGATATTTTCAGGATTTCTTCTCTACTATGATTTCAATAATTGGGTATTGATGTAGTTTTGGACTTCAATATAATATTCCTAATTCATTAAATACGATACTTTTTTCTTTAAACTTGATATAGTAATTACAAAATATTACCACAGATTATTTGTTCCTACTCTAAATCAAATCTGAGCCCAGGTATTAAAAAATAGTGTTACTTCTTAATGTGAAGTGGACACCTGAGCTCTTTACCCCTTTTACTACTTTTCTGTGATCCTCTTAAGGAAGAAATAACAAGTCCTTTAGTAAGGCAAAGGACTCAGATGGGACCAGCTGGAGCCTTGTGTGTAAGGAACAGATTTAGATTCTACCTTCACAACCTACTCCATTAGGTGGTTACAGCTTTTATATTCTCTCTGCTTTTCAAGGTGTGATTTGACAGCTGCTAAATGAAGGTAATAATGAGCAGTGGTAATATTTAAATGACACCATTAAGGTTTGGTATATTGGACAAAAAAACCCACGTATATTTAAGTGCACAGATAGTCAGATGAAGGAGAGCAAGTTTCAAATTTTTTCTCCCCCTCCTACCCTCCATCTTGTCCATCTGGGCCATTTGCCTTGCTAGTTGGGAAGTCAGCAGCACAGACATCAATGCTTGCTTTTGAAAGCTGGGAAAATGGCTTGGCAAGCCTAATGTTACCTTCTGTTAAACAATTTTATTTGTTCTTAATTTTTTTTTACCGCCTTAAAAGTGTGAGTGAGTGCTGGAACTTATGAAAGGTCCTTTAGAGTTGGACTATTCTATTTAGCCTTCTGCACTTTTTGTTTCCTCTGTGCTCCAGTCTGAAATACTCTGATTTTATAAATGTCTTTCAGGATGATGCTTGGTTGCTAGAAAGTACCTCGTGCTCTTTTCCTTTGCATTGCTGTTGCCATAGTGTTTCTGTCAGTGCTATGGCACAAATGACAGGCAACATACAGCTATGACTATATAAATAGGTTTCTGTAAGAACAACTCTTTCCCCACGACATCAGATATTCTACTCTATATCTAAGCAGAAAACTTAAGTCATGTTGTTTTTTTTTTCCCCCCTCCTTAAAGGCCTGCATCTCTAGAACACTTTTTAAAGGTTAAAAACTCTTCCTAGAATTGTTTAGAAAGAGGTAAAGACCATTACAAAATAGTGTATTCTATGGAATTCTTACAAGAATTGTAAGCCACTGCTGGTTGGTTTTTTCCTGTTACAAGTCCTGACACTGCCTATTAGATGTCTATACCCTTTAGTCATTCAGGAAAATCGATGACAGTAAAAGACTCTATAAAAAGTCATGTTAGCATTTATCTGACATGGTTTATAAGAGTGGTGTTCTGCCATTTTCATGCTTTAAGGTATTTTCTTCATTATGGCACAAAAGTAATAATAGAGTGGTTCAAACTTTGTTTAATTAAAAAAGTAAATAAAAGTATGCATAGAAACATAATGCCAAGTTCCACCCTATGGTTTTACTGGTTTTTCTCTTCGAGTCCTGCTGTTGTTACTTTATAATCCCTGGAAAATCCACTGCAGTTAAAACTGGGGTTATGGGAATCCTTATCAGTTATTTTTAATATAAATTATCTACTGGTACTATCACAACTTTCAGAATTGATTCAGGAAAGTTTTTGATGAACTCTTTTGACTGTTTCATCTATGTACTCATCCTCATATTGCTTTGTAAAACTTGACAGATAAAACACAAGATTTTGAGTGTGGTTAAAACTCCCCTTATCTTCAAAACTAGGGGGAGCAGAGTGGTGTAACATTCATAGCCTTTTTAATGATAAAAATGTTTCTTTTATAATGTAAGATTATTTGGAAGATTTATATACCTGACTATAAAATATTTTTATATTGTTATGATTTACAAGCAATATGTACATCAATATTGTCAGAGAAGAATTTGGGATAGGGCCTGGAATTTGGTTTATACATATGGTTGTTATTGTTGTTTTGTTAATTTCCTCCCTTAAGAAATTAACTGTACTTTTCAAATATTACTCTGTAAACATCAGGATGTAAAGGGATTTTTTACTTCTATTTTGTTATTTTTCAGTTTAACTTGTGATAGAGAAGGAGAAGTGGCAAAATAAGGCTTTCCAGTATGTACAGAAAGTGCAACCATTCTGAAATTTTGTTTTCAGGGCAACATTTAAATACCAACTCTTCATTGTGACCCACACATTTTTATTTGTGTTTCTTTCATAGGAAACAATGTAAATATATTTATTTTAATAATAGTGAATACAAAGATGTACTTTCCTGAAATAAGAGCTCTCTGCAGGTTGAAGTATGTGGGCAATTACTTTGATGGGGTGACAATTGCTGGACATGTATTTAAAGAAGAATAAGACAGTTAATAAATAAAATCATAATAGTCAAACTATCATCCTTGTACAACATCACCACAGTTATTTCATTAAGCTCACGCTGCTGCCATAGTGTTACCAGTAATGCTAATCAGGGTCTGCTGATGACTTCCTTATTTGCATATTCAGAATTTAATATCATAATGGATTTATAAACTGGCTGTTTATCCTACACTGTTAGTTCCCTCCTGGAGGCCCGGTTAGTGCTGGATTGTGAATTGTTGCACACTGAATTCCTGAAGTGCTGCAAATACACCAGTGAATTACTGATGTAAATGGCTGCAGGTAACGCGGTGACTGCGCCACGCAAACTGCACACCCCGTTCTCACCTCTGTCAGCAATCTCCTCCAGGTTAATTGAATTACTCAGTGAGCAATGCCTTTTTTCATAAGTGAAGACTTTCCAGCACTGGATTTTTACTTCAGGTTGCTCCATTTGTACAACCCTAAAAGCCAGAAAATGCTTTGCAGTTAAATCATGCTGACGTGGAAAGATGCACCTTGCAGATCTAGTTGGAATGTTCTTTATCTGCTGCTTGCTCCCAGTCCAAAGCAGTTCACAGTGTTTAAATGGAATAGCAATATTAATTGTTCCTAATCTGTTTCACTGCAAAATCAAATGTTTTAGTTTAAATTACCCTGAAAGTGGCACTGCTGAAAGGCAGTAACTAACAGGTGAAGGCAATTACTGGCTTCAGTAATTTTTTCAACTGCTGCAACTTGATCTGCAGGAGTAAATCAATCTGTGCTATGACAGGGAGAATAAAATGAGAAGAGACAGGAAAAAAAAATTACATTTTTACCTACACAATGAAAAGAATGTAGATATGTTAGTACAGGTATATTTGAAACATATGCTAAGGTGGTAGGAGCTAAGATTACATTAACTAGAAAAATCGCTTTACATGGAACTGTTGTACCTTACAGAAATGTTATTCTAGAAGATCCTAAATTCTGGAATGGCAGAATTATGTAAAGATTAGGCAAAGTAGCATATTCTCTACATGGAGTTCAATAGTGGGATTTTTGTCTTCAAAGTTCTTGGCTGAATGTTGTGTGTAAATACACGGATATCTGTATTTACCTCTATCCTCCCATTCTACTTCCACCTTTCTTGAGGTTGTTAACAATCTTATGAGGGAATACATTGTTATTCAGAACCTAGGTTGAAAAGTGCAGAATTTTCTTCTATGTAGAACAAATCTTTATCTCACTTTAAAGGTATTGGTATTCCAAAGTACTTTGCTTATATATGAACAGAGATTTAAAATTATATGAAATTTCTTACAGTTCACCAGACAGATTTCCACCCATTGTTGGCTGAAGTTCACCAGACATCCACCTAGATAACATTTTTCTTGCCAGTTTAAGTTCCTCAATTAAAAATAGCCAGATTTCTTTGTGGTTGTTAACAAACATTACATAATTTTGTCAGTGTAAAACTTGGGGGAGAATTAAGACAAGTGTTTTTGTTTTCCCATCTTATAAGCAAGAGGTATAAAAAGATCTGTTTCTCAGCAGATGGTTCTTGAAAACTTCTTACCTACTTTTTTCTTTGCAAACAAAAAAAAATAGAGGACAATGTGGTAGAAGAATCAAAGGAAGAAGTTTTCCCAAGGAGTAAAGAAATATCTCATGCTGGAAACAAGGATTTCTGTACTTATTTCTTCATTTGGTCTGATCCAGTTCTAAGATTTAAGTAATATTTTCAAGTAAAAATTGTGCAAGAAATGTTATGCATTTTTATGAAGGATTAAGTCAAATGCCACTTTATTTATTGGGTGTTAAAACAGTTCAGGTGATTTGCCACAGGATAGGTACTCATTTCATGTCTCTGTTACTTTAAGAACCCAATATTCTCTAAGTTTTTAAGAGTTTTTTTTTCCTTTTTCCAGCTACTCCTGGTGTTCTAAACGAATACTCATTAGTCATTCTGGAGATGGACTTGCTGTCTGGAACCTACCTCTTGGCAGTCTTATTAGCCTGTATTGTATTCCAATCTGGCGCACAGGAGAAGAATTACACCGTGCGGGAAGAACTGCCTGAAAATGTCCTCATTGGCAATTTGCTCAAGGATCTTAACCTAACACTGGACCCAGACGTGCCCCTTTCCTCACCACTGCAGTTCAAGCTCGTGTACAAGACTGGGGATGTGCCACTGGTCAGGGTAGAGGAGAACACTGGGGAGATTTTCACGGCTGCGAACCGCATCGACCGGGAGAAGCTCTGTGCCGGCATCTTCAGCGAGAACCGCTGCTTCTATGAGGTGGAGGTGGCTGTTTTGCCTGATGAAGTTTTCAGACTGGTCAAGATCAGATTCCTAATAGAGGATATAAATGACAACGCTCCCCTTTTTCCCTCGACGGTGATTAACATCTCTATCCCTGAAAACACAGCAATTAATTCTCGCTATTCTGTCCCGTCTGCCATCGATCCGGACATCGGTGTCAATGGGATTCAGCATTATGAGCTGCTCAAGGTGGGTCTCTTCCATTCTTCTGTGTAACTGTCTGTGTTACTGTCTTCCCACAAATGTTGCCAGTCCTTACCACCCCATTAGAATTCCGAAGGTGTGTGCCAGAGCTGTGGTGCAGTGCAGGTACGTCTTGAAGTGTGAATCTGTACCCCTGAGTGCATTTACTGCACTGTACCTTCACTTTGTGGAGAGCTGTTTGTGCATGTGCATATCTGTGTAACACTGTGATGAAACATCCATGTCTTCATGAGCTCTCTACCAAAATTCAAAGTGTTTGTACACTTTGGCTGTCACTTGTCTTAGACCATGAAAGGTGGGTGACAGTGCCAAGTGCAATAGTATTTTGCATTAGGTTTATGTCTCCCATCTTTTTGTAAACATTTTTTTTTTTGTTGATGTCTCTTGCACAACTGTTAGATTTGAGCAGCAGAACTTCACCCAGTAGTTGATGTGATGCTCATCTGTATATTGATGAGCTGTTCCACAATAAGAGAGTCCATTTGTCAAAGCAGCTTTGTAGTGTCTGGGCAGGAGAAAGTCCAAGATATGCACAAAAGCAAGGATAGCAGTGCCAGTGCAAATATTTCTTATTCTTGTTTCTTTTACTCTTTCTACCCAAGAACAGGAGAACTGCAATTAAGGAACAAAAGAATAACATAAAAGCATGTGGTGTTTATATAAACAAGAGTGTGTGATTGCTAAATACAGGATAACTTTCATTTGAGTTTGCTAAAATAGAGAGTTTAGAACAAGAAAGGCACTTGTCCTAAAACTATTGGGGGAAGCTGAAAATGCCTTCATTTCCCTTGATTTGGAATAAGTATTTATTTTGTAGTTTGGCTGCTCAGCAACCAATCTGACACTCATTAATGACTAGAAAAATACAGACTAAATAGGCCAATATATTTCTTGACTGACTTGATAGCTGAGATTCACATATATCAGTACTTACTAACAATTTAATAAAGCTATTTTTTTTTTTATTTTTGCTCTTTTAAATTGCTTGGAACATAAAGTAGTTGTGTTAGTGTGGGTCCTAAGCTGGACAAAGACAAAAATCTCTTTCAGAAAACTGCATCCCACTGGGCATTTCTAGTAAGCCATCCAAAAGGTAAAAAAAAAAAAAAAGAAATCCCACATATGCCTGTCTGTTCTCAGTGTAGCCAAGGCTTTTAAGAACTTGCTATAATGTTTGAGGTCTGTTTAGTAAGCTTTTTAAAACCTTTCCTAGGTGATATGGAGAGCAGGTATATTTATGTGAATGAATTTGTTTGGTTTTTTTTTTTTAGATAGACAAGCAGAAGCATCCATTAGGATGCAGTCTTCTTTATTTGGCATATTAAATGAGATTCTGTGGAATGAATAACAGCATATTAAATAAATAACAGTAGGACTAGAAAATAACAAAAAATCCAGGGTTACAGACAAAATGTGGCAAAATAATACCTGGTCTAAACAGAGAAATGTTAGTTATCTGAGAGAAAAGTGCTGTTATTGTGGGAAAAAGAAAACTATAGAAAATGGCAAAATCAGGAGTCCCTGAGACTGATTGAGCAACAGTTCAGATCACCACAATAGCAGACGTGTTTTTGAGTTTATTTTCGGACTGTGTATTCAGAAAGAGAATGTAAGAGATCAGCAGAGTGGTAGCACATTTGTGTCACACAAGTGGGAGCTTGTCTAAAATACAAGCTACAGCTCTACCAAAGGTAGTGTAGCTCATAAGGCCTTGTCTAGAGATGCAGTGTGAGATAAGATGCTCTGCCAGAGAGGGGTTTTACCAATAAATGTGCAAATAACTTCCAAATAACAAATCACTTAATTTTTAATTAGGGGAAAAAAATTAAAAAGAACCTGTTATATGTTGATTCAAGTGTCTCTGAAAAACTGCTTTTACCACGTAATGGAAAGAAAGGTGATGAGGTTAAACACCCACTGGTATGGACTGAATGTTCTGAAATCTTGTGCTGCACATGCCTCAACTGAAATAATTTGTAAAATGGCAGCCCTGTAGTCAGATCTTCTGAAGGAATTAAATGCATTTTTCTCTTGCATGCCTGTTGTTCAGGTACTTTTTGAGTTATGGATCCACTGCCTTCAAATAAGTCAGCAATTCCACATACCTTGGGAAATATCTGTAAAGCCATGAAGGTGTTTAGGACAGCCAGACACCCTTTGGAATAGTATGTCTAGTTTCTATTGGTAGTTTTTAAATGTTAATATCAAAAGTGAACATAAGAGGAATAAAAAAAGTAGAAGAAATGAAATATTCTGGTGAGCAGGCAGGAAATCCAGCATATATTGCAGAGGAAGGCCATGAAGATGATTAGAGTGATGAAATACCTCTCCTATGAGGAAAGGCTGAGAGAATTGGGATTGTTCAGCCTGGAGAAAGAAGGCTCTAGGGTGACCTTTCTGAGGCCTTCCAGTACCTGGAGAGGCTGCAAGAGAGTTGGAGAGGACCTTTTAACCTGGGACAGTGGAAGATGTTCCTGCACATGACAGGGGATTGTAACAGAACCTTTAAGGTCCTATCCACCCAAACCATTCTGTGATTCTGTGATATACATGGATCCATCCCTCCCTGGGGAAGATTAAGGAGATGAAAAAGGAAGGAAGAGTTTTGGTGCCTGAGAATTCTTTCCTGGGTAATACTGAAATACAAAGAGGGAGAGTGACGGGTACACAAGGGTGGTGTTGCTTCTGCTTGCCTCTCCTCCCCAAATACTCTTTATGTGTATTTGCCTCCTCTGGTTTTTCATGTACACTCTGAAGATACTGATGTCTTCTGGCTTTGGAGATGTGTTGACCTTTTCCTTCCTTCTATAACCAGCACGAGAAACATGGGGAAGCTGCAGAACAGAAACTGTTGTGCCTTCTGAGCAGGATGAGTGTGGCAGGGCTGACATGACAGTCGTGGGGAATTTTGGGAAGCACACAATATGAAACTGATGGGCAGGGCAGCTTACTTGGAGGATGGCAGAGGAGCAGGAGATGATAAGATAGGAAAATCCCTTCACAGAAGCAGAAAAGCTGATGCTTAAGTGTGTGCGCAGCATCAGAGTGAAATGTGTTGCTCTGTATTTTGGAGAGAAAGTAATAGAAAACGGACAAGTTGTGCAGAGAAAGTTTTCCATTTATACTTCAATTTTGAAAGAAATTCAGCTAAAATTTGCTTGTTGCCTGTGTGAAGCCCAGATCTATTTTGCCAGAAGATAGAGATTTTTCCCATTACAATGTCTAAAAAAAGAAAAAATCCCTCTCTACAAACTCAGATGAATCGTTAATAGGTTTTTAACACATTTTCAGTAGCTCTATAGCTCCTTGGGAAGGTAACCATCATGTGTTACCACATTTCCTCACTTTGTTACACTTACCTTACTGGCCTTTTCAAAGTGTGGGGAAAAGGTTACATGTAATTGTTGTATTCAGTTTCTTTTGCAAAGTACATAAAAAAATGATAAAGTCTTTTAACTGTATGAAAGACTTTCATGTTATTTTAATATCTTCCCTCTTTCTAAAAATCCTTTGAAAGAGTAGAAAACAAAATTTTATATATATATATATTTATTCTGGGTTCAGTGCTATGTGGAAGCTCTGTAATGCAGGATTTGACTTATTTAAAACAAGAGAGTGCTTTGATTACCACACAAATTAGCACTTGAGTATTTTTTGTCTGCCTGCATTTTATCGAAACATACCCCAATGGAGAATAACTTCTTTATATGTAACTGATTTGTGGTATGAAGCTTCAAAACTTCCCAGGTGTCTGAAATGGATGAACTCTAAAAAGGCAACAGTTTTGCTGTTAGTAGAAAAGAGGACACAGTCATGCAATGTATCTTGCTGTTATCCAAAGGAGTTGTTGTGCAAAGAATTATAAAAGATTGTGTTTCTCTGCTGAGGTGCCCAAAGGTGACCATGGAGAGGATGACATGAAGGTTTCACATGGTAAACAGTGTTTACTGTGAACAAGGGTAGGAGGGAGAACTTAGATCATATTTAACAATAAAAGAAAAGGCATTTAAAATGAGAAACAGCTGGATTGGGCAGCAAGATGGCACAACAGTGATTGTAGGAGTTGGTAGAAAAGGCAGCTAAGATAGTGAAGTAGTTCAGAGAAAATAATGGCCAGATGGAAACCCACTGATTTTTGTCTCAGTTGAGGTAACTACTTAAAGTATAAATGGGAAATGATAGGGAAAAAGAGTTGGGCATTCATAAACAGAAGTAGTATCTTAAAACAGTAGGATGCAAGAGCAAATTTTAAACTGAAAGTTTAATAAAAGGTGATTCCTGATTCAGGATTAATCTAAATATACTAGTGTTCTGGTTTAGCCCATTAGGCAACTAAGCCTACAGGGCTTTGTTCACCTCTTCAGGGCATTCCCATCATTCCCAGACTGATGTAACCTGTACGTTGTCCCTGGCAATGCCACCACAGCATTATAAATACCTACATGCTGTTGTTGATTACACTACTTCAGTACACTTATATTTGAGTTCAAGGCAAACTAATATTTAGTATAACCTGATTAATATACTTAGAATGGAAAGGCGTCACAGGCTTCTGCTTTGAGTATGAAGATTTTAGTGTGAAGCATTTCTTTGTTCTATTGGATGTTAAAAAGGGGAACTGGTTCAGAGTCAAATTGCAGCTTGGAGTACTGCAATGGAGAGTCACATGTCCTTCCAAAAGGATTCATATAAGTGCATGTTTTAAATAATATTTTAATATTGATTACTTAGTATTTCTTGTCAAGTAGAATGTCATATACATTAGAAGTTGCATAGTTGCAACAGGAACAGAGCATTTTCTTCTGTGAACTAATCCTGTGTGCTAATAGGTTGTTGCTTTAATCTGTAACAGTTTAGGGAGGAAATTAGATTGGTGTTACTGTTTTAGTTCCGTTTCTTTGACCTATCACTGTAGTTCTGCTGTATTTACCTGTCAGAAGCAGCTGGTGCATTCCTTCTAGAATAATATAATAATCTTTTTGTAGCTGTCAGTTCATACCTCTGTAATCTGACAAAATAGATTCTCACTCAGTCTCGCAGTACGTCAGTCTTGCCTCTGATGAGGAGAGTTACATCTTGCTGCTGTAAATCATCTTTGTGATGTCTTTCAGTAGAAGTTTCCTCTTCTTTCTGATACAGTTTATCAATTCCATGGCCCATGAAAGGTGGAGATCACAAATCATCATATTTCAAGCCAGCTTTTGCAACTGGGTTATTTCTGAGTCTCATAGTAGTTCCAGATCAAGTAGCTCATATCACTATCAAGATCAAGAATAGAAGATGTGTTTTATGTAAAAAGAAATCTAGAGAGGTAGTTAAATTTACAGAACAGATTTGTAGTTAAATGAGAATCAGAAAGTCCAGTATAATGAAGTCTGGGTCTATAATTATATTGTCAGCAATGACACAGATTTGAAAGTCAAAACTGTAACAGTGGAGGAGGGCAAACAGGACTTTTCTGTGGTCTCCTTGTGTTTAAATGTTGCACCAGGATTACCTAGAAGTTCAGTACATAGAGAAAAAGGAAGATAGAGTGGTTAAGTTCCTGCAAACTCAGTGCACAGTGACACAGACTTAGATTTTTGTAACACGGTGTTCACCAGATCAACTTCACTGTCCCAAACATGAGATGCATGAACCTCTCATTTCTGTCCTTTTTTATCCTTTCATTCCTTTCAGTGGGAGCTGAAGCATCAACCCTCTCTTTTACTCTCCAACTATGTTTGAATGAGGGAGTATCTCACAGCTAGTCACACTGGAATTAATGTGGATTAAATTAATGTGGATACTTCTTCTGGGTAGGCTTCAGCAGCATGAGAGGACAGTGAAGTGGTATATTGGCCCTTTAAGTAGGTCACAGAAAGCCTGGGGTGGTTGTTATCAACATCTGCATTCTGTGAAAAAACTGCCAAGATAGAGCTTTTTTCCTGCATGTAAACAGATATTTATTAATATTGTCAGGTCTTACTGAATATTACAGTTAGACACAAATATGATTAAGCAGTTCCAGTTAATTTTTCTCCTGCTATCAAAAATTCTTTGTAAATTTATTGTAACCCACTAATAGCAAAGTATTCTTGCACTTTCTAGTTTCTTTTTTATTAGCAACCCTGTCTAGTAAATGTGGCTGAATTTTTTACATTTATTTTATGCTGTAGTTAAACATGCACCTTCTTACAAATCCTCCCCCCTCATTAATCCATTTTTCTTACTGTATGAAATATGTGATTCTTATGAGAAAGTCTTGTAATGGAATAAAAATATTGTAGTAGTAATTTGTCTAGAGAAATCTGGACAGAAAAGTGGTCATCTGTGAACGTATTTTGAAAAAGTCAGTGGCTCTGAGCTTTAAAAGAGAAAAACAGCTGATTTGCATTCTTACAGCTCTGAGTGTCTCTGAGGAGATAAAACTCTGCTCTGACTGGTGGTAGCGAGTCAAGAGTCAAGGTAATTGCCTCTTGTTGGTTGATACAAGGCTCCTTTAGGGTGGTTTATGGCATTATTGCTGTAAAACTGTCAGGTTCCGTTATCCTGACATCCCTTTGGGGATTGAATGAGGACTGGAGGAGAAAGTCTTGCTTCCAGGCACGGCGAGTTCAGTGAGTTAGGGTGAGGGACAAGTTGGTGTATCTTGCTGCATTTGAGGCTCTGATTTTCACACTAGCTGTCATGAAACAATACTATATAACTTAGCATGTTTCTGAGGGGAAGGGATGATAGACTCAAGCTGGAAGGCACAAATCTGTCAAATGGAGAACTTCATCTATCTTAGATGAACATTATCTTTTGCTGACGTCCGGACGGATCAGATTGCCAGTTACCACAGATGTGGTGATGCTTTCTGAGCACAAAAGACTAAGGGTTTGTTTGCACAGTTCTCTGGAAACCAAGTATAGACTACACAGAGAAATGAGCATTTTCCCAAAATACACTGAGAAAACAATTGTTTCATTTATAAGGAAAGAAATGGCCAATTACACAATCTATAATGCTCTGAACAGAAAGCCACAATAATAGCACTAAAATACCCCTCATCTAAATGAAATTATACTTTGTTTTGCATCTATGCGTGATATTGGAACTGCAAATCTGCAATGTCAAGCCAAGTTACAAAAGGTGTGTTGTATTCTTAAGCAGCTACACTGGAGTACCCTCATGTGAATGGTGAATTTTTATGTTTACAATGGTAATGTAATTCACCTCTGAGGCAAATTTCTAGAAAAATATGAAATGTCATGTTCAAAATCAGCTAAAGTAACTTTTATGCAAATAATGTGTTCTTGATTTTAATTTTGCTTTTGGCTTTGTACTATTGGATTTTAGTGATAAAGATTTAAATATTCTTAGCTAGTTCCCCCCCAAATACATTGTATATAATATTTTTCTTCCTTTTAAGAAGAAGTACAAGGAAGAGAAATAGGTAAATCTAAAATTTTATTCTTTTAGCTATCAAAGAATATATTTAAATTGAGTGTCAACTATGGATTGTGGCACTTGACTGCATTAGTACGGTTATTTTTATTCCTGAAAGAAAGGTTTATTGCAAAGTAATTTATATTCTCTAACCCAGAAACATAATTGGTCTGAACACTTAAGTCCCATAGAGCTTTTGAAGCTGGGACACATAGCAAAGAGCATTTTAGACAATTCTGAAGAAACAAAAAGAAACATTGGGAAAAGGAATGAATTCTGAGTCATCAGCTGTCAGTATTGAAATACATTTTTCTCTTATTGTGCTATAATTGCTGGCTCTATTAATGTGATGTGTATTCTTGCTTTGGTTATTGCTGATGTTCCAAAGTCGAATAATTGTAGTTTATTCTCTGCTTTTTCAAGCAAATTGACATTTTCTGTTTCTCTTTTTCTCTTCTCTTTTTCTTTTGAGTCAGGATATTCCTCTGTGCTTTTCAGAATGGGATATTATACGACTTTTTTACTTGGAGACTGCATTTTCCTCTTCATTTTAACCCAGCCATATAATTTTCATCCTCATTTCCATTAGGGATTTTTCAAAAAAAGCTGCAGCAGTTCAAAAGGTATAAACAAAAGAGTAGTTTCTGTTTTTTCCTCAACCTGCTTCCCATCTAATATAAAAAATAATATTCTGTCACTTACATATAATTTTTTTGTGAATAGACCTTTCTTTGGAAATCCAACAAATATTGTGAATACCATAATTCGAAAGTCAGTCTTACAAACAGACCCTGAAGGATTGATAGAATTTTCCTGCTTTCCATCAGCCTTGCACACCTTTTGTTGTTTTACCTAAATGAAGTATTCATCCAAAATGAATATCCAAGATACTTGCTATTATTGTCCAATATCAGAACTTGAACAAGTTCCTTGAAGTTTCCAGATTACTTAGTTCTGTGTCAGATTTTACACTAATTGAATGTTGTTTTTTTTTCATTTAAATTCTGAAGTAGTCCAGTAGTTGTCTCTCACTCCCCAAAAATTGTCATTCAGGAGATAAATGTTCTTAGTGTGTGTTTTAATATTTGCTTCTGAATATTTTTGGGTTTTTATTATTCAGATTTTGAAATGCATTTTATTAAGACTTTATCCCTTTGTTATATACATTCACATATAATCTTAGCTGCACTTTTGTCTTTTCAGTCTTTCCTTGTCTCTGTTTCCAAAGTCTGCAACTTCCTCACAAGGGGCAGTGGAGGGACAGGCACTGATCTCTGCTCTGTGGTGACCAGTGACAGGACCCAAGGGAAAGGTTGGAATTGAGTCAGGGGAGGTTTGGGTTGGATTTCAGGAAAAGGTTCTTCCCCCAGAGGGTGGTTGGGCACTGAAGAGGCTCCCCAGGGCAGTGGGCACAGCACCAAGGCTGAGAGAATTCAAGGAGCATTTGGACAACACTCTCAGGGACGGGGTGGGATTGTTGGGGTGTCCTGTGCAGGGTCAGGAGTTGGACTTGGATGATCCTTGTGGGTCCCTTCCAGCTCAGGATATTCTGTGATTCTCTGATTATCTCTGCCAGCCTTGCTGAGTACCAAACAGCACGGACAGCAATAGAACTTGTTTTGTTTCTGTGCTGGTTTTTGCTTTCAAGGTTGCTTGTGGGGGTAGGGTCCTAAGAGGCAAAAGCATGTGCACTTCAACCATAATAAAGAGAAAAATAAACATTGTTAAAAAAAAAATAAAAAATTGCTCAAAGAATCTGATTGCAGAAATAGAAAGGACACAAACCACCCCAATGGTCTTTCTCAGTATTATGTTATGTGGATGGCAGGATGATTATTTGCAATGTTTACGACTTATAAAAAAGATCAAATTTATCATCATTCTTCCTACCAAACTTTGGAGAGAATAAATGAGCAATCTAAATATAGTTGTTTTTTTTTTTATTTAGGGCAGTGCTGTATGCAAAATAGTGATGTCAGTTGTCTTGAAGTCCCAGTCTCATTTTGTAGTGGTTTTTAAACCAGTATCATTTGTGCTTTTGTGTTGCTTTCTGTAACACACACTCTGTGCTCTGGTGATGTGATCTTTGAGGGTCACTGAACTGTTTTTTGTTACTGGCCTGCAGAGTAGCTGTGAATGAGTCACTTCTGCTTTCCCTGCCTCAGTTTCCTGACAGCTTTGTGATGTGAGTGATACTCACTTGACCTGAGAATGGTCTTGCTGGATGAAAATGAGTTTCATCTGATCTTGTATCCTGTCTCTAACATTTGATATCAGATACTTAGGACAGATTGTAAGAACAGCACAAGCATATTTTCCCAAGCTATTCCTGAGCTTCTGCTAGTTTGAGGCTCACAGGTTTCTTGCTCAGCAGTGGTGGTTCTGATACTCAGATTAACTACAAATAAAATTAATTTGATTCATATTTGAAGTATGTATATATACTTGAGCTAAGATGAGGAGTAAAGGCCAAATATATAAGCAGAATTTGTTCTGCTACCCAGTTGCAGAAAACTTTGCACATACTAATGGAATATGGTTTTCTCCTAAGTTTTCCTGTGTTAAGGAACTGGAAGAACAAGGCTTTTTTAGACATGGATTTAACTTTGTGGAATTAAAACCTGGGTGGTTTAGATGCTTCCATATTATTGATTAGTTTTAATAACAACTTCATAATTATTTGATGTAGGAGCATATAATTGAGTGTTCCAGTTGGCTGAAAATCTCTCTCCCAGGCTCAAAACCTTTCACAGGTGTGTTGAAGTCATACTTTAACATCCAGGAGACTGGAAGAAATGCTAAAACCACCAGTCTCCTCATCACTCTTGTTTTATTCAGGTAATACTAGAGAGTTCCCACAAACAAGAGTGAAACCTTTCAGAATCTATTTTTAGTATTGTTTTGAAGTTCAGCTACATATTTGTCACAGCAGCATATGCTTCAGGCCACTGAGTTTCACAAGCAAGGTATTAAAGAAAATTCATTTTGTTACTCATTGCCACCAACAGAGACCTGACTAACAGTTGTGCACAGTGGATTTTCTTTTCCTCCTCTTTTTTCTTTTTTTTTTTTTCTTTCTTTTTTCTCTCTATATGCTTGTGGGTGGAACAAGTTTATCCATCAGAAGAGGTTTTAGGGTAGTAGCTTACACTGTGCTGATTGGGAATTTGCATTGGAAATAATCAGTATCACTGTAGATCAAAAGACAAAAGTTCATGCTGCAATGCTCTGTGCTACCTGGATGTGGAATCACTGAAAACTAAAGAGATGTGTTGCTCCACATACTACTGTGGAATGATGGGTTGGCTTTTCCTGCTGGGCAGCTGTTGGAACTAATCAGATTGTGCCTAAGAGCATAATAAGGAAAAACTTTAATAATGCTTAGCCCTCTTGGAAGCTCTGTTGCTTCAGCTGTCATACTCACTTTCACTAATTTAGTTTAGGTTTGCTGTTTTGTTAAAAGCCATAATGCTGGATTTCAAAACATATTTCACTTAATTTTACATTTCACAATGGGTGCTTCCACATATATCCACAGTAGGCCTCCTCTTATGTTACCAGTAAAGTTAATTGAGTGTGGAACTAGAGTTTTGCCTCTGTAGGTAGAATGCATAACAAATTTAGTGTCACCTTAGGATTTGCAGATAGTGCTCTATATTGTGAATCCACATAACAACTGAAAACACTTTTGTTGTACTGAGCAGTCCTGCAGATTTCTGTGAACAAATCAACTGAATCCTGCCTTGGAGAGCACTTGCTTTGTCTTCTTTCAGTATCTTTGAATTTGATGTCTAATGACAGATGTAATATTTGGTAGAACATCCCAGGCGCGTGTTAAAAATAGAAACATGCCTAACAAAAATTTTGAATTCAGAACCAACTGTTCATTCACTGCTTCATAAACATAAAAAATTGAATTTTTGTTCATGGCTTAATACCTTAACATGCAAGAATCCTAACAAAACACTAAACTCTTTAATATAAAGAAATAGAAATCAATCAATGTACAATTCAAGGGTTAAGCTAAGTCTCTGTGTCTAAGTAGCAAATTAAGGACTGTTAAGGTTAAATTGTTTGAGGTGTGCTTTGTTTTCCATGCTGATGGTCAGTTTCCCAGATGATGAACATAAGCTAACATGTTATTGCTGGATTTTTGTGTTCGTTTATTTTACTGGTTTTGTTTTGGTAGATTCAGCTGTTTACATCACATTTTTAGAGTATGAAGGCTAAACTTCACATTGAATTATTCAGAGCATGTTATCATCCCCAGAGGGTGCTTTCTTCCAACCACTTTCCTAGTTCTAACCTGCATGTGGCTGAGAGATGCTGTCTTTGCTAGCAAGTGTCTGAAAGTAAGATTAATTCTCTGGGCACTGTGATGGTTGTTTAACCGGGGGTTATTATCATACAGGAGCAGTTGTGAGGAGTCTGGGGAAACTTTTCAGTTCTTGTTTGCCACACTGACACCTTTGTGGCTGAAATCATGTTAGCTGCCCAAAAGCTGTTGATATTTTGCATTGAGGAAGAGGCCGCAGGTCCAATCTCTGTGTGTGCATATTACTAAGTTTTGTTGTACCACAAACAATATGTGTCCTGTTATTTGGAGACATCTGTTTTAGGACAGTGATTGAATTAACCTCAGGAAAGTACTTTATGTGTATCCAGACATGGGAAAGCTTGCTTTTTACTTTCACTTGGATTGTACGAGTTGTTACTGGGCAGAAATGACTTCAACTATCTTTGCTTAATTTGCTTTTTCTGGTTTAGCACAGTCAGTGTGAGGTCAATCACATTGCTAAATAACTCTTGAGCTGTTTTATTTAACCTGGCTTTAGCCTTCCTGTGGAGATCCACCCCATCACTCACTTTACTACCAAGATTAACCACTCTCTGCATTTTTTCCCATGAGTTGTGGGAGAGCTTGTCTCAGTTTACAATTTATTGAAGGGTACATGTTACCTGGTGAGACTAATCTAGATCTTTGCAACAGGAGATGGATAATATATTTACCTTCTGAAGGTGGTGTTCTTAATCCTTAAATATTGTCTTATGGTGTTCTGTGGTTTTATAGGAGGTTTTATATTTTTTTTTCCTCTTAGACAGAAAATCCTTAGCCATAATTTTTAGTGTATATTCACAACTGTATTCCTGCTACTCAGGAATATGAACCGTGAACAAAAACTGAGGAGAAAAGCTGGAATGGAATCATGAGTGTTTGGTGTTTTCCCCATAAACATGACATTCCAATATTCTTAAATTTATTTCTCTTGCAAATCAGTGGTATCAATTTCATCTCTGACTTTAAGTCTTAGAAATAGCACAAGTGTATTCAATTAGAGTGAAATTGGAATTTTATTTTTGTTTATAGAAAGGAATATATTCTTGAGTATAACTATATAGAGAAATATATATCAAATACGGTTTTAAGATTTTTGATTCCAAACTCCCAGGGAAACTTCTTCTTGGAATATAAATCATTAAGGAGCAAGTCATCGCAATTTATTTACCAGAACTTTCAATACACACAGGTAGCATGAGATTTCTTTTCCAAATTGACTTTCAGACTCGAGTTATTGCCTTACAGTAAGGAAATGTTTCTTCCTTTTTATCTTGCTTCAGTTCTAGTGATTCAGATAAATAGGAGTTAGTAACACTGGAGGAGGAAGAAGTCAAGTTGCCTTCCTGATAAATCCAGCACCAGAAAATACATCTTTGGTTTATCCCCTACATTCCTTGATCACTGTGGTGAAAAGACTTTTATTTAATGAGTTTTAGAATTCAGTGTCCCTGGGACTATTTTTAGTATTTAGTGTCTCTCCGTGTGTCTTCTCAGCAACTGTCTCTGATTTATTACTCTGAAATTGCAGTATTATTTATTATCTTACAATGTGCAGTGAAGTGGCATCTTGCACTTACTTACGTCACATGCTTTTGCAGTTTAATATGGTAGTTTCACTGTTATTTTCTGAGAGTAATAAAAAAAGGATAAGTTTTCATTCCTTGAAAAAGTATAGCTTTATTTCTTTCAAAAGCAAAACTGATCCCACAGAAGTTAAATGTCACACACACACACACACACACACACACACACGCGCGTTTTTCTTATTTTGAGTTTTACAAAGCCCTGCAGAGTGGAGGCCTTGAAAGAGACTTATGGTTGGGTCACTTCAGCAGTATTTGGGACAGGTCTAGAATTCCTAAAGCCTGTTTGTGGAATCTGGGGGAAATCTACTCCATATGGAAGATGTAAACTCTTTTCTACTAGAATTTTTTTCCTCATGCTGTTGTATTTTTGTCCAGATGAATGGTGAATTTTCTGCACTAAGGCTGTGGATTTTTTAATGTCAACATTCATAAAACAGTGAGACATGCACATTATGAAAGTTTTGTCAACATTTTTTCCTAAAAGTGTAAACATAAAGGGAAGATACAGTGCTTTAGCCCTCATCTGAACTTTAACTTTTGAAGGGTCTTAGATCAAATAAGACAATCTTGTTAAATAACCCCTTGAAAAAGCTACAGCATCAGAGGTTAGGTTATGGATTTGTCTTGTTTAGGATGCCATGGATTTAAAGATATCATACAGCACAGCTGAATTTTTGTGTATGTGTGTGTATAAGAGGGAATGAGAGAGCAACTATACATTAATGAATGTTGATTTGCAAATATTTATACTGCTTTTTAACAAAGGGCAAAGGTTTCCAGTCTCCTATTTTTTGTTTTTCCGTTTGTCACAAGCCAAATCCGTTTGTACCTATCACCCTCAGTTTCCACTGAAATTATTGGAAGCTGAGTATGCCAGACAATCTCTGCTTCAGGGTGAAGGAATTTCCAGAAATGCCTCAGTTGTTTCTATTTTCTTGTGTACAAGTGGCTGTCAGTTTTCATCTCCTTCCACCTGAAAGTCCTGATGTGCTCACAGAGCAGGTAGTGAGCAGGAGGGCACTGCAGGTTCACAGCGCACCAACACCCCGGCAGTGTCCGCCTGAGAGCTCCAAAATGTGCCACTGGGAGCCTCAGAGACCTTGTTTGGCTGTCGAGGCCAAATGAGGTTGTGATTTAGGAGCTGTTGTGAGCAGCAATACAGAATTGTTAGTGCTTCCCTCCAAAGGCACAATGCTGCATTAGAGACTTGTGCTCATTTATTTCTCTTTTTCAGAGACACTCAGTTCGGAGCCTGTTGCTGTTCTCAGCTAGGAAATTGAGCAAATATGTAGTTGTCACACAGATATAATGCAAATATTCACTTGTGGAATATATTGTTGCCTCACATAAATCCTAATTTTTTTTTCTTCATTGTGGATCTATAGCGGAACTCCAAAGACAGGAACATACTGAAGGGCAAGTCAGGTAGCTGGAGCTTTATCATGGGAATTCAGAGTAAAGCTCAAACATATTTCATACCTGAATCTGTGTCCCCTCAGGTTTATTGAAAATGTAGGTTTTTTTTTTGTTCAATGGAGTGTCTGTGAACATTTCTGAACAACTATAATAGAGGAGATTAAGAGGGGAGATTATCTCCCTGGTTGTTACCAGCTGCTATTGACGTCTCTTGTTTTGGTCAAAGTATCTCTAAATGAGAGAACTTTGCTTGAAGTTTAAAATTATAAAGTTTTGTTTGCAAACTTTAACGTTCTAAAGTTTATCTTTAAACGTGATTGGTAATTCAGAAGTGATTGCCTTTTTCAGATAAACTGCAAGCCTGGGACAATCCATAAAATGTCTCTGTACTTCAATTTCCTATCTTTAGTTAGTGTGCTCTTACTCTTTATGTGGTAAGAGTATTGTGAACATAGATTCCTTAAAATTTTGGGGTGCAGCTGCATATTTTTCTGAAATATATAATTGTGTGTCTACAGTGCATTGTGCAAGACTACTCAAGAATGGCCCAGTTTTTTGGAAAGCAATTATCTTGGTAATTTTATGCTAGGTTCTTGAAGTAATGTGGATACACCATTACTCCTACCCCAGTTTGTAGAGATAGATGAAATTAATTTTTTATTAAAAGAGAAACTTCAGGTTTCTGTTTTCTTTTAGGTTTTGGATTTGTTTGTTTGTTTTTAATTACAATCCATTTTTCAAAAGAGAAATTAGATTTCATTATTAAAAAACAACCCAACTTGAAACAGCATTTCAGAGACCAGAGCTGTAATATGGAAAAAGAGTTAGTCATGAAACCTGGTGTTGTCTTGAAAATGTGAAGTGTATGTGTGTTGCCACTCTCCAGCTCTTCCTGTTCTCTTCCCTGTAAAACTTGTAGATTAAAAATATTAACACTTTTTAAGTATGGACTTTCAGGCTTACTTAAGTGTAGACTAGAGAAATTAGGGCAGCAAAAAAGTAAACATATTAAAAATATGGTATTCACTGTCTCTAATTGTTTTTCCTCAGTGAAGTGAACATGATCAAATAAACACATTCCACAACTAAATGTCAGGAATTGAGTAGGATGCAAAAATATTCCACCTTATAAAAAAAATATCTCTATCTTATAGCTATCTATCTTAGAAAATAAAGTTCACAGTGTTTAGAATATGACAAGATTCAAAGGGAATCTTTGCAGAAAGAGTCAAATCATCTTAAAGGCTTGAGGAGCAATGTAATTGTTAGAACTGTTTAAGTTTTGTTACAGTAACATAAAGAAGTAATTTCCTGTTCAGGTAAACTCCACAGCCCTTTTTTCTTCTTTTTCAGAGAATCAGTATTAGATGCATTGATTGTCTGCTTCTTCATTCCATGTTGTACTTTTTACTGTTCCTTTCCAGTATGAAATGGTTCATTATTACCCTTGTGTTCTATTGATCCCATCTCCAGTGTTTTGCTTGCTGCCTGCTTCACAGGACAAGTACAGTTTTGTGTGGGGTTGTGTACATGGAGAGGAGATTGTTGGCAGTGTTTTGCATTTGTAGAAGCTCTTATAGAATTGCAGGTAGAAAAGAAGCGAGTTATGATATAGACAATGCTGGTAACATGATGTCCTTAACTTTAACGTAGGAACAGAGCTAATTAGGATTCCAAATGTACAAAATGCACTTTAGGTTTATGCATAATTGGAACCTTCCAAGTCCTATTTTTGTAGCTGATCTGGACCTTTAAGTTCTGTTTATTCCAACCTAAGCTTTTGCTTGCTTCAAAGGAAACCGATTGAAACAGTGCATGACACTGATAGAAAATCATAAATTACCAAAAGTCATAGGAGTCTTGGCCTACAGATGAAAAGGCTGAAGCTTCTTTGACAAAGAGAATGTTTCAAATCTGTAAGCAAATTTGCATCTGCTGAGGTTTGCGTTATAAACATTTTTTACCTTTGTAATTTTCTTTTTCTGCCTTGAAGTTCTGCCACTCAGTTCACCAGGTGACTGCCAGTACTAGGAACACATATTTCAAGTGACTTTGGGTTGTAAGATGTAGGATATCATGAGAGTACTGACTATGGAGTCTTTATGCAGGGCAGCTGTCCAACATGGACAGTAAATGACGCACTGTGTAAGTAATAGAAGATAAAGAACCTTTATTAGAGCTACAATACAATAGTTTTGATCTGAGTGTGTTACTATGCACTCGTTGTAGAAACATAGGTCCATTATTGCCTGTCATGTAGAATATTTTCTGTTTAAGCTTTTGACTCGGCTTTAGGAATTCACAATTTCACATCCAAAGTATTACTTTTGAAAGAAAAATGTAAGTTTAATTTTTAGCTTTTATTAAAAATGTTGTCCCTTGTACAACTGGGCCAGATTTCAGCACAAAGAACTGAAATTATGCTGCTATACTTTTTTCTTTGCTAATATAACAGCAGAGTTACAGAGCAGTTCCATATGACTTGACAAAAACAGAGAAGGAAAAAGTGTCTGGGACCTGCAAAGGTTTTCTGTGTTGCTACATCTGAAATAACTAGCAGTAGGCAAACATGCATTATTATCTGGACTTTCTGAAAAGATTTTAGGGCCCTCTGAACACACAACTACATTTCAGCAAAAGGTGTTTTTATTAAGTGGTTACTTTAATGCATTACTGATTTCCTTTCTAATAAGAAGCTGATATTTTAATGTTTTTCTTCCTTTTTTTTTCTCTGAACAATATTGTGGCAATGTAATAGATGTGTACTTCTAGGTTGTTGCAATATTCATTGAAATTCACAGAACATTAGCAAAAGTTTGAGATTTGCATGTTGTCTGGCCCTTCCCTTTGGTTTCAGATTCAGCTGAACTAAAGACACACATCATATGATGTGTTTGTTATTTACAGTACATGAAGAGAAGTATTGATAATAAGTATAGAGTGAAGCTGTAGACACAAAACAATGAGCTGTCTTTGCCCTTGTGTTTTTCTCTAAAAGTTCAGAATATTCTCTGGAATGAAGATTGAAGACAGTGTTATTCTCCTCTTTGTCAGTTAGCAATGGATAATTATTATATACAAGTACATCATTTGTATGTTTAAGAAATAATCACTAGTAGCCTTTCTTAATTTGAGTACTTTGTATCACAGTCGGTTTTGTGTGGTTATTTAGCACAATGTTCCTTCCCTTCCCTATTTCTTTGAGAAATTACTGCATTCTATCAACTTACTGGTCTGCAAGTGTAAGTTCATAAGGTGTTTTGAACACAGCAGACCGTGTCACTGTTATCAGCATTAGCCAGAAGCTGCTCTTTTTTTTCCATTCTTCTCAACAACATCCAGGTAGTCAGTACCCCATAGATTTAACAAAACACTGTGGTGAAATACTGTGATATATCTATGTGTAGACTTGTGGTGCACTTTGTCACATACAGTCCTGTCTGTAGTGCTAGAAGCTCTTCTAGTTTTTAGTCACACTACGTGTCCATGTGTCGTTGATTATGTGTGTATGAAACTACCTAAATGTTACAATTTTTAAAATACTCTCTAATTTTTTATTTACATGACAGCCCAAAACAGCTCCGAAAAGGACATTTGGATCCATTACAAATGATCAGGTAGGGAGTGTTCAACAAGAAGGTTTCATTATCTGAGAGGCTGTGTATGTAAATCCACTAAAAAATATGTTATGAAAATGGAATAAGGTAACACAGATCCTCATTGCCCTGATGTCGAATCTTGTGATCAGGGCCAGAACCTCTTTAAAGCTTTTTTATTTCTCACTCCCATCCTTCTGTAATGCTGGAGACACTGATGTAGCAGATTATTTCTACCAGTCATTTTAATGGTCAAAGGTACTCTATATACTCTTTAACTTCACTGAGGTTTTAAGCATGATAAAGCCATTTACTTCAACATCAAGAATTTAATCCTCAAGGTTTTTCTTCATGTTTCTTGTTTTAGCTCTCAATTTCTTTGCTCATGACAGAGAGAATTAGATATTTATAATCTTAAAAATATATTTCTTGAATGTTTCATTTTTTTTGAATGTTCAGAATGTGAGAAATATCTATTCTCAGAAAATTGGTTTGTTAAATTATCCCTTAAACAACATGAAATAAGCTTGCTTGCATTAAGAGAAAATCTACTTCTCTGTAATATATTTTTATGGTTTAAAAAGGTATGTAAACCTGTAATGAATAGGGAGAAATACTCATGGATAATATTTTCTTTCATAGAAAATTATTCAAGTGTTAATAATGAACTTGGAAGAAATCTTTGCATTCCTTTTTGTTTCTCCAGTAGTTTATTGCTACTGATGGGGAACCAAAGCATGATATTTTATATCAAATTAATATGCTATAATGAAAAATACCTTTCCCATACTTGATAAGAAAAGCAGAGATGGGTATGCCGATGTAGGGCCACGTGTTGGAAGTCTGTGTGAAGTGTTTGTTGTAGTTGTGGGATCTAATGACAGAATAATCAGTGCCCATCTGTCAACTTGAGTACAAATAAAGAAGTAAAAGAGAGCTGACAGGTTGTTTTTACTGTGACTTCTGTCAGTTTTTTTTCACCCTGGAATCTATGTTAAAGCATAGAGTATATAATTTATAATTTCTCAGTAATTATGAAATTTATTTCAAATAACTGCTTGTCAGATTGAATATGAGGGGGAAACTCATGCTCTGCCTTCATGGAGATCAGCATAGAATTACCATTCTAAAGTTTACCCTAATTGGTTCAAAATGTATATCTTTATTTGGAAACAATTTGCAGGGCTTATACTTTCATGCCTGCTGCTAAGGCAGCCAAAACTATATTTGTTTTATTGCTTCAAAATGTGTTCCAGTTCACTTTATACTATCCCTAGTTGCAACTTGTTGTCACAAATTCTGTGCAAGTGGCACAGCAATTTTTGATATGTGGGTGAATAGTTCTTTCCCATGAAATAAATGATTACTCACATAGGGTCAAATTCTGGCTCTGAGAAAACAAATCAATGATAGAGTATATCCTTACATAGGAGTGTGTAGAAGCTATAAATGCATTCATTTAATAGTGGGTAGCAAGATACAGTGAATACAAATCCTTTACAAGTAATGAGAAATCAGGAACCTTGCACTCTTGGGAACATTTTCTTTTGTTTTGTTCTTAATAGAACACAACAGCTCTGAGCACTGAACCTGGTCTAGTGGAGGGTGTTCCTGCCCCTGGCAGGGGGTTGGAATGGGATGATCTTTAAGGTCCCTTCCAGCCCAAACCATCTATGATTCTATGACAGTTACACCAGTGAAGGTGAAAGACAAGCACAATAGGTAGAGAAAGAACCAGACTGGGCTCGCTGGTTCATTATTACAAATATGACACCTAAAAAGATAATTCTAATTAGTCCATAACTTTATCATTAATTTCTTTGTTCTGGTCATCCCATACATTCAGATTTAGTTATTTGCATTTTAGCTCTGTCCTCTTGGAAGATGGTTAGAAACTTGCTTTTGCATCATTTCTTCCTCTGAAGGGTGAGATGTGAGAAGAAATGATAATTCTGAGATTCTTAATACCTGTTTGTCTGAAGAGACAGAAGAAGAGGGAATTTAGTTCTAGATTCCAGTATTGATTTTAGCAGATTTGTCAACACTAGTGTTTTAAAAAAGCTATGTTTGTGCAATATGTGTAGCATTTGGGCACAATTCCAGAGGTGTTCAACAAACCCCATGAAAAATATTGATTATTTTCAAATTGATCTCACAGTTCTGTGACATGTTTTGAAATGGAAATAAATCTTCTTTTCTCCTGGGATTGTAATTTTCACAGCAAATATAAAATATGCAATGATGAATACAGAAATAGTTTTAGTGAGTTTTTAAACATATTTCTAATAAACTGTTATGCCTTAGTTTTGTCTGTGCCATCTAACACCTGAATTATGCAGTAAACCCTTTTTCAATGATGGTGTTGGGTTTTTTATGCCAACGATTTTAGATCATGTCCAGACTTGCTCCACAGAGGAACAGTCCCTTTATCTTTGTTGATTTCCTTGAAATTAAATATTGGTGTAGGTCCTCCAGTGGCTTCATTCCTCATCTCTACACTCACTCATACAATAGAGAAACTGAATTACATCTGTCCAGGAATTTAATAACTTTTCTGTAGAAATGGAGAAACTGCATAAAAACCCCAAACACCCCCCCCCACACCTTTTCCCCTTTTTCTAATGTATCTGTTTATTGCCATATTTGCTCTGAAACTTTCTTAAGGCTCCAGAGCTTAAAGCAAATCAGATATTGCAAAATAAAGGTAACTATAAAAATGTATTTTCTTATATGTATAAATATATATTCCATGACAATTTCAGAAACAAAAAATGAGATGTTTTTCCGTTTAAATATACCATCAAACTAAAGTATGTTCTTTCTGTGTCTTGTAGGGTCAAAATGTATTTGGTCTTGATATAACTGAGACACCCGAGGGAGATAAGTGGCCTCAACTGATTGTCCAGCAGATCCTGGATAGGGAGCAGAAGGATACCTATGTGATGAAAATAAAAGTGGAAGATGGTGGAAGCCCTCCAAGGTCCAGCACTGCCATCCTGCAGGTCACAGTGACCGACGTGAACGACAACCGCCCGGTGTTCAAAGAGAACGACGTCGAAGTCAGTGTTCCTGAAAATGCTCCTGTGGGCACCTCTGTTTCCCAGCTCCACGCCACTGATGCAGACCTGGGTTCAAATGCACAAATCCACTTCTATTTCAGCAATCAGATATCCAGTTTGGCCAAAAGGCTGTTTGCCATCGATAACACCACTGGCCTCATCACTATAAGGGAACCCCTGGACAGGGAGGAATCTCCTGTACACAAATTAACTGTTTTGGCAAGTGATGGCAGTTCAACTCCATCAAGAGCAACAGTGACTGTTAATGTCACAGATATTAATGACAATGTCCCATCGATAGACACGAGATACATCATCAATCCAGTGAATGGGACAGTGCTTTTGTCTGAGAAGGCTCCCCTTAATACAAAAATAGCATTGATAACAGTAATGGACAAGGATGCTGATCAGAATGGAAAAGTTACTTGTTTTACAGATCATGATGTTCCTTTTAGGCTAAAGCCAGTGTTTGATAATCAGTTTCTCCTGGAGACAGCCACGTTTCTAGACTATGAAGCAACACGGGAATATGCCATTAAAATAGTGGCTTCAGATTCAGGGAAACCTCCCTTAAACCAGTCTGCAATGCTCCTGATCAAAATTAAAGATGAGAATGACAATGCCCCAGTTTTTACACAGCCTATCATAGGCCTTTCCATCCCCGAGAACAATGCTCCTGGTACTCAGCTGACCAAGATAAGTGCTACAGATGCTGACAGCGGGCGGAATGCTGAGATCAGCTACATCCTGGGTTCGGATGCACCCCCTATTTTCAACCTTGACCGCCGAACAGGAATTCTGACAGCAGTGAGAAAGCTGGACAGAGAAAAGCAAGACAGGTACTCTTTCACTGTGCTGGCTAAGGATAATGGGATGCCACCTTTGCAGACCAATGCTACCGTGACAGTGTCAGTCCTGGACCAGAATGATAACAGCCCAGCTTTCACACATAATGAATATAATTTCTATGTGCCAGAAAACCTGCCCATGTATGGCACAGTGGGGCTTATCACAGTTACAGATGCTGACGCGGGAGAAAATGCTGCAGTCACTCTCTCTATCTTAAATGGTAGAGATAATTTCATTATAGATCCACTTACTGGTGTAATAAGACCTAATATTACCTTTGATAGGGAACAACAGGGGTCATATACTTTCCAGGTGAAAGCTGTGGATGGAGGAAGACTGCAGCGTTCCTCAACTGCCAAAGTGACCATCAATGTTGTTGATGTAAATGATAACAGGCCTGTTTTTGTTATTCCTTCATCCAATTATTCCTATGAGTTGGTTCCAACATCAGCCAGCCCGGGGTCTGTAGTTACTAAAGTCTTTGCCGTTGATAATGACACGGGAATGAACGCGGAGCTCCGCTATAGCATCATAGGTGGGAACTCCAGGGGCTTGTTTACAATTGACCAATTAACAGGCAATATTACTTTGAAAGAGAAGGTAATTACATCAGATCATGGCTTGCACAGACTGGTGATAAAAGTCAATGACCTGGGGCAGCCGGAGTCTCTTTACACAATAGCTCTTGTGCATCTGTTTGTGAATGAGACAGTCACCAACAGCTCCTATGTGCAAGAGTTAGTGCGCAGGAACATGGAAACTCCCGTGGGCCAGAACATTGGGGATGGTGAGATAACCCCCCAGACCAACGATTATGTCAAGATCATCATTGCCATTATTGCAGGCACTATGACAGTTATTCTGGTAATTTTTGTTACCGCTTTAGTCCGGTGCCGCCAGACGCCCAGGCACAAGGTTGTCCAGAAAAACAAGCAGAGTGGTGAATGGGTTTCCCCAAACCAAGAGAATAGGCAGATCAAGAAAAAGAAGAAGAAGAAGAAGCGCTCTCCAAAGAGTCTTCTCCTCAACTTTGTGACTATTGAAGAATCTAAGCCTGATGATCCTGGCCACGAGCACATAAATGGCACTTTAGACATTCCCGTAGAGCTAGAAGAACAGACTATGGGAAAATATAACTGGGCCACCACACCAACCACATTTAAGCCTGATAGCCCAGATTTAGCAAAGCATTACAAGTCTGCTTCTCCGCAGCCTACCTTTCAAATTAAACCCGAGACTCCTGTACCCCCCAAGAAGCACCATGTCATTCAGGAATTGCCTCTAGATAACACCTTTGTGGTGGGCTGTGACTCGCTTTCCAAGTGCTCATCAAGCAGCTCGGACCCTTACAGTGTTTCTGAATGCAGCTGTCAAGGAGGCTTCAAGACCCCAGGCCCCATACACACCAGACAGGTAATGGAATTTTAAGGTGCTTTCTTCCTCCTTCTCTTCTCACTTTACCATTCCTATATCTCTAGCTTGAATTGCTGCAAAATAAGTTCTTCTGCAAGGATTAAAACTTTTGAGAGTTCATGTTTGAGGCATTGTAAAGTAAACAATTTGAGATTCCTCAGGGATAAGGATGAGAACAATAAGCAAAGGAATGTTGGCTGTGAGGCCGTCAAGCAGGGAGTGACTCCTCTGGTGGGTATCCTGACTGCAGATGGCAGCATGGCACTTCCTGCTTCACTGCCAGACCTGGAGCAGCTCTACCAGGCAGGAAGGGGTTGTGGTGCTGTCCTCTGCAGCATGGTGTGCTCAAGGATCAAAGTAATCTAGGCCAGGTGGAAGGCAATAAAGCTTTACAGGATCTGATAAGTGGTTCTTAATATTAATGGAGTCTGGAATTGCAGCCTTCATTTGGGCATAGCTTTGCTTCAAGGTCTCTCAAAAGCAGGCAAGGATTTTCCTCTGAGAGTTTCAGTGCCATTTTCAGACCAGACTCATACTTAAATCTGGTGGAATGACACAGTCGACAGGCAAAGTTAGGAAAAAATTAGGAGCATCAGCATAATTGCTGCTCTGCCTGATAAACCAGGTATTAGCTTCTCAGAAATTCAGTACAACAAAGGAAATGTCTAATGAATCGTCAACTTAAAATAAAAACTAAATTGAGGACCAAAGTATCCTTTATTCGTCAAGACCCTACAGAAAGGCTTTAAGTTGCTGGACATAGAATCTATCCATATTCTGAGCAGTTTAGTAAAGTTCTCTGTTTTTCTGTTTGCTTCTCTTTCTTCATAAGTATCACAAATTTTTCAGTGAAAATAATTTTCTAGTTAAGTTTTAGTTGGCCAAGGAATTAATCATTAAAGAAACATGTTTCAGGAGAGTTTATTGTATTACTGATAATATATTTTAACATTATTGCTTTGTAACATTTCCTCAGCATGACTAAGTCTTAGATTTTTTGCTCCAGCTGAGGTTTTGATTTTTTTCTGGGGGCTTTGTTTTATTGCAACCACAGTGATAACAACATGCATAGAAAAAGCTGCTCATTCAGAGCAGTCATAATGTCTCTGAAAATTTCAGGATATGTTTTTTTATTTTATTCTACTTTGTTCCTTTTACCAACACAAATCTGTGTGGTAGTCTATATCACTATGTATAGCATTTAAGATTTGAGTTATTTTTTATTAAAGTTATTTGAATGTATTAATTTACACTACACATTAGAAAAGCTTCTTACCAGTTTGTTCATCTGTTTGAACTCCCCTAACTCTGAGGAGGATGATCCTGTTTTCAGCATTCCTGGAGGCCTGATCTAAGTGATTTTTCAATGGAGTTCTGGAATAGTTCCTGTGAGCCAAGTTCTGCGTTGTTCTGCCATTGTCTGCTGAAAGACACTTTGTGGTGCAGTAATGCTGCTAACAAAGAAAGCAAGCTCATGACTCTCAGAGTTCCTCCTGTGCTAGTAAAAACCCAGAAAGGGGAATGGAAAGCAATTCTCTTCTGCCGAAGTTGACTGGGGAAAAGAGCATTTTCTTTTATCTGTACCTTGGAGGTCTATGACAGGGGCTTCCTATCTTGAAAAGCAGAATAGAACTGTGCTTTTTTAATACTCAGTACCTGATATTAGCTTATCTCCCTATAGCTGTACCTGACATGGTTAGTGTGATATGCTGAATATATAAGAAAAGAGATTAATGTTACTATTTTTTCTGATTTGGCTAAAATTACAGCTATCCTTTTCTGCATGAAAGTGATCACCTTGTTGAGAAAGTGTAACTAATCACTGTCAATGGCTTTACACTAATTTGGAAACAACATTTACTATTAAACACAAGAATTTAAATGTTTATTATTTAAATAGAAGTAATTCCATTAATGCATTTATTTACATAAATTGGGCAAGAGAGTCCATTAGAGGAAATCCTTTGTGTTGGACTGGGACAAAATGAAAATTGTATTTCGTGATAAGTAAAAACAAGCAAAGAATTTCTTAAACCTCAAAGGATCTTTTAAAAGCCAATCTTTCTCCTAACCTGGCTCTGTATGTTGTAGTCTGGATAGTTTTATCTCCTGTGGGGTTATAGAAGGTGACTCAGGACAGGTTAATGGAGAGTTGTCACTGTTAGCCAGTAAAAAAAACCCAAACAAATACAAATAAAAATAAGCTTGTGGCCCAGTGTTCCAGCTGTTGTGCTGTCCTACCACCCTTCAGCCTTGGAGATCAACAGGATATTTATGGTTAATGATGATTTTGTGTCATACACCCTCTGAATTTTCAGAAAATTGTAGGACAAGCTGGAGAACTGAAGGATGGTAAGTTCAGTTAAAAAGGGTGATGTGCCAGTTTGAAAAGTGAAAATAAGATCTGAGAGAAAATATTGTACTTTCATGTTAACAATTACCATAATGCAGCCCTTTTACAAGCCAAAGGTTCTCTGAAGGAGCCTAAAGAAGATTCCATTCACTATGAAGCATCTCTTCAGTTTCTAGTGGGGGCTGATATCAGCAAACTACACATCTGAACTATTGTTAGTTTTGTCCATGCAAGACTTTCTACTCAGATATTTGAAATGATATTGAGTTACATCTAAAAATATATGTTTTCTTCCGAAGCTCTAAATTTTGTGTCTGTCTGAATGGTATTGATTCAGGTCTTTAAAGAAGGGAAATTATGTCTTTGCTTTGCTGCTAAATTTGTCTAAGTGATCTATAAAATGACAGAAAGTCATTATAACAGTTGTACTCAAAAAGCATGAAAGCAAAGATGGAAAGGTTTTTCTACTAAAAACCCCAAAATATCTTGTTAGTGGTCGTGTGGGCAAGTAAATACAGCAGTGCCACAGCTGAAATTTTTATGGAGAAGGAATTGGAGACTCCTGAAGCAGCTGAGGACACATTGAATCAGGAACTACAGGAAACTGAAGAGGGAAAAGTATGGTCTTAATGCAATAACCCCTAAGAGAGAGGTCAAACTTCTGCTGTATTTGTGAGGAAGGACAAGGGGTAGAAGCACTGATATTATTTTGAAGTTACCCAGCAGGAATTAATAAATACTAATACAATAGACCTTCAGAGTAGCATGCTTTCTTTTGGGATAGAGATAATTCTTTTAAAGAAGTTTTACCAAGTGATAAACTGTGAAGGGACTTATTCATAATAAGGTTTTTCAAACTAAGATATCTGGAGTCTTATAAAATTCAAACTGACTTTCTCTGTCATCAGATTTCCATTGTTTTATTAGTTGTGGGACTCATAGAAATACGTATTTCTTTGGTGAGAAACAACACCTTTAAAGTTTATTTGTCTGCAAGCTTTTCAAAAGATCAGTTATTTTTGACCTTTACCTCAGTGGGAGCAAACTGATTGAAGTATTCCATAGTGATACAAATCTTGGAATTCTCTTTGCATTTGCACAGTGGTGATGAAAACAAGGGAGAGGAGGTTTTTTCCAGTCTGGTTTTCATGTGACACAATTTCAAACTCTGAAATCTTTGCTCAAGTACTTAAATAGGCATTCAGACAATTGAAAAGCCTGTCTAGTCAAAACATACATAATTATAGAGCACAGCATTATCTGTGGCAGCTTGGTTCAAAGAAGATAGAGGTACAAAGATGCATTAAAACTTCTCATGCATTCTCCTTATTCTTGTCTCTTTCTTTAAATTAATGCTATTTCAGGTGTTCTTTTCATTTGGAAATAGGACAATGCATACTACAGGAACAGGAGAAATCTTTGAAAATTTACACCTGGTCACTCAGGAAGGGTCCTGAGATCTTTTGGATGGTCATTTTAAACTTTTAACTTCAGAACAACTCTTTTCTGACTTAGTGATATTGAAGAAGTGCAAGTGTCCAGGAAAGCAACACCTTTTCCACTGGTAGAGCTGGAAGGTGCAATGATGCTCTCAATCTATGATTCCATGGGTTTTTGGTGGTTCTCCCTGCTTCACACTGGACTCTGGTCTGTATGTTAATTTAGTTCCACTGCCAGTACCATGTTTGGGAGGTTGCTGAGGGAGGAAACAGGCATGCAGATTGATTTTTCTCATATTTACTAACACAAATCTTCATTAGTAGATTTTAGCTGGCAGGATTCTATCTGTGAACTTATCCATACTTATGAATAGAAATTTCAGATGACACAGTGATCTCTGCTGAACTGGTTTCTTAGAAGCTGACTGGAGACAGATATTACATTCCTCACAGAAATCTGAATGAGTAGTAGACCTCATTTAAAATACATTGCATTTTAGGGCCCCACTGTCTCAGTTCTCTGATTCTATCACTGACTGCTTAAACCTGCTTAGAGTTATGGTATATTTGGTTTTCTGATTTAAAATGTGGTGAAATGTCATTATAGCTTCCCACTCACTGTGAGAAAAGTGTGCTTAGGCTATGAATTGAAAGAATATTGCACTGTTCCTGAAACTAATAGCTCTGAAAACTCACATGTTCTGCAAATCTTTAGCTGCAAGATTTATTGTTTTGTGTAATAACAGTGTGACTAGTGAATTTAATTCAGTATCCTGTAATCATCAGGAGGCAGGGCTGATGCTTCTGGGATGTAAAAGGCTATTGACATAACACTGGTATTTTGCATTGACAGATACAGAGTCAATTATGCTCAAAAAACATTTTCTTCTAAATATCAGCTGCGTAGCTGTTGGTATAAGCCCTTCCTAAGAGCCATTTCAAAATCAATTACTATGACTTTAAATATTCTTATTATTTTATCTTAACTTTCTGACTGGTAATTTTGCTAGTAATTCTGATCTGCTGCCATGTATACACATTTCAGAAAAAAACCTGAAATTTGCATCTGGAGAAGAGATTTCTGACTGAATCATAAATCAAAGTCTGTGAGTTGGAAGTTAGAGACCAGTTATTTAAATGTGCATCACTACTGAAGCAAAGCTGGTCAAGAAAATGCTTTTCCTCTGTGCAAGACTTGGAAGAAAATTTTCAGAGTTATACTTTTAATATCTTTCACTAGAAAAGCAAGAAGGAAAGTGTCTGTAAAGTTAAAGTGTCCCCTTTGCCTCATAGGAGAAGGCAAAAACAGAGCACAAAAAAAAAAGTAAGGAAGAAATGAAATATTTTGAATATGATATTTCACTAGAGAAAACAAAGGTACTTTTTTTCCCCCAGTAGAGAACTCATTGACTGAGTTTTTGCTGAAGTTGGTAGATGAAGTTCCTGCATTAATAACTGAGTGATTTTTATGTAGGCTAGAACGACACACAACTCTTTCTCCAGTAGCTGCTTGCCTTGGGGTAGTAGTAACATAATTTTTCAAATATTAAGTCCATTTTACATCAATTTTTCAGTGGAATAACTGAAAAGTATACTCTTTTCTCCTTATGACCTAGCTGTGTTATTTGAAATGTCTTATAGCTATAAACTATTGCCAGTGATGAAGCCTGATTTGACTGTGGTTTAATTTTCACACTTGTTTATTTTCCTGTTTTCTCCCAGAAGGTATTGCACTCAATACTCTGCAGTTGATAGCAATTTCCTGACCAGTGAGTGGCTGGTGTGTTGGTGGCTGTGGTATTGACAGTGCTTTCTTTTCTGTGAAATGATTGATCAGAATGGCTTAATTTCTGTGAATTTTTAGGACTAACTCCGTTGATGATAAATATATATAAAAGATACAAAATAATTCTTCAAATGAAAAAGTGTTTTATGGTTTTAGGAATGATGCTTTTGAATGAAGTCTACAAAAAAACCTGTAGAACATGTTCTAGGTAGCACAGTAGTCTTCTGACAGCCCTAATCTTGCAACAGCACTTTGGGGTTTGAGTTGGTAAAGAAAAAAATTTAGTAAGAAACTTAGATTAATTGTATAGGAGTTATTTGTGTGGCTCCTTCTCCTCCAGCCTTTTTGCCATGTGTATGTAGATGTGTGCAGATCTTTGCTTGTGCTTAGAAAGCTGAAAACACACACGTGCCAAAAAAGGTCAGTTACTCAGAATCTCGGTAGCTCAGCCCATCTCAGACCATGCAGTGGTTAGAAACTTGGAGAACAAACTTGACAATTTATGGGGAAAATGCTGCAGGAAAGGGCTTTTCTCATGCTGTTTCTCTGTTTGCCAGCTCTGAACGCCATCGCAGCTGATGTTATGTACTGAAGTCGTACGTGTACACAATGATGTTAAGCCAGCAAATATGAAAACAAGGAAATAGCACGAGAAAGCCCTTTGTCCTGTCTCTGATTGCCGAAGACATTTATCGTCTGATCTCCAGAGGGGTTTGGAAGTGACGATGAACTGTTCAAGCTGCCCTACTGAAAGGTATCAAGGGCAAGAATTTTTTAAAAAAAGAAAAGACAAAGAAATTTTAGTACGTTGTGCTATAGTGTTCTATAACGTAGTTTTGCTAAGAAAAAAGTAATGTGACCCATCCTTCTTCACAGTTGGTGATTATGGTAAATTTATTTTGCTTGTAATCATCTTCTTGTCCCAGATTTTTTTCCTTATTTATTTTAGTTGAAACAATTAGGAATTTTGTTTCTATAAATATATTAAAAGGGAGCAATAAATTTTATTCATATGTTTAAAAGAGAATGTAAAGTTCTTTATACTCCCTGCATTTAAAAGAAAAACAAATGAGTTGTTGTCACTTATAGCACCATTATACATGTTAAGAATTAAGTGTTATTTATATCTATTCCATAATATTTTTAATGATTATATTGCTGCTATTGATCATAAATAGAATTGATCAAGTCACTGCTTTCTCATTTTATAGGCACAATAGTAGTAGTGAAAAACAGGAACTTCCTGCTCTCTTATCCACATTTTGTAATAAATGGTCACCTTTTAAGTAACTGGAAAGCATTCACATAACTTTTAAAAAGAAAATTTAATTTGCATTTTGCTTGCTGAAGTCTGCATAATGTCTGTGTAACAGGTGCCAAACATTTAACCTTTTAAAGTATTTTTAATTAAAAAAAACCTAAGTCATAAATTCAGTGGCTTGATTTTCAGTGTCATAAAATAGGAAATAGCATACATAATTTTGCCACTGTTAGCCAGCACATGGGGGGGAAAAATGGCCTACTGTTGTTTTTTTTTTTTCCCCCAAATTATCTCTCTATATAGTCAATCTTTTTTCTAAATTAAAGTTTTTTTACATTATAATTTATTATTTAGCACAGCTCATTTAAAATATAAAATTCGAGTATCATAGCTTTGTTTGCAGGTTGGTTGCAAGTTCTTGTATATTGCCTCACATTTTAGGGAATAATGCTTAATATGTATCATCTATAATATTAAATTTCATATGCAATGCAAAGTCTCTTAGGAAGCAAAGGAGTATAAAGAACCCTGTTTTCTGCACTTATATGAAGACATGTAATATTAGTTTGCTAGAATAAAATGAAATACAGACACTGCTTTTAACTGGGATGTATACAGTATATATAACTTTCTTTTAAAGAAAAAGTTATTAATGATTCATGAATTAGACTACAACATGGAATTCTTACACATTACTGTATGTTTGATGTAAAGATATTTATAGGCTTGTACTTAATAATCACGTTGCCTCAGTTCTTGGACTGCAGAATGTCTACCATGACTGTTGCCTATAGTTTGCTCCACATTTGCTATCTGGCTCTTTCAAAAAATGTGTATTTGGCTATTTGATCTGTAAAATAAATTCTATTAATAATGAAGTACGTATTGTAATTTAGCATATTGTATTGCATAATTATAGCTATGACTGTTACAGAAAATCTTTAATTTCCAATAATGAAATCATTTTCTTGGGAAGAAGTTCATGTATCTGTAAGACAGTTTTGCTGTTCCTTTTTATCGTAGCCTTGCAGCATTTATGCTTCAAACTAAAAACCCCAACACTTTCAGTGGTTAGACATAACAGTAGTGATATTTATTGACTCAGTGCCACAATTCAGCCAGTTGAAAGTTCATTCCTAACACAGCAAGGAACATGGCACATTCAAGAAGTGTTGTTTAGTGTATCAAAGATTGGTCCTGCCTATTGTTGTTCCAGTTGTTTGTGTAGGTGCTTCATAGGTGGGTGATGGGAAGCATTCAGTGAGGTTTATGAGTAATAACCCTTTGGCCTTGTGGAGTTGTTTGTCAGGAAGGCCATGTGACTATACACACTTTGAGCTTCTGTTTTTTTCTTTGAATCTTTGGGTTTCTGTTCTTATGAGAATTAGGTTGGATTTCCATGATAGGAAAACTCCTATACATAAGATCAATGTTTGAATAGGAGAAGCACGAAATAATTTCAATGTTTACATTGAAAGTTTTTTTTATTGTTTTTTTTGTTTGTTTTTTTTTTTTTAAATCAGGAGATACAGAGTGGAGATTCCTGACTAGGTTAATCTGATCTAACCTCAAGTGTGTAATTTAGTTATATCAAGTGAAAATATAGTTGCCCTCAGTTTTTTCTCTGGTGGTGAAAGGCATAGATAGACTATAGGAGGTTATTTTGATTTTAGGACTGCACACTCTCTAGAAGTGCCTGCTTTCTTACACTGAGTATGAAGAGAACCTTTGATAAGTACCTTTCTTGAACCAGCTGTGCCAGTCGTGCTTTCAGAGGATAATATACTTCATGAAATTTCTAGTTCTTTTGCTAGAGCTCTAACTTTTTCCTAGTATTACACTGGCCCTATCATTCTAGTCTACCAGTAAATATTTATAAAAGAATCTAGGATGATTTGAAAATTTGCAAAAGTTACATGAAGGAAATCCAAGGTACATCATATGGCTTATTGGTCCAAATCAGTAATCTCTCTTCTCTGGTTCTGTCATGAGTCAGCACAACCAAATATAATCACCCTCCAAATGCACTAAGGGAAAACCAGAAAGCTCTTAAGTCATTCAGTTTCAGGGGTTTTCTCTGTTTCAATTTTTGTTTTCTTGCATTTAAGTATCATGTTTTAAAAAGTCATTTCTTCATAGAGTGATATAAAACTTGTTCAGAGCTCATTTCCTCCTGATGGTTAAATGGGTTCATGGAAGTCTCATGAAAGCTTAATGTGTACTGACCAAATATGTCTGTGTGCTGAACATCAATTTCTACACTTTTCTATGATGAAGGCCAGTCAAAAATTTCTTATTTTTTTTAAATAGTATTAGCATCCTGAGTCAAAGCTAGGTGTATGTGTTTCAAAACCATTTCCCAAATGTTTTCACCTACAGAAATACTGTTTTCTGACTGTATAGAAGTCAGAGTAACTTAAAAGCAAAAATCACTGAGTTGACCCAATGTTACTTTTGAAATTGAAAACACAATATATTTTCTTTGGAATATCAGTAAATTATTTTACTGTGCTTCAGACTGTAATATTCCAGTCATCTCAGTAAACTCCTCAAGAAATTCATCCTTTGTATGGTGTGCATTACCAGATAAATCAGACAGGTCAGTGTCAATGCCCCAGAGTGTACTTTTGCTTGGTTCCAGTTGTCTCAGCAAAGAGAGAACTCCTTTATTTGCTGCCAGTTTTACAGAGTAGACTGATCACACTGCTGCTTTTAGCCCTCCAAGGCCAGCAGCCAGAGCTGGCTCCCAGATGTGCTGTTGTGCATCCAGTGCCACGTTGGCAATGCCTGGATTTCACTGGGATGTGTGTCTACCAAAGCTCCACACCACTGACCTCAAACACCTGATAGCCAGGGAGTCACTCCCAGGAAAAGCTGTGGCAGTTTGTGTGAGAACTGCCTGTCATATCAGAAAACAGCTTGGACTTTGGGGGATTTAAATCCTTCTAAATTTAATTGAGTGGGGGACTTCTGAAGGGCAGCAGAGTGCTGTCAGGAACAAAGCTGGTTTGTGATGTAAATAGAATTATATTTTTAACATAAACTGTAATGCTGCAGGGTTTTTTTGTTACACATTTTCGGTGATTTCCCATTTTACCATAAAACATATATTTATGGTATATCCTGGTCTTAAGTATTATTTGTAAAATCTTTTTAACAAATAATTTTAATATATATTTTTGCTTTCATATTGAATTACTGAGCACTGTTCCTTTTATGTCTTATTTATCTATTTCTAAAATAAATTTTGTTTGAAGATTATATTTGTATACCTTCTCGAGAAGCACTGTTTTTAAATACACCTCCAGTCTGTTTGCTTAATGCATGCACACCATCAAATCTATACAGAAACTGATATTTTTCACAGTAGTTATGATTATTAAATAACTTTACCACACAGATTACCAGTAAGATTTAGAGTACATCTGAAGAAATATGCTTCTTTCAAAGCCTCATTATCTTTAGCAGTACATTTCTTTTGTCTACCTTTTTTTCAAAGAAATCTGGTGTAAGCAGGATTTCCAAGAGTTACACAACGTCTAATAGTGTTTCCATGCATGTGTGAGTGTTTATATAACCATGTATATGTTCTGTTTGCATGTGTATATAAAGACCTTGAGGGTGCATATACACATTTATCACACATTCAATTAGCAAAGCTTATAGGCATTATATATTACACAGAGTGTAACTATAGACATGTGCCCATCTCAGTACCCAATATATCTTTCTATGAAAGACAGCCAAGCACTAAGGTTTTCAATTTGCCAGATTATTCTGAGTTTTGGAAAGATTAGTCTTCCTTTCTGAGAACATACTGGTTCTCAATATGTGAGAAAGTGACTCTTGGTAATTTGGAGACTGGGATACAAATTTGATAAGTACAGCTTTGAATTTTTGTTCCCTGATTCTTTCACTAGTTCACTTTTACTCATTTCAATACTGTCTCCCAATATTCTAAAATACTTTTTTTTTCTATTATATAGATTCATACTTTTAAATTTTGCCACTGAAAATGTAGTAAAAATGATATTTCTGTATTTTCTCCAAATTGTGAGCCCCTGCTTATTTCATAGACACGTGTAAGTCAAATTCAGTTACTTTTAAGCACAGAGATGCATATCAAATAAGCATGATATGAGGAATTTTTCAGGGGTACTACTGACTTTCTGCAATCTTTTACATAGATTTTATTTATTTGTGTTTTCATTTCCAAGGAATGTGTTCGTTCAAGCTCAAGTAACTTTCCAATAAAAACTGAATGATGATACCAAAGATATGAAGTTTGATTTCCCATCACTGAATTGCAGCTGAATTTCAGTCTTTTTTCTCACCACAGTTTTCACCCTTTCTCTCCTAAGGGAAGAGGTCCAAGGCTGTTGAATGGATGAACTGCTCTCTGCTCATGTTCTCTGTTTCTTTTTGGGCTGTGATGTTTGACTTTACTCTTGAGATGATCACCAGAGGCCAACATGAAATTTGAATCTAAGACCTTTCCTCGAAAGAATTTCCTCCTTTTTGTTGTGTAGGCATTACAAAACCTTCACTTTTATCTGTGTGCATCAATAGCAAACAAGTTACAGGCCGGTGGACACACTGACACTAATATGGATCTGAAAGACCCCAAATGTAGACTCTCCCACACAAAAATACTTTTTCTAGATCTGTATCTAAACAAACAGTGTGCTGATAGTCTTTCTCTCTCTCTCTTCTATGAGAAACAAAACAACATTGAAGAAATTCTGGTCTTTTCCAGGCACACATGTGTTTCAGATAACGACCAAATGACCCCCAAACAGAAGTACTTCAAACAGGTGAATAGAATTTGGAACCTCATTTGCTTTGAATTTGTAGGGGGTTTAAGTAGTTGGAAATTACTCAAAATTTTGTGGTTGTCTAACAACCAACCTTACCAGGGTCTGCATGGCCAAGGTCATGACCATGTGCAGGACTTAGGTGGAATTAGGTTGGAAAGGGATGAAGGAAAGGCAAGATTTCAGTCTATAATTGTTATTGTGGTGAAAGAGATCAATCAAAATCTGAAGTGCCATGTCAGAGATCATTTGCAGGTGCGTGTTTTCTTAATTGGATTGGTGTGGATTTATCATGGATAAAAGCAGCAGAATGCTGCCTGCCGTCTTTGAGTGTAGGTGAATGCAGGGGTATGTGCTCGTACCTGAATTGAAAAGTGATTCATATCAAGTTTATTTGGATTGAAAGGTAAGGTGTCTTAATTGTATTGTTGACTGTTTTTTATAGATTGCTAGAAATTTTGTGTTCCTGCCTTTGAGAACTAATGCAACTTGGAAAAACATATGGTATGGTGTTTTTTGTTGTTGTTTTAAATGGAAGAAACTATTTCAATTCTTGAAGATGGTGCAAAAAGGTTTTGGTATTATATATTTTTTTCTTAATTCTTAAACTTCCTTGAGGTAAAGTTATATTTTTTTGTATGAAAGTAAATTTTCTTATGCCTTTATTGCATTATATTTCTTGAAATATATTAAAATAAATTTAAAAGCAAATACCTAGTTATTACAGCTACGTAAACATATAGATAGAGCTATTTAGAATTACACATTATTGAAAGCAAAAGTGTTTTCTACCTTCTGTCTCCTGTATTCAAAGGTCTTTGCTTTTGGGACTGGTTGACATAAAACTGTCAGTAGCCAACACACAAGTGAATCAAACTGACACTGGGAAAGTGTTTTTCTGTTTAAATAAGTATATTTGTAAACTAAACTTCAAGAGGGGATGAAAACATGGGATTATGTTCTCAAGCTTAGCAGAAGGGAGGCAGCAACTTCTTCAGCCTGCTGAGATTTTGATTGCTATTGATTTCAAAGTTAGAAGCCGAAACCTCTACAGTTTATACCAGAAATGTTTCTCCCAACTTGTGTTAAACATGAAACTCAGTCAGAGTTGCAACCAAGAGCTGCTGCCACTTGTAAAGGCATGTCTGATATTGTTATTGGCAGCAGTGATCAGCATTGTTGTGTTCACTGCTCCACAGTCCATGCTGAGTCACCTTGATCTATAATATTTTCTAGAACTGAGTGGGAACAATGGATTTACCACAAATCCTGCAAGAAAATCTTTTTTTTTTTTTTCTCCTTCAAAATAGCAGGAAGCTGTTCTGCCAAATACAGGTATCTAATACTTTTCAGAAGGATGTTCTATTAGAACCACTGAATACTTAGTTTTTTTAATTCTTATTTTATACATTGTAGGAGCTTATACATAGGAATATACACAAAAATAGAAAGTAATTTTCTAAAACATTTCAAATTATTTTATAAGGCAGTATTTGATTATATTTCTTGCTGTTTAGCAGCATGGCTGAATGCATTTGTGAACAGCCTGAAGTAGATTTTTAATCTAGCAATGACACTGTGGCTAATGAAAAAACATGGATAAGCAGATTGGTGTTTACATACACATAGGACAATCATCAAACCTACTGATTGTGGAAACATGAGGCTGGACTATTCCATCAAATTTATTAAATCAAAGATATTAACTTCTAGGTATCTGGTGAGTGCATTTTAAGAAAGTTGTACAGCCAAAGTTGGGAAGGAATTTCTGTTAAATGATCTCTGATGATTTAATTCCCTTTTTTCATCAGCTTTATTGAAGGACCACTGCTGTGTATTATTCCTTTGGCCAGTTTCTAACTCAAGTTACTTCATGTCCTGTTCATCAGATATTACCTTTGTTCTTTCATGGTGTAAAAGAAGATGTGTATGGTCTAACATTGTGAGATTCTTGTTTTCTGCTCTCTGATAGAGGGTTCAGGTTGTTTTATCAATATGTTTTCCTATTTTTATGTTAATATATTGAAACTATGGTTTTTTGGGGGTTTTTTTGTAAGAATCCGTATGTGTAAGGTCTTGTATTTGGTATTGTGTCAGCTTGATGTTTGACAGAAGCACTGATAACAACAAAAGGAATTAGTACCACATGTATGAATATCCTTGCAAATGTATTTTAATCATTTAGGACATGTTGGTGGGTCACAGAATATGTTGGAATTCTTAAAGATTACAGATTATTGAATAATAGAATAATTCAGGTTCAGAGGGACCTGTGAAAGTTACCTAGTCCAATCCTGATACTCAGAATTAGGCTGATTTAGATCAGTTTTCTCTGGATCCAGTTGATTTCTGGATATGTCTAAAGCTGGAGGTTCCATAACATTTCTGAAACACTAGTTCCTCTGTGATTAACCCGATGATGAAAAGCTTTTCCTTGTCTTAATTGAAATTTCCCTTGTGTGTAATGTCTGCTGAAAGAGTGTGTAAATACCTTACAGATTGCTGTGAAATACTTGAGTACCAGGGAAATCTTTTTGGGTAAGCCTTAAAGAAAATCCAGCAAAGTCTGTTTTGAATACAAGTCATTAAGCAGATCAATCATTCTTTGTTTGGTTGGTTGTTTTGTTTTTTTTTTTCCCATTATATGTCTTTGTTTCTTTGACAAAAGAATAGTATCCCAGACATCTTAGATCCTCACTTGTACTCGGAGCATATTTGGGAGAATTTGACTCTACCATATCAACACGTGGGAGGAAATACTTTTTCCTATGCAGCCTATTTCTGGGATCTTCTGAGAATCCTCTGGGATCCTCTCAAGAGTTCTCTGGGATTAATATGTTCTTATGGCAGTACGAATGCTTAATATTTTAGGATCATCAAGAATATTTAGGTGTCTCGGTGGAAATCAGAATTTTAACTGTCTCTATGAATCTGCTACTTCTATGTATAAATATCCAAGTGAATTCAAATTAGTTATAGCTGTAAACACTTTGACTATACCTATTAATATCCATTTTCATGGTGAAGCCCAAAGTACACTGTTTGCTGCTCACTTATGTGGCTCATTAACTTTTGTATTCATCTTTATTTTATAAATATGTTGTGAAATTTTATTTGGATTTCATCTAGTTCTAGTGAAAACACTGATAAGTTGATACAGTCTTGATTGTTTTACTCACAAACTAATGAGTGAATCAAACCTTTTCAGAAACTTATCATGAAAGTTGGTTATTAAAAGCAGACAGAAATGGCAGAATAATTCTGTCAATAACAATTAAACCAGGAAGATGTAATTGGAGGGGGAAAAGTCTTGATGCTTCCTGTACACAAGATGTACAGTGGTGCAATTATCTGCTTTCAGCTCCCAAGCATGATTTATTAGTTACAGTAGTTTGGCTTTGAAACACTGAACATGGCTAAGACAGCATGTGCTCAGTTGTGTGAGGGTTCCAACATCTGTCCTGACAATCCTCTTACAGAATGTCTTTTAGGAATTAGGAAATGGCAACATGACTTCTGAAATGGATATGAAAGAAACAGAGTAAAGGAGGGGGAGGTTTGGAAGAGAATATTTTGTTATTTCATTGCCCCTTTTTAACACTTTAACTGCTTGAACTGTTTGTTTTTATTATTCCAGATGGTAGCGAGATGCATATAAATGAATAAAACTAAATAGAACAAATCTCATGCTTGGCTGCTGTTCAAGAGCAGCTAAGGCTAAGCTTTATTAAATTAACATGAGGATATGATAATTGTGGAATTTCACACAATGAGCTGCAATAATCTTACTTGTGAAGAACATCATTCTGCTTGAGACAGATGAGAGAATCTAAAATTTTGTCATGAAAGAAACAAAGCCACTTTGGAACTTTGTTTTCTGAGGGCACTTACTACTTGAGTGAAATGTGTACATTCCCACAAACAGAACCATCATGCACAATCCATTTTTGCACATCAAAAGTTTCAAGGATTTGTTCTTTCTCAGCGGAGAAGTGGAGAAAACTTCAAAGTAAGTTGGTGTGTTCTGTGTTAAAACTCTTCCCTGTGTCATCTACAGTCCCTTTAGGAATAACCATATTTATATTTTAAAAGGGTGGAAAAACATTAAATTTTAAAATCATGTTAGGCATATTTAATTTATATTTAAATAGGAAAAATATAAAGCAGAAGGAAAACAAATATTTTTATGATTATTTGCAGGATATAATTCACAGGTGCCTTTTTTGGCTGACTGTAGAATATTTCTATGCTTCTGCAGTTGAATAGCTGTTTCTAACTCAATATTTTTGAGATATCTCTTGTCACTTAATGAAATTAATGTTCTTTTTAATATGCTGGTTTTCCTCACTTCTTTTAATTGAAACTTCAAAATTTCTGAAGAAAGAATAACTTTATCCCTCAAAACTCCAGAAATGTAGTTCCTGCCAATACTCACATGACATATTTGGTTAAATTTTCCATTTAAATGTGGTATAAAACTGCATTCATAAACTACCTCTCTTTATCTATAATGAAGGAAAGAGAAAATGCTAAAACTCAAGGCTAAATGACTCTGAGCTCCCAAATCTATTAAGGACATGATCGGGGAATATTGACTTTGTTTCTACCTGTATATTCATGAAATATTTACCCTTCACAATGGCTTCCTGGTTTTCCTATTTACCTGCATAGAACAGTGAAGCAAATAAGTAACAGCACACAGATCTCTGAAAGTACGTCCCATGGGGAGATAATTGATACAATCAGAATTCTGTCTATTCGCTAAATGTTTCAAAATGCAAAAATGCAAAAGCCAAAAAGAGATATTGAGTCAACTCTTTACCTTGTGCTAAAAAAAATACTCAGTCAATTGCAAGGCTTTCTCATATATGAAATGAAAATTTTATTTGTGATGCCTACTCAGGAAAAATGTGCGGGGAGAATCACTCAGGTTTGCTGTCCATTGGAGAGGGATCATCTGAACTTGACATGGTTTTCTAAATTTCTTAGGCATAGACAGAAATGAAGTAACAAGTGACTTATCAAGTCCTGCAGATCTTGATATTTACACATAACTGATGGCTCACGGAAAGTAATTTATTCTCTCTCTGGAGATACAACATGGATCAGAGGAAGAGGTGAAATGAAATTTCCTTGAAGGAAAACTTCACAAGCACTGGAAAGGACACAATTCTTGCTTGCAAATATGTCTTGATAAAAGTTTGTTTGAAAGATCAGGAGGATTTTGAAGCACTGAGATAGCTGAGTTATGGCAGGTAACTCTGATATGACAACTTGAATAGTTGCAAATGTAAACGTATTTTTTCTCTTTACCTTGTATTTTGGTGGACTTTTAATGCTTGAGAGTTTTCCCCAAGGACAAGGCGAAGGTATTTTATCAAACTCACAAATGCAGAACTTACCTGAAGGCTACCAACACTTATTCCTGAAAATAACAGAGATAACAACCAGAAGAAGTCTGACATATGTCATAACAGATAGATAACCTTTTCTCCTTGTGAAACCAGCCCAAATAAAAGCTCTGATTTAATCAGAACTGGTTTTCCTCTCCCTATGTCAATCAAACCTTTTATATTGATAATTTGAAAAGAATGGGATTGAGAACACAAAGTCTACTTTTGTATTATTAAGATGAAAAGATTCTGCGAGGGTTTGATAACATTTGAGATGCAGAGGCTGTTACAGGAACATAAGGAATATCAAATACATCTGCAAAAAGGACTTTTAAGATAAAATCCTGATGAATAATGCCACTTATTCTTTATTTTCTAGCAGACAGGTTTAAAGACTGCAAGTCAAGAGTGTTGATCTGTATTTAATGTAGGCATTTAGTTTAGAACTCTTTGTGCTGAAATATAAACCTTGATTTCAGTTACTTCTCATCTGATCCAAAAAATAATTTAAAAATTAGACTCAGTTCTTTCATATTCAACTACAGAATATTCGATTAATAAATCAGATTTTACCAATGGATGTCACAACCTTATGTGTAAGTCTAAGAAACCTGTTATTCCAAATGAATTTTTTAGTGTTTGGACTCTTTTCAGTGTAACTACTTACTTTTTCTTCTGGAAATAATTTCCAAAAATATCTGACTGGTCACTTTTAATTTATACATCTCAGAAGTACTGGGTTCCATGAGAAAAGAAATCAGATTGGGACAAATGAAACAGGATTTGCCATATGCTAATTTTACATAATTGTTCAATGACTGTCTGTCTTTTTAAGACAGGAGAGGGTTATTAGTCTATTGTTAACTGTTTATTTCTGGTTTCATCTGTCAGTAAAACACTGATTTTATTAAGGGTGTTATTCAGGACAGAGAGTGAGGAGCTGGCACAGAATATTCCACTTCTGGTCAAAAAAATGTTGTGTGATGGGAATTCACAAGTGAATGTATTGTAATCTTCCAGATGGATTGTGGAAGATTGTCTTACACTGTTTCTGTGCCATGACTTGTGTGTGGTTGTAGGCTTTGTGTGGATTTTCTTTTTTGTAATTGTTTTTGCTTTAGCCATACTGAAGCCTGAGATTGGAAGAAAAAGATAAAAGGTCAGAAAGGCTTAATAGCAATTTTGCTTCTGAAAGAGAGAGACCAGTTGATCCAGCTTAAATGGTTATTGGATAACTGTTGAATTACAGAGACAAATGCAAACTGTAAAACCTTATGGGTCAGCCCTACACCAGAAGAGGAGAGTGAGAGGGAAAGGTGAATCAATAGGACATATGGTAATAACTTTTTGAGAGGATATCCAAAAGCAGATGGGTGGGAATGGAAAACCCTTTCTTTACTATGGAAATGACAAAGAAAATAAAAGAAAGCTGAATTTCCTCACTCTATTTGATGTGTTGTTGAGGATGAATGGGGTTTTCTTACTGATAGAGAGATCTGCACTAGGTGTACAGCATGGGGTTTGTGGACCATATTCAGGTGTTGGTATAATCTCACTGAAGCAATGGTTAAACTAATGCCTCACACATGTCAGCATTTTATACCTATTTTAGTAGGAGAAATGCTGAGAAGTGAGGTAATGTTTTACTTGTTACTATCTTTGGGTTAGTTTTATTCTCTGTTGCAAATTTAGGACAACTTGGCTGCTGCAGAGGATCAGTAAATATGTTGTCTCAGGCCCAGACACTTGACTGTCAGAGCACTGAAGCTGGGGAGGTAGAATAAGGAGAGCACAGACAGCCTCACCATTCACTTGGGATTATGTAAGGTTGGATGCTGAAGACAGACATTGGAATGTCATAGTGATTTTTTTTCCAAGTGGTAATACTTTCCATTCTGAATGACTGTAAAGGTAGCAGAAATAGTTTTTTTGTGAAAGGTTTAGGTTGGAATTCATTTCTTCTGTAGGAGGTGAGGGAAGAGAGACACACCAAGAGAATGATGGTAGAGCTGTCTCAAATACCTAATATAAGCTGGAGTGAGTCACTCTGACTCTCTTTGCTCTATGTACTGTAGGAAGTAACTATATGAATACTTAGCTTTTAGATACCTAAAGCTGAGTAAGATGATTTCTGAAATCTAATACAAAAATAATTTTAAAAACTGGGGCTCACAAAGCTGAGAACATTTTGAAGCCATGACCTTCAGCACTATAGGCAGATTACTCTTGGTTAGAAAGAGCTGAGGTAATTGAAAGATAGATAACACAGAGAAGAGTTTTCAAAGTGAGTAGAAGTATTGTGCTCAAATATTTTCACCTCCACTGACTCTAAAGTTAGGGTGCTTATTCCATGTTGTTCAAAGTAGTTTGAAATATTAGTAAATTTTACTGCGTAGAGAGGAATTAAATTATTTGATACATTTTCCCTTATTTTTGTAGAATAAACCATTTATGTGCTGTGTTATGATGATGTTATCTCTTACCTTTGAAGTAATTTCTCTTCATTATATCACTGTTGTATATATATTTCCACCAGTCTGATTCACCTGCTTTACTCTTTGCTATAAGCACAGATCCAAATGCACTCATTCTTCTCGTTTATTTGGGCATATAATTTATGAGCAGCACCATTTAAAAAGAAAAAAAGAACCAGGATTTTGGGGACCATATATTTAGTGTGTCAGCACATGCTTCCATAGTGCCAGCAGACAAACTGCAGTAGATCCTGATCCATTCCAGTAATCTGAAAACCACGACTGAGGAGAGAAAGTGAGCAATGTTGTCTTTCAGGCGGAGTTGATGGTGTAAGCACTTTCTTGTTTGTAAAGTTCACAGGTGTCAACATGTATGTTTTTGTTTCCTTTGATAGCACACAACCTTTGGAGAAAATGCCAATGCCTTTGTGCTCTTGTGGCAGTCATGGTGGTCACTGTGGAGTCAGGCAGTGAGAGCCTTTGGCAACACACCTTTACAAGATAAAAGTTCATGTCATGTTGTGAGAGGAGGCAGAGTCAGTGTCATCTTGAGCTGTATTCCTGTACTGCTGCTTCATATCTTGCAGTATTTTGGGACAAGCAGTCCAATAGAAAACTTGTTTTCAGAGAACACTGGATATTTTGCCCCATAAATGCATTGAGTTTGCATTGGTTTTAAAGATCCCATGCTCCTTTTGGATTATGCCAGCGGTAGTGCTTTTGGGGAAAACTGGACTGAGTGATAAGTTTTCAATATAATAATTCTGAGATGGGTTATAAATGGAGAATATTGCATTCAGTTCCTATTTTCTCTTCCCTGAAACTTTTGCAAGACTGATAAGCACAGCTGCATCTCTACACACAAGTGTAGGAGCAGAAGTTGGAAGTAGGGTGATGGGGAGATGGGAAGTGGGCACTTTGAGGGGGAGGATTTTATCCAAATTAAATCTAGAAACTCCTAAAATGTCACAGAAATTTTTGAAGCAGAAGAAACTTGTTTCTTTGCATAACTTTTGGTAAAGTCTAAGAATGTTTATGTGTATTAGGCATTTTTTAATTATCCTTCCTTTGGAAGGAGCACTGTGTGGGGTGAAAAGAGCCTGATGATGTGGGAAAACTGAAATTAAACTCCACTGTAATACAATTCCTTTTCATAAGAGTCTATTGCTCTTTACTGCTGCTGGAGACAGACATCCCAAATCTCATCAACTACTATCCCATGTGATATTAATTAACACATTTATTGTGATGTCCAGGGGGATGTCAAAGTCTAACTAGACAGTTGAACTATATTTCAGTGTAAGTGCAGCTCCCATTGTCAGGGTTTATGTTGTTAGACAGATCTGGTAAAGCTGCTTTTGCACTGTGATAACATTTGCAGACTGGAAAGTTTTCAAATCTGAGCCTTCCTGAGTAGTCTTGATACTCACATGCAAGATTTAAGGTGTAGAAAAAAAGCCCTCAACACGAACCATATTTAAATCTAGTTTCTGTTAGGATAATTTGACAAAAAAATTACTTTTAGTGACTGCATTTTGGTAAACCTTAAAAAAGTATTACTATTATTGCCATTTCTTATTTGGCTGATTTCTTTTTCTTCAAGGCTGCATCCTGAAGTTATATTAAGAGAAAATGAAAGGTGCAGTTGTTATCTGATGCTTCATCTGCTTTCTTGTAGTTTGGCAAAATAACATGCTGTCACTGTATTAAAAAAAAAAAGCCAAAAAATGTATAATAATGAAGAAGTAAAATGATGTTCTATAAAGACATCTTTGCCATACTGTACATTGCATTGCATTTTATTTGTTCACAGCTTTGCACTGTAAGAAAACTGCAAGGGGGTGAAACCTCAAGAGAAAAAACCCTATGAAATGAGAACAAACAATATCAGATGATAAGGTCTTGCTAACCTTTAAAAATACAGTCCCTCACAATTTTCTTCAATAGGAGCTCTTTAGCAGCAAACTATTCAGTTTGGTTCTCACTCACTTCGATGTGCAAATTGAAATTTAATACAAGAAAGAAAAGATCTTTTGGAAAATCATATTAATGGAGTTTCATTTTGATTATGTCCAGTTTTCTTTCACTGTTGGATACATGTAGGGGTAGCTCTGCCCCCCAGTGCCCTTCTCTAGATTATTGTGTTGTGTGTGTGTGTTTCTTTACATGTCTTGAAATCCATGTGAAACTCTCAGCTTTCTTCCATCCTATCTTGTTGCATTAATTTTAGCTACAGAATTTTATAGGCTAAAGTTTTAGAATCCTCTGAACTTTGCTGTTCTGTGACTTTTTTTTTTTGTTGGGTGGCAAAAGGTTGCTATTACTTTCTAGGAAGTTATTTATTTGAAGCTTTATATGAAACCAAGGATCTCTTCAAGTGCTGAATAACAACCAAAAAGTGAAGTATTTTACTAAATTGTTGGGAGTTAATGACCCTTAATGATCGAGGGTCATTATGTGCTTTTAGCTCACTCTATTACCTACTTTTACTGACTCAAAGCACTGGAGCTTGATTACCATAGTGAAGGAGTGCTCATCTTTTAAAGTGGAGAGGAAACTGTACTTACTCAGGAGTTGAAACCACTGGTAGAGTATGAGGTCATTCCTGTTCTTCAGAAATTCTTACTTCTGTACATGCCTAATACGGACTTTTCAAAACTGCACAGGCAAACTCTGCTTTCAGTGCTGAAGTGTAACCATTGACTTCTGGAGAAGCAGAGTAAGGTCAGTGCACAAAGCTGTATAAAACTCCCTTTATCTGGTTTTCATTCCAGGTTGTCATTAAGGCTGCAGCCAATTTGAAACAGGGAGTTTAACAGTGAATTCATGTGTCATTGAAGTGGCTGGAGTTACAGATCACTCCATTACTGTCACTCTTTTATCTAATACTATATTGATTTATTTTCAAGTACTTAATTTTTCAGTGTTCTGTGCAGCTTAGAGATCCATCTTTTCAGCCAAATGCCAAACTGGTATGGAGTACACTGAAAATTATACCTGTTATGAAATTATATCAGATCAGGTAATTCTGTGTGTCTGTATAATAAAGTGTTACACTGAGTTACACTTAGCATTATGTTAAATTAAAAGGTAGTTTCATTCTAAAATTTAAAGCAGAAATTAGTTCAGCTTTGAGTAATCAAAGGGGCATGTATGTACACACATTTATTTCACTAGCTTTCTATAGATGTCTACAGAAGAAAAAAGTTTAAATATTTAGAATAATTTAAACATTGAAGACTAAGGGAGGTCTGTGCTTGGAGCCATTAGAATCAAGGTTTCTCTCTGCTGTTCCACTGCTACTTCCATCTGTTTTCTGGGGTTTCTTTCATACCAATGAGTTAAGCTAGGATGGAATTAATCTAAGTTTAAACAAGACCATCCTTGTTTGATAGGACTAGGACAGTGGATTGATCAAAGTGAGGTGTAATGGATCAGTTACCTTGCTACTTTGAGAGGGAGGGAATTGTCAGCCCAGGAATGATGATCTGAATGCACTTTCATGAAAGGGAAATTACTATAAAGCAGTGGAAGGGAAGGAAAAATTGTCTCCCATTTCAGCAGCAGAAGTTATAATGTATAGAGCTTTGAATGATAAAGACAGATGATTAATGTGTTCCAGAATTCTTCTGGTCATCCTCACCAGTCATCCCAAGAAAGGACAGATGGGACCTAATGAACATTTTTTAGGAAATCTTAAATTTAAGTGAAATAAAATGTTGCTCAAGCAAACAAAAGAAAGAATTCACTCGAAACAGTGCCTGTTATTCTATGTACTGGAAAAATATGAAGTCAGGATTTAGGTTCTGTGAATTGTGAGAGAGCTGTGAATATGACAATTCTTGATTTGTATTTAAAGAGAACTTTTGTGTTGCATTCTTGAAGGAGTATGTTGTTGCTACACAGTGTCCTGCATGCCTTTTTGCTTTGGAGGCCTGAATGTAAGACCATGTGTGAATCAGACAGTGGGACACAAGAAGAAACTTGTATTGCCCAGCTGATGTGTTTATCTGCAATAAACTTAGAACAACATTCACTTGTAGGACTATCTGTTCAATCTCATCCCAAAATCTGCTGAAAAAAGAATTTTTTTATCATGAAAGTTAGCCAACCTATTCACCTAGTGACACTTGATTTGGAAAAGTGTGAATCCCTACAGTTGGATAATTTATTATTACATTAGTAATAATTAGTAATAATAATAGATTAACAGATTTTTGTATTTTGGATGCCATAGGAACTTGCCATTTGGAAATCACCTGTATCAACTTGACTAAATCTAGAGCAGAAGATGTGGCTTCAGTTTCCATTAGCTACATTCCCACATCAAGGACACTGCAAGCTTTTTGAAAAAAAAAATTCAGAGTAATTACTATTGTGAATTATTGACCACTTGTTCCACATATTAGGGATTATTAACCTTACTTGTTATCCATTATTTAAAGGAACTATATCACTTGAGAAAACTGAGTATTCTTAGGTGGCCAGCAAAAAGATTTTATTAAGTTGAAACAATTTCCTTTAATTATCCTTCAACAATTCACAGTTTAAGAACAATTGCCCTTTTAGCAAAATGAATATAATGAACCACTCCAGAGAACTCTGAGTTTGTACTGTATAGGATGGTATTAGGAGAATTTTCCCAGCAGATGGGACCCATTAATTAGAGGGAAACGAAGAGCAAAACCTGAAAAGTACCAAGAGCAACCTAGAAACCAAGAGCAAAACCTGAGACTGGATTAGGGATGTAGTGATTGACTGTGCCTAAAGAGAAGCTTCTCAGCTGTGTAGTGTAAATGATTTTCCATTAGATGAGGGATTTCCCTGAGGATCTCTGGTTTGCTTTGACTTGGAAGAAGTAATGGTCACTGGAGAATGGAAAAGATATCTTTGTGCAGGATGTTTTCTGATACAGGCATTCAAAGCAAGCTTTTTTATAATTGGAAATATGACTGATTCTACTTTTTGTTGGTAGAGCTGTATTATTAATTCTTTATATTCAGCTTTATCCTGGTCTTGAAGAAAATAGGATAAAAAAAACATACTGAAATCTATTTTAGGAGTTTATACTAGGAGCTAGTTTCACACTAACAGTCTTATTGCCCTTACCTGTTGTTAGATGCTTCCTGAAGTTCCACCCAGCTAAATAAAAGAAGCTTATAAAATTTGAAGGTGTCTGTTACAGAGAAAGCTGCTTCACTTACGTTCTGTTTCTGATAGGTTTGTAATCCCTCATTTCCACATTATAGCCCTGCATTTAATGCCTACAAAGGAAGGACTTGTAGAATTCTGCAGTTCTGTGTTCTTTTAAGTTTTGGTTGAATGATTAGGCTAACCTGGCTTAGACTAGAAATAGCCTGTTTAAAATTGTGCTATCCTTAAATGCTTGGATGAATCCTGATAGAGGGTAAGCAAGAGAATGTGGAACTGATTGTGAGTGTGAGCCCTTTGACACAACCGCCAATAAGCCAAATCAAAGGCCTCCTCTTTGTTGCCGAATGTTTCTTACTTGAATTAACTTATATACAGGAGCTTTCCTGAGGTAAAAGCTCAGTAAAAGGCCGTATTAGTTTCCCCCCAGGGAAGGCTGGGTGAGGTGAGCTGTGTGCTGAGGCACAGTGCTGACTGGGCCTGATGTCTCTCACGATAACATGGAGGAGTTTGGTCATCTCATCTGTGTTATGTTGTTATGTTGTTTTTGTAAGATTTTTTTTTTCTTGGAGATGGATTTTTCTCATGCAAATTTACTGCTCAGCAGGAATAACTTGTCTGTTGCAACGAAATTACTTTAATAGCGTACCTGAATTTAATGAATACTCCAATTTATCATCAGAAAGAGACATTGTTTGGCTTCATTAGTCAATACAAGACTACAATCAAACATTTTCTGAAATTTTCAAGCTTTAACAGATTAGGGCATTAATGAGTTCAGTAATTGTTCATTATATGCATTTCTCTCATCTTCTGAACAGTTTCCAATGTACCAACATTTTGTGGTCTGTCAAGAAGCTTCTTAACTCTTTTCATTCTCTTGACTCTCCTTCATATATGTAGGGAATTTACTTGTTTTCCTTTTACATTAGTCAAAATAGAGAGCCAAAAGAAATAAATCCCGTTCAGTTTTTTGTAGATGATCCAAATAATTGATTAACCCAAGTTTAGTTAAGTGCAAAAACAATTTCTGCAAATATTTCTGATACTCTTCCAAAATACTCCAAGCTTGCACACTAATTTATATGTCTGTATTTGAGGGCTCTTCATCTCTTCTGCTGTAACAGAAGTAGCTAAAAAGCAAATAAGTCCTGGTTTGACAACTTGTGGACACTAAAGACCATTTTCAGTTTTTAACCGTAAAAAGTGGTGTAAAAATACAAATGAGGCAAGTTACTTAGTATGTAAAACATTTGAAATAAAAAAAGAAATAAAATGATACTTCATAATTTGAGAACAAAGACCAAGGACTTGCAAAAGGAATTTGCTATATAACTACATTTTGCACCATACAGAGGTAGCTGGGGCTTCTTTGAAGAGAGTGGGAGGAAAAAAAGATATGACTAGGAAAGTAAGGATGAGTTTTAATTTTAAGATTTGAAAGACTTATGATAAATTCTATTCCAAAAAAAAGGGACAGGATTTTGAGATCTCATACTCATAAATCATCCCCAAATCCAACTGAATATTTAAAATAAAATTTACCTTTTCCCCACAAGTGTTTAGGTTTGGTATTTCTTGATGTCTACTACTATTTAGAATGAAATAGCACCAAAAAAGAACAGAATCTGAATCTGTTTGCCTTCCCGTTTTCTAAAGATTTCATATTCTTACAGATAATAGAAATACCTGTGAAGCAGTAAAGCAAAATGTGGCCACTCGACTCTGAAAGATGCCAGATAAAAGTCTGATTCTTCATTCAGAGAAGTCCATCACTTTCATTTTCAGTCTTACTTGCACTTATTGTCAGATAGTGTCTGTCTTATTTTCATAATTAAGATAAATCTATAGGGCTCACCCTCAGTTGAGTGATGTTCTCTAAGTTCTGGTTTTCTCTACCAGTTTATAAAATAAAGATGATGAATAGATACCATCTATGTATTTATAAGATGTGTACTGTGGCAGCTGGATAGATTTATCTTTGTCATTGTTTTTATTTCATGAAGTTCATTCTCTCCTGTTCTGGTAGCATGAATAGTATCTGTGCAATTCATTCTGAGGTTTTAAAATCTGGGAAAACTGCAGCTATATACAGAATTAAAAACCTTAATTAAAAGGGGGGGGAACCTACCCCTTTTTTGTGCGTTTATGTACAGGTAGTCACACAAAATCAAGAATATCGGAGCTTTAAGATCAGGTCTCAGTGTTGTCATATCCACTAATTTCTGAGAGCACACTCTGCAAATGCTAAAGCAGGACAAAAATCTGGTTGTGACCCTTCAGAAACAGTATATCCCAGAAAACATTACCTTTTGCCAGAAGACAGACTCTGCTTCCGTCACCTCTCATAATCCCAGTCGTTCACCTTGTTTGACACATGAAGCAGAGGCTGATTGTCATGTTTTGGGTAAAGTGAGGAATGGTTTGGTGTTCTAGCAGATATGGTAAGATGCTGGAGTTTCCTGCTTTATATGTTCTTTATACTCATAGGTAAGGAGTTTTGTTTGTTATTTCATATCTTAAAACACACTTAAGTTAGGAAAAAAAAAAGTAAATGCACCACCATTTTTTTCATAGAATTCAAGAGGCAACACAATCACAACCTGAAGACAGATGAAAAAATCAAGTCTATGTCTGATCTACTGGTACAATTGTTACTGCAAGTTTCTTGCTTTGCATTGAAGGAATGCACAATTGGAATGGTGGACTGAAACAAACCACCAGCATAAATGAACACAGCTGAACAGTTATTTTAATTCAAAGTGAATAGCAGTGTAGTGACATTACACGGTGATTACAAGAGTGGGAACATTTCTTAAACTGGCCTTGTATTCTACCAAGCCTGAAAAATCCCTCAGCCAGTCAAGTTAGAAATCTCTAGATCAGTTTTTATTTCAGATAGAAAGAAAAGAACAGTTCAGGTGTATGTAATGAGCAACTTCCCTCTGCCCACTCCAAGACTCCCATGCAGATTAGACAGACACACACTGGAGTTGTTCAGGGGGCTGATTTCTGGCTCTTAGTGGACAGTGTAGATGAGGCCTTATGATAATTACAAAAGCATTGCTGAGATAGGAAACCTTATAGATTCTTTACCACTGACTGCTCTTCAAAATGAGGTCTGTGTTCCATATGAAATTCCATCAGTTATAAGGATAATGCCCAGGGATATGTGATGCAAAGTGCAAGTGTGTGACTGGACCAATGGCCCTGGCCCAAATTCCCATGGGTTTTGAGGCTTTGTTAATATGCATGCAGCCTCTTAAAGGTGAGGCATGATGGCTAACATCATTTAATCTTGTCATTTTGATGAAGAAATGTATTCTGTTGCTTCCATAAAAATCATCTGAGAAGTGTTATAATGCTGAATATATATAACTTATGTAAATGTAGATCTAACTTGGCATGATGCCATCAAAACAAAATGTAACTAATATAACACTGTGCTTTAGCTACATTCAGAAATGAGTAACATACTCGGTCATGAAATCTATAGGCTAGAAAATATCCTTGGGAATTTAGCCCCTGATGGCAGGAAACTAATAAATGAAGTGATTGTATTCTGTAGCAAGGCTAAGAGTAACCAAATGGAGTTTTAATGATACTACTAAAACCAGAAAGCAACTGCTAACTTTTCTGTTCAGGTGGGTCATTCAACCAAATCTTGACTGGGCAAAGGAATTGACCATGTATTTTCTGACGTTGGAACTAGTTTACATATTAGTTTTATCTTGCATTTTGTTTAGCTGTCTCAATTTTGTGAACACATTTTCCCTTAGTGGTTGTTGAGACATCCTTAATTAAGCATATATCTGTAATGTGTTTGACATACATAGTCGAGAAAGAAAGAGAGAAAAAGTTTTTTGCCATCATAAATCAGTATGCTCAAAAATACTGATACTGTATATTTTATTGTAAATTGTCCCTCTTCTTTTCTGTTACCATGGCCTATTGCCAGTGCTTAGACAATGAATGGAGCTCAATTCACAACATGAATAAGTTTCCAAATGCTTGTCTGGTGCTGTTTGTTCCAAGCCAGGACTGAGAATCCCCACAGCAAGTTTTCTTCTTGCCCAGAAATGAAGCCTGCGTGCAGTGTGGTTTCATATCTTAGCTGTGGCAAACACACATTGCAATTAATTCAAGTTAGATGGATAAAAAAATGGAAATGACATGACCACCCACAGGAGTAATAGAGAAAGTGAATTAGAGAGAAGCTTTTGTTTATAGAAATAAAGCACATCTTCCATCAAATATGTAGCATATTTTGCTTCTGTAGAATAAGTTTTTTTTACCTGTAAGTATTGACATGACAGGACTGAGTTATAGACTGTAGTATGGCATAATAATATGCATTTCTACCACTTTTTAGAATACACTCTAAATTTGCTTGAACTGCAAATTTTATCTCTCAGTACAACTATATGCCTCAGTCTCTCCCAGACTGTTTAATGTTTTGTTCTTGTCAGAAGAATTTCTTTAAGAACACAGGTTCTTAAAATTAGGTTTTCTTATATTTCCCCAGTAATGGATTGCAAAGATCACCTTGGCTTACCCTGCATTCCTTCCTCAGGCTAAGTTCCTATGAAAGTGTGACTTTGATGGAAGTCGTGAGTAAAGAGTGCTGAACAGGACCCATTGTGATTAGACACGTATTTTGAAAAAGCTTTAGGAATGATAAACTGCACAGTTGCAGGGTTGTTATTTTATTCTATATTTAAGAAAGACCAATGAGATTTGGGATCTTCTAGAAGAGCAAAACGGATAATAAGAAGTATGTTTTCTCAGTTTTCCTGAAGGCACTTTCTTGTCTACTTCTGTCATGCTCCAAAAAGTGTAAAATATATTGTTAGAAACTAAATGAAAAACTTCTACAAGGAGAAGCTTTTTTGTCAGTGTAATGTAGGATGAAGTCTTCTGAGAATTCACAGGAAATATAGTGTTTTAAAGATTAAAAAGCCAGCAACACTACAAACAATAAAAGGTCAGATGGGGCCACCACACACACAGACATTGAATAATTCAGGGTTTTGCTGTGCATGTCACCTGCAGAGCTCAAATAGTTGAAAAAAGTGCAAAATCATGGCTTGCTGACCTGTGGTAATTGCACAGATTATGAAAGACCAATATTGCCACTGCGTTAATTAATTGGCACCAAGTAGTGAACTCAGAGCTCGGGACTTTAGTGAAGAGTTCAGGTGGCAGAAGGAACTCTCTGGTTTGGTGCTCCACTCAGCAGCCCAGCCTGAGCTCTGCATCCTGCACTGGGGTGTCTGGTCTGGTTTGTGAACCGAAATCAGACACTTAATACTTTTATTTTACATTTTACTTTGTATGATAATTGGTTTTCTCTGAGGAGCATGAGGTGGAGGGCATTAAATAGCAGCTGGGAGTGCACTTGGCACTAGGCTGGATAAGCAGTTAGGAGTGACAATGAGTCTCTCTAGGGAATCACGTACAGGGTGTCACCTGCTGGCTGCAGCACAAAGGAGCCCCACAAGGAGACTGATAGGCAATAAAAAGCATACAATTAGGAAATACAAAAGCTAAAATTACTGTGGAACTCAGTAGGGGTGCACAGCAATCCACTGCTCAGGAACAGATGAAAACTACCTGGGTCAGAATCAAGTCGTCGGAGTTCCACACAGCACTGCCTGTAATGAGTCCATTGCCAGCGAATCTGTCAGTGCAAAGCCAACCATTTAAAGTGTCAGAACTGTCAAGGACAGTTTGGCTCACCCAATGACAGTGTTGAACCCGTGTCACTTAGAGGCAATCAGCAAATTAAGTTTGAAATCTCAAAAAGATTATCTCAATTTAAAGACGACGTAGGAATCAATAGGCTTTTGGATCTTCTGGTAAAAGAGGGATGTACGTTGATTCAAGTTTACAAGCTTTAGACAATGGTCTGTTAAAGCAATTATAGCCACACACCAGGCTGGTTGGAAATCAATATCTGCAAATGTGAGATATTTGCGCTTTTTTTTTTTTTTAATTTCAAAAGCCTCTTTGAAATAAACTAATCATTTTCCCTCTCTAGGCCTTGAGTTACTACTGTTTAAAATCCATTTTATATTCTACATTCAGGATTCTTAGAATCAGGTAATAATATTACATATAGTCAGGGAAAACAAAATGAATACCAGACCTTGTTTAAAATTACTGTCATGTACTACGTTGGAAAGAACTTGAACGTTCTGTGAAATGAACTTGATTTACTGTCACTTGTCTTTACTTCACTTTCAGGTAGATTTCAAGTGCATCAATACAGTACTGCCAGCTCTCTGTACGTTTACTTAGCCACCTTTTCAACAGTCTTGATGGACTATTTTGATTTTTTTTCGTCCTTCCTCAGAGTAATTTTAAAGAAATACTAATTAAAGCTTTTCTATTGAATAATACATGTGCTTCACCCTCCAAAGTTTAGCTTAAGGGACTCACATTGACAAAAATACATTATATTCCTTTCACTTAATTTCATTAGTGAGACTTCTTTGACTTTGCGGGAACATACAGATTTTCCTCCAGAGCATGTTAGAGCACAGAACGATTAGCAGAGCATTAGAAAGAGCCACAGCCCAGGAATAATGTCAGTTAGCCCTGTGGCAGCATGTGAGTTCCAGGGCAATTTGTAGATGTTCTGTTCAATGGTGTATAAAATAGGGATGCACTGCATTGTTCTTGAGGCACTTTCTCTAGAACTCCAGCCAAGTCTGATACACTAAATAATCCAGACTTATGTTTTCCCATTTAGCAAGCAGTATGTTTTATGTACTATATCCATAACAGAATAACATCCACTTAAAATCGTTTGGGTTTTTTTTGTGTGTGTGTGCAAACCTAGGAAAGATGGTTTGATTCTTGTGTTTATGCTGCTAAAAACCAAAAGAAGTTCTACTGAAATCAAGAGGGTTTTACTGGTGTAAAATTAGGTTAAGGAAGAGAAGAATCCTGCCCTTGTGAAGCAGTGAGAGACAAGGGGTAGCAGTGGAAAAGCATTGGCATTCTGCAGTGCAGTGAAGCTTCCTGCAGTAATGAGTGCAAAGCAGAGGCCAAACAGAAAGCAATACATTTGGGTTCAACATCACATTCACCTTTTGTGGTCTGAGAACACATGGGAACAAAAGGAAATATGAGCAGTGATTTCAAATATTTCTTGTTATCCTTTTATTTCTTTACTGCTTTCTTTTCCTCTCTGTCAGTTATCAGTGATCATCATTTTAAAACCACTTGTAGTTCTGGGAACAGTTCGTACTCCTTTGTTGAAGCATTTATGATTGTCAGTAAAACTTTTCAGGCTATCATTTTATTTAATATAAGCCAGTCTTATTCTCTTCCAGGCTACTAGATGCATTTTTCCTTTTCATCAGCCCGTCAAGTTGCATGGTTGTGCTGTATGTGGGAAGTTTTGCCTTGATGTTCAGAATTAACTGCACTTACTCTCATTTTAGGAGAGGTCTTGCACAACCTTTGTGGTGCACAGCTGTTCATATGCAGGTAATTTGCTAACGCTGATAGAAATTTATGGATATGTGCTGTTATTAATACAGTCATTATTTTAAGTGCCAGGTCTAATAAAATCTACAAATACAAAAAGCATTGAGGGCTATTGATTTGAATGTTTGTTCAAATTCACAAAACTCACATTACATAGATATGAATTAACAATAATGCAGATTTTTTTTTGAACAGCAAATAACTATCCAACTAAATAAATTTTCAGTTTAAAATGTTACTAAAAATTTGTTGGTGAGCTAAAATACAAAATTGACTGAAATCCTCACACTGCTGAGTTTCTTCTCTTCCCTGAGTATCTGCAGTTACAGCTTCTATTTTACAGGTTGGAAAATACAACTTCAAAACCTTTGCAATAGTGTCAGGACTTTCCTTGCTGGGTCACCCACTCATCTGTCCTCCTGGTTCTGTATTGTTATCCAACAGAATTTCATCTCCTCTTCTGTCCTCTGCTACTCTTTTAGTCTGTTTCCATCACCGTCCCATCCTTATTTCCTTTTCTTTCTCCCTCTAGATAAAGTATCTGAATATGATGAGTTTAAAGGCCATCACAGTGCTGAGGATTCACCATTCCACATCCTTGCTCTCCATCACAAATCTCTGTAGACAGTCAACTGAAATGCAATGGTCAGAATCATTCTTCTGATGCTTTTTTCAAACGCTGAGTGCTTCTGACTTTCATGTGTTGCATCCAAACTCTCAAACTTTGGGAATGGGACACCAGACTATATAAAAAGAGTGGAGCACTAACCCAAACACAAGCTGATGGTTTTTCTTTAAAGTAAACCTTGCATATGTAGCAACAAAGGCACTAGAGAGATCTTCATATCTTAATGTGCAATAAAGCAGCAGCAGAACTAGTGCCTTTTTTTTCAGGTTTCCATACAAAATTTAAGGACAATGCTACCTGTGTTCTCTGGTTGCAACATGAGGGGTTGTGTGTGTGACACTTACAGAACATCCAGTCAATATTTCAGAACAGGTTTCATCATTCCTTCTTGTCCTTCAAAATGAGAAGTTTTTCCAACAGGAGAATTTTGTTTTTACCAATACTCTTTAGGATGCAGCTTTCTGATAGCATAACTAATGGCTTCATTAACACAATTAAGCCCTGCACACAACCTTGGGTTTGTCATTGCTTTGTTATGCCCTGAAGCAAGTTTCTTTACTTTTTTTTCCAGGTTGTGTTCTCTGTTTACTCACAAGTGGTCATCTGCACTTCTATTTCTGTGGCTTCTTTTTTTTCCTCTTTTTTTCCTCTTTAAGTCGTCTTCTGTCACTCTGGGATTCACTCCATAAGCAATATCATTTAAGTAATAGACAGCTCAGCCTTCAAAAATAATGGTTTCTTAAAAACTTATTTATTTGTATGATTGTAATACTTTTCCAACCATTTTGTTAGTGATACCTAGTTATGGCAGTGTTACTGAAAGTTTTCAAATGTGTTTTCTTTGCATTTGTTTGATTTTTCTGAAGGTTACAGCACCTATTAATAAACTGCTTCACACTTGATACTCCATTCAAAAGTATTTTGTATTTGACTCTTCCTCATATGCTTTGATACCCACATATTTGCTGCTTGCTAGAATCCTCGTTGTGTTTTTCTGAGATTTCGCTTGATATTGGTATTAAACTTATCTATTTGTTTCAAATCTGAGAATATCCAGAAATGAAAGAATGACCTTTCACTTTTGAAACGGAATTATTATAACTTACCATGCTACAGATATGGCATTTTAAAGGCAAATTGCTATGAATAATGAGTAGTACAGTTTGATAAAATTTGATTCTTTTTGTGTATATCAACTTGAGCACACAGGTCACAGGACACAGCAGAACTTTCACATGTCTTAAGAAGTTTTTCCCACTTTTTCCTTCAACTTCAGATTTGAAGAAATTAATTAGTAGGTTATTACATAGAAATGCAAGAAACATTTTACATTATCTTACTTTCAGACAAGTTGTCACTTAAATGTGAGGTTGATAACAAAAGATAAAGCCCAGAAGTAATACCAACCTGCTGTTTATTTCACTTCTGTGCTGAACAGTGAATGCTTTTTTAGTTTTTTTACTAACCCACAGACCCCCTGGTTTTTCTCCTGCTTTGTCACATTTAGACAATGAATCCACACACCAACGTTCCACTTGAAGGGATTGATTTTTCCTGTGCATCATTTCCATGTGCAGTAACCATGTGTAACCCACCACACATGTAGAGCCAGTTTACTTTGTAGGCTTGACCTCACAAGAGCATTCTCATTTCCTCTCTCATTGTGAATGCAGGATAGTACACAGACATTCTATCAGTGTATTTTATTCCCAGAAGTTTCTTGTGGTGCACACCACCGTATCTTCTCAGACTCTTGCTTCCTTCCTTTCCAGATTTTTTGGGTTGTTTTTGAATCTATCTTCTTGTTTAGTATTCACTGAAGATATAAAATAATATTTTGACTTTTTAAAGGCAGAGGCTCAAAGTGAAAAATGCTACAGACACTGTCCATATTTGAATGAAAGCAATGTGAGGGCAGAGGTAATATTACAGCTTTACAAGAAAAAAAGAGATAATATTTATCAAACCTCTTAATATTATTGATATAGAAATGTATTGTATATATTTACCCTACAAAATTTGTACAGTTTTTTACATTTGCTGAATTGTAGTCAGAGAAATAGGACTGACCTCTATGCATTTGAACAAGAAATGCCACTGATTGCTTGATAATATATTTTAGCATCTTTAGCCTACCTACCCTCAGTAATCTTCCATGTGGTTTGTCACAGTTCTTGTCCCAAACCCTGTCTGTGTGATCTGACAGATCAATGTTCCTAACAGCAAAAACAATTCACCTGAGTTCATAGACAATGTAGGAAGAACAATTTGGATTTTCAGTAGCTCTGTTGGTTGATGTGATATTGAGGAGAGTTATGCAAACCCACTTGGTACATGATTTTAGCCAAAAATTAGCAGGTAGGACAATTTGAAGTAGCAGTAATTTCTGTTCATGAAAAGTGCAATAGGATTACACGGGAGAACTGTAAGATGAGAATGTATCCAAACTAGTAACTACTCTATTTTTGGTGTCATAACACAATTTCTGTGATCTTTCTTGCCGTGTTTATGTTCCAGTCAGAAGATCTGAGCTTCCTTACCTGGAAAAACAACTACACAGGAGATTTTTCCCATCCAGTCTGTCTAGTAGGTCTCTTTCCCTCTTTCCACTTGAAATGCTTCCATTTAAAAATGCAAAATCCCTTGAATCACTCCTAATTGTGGTAAACTTGACTGAAATGCCTTTATTTAGTTTCCACAAAAGAAACTCTTAAACATAAAATGTGCTGGCCATTGTAAATATATCATCTAAAAGGGGGTATTTTTGTTGGATTCCTGCCCTTCCTTTTCATTTTCAGCCAAATCCATTCTCCTGTTGGATTAAAAATCAAAAGACCAACTGCAAAGCAGATGTCTCAGGATTAGAATGCTAAGTTTTCTTTCTTTATTTCTTGATTTAAAAAAAAAAGAAAAGGAAAGGAAAAGAACAGTAGATTATAATCAACATTGTTTATTTCACTGCTTGACTTCCTAAATACGAGCGACTGGATTATGAGCTTGTCTGTGGATAATCAGAAAATACCAAGAATTGCCTGTTTTGAAAATCCTTTCTAGCTGGGGGTAGGAACCTGGATCTAGCTGATGGCAGCTCTTAATTCCTGATTAGTACCAGTTGACAAGCTGTAGAAATTAAGAGACCAGACAGTCATCAGAAAGCAGAGAGAGACAGAGACTAGGAATAACTAATTGATAGACTATGATTATTAGCCTGACAGTGGATTGTTGCAATAATCAAAGAAAACTAAAAGTTTAAAGTGGAGTAACACAATTAGAAAATAGTTGAACCACTTGTGTATAACGATAAGAAGAATTTCTGTACTACTTCTGTAACTAAATAACAGCACTGGAATTGTCAGTTCTCACTTCTGGAGGCCTTTGAATACTTCACCTTAGAGATATTTCAAAATACAATTTTTTAATCTCAGAACTGATAAGACATTTGGCAACATATCAAAGAATGAATAGGGTTTTTAGAAGTTTTGTTCACATCTGATATGTGCTCTGTGTGGTTTGAGTGGTGTTGGTTGGTTGGTTTGTTAATTCAAATGCCACCTGCTCACTGTGTGTAGGAATGAAGGAACTCCCAGTTAGGAAGCTTAGAGGTTTTACAGGAATTAGTTTGCAATGTGTCACAGGGTTCATGGTTGTCAATATTAAGGATGATTCAATGCTGTAAGTGAATCTGAAATGCCACGAGTCACAATTGTTCCTTTAGCATGTGGGGATACTGTGACTTAGTGTGTAATCTTTATATTTTAATGTCCTCTTACTGCATGATGCTGGAACCACGTGGGTATCCTGAAATGAGCCACGAGTAAGAAAATTAAATTGTGACTCCAAATTCTTAAGAAACTTAGATATCTTTAATTGTCCAAAACAGTGGTTTGCCAGCTAATAGAATTTCAAATGTTTTGCTGGCTTCTCCTGCAGTTTTCCCTTCATTTAATGTCTTGATCTAGTTTTGAGAAGGTTCTGTTTTGTTCCTCTTTTTTTTGTGAGTCACAGTGACCCAGTGGCCTAGTGTTAGTCACACATTTATCTTCTTCTTATGATGTGAAAAGAATTGTCAGCGTTGTGACCTTTCTCTTTTGAATAATCTTGAGCATTAATAGAAAATAATGCAGAATGAGCACTCTAAAATTCTTCATTGTAAGTGTCGTGTCCTGAACTCCACAGTGTGCTTTCACAGTGAGACTAATTCTTTGTAATGACAGTGTGGATATATTTAGCTTGCAGTAATGTGACACTCTTTCCTCTCCTTAAAAGTTGCATCATTTTCTTGGAACTAAATATAATACAGTGTAGATCTTTCCTAGAATGCTAATATGACTCACTCCTAGTTTTGTTAGTCTATCACTTTATTATTATTATATCTTCAGTATAACATCACTGGAAGCAGTTGGACTTTTTTGTACATTACTTGACCAGCTACATTAGTTCTTCAGAAAGTGTGAATTCGTGTCCACTATGGCATTTCTGGTGTTGGAGATTCCAAGAGACCAGACAGTTTATATTATCTCCTTTTTGTGCTTAGTTATCACGAATATCAAGGTCTCATTCTGTAGATCATGAAAGTATTGCAAGTGTATTTCTTAGAAAAATGATTCAACAACCAAAGGGATCATAGAGACTTGGTGAACAAGTGTGTCTGTTGGATTAGTAAAATGCATTGAGGTCTTACTACTGAAAGAGTGCCTGTTGTTCCTGTAGTTGTCAGTGATTTCATAAAGAATTCCAGCATTTGAAACATTTCTAACAGATTCAGCTCAGCAAGTCATAGATTAATGGAATGTATAGAGTCAGAAGAGAGAGAAATGATATTTTGGAATATATACTGATTGCAGGGGAGAGTGTTTTTGTTTGATGCATAATTAAAAATGCATATTATGTCCCAAACTCCAAATGTGAAGAAAACAGTCAAATGAAAGCATTTATAATTCTCAGATCTCTATTTTCATTTCACCACTAGGACAGAGATGAAAAAACTTCCAAGGGGCAAAAACCAATAGGAATTTGTGTGTGTCCTTCAAAATGAACATGTGATGCTTAACATCAGAAGCACTCAAAACTGATAGCATTGAAGTGTGTGTGTAAACAAATATATGGTGCATGGAGGGGAGGAATAGAACAACAGATCTGAGTCATAATAAGAGTGAGAGTAAAAGACAAAACAGAAGAGTGAAACATTGTGTGGAATATAATGAGCTGAATCAACAGGAGAGTGTTCAGAGGAGACAGAGATATGAGAAGTCATGGCACTGCTGAGTTAGAAGATCTGTCAAGGTTCAGAAGCAATGGGCAGATTAGTGGTGCAGCTGCAGGCAGAACAAGGAGAATTAGTTACAGGGAATTATGTGAGCACTACTCATTGGGAATTAATTTAAGCTAATGAGCATTTCATTTTATGCAAAGACTTCGTGCCAGTTTGAAAAACAATGAGAAAAGAAATGGTTAAAATCTAAGAAGCTGCAAGAAACAGTCAGAAATATCTCCATGGAACGTAAGACTTGTGTGTTATGCTCCATAAAACAATTCAGATTCTGTATTTGGCTTTGCAAAAGTCTTCTTGTAATATTGGGAATCTTGTCAGAGTTTGGCACTGAAAAATATCCAAATGATAACAGATCCAAAGCAGGTGGTCTCCTCTAATGTTTGCCATGCATACATAGAAGCTTCTGGAAATGCAGGAAAGGAGAAATAACCTATGTGCTGTGTTTGTGATCTTGTGCTGCTACTCAGCACTTGTGTTGCTAAGAATTACAGAATAATGATCTTTCAGCACTATAGCCATAAATTATGGTAATATAGTCATGATTTTTTAAATGTTAAGTAGTAGCTAAATTTCAACAAATTAATTAATGAAGAAATGTATTCAAGAACCAGATAGACTATTTTGATAAAATTGAGGCATTTTGTAAGTCTGCAGCTGGAAACAACACATGGAATGATCAGAGCACTTCTGAGGTATTTTAGCTGTTCTCTTGTTAAGAAGTTGGTCATTCTTTCTGGCTTTAATAGGAGGGAGACTGTTGGTTTTCATTAAACGGTCCATCCATGTGCAAGCTAAGAGATAAGAGGATCACAGAAATGACTCTAATATCTATCAAACTCTATGGGGTTTACTTTTTTTTTTCTTCTTCTTGTGAATGGGGAGAAGTATAGTTCTGTTATAGAATTTTTCTCATTAGTATGAGAGGATTTTCTCATTCTTAACAATTATATTAAATAAATAATTGGCAAGACTTGATCATTTGCAGCCTAATTTTCCTGTGCAATTTGGGACATGGATGTGTCCAGGGTAAAGCATAATTTGTCCACTGGATCAGTGCGTAAGTGCTGATGTTAATATGGTCATGGAGGGATTTGTTAAATGTGCAAAGTGAATTTGTTATAAGCTTGATATGAAATCATTTACAATTGATTAATGCAGTCTGGTTTGAGAAGTTGGAAAACAGGCTGCTTATGGAATTTTTACTACTTTTTTTTTTTTTACATTGTATTTCAAGTATTTCTGAAAGGAAAATAGAGAAATGAAATAAACCTTGTTCAGAAACAATAATGAAGTGTGTAGGAAAACACAATCTTGTTCCTGATGTGAACTTTGAGAAACAACATTGGACACAGTTACTCTGTAAGAGTACACTTTCTAAAAGTAATTGTGTTTGAATTATCTTTTATTTCTCTTTGTGGTACTTTTTTGAAGGGAAAAATGTCCATTTATTGTCCTACTTGTAGGTTTGGGTTCAAATGTAATAGTTTATTTCTTCTGACGGCTCATCTCGTCTAACTATTTTCTCATGCAAATATGACCTTTCTCTTATTTCATTGCATTAAATTAAATTATGGTCTTGTCAGAATTTGCAAATACTTCAGGAAAGGCTAAAAGGTTATCTGAGGAGAATTGGACCTTTGGACTCCTATTATTTGTCGCTTGTCTTTTTCAAGAAAACAAATATTATTTTTCTTCTTGCTACCTTTTCAACTCTTCATTTTGATGATGGAACCCCTTTAATGTCCAAAAGTAGATTGTAAAGGTACCTTTAGCCACTCTGAGGCTTGCAGTCAATTTGAAGTGTCCAGTGTTTCTGAATAAAACTGAAGACTAGACTTGCTTCCTGGACTTTTTTGTTATAATTCAACAAATTTTCAAGAAAGATCAATCCATGATTTGGGAGTGAAGTACTGCAGACTTTTAATGGAAGAGTGAAAACTATGCTGCCTTTTCCCCATCAGCACTCTCACACTTTCTCCTCATTTAATGCTTCCTGATTTCATCTTCCTGGTCCCAAAAGACCAACTTTAACATCCTGGCAGTTTGTTTTTAGGATGATGGCTATTGACAGTGTATTAAACAAATTGAAATAAAGATGAAAATAAGGACAAAGCATGCAATTGAAATAGACAGGGCAGAAATAAAGAAAAAGGGAGCAAGCAGAAGATTATCATGTTTTACATAGTCAACAATATTTTACATGATATTTTATTCTTCAGTCTCCTTAGAAGACAAACAGAAAAGGTCGTTAATGATAATATTTATGCTAATTATTATTATAGGAAGGACTGTTGAATAAGTCCTTGTAGTTGCAATGCCTTTAGTTTTTTCTCTTCTTTTTTTTTGATGCAAACTTATCTTTATGTATGTGATATTGTCTGACATGATGAAGCAGTAGATTAGATATTATTTCTATTTTATTTGGTGCCATCATTTTGGATTAAATTATTATGATTTTTTTAAGCTCCTTACTTGTAAAATAAAGATCAAAGCTGTTGGCTTTATCCATCACTTTTTTTTATTTTATTCCAAAGCCAGATAAATCAAAGAAGTTCAAGTCACTCAAAACAACTTAATACAAATCTATTCAAGGTTGGATTGAAAACTAAGAATAGACTTTGTAATTTTTAAAAAGTAAGAATTTGCAAAGTTTAAATATTGGATTCTTTAATAGATTTAAGAGGATTTGAAACTAGAGGGGGTTTTGTGGCCCAGGTTCATTGTTGTTGCTAAATTTGTATGATCTCAGAAACTCTGGTTTGCAGTGGAGCCCTCTCATTTTGCACACTTACAGACATAGATGTAGAAACAAATCTCTACTTTTATCCTTGTTCTGTCCCAGTGTGGAGCTCTAAGTCACTGCAGAACAATATTTATCATATCCAGCTAAAATTGTGACTGTGCCATGCTTTCCAGGCTGGCTTGGCAATTCCCTTAATGAGGAGCAGTGGAGGGGAAGGGAGGTCTGCTTCTGCTGGGCACTGTTTTCTATGCTTCAGTCACTTTAGTGAATAGCTGTTCATGTTGATATACACTTGAGAAAGTAACTCTAATAATGTCTTGCTGTTTCATCGTTTATCTTAACTTAGTATTGATGTTTTACTAATCTGATTTAATATGTGGGGGCACAAAGCCTTGGCTGATGTTTCCTAGTGTGGATATTCTTTTGACTTTTTGTTTTCCTTTTTTTTGAAGTAGACAGTTTAGATTAGTGCCTGCATAATTCACAGCATTCTGGAAGATTTTGTGTATCACTCTGCAATTGCCTTGATTGCTTATGCATTTTGCTTGTGCAGTTTGGAGTTTGGCATTGATCCTTGTATGGGTCTCTGCTTCTTGCAGTGACTGCAGCTGTCCAGTTCTGTGTTACCTGCATAGAATGTGCCTAAAGCACTTGTGCATTCTCCTTGGTGGATTAACATGTGGTGACTTTATTAATTGCAAATATAATGTTCATTTGCTTTCAAACCTGTCACTATCCCAACTAAGCCCAACAAGCACTTGTGCTTAAATCTCTGACTGTGGCTTTTCCATAGGAAGGCATCAACAGGAAAGAAGTCTTTGTGTGGAAACACATTCAGAGCACGTCTCTGACATAACTTGCTAAATTATTTTTTTGGGGTGTGTGTTCAGAAGAGATCTAACTTAATCATATTCTGAAACTGTTAACAGCAGTGTTTGCCTAGACTGCTTTATTCACCTGAGCATAGTCAGACAGCTCTGCATTCTGCAAGAGGTGTTTTCCTCCTGTGGTTGTTCAGAACACTGTGGTTCCTACAGCATCTGAGTTGGCACCTGCAAGGCACAACAGCAGTTCACAGCCAGACTGCAGAGTGCTTGGAACTGAGAGGAGAAAGTGAATGTTGTGTTCTTCCTTTGCTTGTGGAGTTCAGACTGATTTTTATTTACAATGAGGATATTAGGAAAAATAACTAGCAATAAATGAATAAAGTCTGTTCCTCCCCTCCAGTATAATAATATGTGAAATCTGTAAAGAACTGATTCTTTGCTAAGTTTTTTAAACCTGTTTGCATTGTCTGGATACTGGTGAAAAGGAAGTGCAAGTTATTTTTCCTTTTCTAAAGCCTATTTATTTTACTCTACAGAATATTACTAAAAGTTCTTCTTAAGCCCTTGCTCAAACACAATCACAGTTGAAAAACCCACCAATGCTCAATGAAAGCTCCACCTCATTTGTTGTGTTATTGCTGCTATCTCTGCCAGGGCAGTAGGAACAGCTCTCTAGACCTGTTTTAGTAAAGTCAAGTTGTCACAGACTAATCTCAGTTTACTCCTCCACTCTGCACATAAGAGGATGCACCATATTTTATTTTGACTTTATGTACTGGCAGTTCTCTTGGCAGATCTTCAGTAGTTTATCTATATTATACAAGTAGTCCTCCTTTTTTTTTTTTTTATTTTTGTTGTTGAAACCTTTTAAAATGGCTGCAGAACTAAAATAATATGACCCACTTGATATGAGGATCAGTATTTAAAAATCATAAAAAATTCAGTTAAGAAATAATATAGTGGTGAGACTAAAATACCAGCATTTTCCTGCACCAAAAACTATTCCTGTGTTTTACCAAGCCTTTGAACCACTCTTGCTATTAAAGCTATTGAGATGCTATTTGTTAGAGAAGTGGTTTTCACTTTCATTCTTCCCAGTGCAAGTGCACTATCTATCACTGCTCTGACAAATGGCTGCAGTGTGCACTCTCTGTATTTCCACAGTGGGCTGTTCTGCTGCTGGAATAATCATTTTCAAGTTACACTGCCCCAAAGAAAATTAATCTTTGGCAGTTTGGTTGAAGGAAAAAAACCCTAGGCAGATGGTAAAAGAAAATAATGTATAATGTTTTATTTTATAAATTGTGATTAATTTCAATTTCATTTTATAATCCTTGAGGAGTAAAGCTTTCAAAGTCCCATGAGATAACATGAAAGAAGAGCTTTATAATTTAGTGGAAATTAGACTATAATTTTCAAACTTTCAGTCTGGATTTAGATCTTGAGGATGCAGCTGAAAGCCAAAATTAGTTCATGGTTTTGAAAAACTAGTTCCTTTCTTCTGTGAATGATAATTCTATCACACAGTAGGTAGCTCCCAGTTTTTTTCTCCTGGTTCTTTGATCTTCCACACCTACAAAAACTCCTCACAGCAGGAGACTAGAGATAGTGCAAAAACTGGAGATTCACCAGTTTGGAACCTCTGCCCAGACTGGCTCATTTAATTTTTCACTTAGTTTTTCTGAGGAAGGGCAACTCTAACAGGCACAGGTCTCAACAATTACATTTGTGTTTTGTCTGCAAACTGGGAAGTAAAAGGCTCTTTATTTGTCTTTTAAAACTGAGGCACACTTATGGTTTCATAGATATAACCATTAGGAGTTAAGGCTTGATGTTTGAACAAATTTTCCCCTTAAAAATGAAAAATAAAGATAAGATTGGTAGGGTATAATAAAATATATCAGAATTTTCATGTGAAATCTGCTATTGGACCATACAATAACATGTACAGGATGAAAATTATACTAGTGTAAAGTGTCTACTAGATAAAGAATCAAATGAACTGAGTTTTAAGTCAAATGAACATATTTTTCAGTTAGGTAATCTGACAGGAAGCTGATTTACCATTTCTTTTAAGGAACTTAATCAGAAGAAAATTAAATTTCCTTAGATCACAAAACTCAAGTACTTTGACAAATGGTTTCTTTCATTGCACTTTCCTGCAAGTCTTGTTTTTCCTTTTGTGTAGAAAGAACATTCATACAACTTCCATGAATAGCTCACTTGGATTATGACTTGCGGAGAAGACTTTTATTTTGACCTTGAAGATTTCATTTCATTTCTGAACTACGAGCAGATCTCTGCTCATCAGACATCCTTTTGGAGTGAAACCTGAAAGCAAGCACACATTTGCAGAGAAATGTGCAGAAAAAAAGGAGTGAGTTTGCATCAACTGTGATTAGGTTTAAGCTGAAAAGTTTAATTTGTTTGTTTCCTTACTTGGAAATCTTAAAAAAGCTCCACAACTTTACCAATTTGAAAGGCTCCTTTGCTGTGACAATTTTTGTTTTTAGCCCTGGCATCTCCTATGGATTTCAGCTTGAGCTGCTGTGGAGTCTCAGGAGTGAACTCCATGGAGGGAGACACAGCAGTAAGAAAACATGAGGTCTTCCTTGGATCAATATTCTTGGAAGAGTGTGTCCATACACTTATAGCAGGCAGAGACATACATAATACTTGAGACTTTAGAATATATTAAGGTGTTAGTTAGTGTACAAAATCATAAGGTGTTCCTTTCAACTGTTGCTGAACTTTTTGTTCCTGAAGCAGTACATACTTTATCAGCTAACTTTTTAAATGACAATATTATGTATGTAGTCTCTTACTTTCAGTTAGGATAAAAATACTTGTGCTCTTTCAGTGTTTAGTCATCTACTGCTAAGTCTATTTTTTTCTGTAGTCTATTTTTGAGTATATTTTTTTCTTGTTTGTGTTACATGGAAACACAGGAAAGAACATTAAAGAATTTGAGAGAGACAGAGAATGAATGAATGAATATTATATTAAATACTGTACAGTGATGCAAGAGATGGGTTTTGAGGAAAAAGTCAATCCCCCAAGAAACTGGAGTTATTTTAGATCAGTATCTTTCAACTTTTTGGCATGTGCCTCCATCCCCCAAATCACTTAAAGGAACTTTGTCACCCTGTAATATTTTATGGAATGTGAGTGCTGCTCATTCCCAAGGAAGAGGACCCCCCCACTGACCCTGCTAAGGAACGTGTTAACCAGATGCCACTTATGATTTATCAGAGACAGAGGGGTCATTTTTTTGCAGGAGTTCCATCAGTGTCCTGCTCTGAAGTAGTTGGTGTTACTGCAGGTAACTCTAGGAGAAAGAATCCAGTAATTCCTTCCCTGGCCACAACCATCACCCATGTCCAGGAGGCTTGGTGCTGATCTGGATCACATGAGGGGCTTGGGCAAACTAGTTTTTTTAATTTCTGTAAGCCCTTAAGGACCTCTGGTTTTTACCTGAGGGTTTATTGGTGCTGGTTATTAGTGGTTTTGTTATGTTTTTGGTTTTCTTTATCCTATTGAGAGTTAGGTTTGAGGCAAAGCCAGTTGTACCCAACTTACTATATGAGACACAGACCTGAGCCTGAAGAGAGTTTTGTCTTAAAAAACCCACCAACAGAACGAAGTCAACCAAACAAACCTTCTCTTTCCAATCCTGAAAGATATCAAGAGATGGTGAAACCTCGAATGTTTAGTTATCATTCTATATTTGGCACTGTATCTGTGTTCACTTACGTAGATTAGTTGACAATTGCTGAGTATAATTTCTCACTGAATGTTCAACTGTGAACAGAAACAGAAGTGCACACATGCTTTGTACATATGTCAATCAATAAAATTAGAAGTTTGGAAATCCGAAATGGGTTTGAGCAAGGTTTGGATCTCCTTAAATTATTTGTTTCTTATGGTACCAAATAAGAAGTATTCAGTGGTTTATTGAAAAATTTCTATTTTTTGACTCTGCTACTATGACAAGCTGAGGAAACATTATGGGGTAAAATTAAATACTAAAAGTTTTTTAGAGAAACTGCTGATTTTCATAAATGTTTAGTAAATGTGTTGCTTATGTTTGTGGATATTAAAGTGTTGCCTACCTGCAATTAGTTAGGTAACTTTTGTGTTGTAACCATTTTCCATAAAACTTCCTGTGAATTCAACAGTTCTTTCCCAATGTTGTGATGAAAAAACGAAAGGCTTTTTAAAAGCAAATATATCTCCTTTCCTTACACCTGTGTTGCAATACTCTAGAACAAAATAATCTTCACCTCCATGATGATGAAAGGTTTAACAAGGTATGAACACCTGTTGTCATGTCAACCTCAGGAGTATAGGAATTAAACCTTTTTTCAAGTGAACAGTTTTTCCTCCGCTACTGAAATGTGTTTCCTTGATAAGAGTCTCTATACAGTTTGCATTTTCCCTCTTAAAGTAGTAACAGAAATATTGAAGGTTGTTTTATAATTGTGCAATACACCTAGTGCAGCAATCAATAGGAATCACAGGACTTCAAGTACATTCATGCATCAAATAGTAACTTATCAGGGTTTCTGGGTATTGACTGAAGTCAGTACAGAATTGTCAATTACAAAAGAACTGGAAAATACTTTGATATTTATTTTGTGCATCAGTACCTACTGGGTCTTTGTAATTATAGAAATTCTGCATCTTTCTTAAATGACATTTTATGTACAGTCCTGGTGAAGTTTATTAAACAGAAGTAATTTAAATGAAATGGGCAATGCTGAAAAAACTGTCATGAGGGTACTTAGTTTTATTAGGAAATGTCTTCAAATTAAACTTTACCTTGTTAGTCACTTAAATCTCTTAAATAATTATCAGTGTTATTCACTGGAGCTAAGCATTTAGCAGGCTTTAACAGCATGTAAGTACTTTGCTAAGTTAGCAGAACTTTTAAATAATATTTATTGAGACAATCTCATGGAATATTCATATGAATTTTGAGCACAATTTTTAAAGTATCTTTGAAAGAATAGCATGTGGGTACTCATCAAGCTTGTTTATCTGATTCACAGTGAATCAGGGTGAGTTGCATTCAACACTTGCTATTTTGACAAGCCAAGAGGCACAAATTGAAGCAGCATTATTTGCTGGATTTTGAGCTCTGTAAAAGCAAATGTCCACCTTTGTTAGTGTTATTGGGTAAAAGTTAATGTCAGTATATGCAGTAATCAACATATAAACATAGAAACCCCATTGTAAAACCTGTTTCTCATATAGCAAGGTGTCCCTGGGAATAAAGAATCAGGGCTGACACTCAAGGAAAATAAATTTTTCCAGCTTGTTGGGAGTTTTCAGTTTCCCTAAATCACTGCTGCCATTTTCAACATAACCTGAATTATGAATGCATGTGATTGTACCACTGTGAGATTGACTTTTTCTGAGGACCACTCTAGAAGAGACTTATTTCAATAGCTGGGACTGGATTGTTGGTGTTAAAAATTATGAACTGCAGATTTAATTGATTATTTTGGTTAGATATTATCCTTTTGGAATCAAACAGGCACAATTAAGGGAGTATGTAACATTCAAAAAGTATCCCCAGAGTACTCTGAGGATGTAATAGCACTGATATCTCACGGTGTCCCTTTGTGCAGGGATGGCTTTTTGTGCCTTTCTTTTGTGAGCCTGCATGTGAGTTTGTTTCTGTGTGGGGATAATTCTGTCTGAGGTGTGACTTGTCCTTAATTTTGAGGAAGATGAAAAAAAGTAAATGGCTGATAAATTCATGTTTTGATTTGCTTCCCACTGAAATGAACATATTACACTGGTTCTGTCTTAACATCTGAAGTTAAATCCGTTATACAAATCATCTGTTATTCTTTTTTTTAATACACTAGATTTGGAGTTATGTAGGAGGTATTCAAGGCTCAAACCCAAATTTTGTGGTAAATGGGTAAATGCTGATAATGTCAGAGATCAGACAGTTATCTATTGTTCACAGGTTAATTATTTCCTGAGTTAGTATGAATATGTTAAAGGAGTTTGGGCTTGTTATAGAATTGGAATGAAAGTGAAGATCCTTCAATTTGGACATACCACCCTCTGCTCTGATTAATTTTATTCTTCCCTTGAGACAGATACATTTCTAGAGAGCTAAATGCCAAATGTCTCGCACTGCAGTCCTGTATAACTGTTGTCTCTCCCACTCTATGATACACAGCCCCTAATTGCGTACTTAGTCTCTCTGTGTTGGTCCATATTATTACCTAATTAGTTTGTGTTTGAAACACCACTTGGCAATAACAATCCAATCTGCTTTGCCATTTGGTTCTTTATTAATTTACTTCCAATGGTTTGTTTTACTGGAGGGGAAAAAAAAAACAAGAAAAGGGGAAAAAACAACGGGTTTTGACACAAGGTATCCAACACGTGAGTAAACTCATATTAAAATGCCACACTGAAGACTGCACACAAGTTTTTGGTAGATCAGTTCTAAACTCCACTTGGGTTTCAACTTTACTGCAGTTTTAGCTTGAGAGAACTGACACATCTGTATTAAAAGCTGCAGGGGAAGATTGGCAGGTAGTGAAGACAAATCCCAAATGCATTTTTATTGTATGTTATAACTCAGACCTATTATCTGCTTTTACCCATCCAAACCTCCTTGTCCATTGCAGCTCTGTGTGCTGCTGGTCTTACATGCAAACACTTAGTTCTTTTAACTGTGTACAAAGACGTGTCATTCCAAGCTTTCAGAGCAGTAGATATTTTAAACATGTGATCATCCCTGAAATAATGTTTGATAACTGAAGATACTCTTTGATGAAAGGAACTACCTCCTTTAACCATTTGTTTTCCAAAGCTGATTGCCTGTGGCATGATTGTTTTACCCATGTCTGAACAGGAGAATACACAATTTACTCCATGCTTTAAATAAGGGAAATATCCTTGAGTAAAGAATAAGATGTTGTTCTCACTCACAAAGCAGTATTTTGGACTATATGATAAGATAAATTTAGGACCTATAAGCTTTGTTGCAGATAAAAAATATGTAATGACACTTCATTTTCTCTGGAATGTAGCTAAATGAAGAATTGCTGTAGGCAGAGGACAAAGAGCTCCCAACACTCTTGTAGAGTGGTAGGCAGTGGATAAGGAAAAAGAAATTATTAAGATTCTCTTTCTACATAAAAATATTTTTTTAAAAACTTTTATTGTAGCCCAATACATAATTAGGCCAGATAAACAGGACCTTAGTAATGAACTTCCTATTCATTGAAGTGATTTGGTTAACCATCATTAATCATGCCAAGTAAAAAGTCATGGTTCTTTGAATAACTCTGTATTTCTCACCCCCCACCCCACCCACCCCCAACACACATTTGTCACCAACTGTTTGGGTCTGAAAACTAGACTGATTAATAATGCTAAAAGGAAACTGTAAATCAGCTATAGCTATAGCTGATGCATTACAGGCATTGCAAACTGAAATTAAGAACTTCTAGTCTGAACTAGTTTGGCTTTTTTCCTGTTTATCCAGACCAGCATCCTTATAGAGAACACAAAAAAAAAAAGTGGGAAAGGTAGAAGTAATTCTTCTCAGCTTCTTCTCTGTGTCTTAGTTGTATATTTGATTCTTATAGATACAGTTAATATATTTTACTTTCACAAATTAGTCCAGCTTTTATGGACCCTCAACATTCATAACATTCTGCATCCATTAATTCCCCAGTTTAACTATAGGGTGTCCAAAAGAGCCACTTGTTTTAGTTCTTCTTCACTTTATCCAGTACAAGGAAAACAGGCAATTTTTACCTTCTCTGTGCCACTCAGTGCAAAGGTTTCATGTCACACACCCCAAAGTCAACTCTTCTGACAGTTGTCCCTGGTACAGAAAGCCTCCTGTACCTTTGATTATACTGTCTTTGAGTTTTTTGAAGTCCTTCACATGTTTTTTGACGAGTGGAGCCAAGCTTACACAGAGTATTGAAATACCTGTTACTGCTTTAGAGGGTGTTTCATGCTTAACTGCTAGAAAATTATAGCTACAGTCTGTGGCTGAGGAGCAAAGGTATCTTTAATATTTAGATTGACATTACCTGACAACTAGATGAATCTGAGGGGAGTGTTTGGTTGTCATTTGACATGTTTTTCAAGTATCTGACTTGAAGTGAGAAACAGCTGGATTTGTTCTTGCTCTAAAGTATATTTATATCTCAGATTTCAATCAGAATGTCAATAGGAAAATTAAGGATCACAGTATCTGTTACATGCATCAGACCAATGTTGTCAGTGTGACATATGTAAATCAGGGTTATAAAGAGCTCCATGATATATGAAGAGGAGTTAATGTCACATTAAGAGAATGTAATGAGAGAGAGTTACATATGTGCTTATTTTATAGAGCCATGGAATGACTCGTAGAGGGATAACAGCAGACAAATGATGACACTCCTGAAGAGAGTTTCTGTAACTTTTGGAGAGGTTTGTTTCAGTACAGCCTGTTCCTGTAGTCAGAGTACATCTTCCTTACTGTCCAGGTAGGGATAGGGACGAGTCATCTCTAGTTTATGTTCTTCCTCTGTGTCTGCTGGATTCGCTGTAGCTGATACTGCAGCTTTATCATAGAGGATGAGAAAACTAACAGCAAAACCACCTAGAACAAAAAGCATCTGACAGCAAACTGCAGCAGCTCCTTTCCATGGATATTGTGCAACACTTCTGTTGCAATCATTAAAACAGCAGGGCAGCAGTTGTGCTCATAGTACCAATATCTGTCAGTAATATTTTTTCCCCAGGAATAGAGAGGAAGTCTTTGTGCAGTTTCACTTTTACTGTGTACTCATCTCTGAGATGAAAACACTTTTGTTATCCAGGACAAGGATAATACTAAAAAAAAAAAAAAATTAAAAACTTCCAAATATCCAATTGCCAATATTAGCTTTCTTAACATATTTAGAAAGTTTCTATTGATATTGTGGCTGCTACTCCAAAATTTTCTTACACGGAACTGACACATCTCAAGTTTTGCAAGTTTTAGAGATAGTGATCCTAGTTTCACTCCTAAATATAGTTGAAGTTGATTAATGGAGAGCAATGAAAAACAGTAATTGTTCTGAGGAAATTACTGCAAGTTTTTATTAATCTGTAGTTTGTGGTTAGATGTCCATAACTTATTTACCTTGAGCAGACCAGTATTAACCTCTCCTTTCATGGATGGGTGGTCAAATGGATTTTCTATTTTTTTCCAGCTTTTCATTCTTTTGGGACCAGAAAGGTGACCAGTGGTGACAACCCATTACTTTAAGCAACTTCTGTATTTCAGAGAAAAAGGTGGAGATTGAACTCTATGGGCTCTCCATACATGAGAATTGCCACACATCCATCCTTGTTCGGAGGTCAGCAAGACTAAGCAAGAAACAGATTAAAACTACTTAAAACGTGATGGGTTGAACACATCAAAACAGTGAGACTTGAGTTGTGCAATCTGCAATCCAGCCTTTCTGTTCTTATAGTTATTTATCCACAGCGAGTGAGTTTGTGAGGGAGTTTTTACACTTTAGCAATTCAACATCTGATAAAGGAAAGTTTGGGTTTTAGTTTGCTCATTGTGTTTTGCTTATCCTGTATTGAACTTCATTCTTCTCAATAATACTTTAATGCAAATATATCTTCCATTATTTGTGCTGGAGGGGAAAATCCCAGGTACCTATGATCAAATTCTCAGAGATTTACTCTATTGAGATCCTTATTTACAGAAAGTGATCAATTGAAGGCATCTCATGTTGGTTGCCTGTAGAAATCTTTCACAATAATCAGAGGTGGGGAAAAATGCTTTTTCTTTACTTATGTTTAATCACCTTTCCCAAAAATATTTCATAGACACAGGCACAGTTTTCTTTTTTTAAGCTGGAAGGTTGCTGATATTTTCAGAAGGCATTTTTGGATTCGTCCACTTTGAAGTGTTTTTACAGCACCAGAAAGACAAGTACAAGTTGTGTTCGTCTTCTGAACTGTGGTCTGTCACAGTCCTGATATAGATCTGAAAAATTGAATGAACATAAAATATAAATAAATTCTTTTCTCATAATCAACATATACAGAATCAAATCACAGTATGCACTAATGAGATGAGATGAAAACTGACAGTACACAAATATTTGTACTTCTAAGATTTTGTGTGTGTGTGTGTGCTCAACACTGACTAATGAGAAAAGCTGAAAAATAAATGATAATTGCTTTTTATCCAGGAGTTTATGAAACATGCAAGAATGTTGCTTTATGTCAACACTAGACTCTTTCCCATATAAATCTGCATATGGAGAAGGAAAAAACACCCCACAACATTCTATAAACATAACAGCTGAAATGCATGCTTGTCTGAAAGAGGAAGAAATTAGGGAATATCAACCATAGATGGATTTTCAGCATCTAATTTGTACACTGCAAATTGCTTTTCTCTGAATATTTAAACTCCTAGGAATACCTGGGCACTGCTTCCCAGAAAAAGTGTGTCTGTCTTCTCTCTTCTTTCTCAGAAGAAATCATAGAATGGTTTGGGTTGGAAGGGAACTTAAAGATCATTTTGTTCCAGTCCCCTGCCATGGGCAGGGGCACCTTCCACTATCCCCGGTTGCTCCGAACCCTCTCCAGCCTTGCCTTGGACACTTCCAGGGATGGGGCAGCCAGAGCTTCTCTGGGCAACCTGTGCCAGGGCCTCCCCACCCTCACAGGGAAAAATTTCTTCCTAATATCTACTCTAAACCTACTCCCTTTCAGTTTATAGCCGTTATGAATAATTCCCTTGTTTAGTTCTCCAAAGGATGGGAACAGTTCACTGCTGCTCTCACCTCCAGTGCAATTCATCTCCTGCCTGGTTGCTTTCAACAGGGGTGAAAAAAGAGCTGATTGAGCAGCTTGAACTTAGGAGAAGTGGTTTTTGGGAAGAAATATGAACAGGGAATTGCTGTATGTGAGGCTGCAGGGCTGCTTTAAACTCTGCTTTATCTCAGTAAGGGGCCTCTCTAAACAGCCACAGATCTTTACCAAAGTCACTACTTTGCAAACAAGTTAAAAGACATTATTAAATTTTGTGTTTGTTTAGTACAAAAGGCTAGTCTAGGATTTTATGCTATTTCATATATTTATATTAGGAACATCCTTCCTCGAAAACAATAGGAAAATTACCTCATGGTGTTGAAAGTTGTCTCAGGGCAATCCACAGGTGGCTGAAAACCTGAAGATTGGGTCTTTCCCATTTTGGAGTCTGTTGTGAACTTCCCATGAACTTGACTGCAGGTACAAGTAAGATGTTGCTGTTTGTAGGTAGAGAGGGAAAAGTTTTGAATCAGAGTTGTTAAATAAAGAAAACCAAATAATTATGAATAGTAATTTTATTATTAATTTAAATGTGAAAATATTTGTTATAGTGCTGACTAGTATAAGCTCTAAAATATGACTATGTTCAATACACTTGTCTAAAGCAATAAACTTATTACATATTACTGATACTTTCTCTCATTGTACAAAGCAGACAGTCTTCCTAAGTGAACATTTTCATTCTTTGATGTCCAAAAAAATTTTAAATAAGTGTAACTGCAAGAAGTAATTGGCAGATTGGCTGTTATTTGTGGATTGACATAAAGTCATCAAAGTTCTTGCAAACAGTCTATTTATTTATAGAAATGTCAAGGGCTTACTAAAAGCTTTAGTCAAGCAAAATTAGTATTGCAAATTATATTAATTAGAGTATATCAAGCTATATTAACCAGCATAATTTATTTTTATATTAGAAAGCTTTAAATGGGTGCACCAACACTAATTAAAAGTGTACAGAAATCGTTTTTTATTGCCAGTCTGAGTGTCTTGTTTTACAGGTGTCAAAGCATGCAAATGGCTAAAAAACAGAATTTAGAAAAACTGCTAAAATGAAGTTTAAATAGTGCTGAATAGTGCTATATTTTTATGGCTCATTAAATAGACTTTTACAGCAAATATCATTTCATGCAGGTTTTGGAATATAATGTCGAATACTGAGCTCAAAATAGAACAAGAATTTTCTGGGCTTTGCTTTAAAATATGCAAAAAGAGAATTTAGTTGATTTGACTTCTAGGTAGAGTAATTCAAAGCTCTCACATCTGATTTAAAAATAATATAGCAAGACCTTGAATATTTGAAAGGCTGTAAAATCACAAGTTATTCCTTGTGATAGATAATGGGTTTTAGCACTTTTGATACATAGTGGGGTAAGAAGTAAAAGTACTGGTCGCAATTGCTACTCATTTATGGAGCTTAAACTGCAACCACCTGTCTCTCCAAGTCTGAGTTCCAAATCTTTGGGGTGGGACCTTCCCCCTCTTTCCCATGATGAGGTCAGGAGATGGCCCTGCCTCCTTTCTGTGGTTCTTTGTTAGCTGTTCCTTAATATCTGCTCAGTTTAACCCTGTGTGACTCTTAGTCACATCATATAAGGCTCCCCTTGTGTATATTAATGTGGAATTTTTATTTTCCCCCTCATTAATGATTGCTGGTTTTATACCTTCTTATTGCCTTCATTAGCACAGCATCCTTGTGTCATTCTCCCAGCAGTTTAAAACTTCATGTTTTATAAGTTAAAACATTTCCCACGTTGTTGTCTATGATCCAGTTAGACTCTCAGTTGTTTTAAAATAGTTCAGATATATATCATAACAGCCCACAGCTCTTTTTCTTCATATATCACAGGTTTTGTTAAAGGCCTTTGCTAAAGTTTTAAACATTGCATGTATGGTGTTCTCACATGGAGATTTTCAAGTGTAAACAGTCACATTTGTTTTCTGAACAGAAACACAAAAGGATTCTTTGTACTTAAAAAAAATAAATAATCAAAAAACAACCCCAAAAAACTCATCCTGAGTTTTCAAGCATGTATTTCTTAATTCCTGAACTTTACCTCTTAGCTTGTAAGTTAGCAGATCTCTTATTATAACCTAAAGGAATATATGTTCTTATTTTTTCCAGATGGGTTGAAGGGGGGGCTCTGGTGGTGTGGGAGTGTTTAGGATTGATTAGAGAGTGGCTGCTATTAAAAAGAGCTGTTTCACTGCCTGAGATTTAGTTTGATCTGGGCAGGAATTCTTTGGAAGCCCGTGGGCATTTGCAAATGTTTCCACATGTCGAGGCAGTCAAAGTGGTGGAGCAGTTTTGAGCTGTGGAATGAGTGACTAAGTGTAGAGACCTGGTTTGGTTTTCAGTGTTCATCTTAGATAATGGCAATTTAAGAATCATTCTTCATTAGTTTCTAGCAAATGCCAGCCAGACTGCATAGCTTGAGAAAAAAGAATCCAGTGTCAACAAACTAACCACAGGAGGCTCAAAAATGTGTTAAAATGTTAGTTGAGTGTGGGAAGTCAAAGAAAAAACCTACTTTTGTCTGATCTGACACATAAATAAGTGGATTGATCTGACATAAACAAGTGGATTAATGGAAGTCACAATGGTTTGCAGTCATCAATATGTTTTTGTAATAAACTGGTGGTTGCAAGAGAGGAAGAAAAAACCCTCTACCTGCCCTTCACTGATTCTTATCATAAAAGAAAACATTAAAGGAAAAGCAGGACAAGATGTATATTTCAAGCAAACCAGAAGAGGCTTTCTTTTCTGTTTGATTTTGCACTTGGGGAATTTTACTTCATCTCTCCCTTCAAACGTAGCAGAGAATTCATTTACTGTAGCCTGAGGTTATAATAGCAAAACAAAGGCTTGCAACTTAACATACTTCAGAAAAAACAAAATAATTCAATTAGACTAACTCACTTGGTTGTTCTTGGACATTTATGAAGTTGGGAAGGACACATAACTTCTACTTTTAAGGGAGAGAGTCTGTCAGCTGGAAAAAAGACTCTGGGAAAAGGAAAGAAAGAAGATTGAGAGGGAGCACTTGGGCTAAAAGAAGTCATTCAGCTTTCACTTCTGAGGTGAGCAAGGTTTTAAAGTGAAAGGACAAGAGGTCACAAGACAGTGGTCAGTTCTAAAGATAATGAATTTAGTCTTGAAAGTGTTTAAATTTGAGGTAGCTGAATATTTTATACAGGTGGCCACACAATCAGGAGAACTTTGTCCCAGTGATAACACAACTGTTTCTTCTCTAAATCAAGTTACCTAACCTTGAGTAAATTATCCTAAAGACTTGATGCATTATCCTTTTAAATGACTTTTTCTGCTGTTCTGAGATTTCATTTGCTGAATTTCGAAGGCGATGTCAGACAAGCCTTTATTATTTCTAGGATATTTTGGTTGTAGTGGAGATACATGAGGTCTTAATATGGTTGAATGTGTTAATGTAAATCCCATTGTGTATAGAAATTACAGTATGCAATGTAAATCTGGTAGATTTTTATGAAAAATGAAAACTGCTATTGGATCTTGCAGTAAACTGGGTTTGGACTGATCTGAGTTAGGTCCCATTGATGTACCTTTAAATTGTAAAGCAATTTGTCTCTTATTAGGGAATGTGCCAAAGTAATTACCATAGGAAATCATACGTAGTATAAGTTGAACTGCATAAAAAAGATGATTTTAGTATCACTGGTCAGTCCATGCAGTTTGTACACCAGCTTGTCCTTTCAGGATTAGTTTGCATCAGAGAAAGCTTGTCTACTTCTGTCTCCTGTATTTCTGTGACCCACACTATACTTCCAAGGGCTCTCTAGTCAAAAAACTGCAGCCATTTTTGCCATCTGCTTGTAGTCAGCATCCCATTGTAAAATGTTTTAAAATACAAGTCACAGTTTTCAGTTCTTGGCAGCCCATTCTAACCAACCTGTCAAGATTTCCTGATCTGACATTGTAGTTTTTTTTCCTTTACAGGGGAATAAAAAAGTCATTAACTGAAAACCTGAACCCTAAATAGGGAATATATATCACAACTCTATACAAACACAATGCATGTTACTTTTATTCCTCCTCATGGGTTGCACAAGGCTGCTTCCCTGAAAAGGGAAGAAGACTTATGTAGGCCAGGGCTGAAGTGTGAACACTGAAACTAGGATTTATGTGGAAGCATCCTTAGGATATTTGTATTCTTTCTGCTAATGCATATTCTTTATGCTAATTTCTTCTACTTCTTTGCCCATCCCTCCTGATTTCACTGGAGATCTCCACTGCTGCCCTGCTTATGAGTGTCACCTTCGTAGGACTGACCTCACATTCCCTTTGAATGGTGAAGTTTTAGCTCTGCTCCCCCAAAATGACAAGTTGCCTCTTAATTTTATATAAAAATAAATGTCAATGGAGAAAATATATGCTCTTCTTTCCATAATTCATTTGGTCTTTCATTCTCAGTCACCCTGATGCAATAACTTATTCCTTTCAGAGCAAAACTGGATGTAAAGTGCTCCTGGTTTTCCCTTTTTTTTGTGTCCAACCCATGGTGCTGAAAATCAGATTTTAATCTCCCCAGTTAAAAATAGTATTGAGTTCAATAAACAAGGAGATGAAATCTAACTTTTTTTCCCTGGGATAGGTGAGTACATCTCTCCCTGATTTTCGATGTATTCAATTCCTTTCCAAATCCTCATAAATAATCCCACTTTTACAAACATATTTAGCTTCCTTTTTGGAGATGAGAGTTGCAGATGGTGTGATTTTTATAAAAATATTTAATCTGGAAATAAACCAAAGAGGATTTAAAACTATGATGGGAAAAAAACAGATGAAGAAAAGAAACTTGAAGTGATCCAGGAAATTCAAAAGACAGCTCAAACACTTTATATTTAGTATGTTAGGACCCGTTTGCATTTTTTTTTCCTTCTATACAGAGTTGGAAGCATAAATTTCAGAACTTCTTGTAATGGCACTACATTCTGTGCTAGCGCTTTTGTAAGAAGTGGTTTCTAACATTGACTAATTATGAGGTAATCATTGTTTAATTCAAAGAAATTTGAAGCTTTTTTGAGTCTCTCTCCTTTCAGACATCTTTGTGTAAGTTCAAAATCAGTATTTCTCTTTGTATTAGTAGGTTAATATTTTTAATATGTTAAATTTCAGTGAAAGAAAAAATATTGTAATGATGTGAATTGAAACATTTTGAGCAAATAGATGAAAGAATATAGTGGGAAATGCCTCTGAGATTTCCTTCAGTTGAAGGGCTGTATCAAATAGCACTTATCCCTTTGCTGGCAACTGGAAAAACCAGAGGTATCCCTGGACAGCTGCAGGGGCTAAAACAGAGAGTAGGTTCAATTGCTGGGTTTATGACAATGAAAGAAGGAATTGAGTTTTGTCCCACCTGTGGAAGAAATTTTGGCACTTTGGAGAGAGAGAAATATATGCTTGTCTGTAGAATGTTAACAATCACTAAATCACCATCTCTTAGTGAATATTATTTTGGGAAAGAAACTTTTCAGAGTCCTCCTTTACCAAGGCTGTGAGACATGACTGTGTTATGTAAATAAATGGATAGCCTTAAGGAGATCATTATTCCTGCAAAATCAACTTTGGAGGTATGTGGCAGCTGGGAAAAATGCATCTTCTTTAAGTGATTCCTTTTCACATTTTATTTAAGTATCTGACCAGAGGGAGGGATATGGATCACAGTTAGAGGATTACAAAGTTATGTATATCACTTATCATTTCATTCTCCAGGGCAGTATTCTGTTTAAGGAGGGAATTGAGAGAAAAATGGACTTATGTTTCGTTTGGGGTTTGTTTTAATTTATAGGCTTCTATTATAAGCTACTAAGAAGAAAGTGTTACAAAGTGATCCTTTCATAGCTAGGATTGCCACTATAAGTTTTTTCTTCTGTCCTCACAGCATTCCAGTAATTTCAAAATTACCTTTGTCTTGGAATCTAGACTACTTCTGTGAGAGTCTGAAGATATCCAAAGTCTAAATTTAGCTACAGCACTGCAACCTAAAATATAATAGAAGCAACTAGAAAACACTCAAGGTGAATTTTTCAGTTTTTGCTAAGCAGTCATGCCATCTAGAGAATTCTTATTCACACCTCTTCCCATGCTGCAGTTCCCTTAGAAAGCAGCAAGTCCTGCCCAAAGGTGGAAAGCCAGCTCTACCCTTCAGCATGTTGTAGTTTCCTCGGGTGGGTACCAGTAAGAGCACGCCAATACAGCTGAAATACTTCTGAGGGCTTTAAGAAAATGGACACTGAGATAGGTAGGTAAGGTTAGATAAGATATGGTCAAGCAAGAACACTTTCTTCAGGTTTTCAGCAAAAGTTCTGCCCAGTAACTCCATGACATAGAACCTTGTACTGTCCTGCTGAACTGCAGCAGCACTGAAGATCCTGCCTGTGCTGTAATCACACGTGGGGACACACACTCTGTTGAGTCAGATTGCTGTTAATAAGGTATATTTACTATGATCTGATTCAGTACCTGCTTCTTATATCTCAGGAAACACAGCTGAACTTTTTATGCAAGTGTTAGCTTGTCTTTCTTAAGATTTATCTTTTCTGCAGTTTCTTAGATAAGGTTTTGAGCTGGACTGTGGTCAGTCCTGTGCTTTATGTGCTTCTGCAAATAAAAACATAATAAAATGGAGCTAAACTTCTAAAGAATTTTTCTTTCTGTTATCTGGACATATATTTGAAATTGCAGTGTTACTTGTTTTGGTCAAGCTGATGAATGTAGCTGAACATCACCACTGGAAAGGGTAGGGATACCTTGCAGGATAGGATGTGTAATTTAGGGTTGGAGATCTGTGCATTCATTAAAGGTAATGAACATCCTGAACATGCAGCCCTGTCAGTTGCAATGGTAATGACTTGGAAGAGCTGAGTTTTCCATAGATCTGAATGTGTTATTGTGAAAACAGCTTTAATGACTTCCTGACAAAATTTACAATGAAAACATAGCTCAGCTAATTAGTTTTGCTTACATTCCTTTGACTAGGGCGCTCTGGCATGTGCTGGTAATTCCCCTTGGAGTGCAGTGTTAGATTTTAATATGTACACTTTATTTTCCAACATTTAGTTTATAAAATAAGAATGAGCTTTCCACTTTAGTCCCTGCTGTCTCTGCTCCTTGTATCCACTTTATTAAAAAGACACACAGCAAATAGACTTTCTTAGAAAACTTTTTTTTTCTTCCTCAGAAAATTTGCAGCTACTGTTTTTCTACTTTCTTTATTGTCTTCATGCTTCCCTTCCTCCTTTACGTTAATCATTTTTACATTTAAATAAAATATGTTTTCCCATAGGATTACACATCTTGCCTTTTGTAGAGAGGAGCAGCCAAACAAGAAAGATGAGGAGGAAATGTTTTTCTTCCTTATATATTGATTTAGAAATGTAAGACTATAATGGAAACAATAATATAACTTTATCCCAAGCAGTAATGAAACTTCAGAGCTATGAGTGAGTAGACTAACAATCATTTTATTTAAGAATCACCTCTATATTTTTTACGGAAGTTGCAACATAAATAAAGTTCTTGTAATGAGGGTGTAGCACGCAAACTTGTGTGAAAATCTTCATGCTTTTTAGGATACTTTTCTCTTAGATGTATTTACATCCTTCTTCTCATTCTGGTAAACATACAGTGAGAATAAAGAAAGTAGAATAATGTCCAGATACTAAATGCAAGTTTTCTGAGGGGAAAAAAAAAGTCTTTAGTCGAAGTGCTCTGCCCTCTAAAAGTAGAACTTCTTTTGCTGTGAAGCCAAACAAAAAGTCTGAGCTCCCAGGAGATATATGTCCTTGCTATATTATTCAGTCAATATTTTTAGTTATTTAGAAACATTTAGTGACTCTCTAATAATATTAGAAGTATGTAAATATTTCATTGTTTTTTTTTCTTAATGTTTCCTGCTAATCACTTATAGAAATGAACATTAAAAATTCAGGGACCAGAGCAGCTCCACCTGTTTTGGAACTATACTGTTGTATCCTTTAGTTCTTGTTGCTGTACATGAAAACACAGTTTGTGGCACAGTTGGAGGAAAAAAAAAGTGAACTAGTTTTCAATTCTTATTTTGATGCAAGTTTTTTTTTAATTCATTATCATTTATTTATGATTGCATATTATCAGTATTACAGAAGCATTGAGAAGCTTTGAATAAGTGTTTAATTATATCAGACACTATAGACATGCAAAGCAAGCAAGAGAAAGGCTATTCCAGCTAACTTATAATCTTGCAAGATAAAGATATGATGGGAGAAAGGAAGCAGCTTTGTCATCACTTTACAGATCAGGCTCTAGCATGGATTGAGCCTTTTCTCTTTTTCTGTCCCTCTTTCTCCCATTGTCCCTCCTTTAAAATATCTTGAACACATACACAACCAGCTTCATATAACAGCAGAATTTCTTCCTGGGTGTCAAAATGGGATTGGTTACTATAAACCTAAGACATGTTACAGAATACATACAAGTCATGAGCAAATTTTTCAGCTCAATGGGTCTATCCATCAATTTGCCAAGTCAAGTAGTTAGTGATTGAGGGCAGTTTTCAGCATCTGATTGTGGGAGTGTTCCTGCCTCTAAAATGAGCAGTGCATAGTATAATAAAATCTCTTTTCCTATTGCCATTTTTCACAGTTCTCTGCTGAGCTTGTTGTTTGATAAATTGCATGGAATTATAAAACTCTGTATATAAAATGCTTATGGGACACTGCTTTATCTTCTGGGCATATGTCAAAGTGTGTCCCAAGGAAATCTGTTTTATTTCTAGTTCAATTCTTAGTGAAATATCAATGTGTAAAACTTCATAAGTCAGTTTCTTGGTGCTGAATCTTCAGTAATAACATCTAAAAATATCCAATCATTCTCTATAAAAAGCAAGGTGTAGCACAATTGAAGATGTTGAGTTATCCAAGACATTGAAGCAGAGTATACAGGAGGAGTGATTTAATAAATAGCATAGAACAGAATAGGAAAGGTATGTCAGTATTTTAGAAAGATATCTTATTCAATATCATTTATAGGAACGATACGTATAGAAATTTTTTTTATTTCTTGGATATTTTATTTCTAACACTACATTACTGAATCTTACTTTATTAGAAAAGGATATTTTAACTTTGTGCAGACAATGGATTCCTTGACATAAATTAATACAGGATTGTATAATTACAACTACAGATTCTTTATTTGTCTTTGCTGTTGTTATTGTTTTTCCTTAAGACCTGCAAGGCAATTTACTTTTCCTTTTAATACAAACAAACACTTCCTAATTGTAGTAATCAGTTCACATGCAATAATCGCATTAACTGTGGTAATTATTATTTGCATCACCCAGACCTCTACTGGGGTTGATAGACAAAATCAATAATTCTCAAGCAGGCAGAAGGGTGAGGCTGATTATGCATCCAAGTGATCAGAGACCAGATTGCATTTGATTAAATGAACTGGTTAGAGATTTTATAATTAATGTTCTTTGTTAAAAGACACAAAACTAAACAAATGCATACACTCTACACTGGCTTTACAGTATCCATGAATTGAATCTTAACTGATACTTAAGAGAGATCTGATGCCCAAAGAGGTAAAGTACCCTGAAAATATTTTATGTTTCTCTCGAAATGGGCCCAGAAAAAATTTGCTGAAATTGTAAGTGTAATTAATAAAACTCTATTTTCCTATCCCAGTTATGAGAGAAGGTCATTCCATGGTATTCTTCTTTAGCCACAGAGTATTTGGCACATAGCTGTATGTTCAATATTCATGTCAGCTCTGTCTTGGAGAGGGTAAGGAGGTAAAGAATAAAGGGTACAAGAACATAAGCCATGAAAAAAGAGAACACCAGTACTAATTAAGCCATATATTAAACAATGTGTCCATGAAGTGTCACCTGTGTATGTGCCAGACAGTTCAGAGAAAAGCGAGTGAAGATCCCAACCAAAGTTCTCTCATCACTGGTAAAAGCAGGAGCAGCTGTTGCAGAACATTGCCAGAGGTACAACTCTGCATCCCCCAAAGGGTGTTTCTGTGGTCAAAGGAAGCACCTTGTACTGGTCTTGAAACACTCAGTTATGTTCACAGCCAAACAAAATCAGATCCAGCTGGGCAGCGAAGAAACATCCCATAATACAGCATTAGAAAGACTGAGGGAATGGCAGGCAAATGTTCTGTATGTCAGGGTATGCTATTTCTGCAGAAGTAACTTTGCAGAAATTTACACTTACTCCCCTCAGCAAGGCCAGACTACATGAAAGTGCTGCTCTGCACTTTACAAATCACTCAACAGCAGCAGTAACTTGCCAAACAGTGCTGCCTGAGGTGCTCATTACTGCTTTTACTGCACACTTTAAAAGGGTGGTAGAATGAGAAGTTGAAGGAGAGTAGAAAGCATGACCAGAGGTGTGGAGATGCTTCTGTCCAAGGAGCAAGTGCATGAAACAAAACTCTGCAAAATGAAGAAAGGGTGCCTGGGTAGGGTTGTGATGTGACAAAACACTGCAAACCCATATGTACAATGGGAAAAAAGAGCCTAGGGAGCAGCTGGTTTTCCAAACCAAGAACTGGAAGGCGTCAAGTTAAGCTAGTGTCTGGAAAGTTCATAATAATAAAACAATCACTGTTATAGTGATAATTAAGTTCTGGAATTTCTTTGCCACACATTGTTTTTGACATGTTTTACATGAGTTGGAGTAAAGGGAAAATCCAATGGGAGCTTTAATGGGAAGTACTGTCTGTTCAGAAGGCAACTGGGTCAGAAGCTGAGGGTAACTCTAGGGCAGTGTGTTCTGGGGTCCATCCCTTGTTAGTCATATCCTTGAGCCAGTAGTAATACCATCTCACTCTGTTTTTCCCTTCCTTTCTTGGTTCTAGTCTATTTTTTCCCCCTTTCTTTCTAACAACATATCAATTTTTTCAGTAACCTGAGCCAAGGTCGTCCAGCGATGCTGCATCAAAGCTAAGCCTTGGATCACAGGCAGCTGAAACCCTGGGTTGAGACTTACAACTCCAGGATAACTGAGGTGCAACAGGTTTAGGAAATACATTTCCCAGGCAGATCAGCCCGAATTTGTGATTGACACTTAAGTGAATATTTAAATCTTTCCTTTGGCTTTACAAAATAGTCATAGACTTGGCATAATCTTGAGGTTTTCCTAAATAGAGGTATTAGTTATAGAGTTTGAGGAATACTTAAAGTTTGAAATTTGAAATTATCTTTCCAACAGACAGATCTCTAATACCCTAAATAAGTCTTGCATCAAACAGCATTAAAGCTTAGTAGAGGATTTCTTGTGGAAAATTTTCCAAAAGGCTATATTTTCCAGGGACCTATATTAAAGCAGTATACTTCTGAAGCTTAGGTATATCACACAAAGTAACAACCAAACACTCTGCATTTGAGTAATTCTCAATGGATGTACTTAAATCAAATTTCATGTATACTCAAATATTAGTTCCTATAAGATCTTTAGAGACATTATGATAGTTTCAGTGGCTAGTGAAAATAAAACAAATAAACCTCCATCCTCGTCTTTTGTCATTGTCCCTAGTCAGGAAAATGTTATGTATTAAATATTTGGAGATAAAATTTTAAAATTTGTGTAAAGCAGTGGGGATTGACTTCTCTTTATATTCCTGTACATTGTGCAAAATTGAATTAATTTTAAAAGTTTTTGGAAGATTTTTAAGGGATTGGCATTTTCTTGGTCTTATTTAGTGAGTCCCTGCTCCTGCAAGGGGTTTCACTGAAGTAAGTGACTGCAGAAAGCTGAGGGTAAGGACTGACTCTGAGCAGGAGTCTCTGAACTTCACTGTTGTTTCTGTTCAGTGCTCTACTCCTCTTTATTGTTTCATCTAGCATTCCTGTCTTCGTGAATCAACAGCTTAACCACTATGATTTATCCCAGATTATGTAGAACAATCACAGATTTTTGGCTTTCATTGATACATTTCCTTGTAGTTTTCAGCAATTCCGTGATTGTTTTATGAACATTGAGCCTGCAATATGCTACAAACTGGGTCTGTTTGTCATACTGTGATAGTGCAAGCTCTTTCATAAGCATTGCCTGGCTAGTCTTGGATGATAAATGATGATATAGTCCTTGACCAGAACAAAATGACAACCTGATGAGGTTCACATGAATGATGACAGCAGAGAGATGCAATCAAATATATACAATTTTTACATGCAAGTATGTTCTTGCTTCTATTATTATAAATAGTTGGAGTGTGTGTAAGTGCTAAAGCATTAGCTTCTCATTTTCACTGTGGAATTATATTTGACGTTCTCCGCTTATCTGAAAGTGATAGTTCTTCGTTTCTATTTGATCTATTTTTTTCCCTCCAGCATAATGAAGAATGATGGTACTTCTAGATGTTGACATTTTAGAAAGCTGAGATGGTCTGTAGTAGACTACAAATGATGAAAGCTTAATGAAAGTTATTTTCTCATAATAGCTCTAAATTGGCTATTTTCGCAGAACGGAGCGGGTCCACTGAATTGAGGTTGAACTTTTTACCCCTCTGTAATCCTGTAGTTACCAAAAGTAGTGTGGAATGACTTTTACTGTTTAGCTTTTTAAAATCCAGAGTTAAGGGAACTGATTCAAACCGAATTTTTACATTACTCCTAGATGTAGGAATGTGTTACTCTGAAGAGCTGAAGGGTTGTCGTTTCCTGACTTTCTCCACTGCAAGCCTGGCAATCAAACCCAGAAACTGTGCTGTATGAATAGTAAAGATCATAATGGAAAGCAGTATGGGGATTTTAAACATCTATACTAGGATAAAATTTTCATATTATCCAAACTGTGAGCCAAAATATCAAAACTTTTGAGTAAATCAGCCTGTAATCATTTAATACATGTAGAGCTGGAAGAGTCCTAAATCTCATTTCTCTCTAGAGAGTTAGGAAGATTGTTCCAAATACATAATACAGTGAGAACTTTCCCAAATTTTCTCTTAAAAAAGTAATATTCAAACCCCTTATTGCATCAGAACTCTATTTTCAATATTTAAAATTGTAGGTAATTTTACTACCCTGATTCGTGCAGACAAACTCAGGGTACAACAGTTTCTCTAGTTCATGTTGCAGTGGGTCAAAGACCCAAGATAATAAACCTGAGACACATTAATACAGTTCAAAAAAGAAGTTGTGACTGTTTTTCTGCCATCAAATGTAATTTTTTACATACTAGTCTCTATTAGCTATTATAGCAAGTTTTTCAGGACATAAGTGTTTATAAAAAGGTTGATTTAATTCCTGTAGTTGTCTTAAGCTAAAGGGTTGTAATGTTTCAAAAGTCTCAAAGTGCTATCAACATCCTGGGCAAACACATTATCAGAAATACATATTATTTCAGACTGAACATGATTCTATCAATTTATTAAGCATAAGCCTCTATTTATGATAGAATAGAGGCTGGTTGATAGAATTATTAAGGAAAACTCCACTTTTGTAAATCTTCATTTTATAAGCCTGAAGTTCCCAGTAAACTGTTTGTTCACCCTACCAATTTAATCAAAGTGTGTTGTTGAACTTCCTAAGGATATGTCCTAGTTGCTTGGCAATGGATTGTGGAACAATTTGTTTAAAGTTCAATGAACACAGAACTAGAGTAATTTATTCAAATCCACCACTTATTAAATCAGGATTTGACTTAATTTTTTTTCCTGACTAATAAAATTGACTTGAAAAGAATTAGCTAAACCTCTGTGGAATTGTCACAAAATAATTCTGATGACTATGTTGTCTATTGGTTTTTACTGCAAGTAAGGAAGGCAAATGGAGATGAATGCATTCCCTATTGTTTTGTGGATTGTCAGAAAGGGATTTATTTTTAAACAGTTTATTGTCTCAACATCATCCTCCTTTCAAGATAAGTAACATGGAGATAATATACTTGCATTTTTATTAGGCATCTGAAATATCTGAACATTTCACAAGAAAGGGTATTTTCTTTCTCTGTCACTTGTAAAAAACAGAGACTGCAGGTGTTGAATTGGGATAGTTTTCTGATGGGCATGAATAATTTATTTGTTGGAATTTAAAATGTTGCAGCAATAAATACATTTTCTTTTAAGTACCAGTTTTGGCCCAATTTTATCGATGCATGTATTTCCGGTCGGAGAGTTGCTGCTTCTTTAATCTAGACAAAGAAAGACAAATATGACATGACATATTCTTGAAATGTCAAGCTCACCTGCAGTCACTGGATTTTACCATGGAACTCTCTGAGCTTTTGATCAGAACCATAAAGTGTGTTTTATTATGCATTAGGACCTGAAAGAAGGAAACGTGAGATTCTGAGAGTTTTGTTGTTGTTTTAACATTATCCTCACTACCTGTAAATCCTCTTTAGATCAGGGCACCAAAGTCCTCTGTCCTCTAGGAGAAAACAAAGCAAAACAGACCCAGGAACCTACAGACTTAGTATAAAACAAGCTATAACTGAAGAAAAAAAGAAATGCATTTTTTTGTCTCCCCAGTGAGAGGATATGAAATATTTATCTAAGCATCAGTCGAGTCTATGGGATCTACAGCTGTGTGCAGCCCCAAGTCAATTAAGCTGACTTTTATCTTCCCATGCTCCTTATTCCAGGGATCTCAGCCATGGGCAGGGTGCAGAATGTAGCTGAGATGACAGGAGCTGGCAGTGGCTGCTTGTAGCTCCCTGCCAGTTCCCTCCCAGGAAGCTGCCCTGACTCGGGCAGGTCCAGCCCGGTCCATTTATCCCCCAGCACAGCAGCATGTCCTGAGCCTCTGAACAGTTGGCTCCAGCACAGGATAAATGCACAAAGCAGTGAACACTCATGGTCACAAAGCAGTGAACACTCATGGTGCTGTGGCTCTTATGATTTAAGGATATAACCATATGGATTTTGACAGGTTCAGTCAAGATTTTGAAAATGTCTTTGTGCTACTGTCCTAAATGGGAATCACGGAGTAGGATTACATTTGTGAGGAAAGGAGGATATATTCCTGAGACTCTTTCAAAAGACCAAAATTGAAAGTAGTTATTGAGAATTACAGAATAAGGTGGCAAGTTGATGAATTCCAAGCATTACCTCTTTCCAAGCATATTTTCCCTGACAAACTTGACAAATACTCATAATTTGTGTTGTAGATTGACATGAGGAAAATGATGAGAATGAGCTAAAAGAAATCAAGCCACAAGGCAAGGAATGGACTTCAGAGGTTGAACAGGAGGAAGTCTTATGTAAAACTGCCCCTGGTGACTTCACAAGCATCATCTTCCTAAGGGAATCATAGAGAATTCCTCTGTGTGTGTGAAGGTGCCTGAAATAGATTTGAAATAGTCTTAAAAGGACTTTCCTACTTTTCTCTTTCTATTAGACCTTACCTTTTAGTTCTTTCCAGCAGAATACCTTTTCTTTCCATTTGGTTCCTCTGCCACATTGTCACAGTCAGTGCCTTATCACAGTTATCAGAGGGGAGAAGAGAGTTCAAGAATGTTCATGAATTCAAAAGCAGCCAGAAGTGTCTGTGAAAACAGAGGTGTGTTGGAGGATGTGTGTCCTACACCACTGGTGAGTGGGTGGGCAACATCAGAGTTACAAGAGATTAGACATTTATAAAGAAATCTGACTTTACTAAATATGATTTTAGCAGATCCTAGTGTTTAGTAAGCAATGTGATAGAGAATCTATTGTTTGCAAAGCTCTTAGAAGTTAAGGCAGTAATCCTCACAACTTCATTCAATTATTTCAGGTGAAAAGGGAGAAAAAAGGCAAAGAAAAAAAATATTCAATATCCTTTGAATTGCAGAGACTTTTTTGGTTTGTGTGTGGGGGTTTGTGAGTTTTTTTTCAAGAGTGGAGTAAATTAAAGGGTTCTTTACTTTCATTTGCATTCGTATGACAAGCTGTTAATCCTTCCTTCAGTCTATTCACTTTGCTTCCATCATAGTTTGGCACATTCACTAGCACTTATAATGTAATTATGTAGGGAAAACTTCCTAGAAAGGAGTAATGGAGGAGAATTTTATCCACTTGCTCTTTTACAAGTGAATTCAGAACCAAAGTGCATAAAATGTTAGACAAGTCAAATCAGTTTTTCTTCTTACTTGGACGTACAGTGAGATTCCTGTCAGAAAAACTGATGACCATTTTCACCACTTTACACCTTTCTGTCCTAGAATTTTAGATGCCCAATTTTTTAGCAATATTATTGCTTTGATAAATCACTGAGGCGTGCATGCTCCTCTTCTTTCCCACAAAATTTCTATTACCTCTGGGTCACTGAGTAGTGACACTGTAGTATGGAGATAGGTTCATGTGATGAGACAGGAGTTAAAGGTCTTTAAAAATTGAATATAAGATCTTGCTTATTGTTTTGGCAATGTATCACTGTCACTGGTAAGCAGAATATCTTTATAATCAGACAATACTGTCTCTAGGAGCTCAATTTTAAAAATCACCTAAATGCGTCTGCCTTTACATGAACTCCTTCAGGTGTGACCAGATGCCAAAAATGCATTAGATAATCATGATTAAATTATGTGTATCAAAATATGATGCCAACCATACTCATGTGTGTACTCTTCCATAGTCATCAATAAATTAGTTATTTACCTTCAATCTTATAGTTCTAAGAAATCATTGATTAAACTGTGTCTTATACTCACTGAGTTTTATTCCTAGAAAAAACTTAAAGTATAAATTTCAGGGAGAATATGGTTGTAACAGTCAGCTTTGGGAATCCCATGCAAAACTATTTGAAAGAAAATTCATTCTAAAACCATAGGGAGAAGTTGGAGACAATGTGCATGTTCTTTGCCTTTTTGTATCTACCTGGACTAAAAGTACTTCTGAAAAGAACATGCTTAAAAACCAAAAGAAACCTTTTATGTTTCCCAGTGAACTTTTCAAAACTTGTGTTAATAGCAAAATTTAATAGCATCTTGGAAATTGTCAGTGAGATCAACCCGAGGAGACTGGAATTATTCAGTATGTGTTGGAAAGAAGTGACTAGAACTGGATGTTGAAGTGGTGTCTGATGGTTGTATCATGTCTCATCTCATGCTTGTTCTTTTGTAACGGAGGAATTGCAGCACTTTGTAGTTTCCAGTGACATTGTGAGAGCAGGAGGATTATTTGCTGTGTGTACAGCTCAAAGTTCTGCCTGAGAGGAAATACTGTTGTTAACATGAATGCTGGGGAATGGTGGGCCAGCAATGTGCTCCCTGTGGCTGACAATCCAGCAGAAGGAGGGTTCTGAATTCCAGAGGAAATCCTAGTGCTGCTCTCTCTAATTACCTAATGACACCAGCACACATTCTGGTAGTGATTTCAGAACTGTGCAGTTCTCTTTCCACAAACATTCTGTCATTCATTAGCACTTTCTGTTGCCACAAAGAAACAAGAACTCTGAGTAAACATACATGCAGTGAAGATGCTCATCCTTGGGAGGATAGAGAGTAAGAACCTGACAGGAGCTAAAAGAATCAACACAAATGCTGCCAAAACATTGTTTCTGAGGGGAAAAATAATGAACAAAACCCACATGAGCGTCAGGACATTCAGTGACATAAAGTAAAACACACCAAACTATCTGTAATTATGCAAAATAACACTAACAAGGAAATCTCTGTCATACCTGCAGCTGCAGAGGGTCTATAAATGGTTCTGCTGTAGCTGCAGGGAGCACCACTGAACACTGATCAAACTCAGGTACAACAAAAGAGATCTCTTCTACATTTTGTCTCTAGGTGATGGTGTAATTCTGAGATTATTCAGATAATTGGGAAAAAACATTGCCCATGATTCTACAAATCTCTTGGACTAATATCAAAAAGAAAAAGACAAGGATATATTATGACTGTAACAAGCTTAATGGAGTTCTGGATGCTAGAGAGTTGTGTTTCCTTAGAGTGAAAAGTGACATCTTTTGGAGGAAATGCCACTTGTTCTTTGTAATGAGGTGTAATGTGGATCTATTGTACTGGATGGACCAGGAAAAGTTCTTTTCACTATTTATTGTATAGTGCTGTTTCTTCTCAAGGTGACCTTTGCTAGTGGCTGGGGCTCTTCCACAGATGTCCATAAAATATTCATGATTACCTAGGCTATTCAAATTGACACTTCGTATTGGGCAATTGTATGAAATTGATAACAATCAAAATGTAGTTCTAGCCTAAAAAAAATGTTTATTTTATTCTAACAAATTAAAATTGCCATTCATAGGTCCACTGACCCTAATACCACGTGAGTGTAATACAACTCAGTGCTTGTGTATAACTTATGGTCATAAAATCCTGTACTTGTACCCTTCAGGTACACAATTACCTGACTTTTTTCTTCCTTTTAAACCTGGCTGATGGTCTTGCACCTATAGTGTGTATATGGTTCTCTTTCTGCTGAGATTTACTTGTCTGTAAGGTAGAAGAGCCTCCCCTATATGTGATTATATTTGGAACATAATAGGAATATATTTCTTAAGCTTAATGAAAGAGGTGTGCCAATTAAAAAGCTGATTTAACTTTCCATAACAATGAGAATATGGATACGTTCCTTTAAAAGCATAGTACAGCATATTTAAAGACTAGTATGTAGTATTTAAATAATAGTGTGGAGTATTTGAAAAGAATTAATGTTCATATCAATGAGAACAGGGATAGGTTTCCTTTAAAAGAATGGTATAGAGTATTTAAAGAGCTGCTTGGCAGATATATGCAAGGAAAACTATGTTTCAGGCTGTGTTTCTGCAGATGGTTTTATTAGATCGTTAAAAAGTTATATAGAAAGGGCAGCATTTCTTACCAAGAAAATGAGATTTTAAAATAACTCACATTAGTGGTCAATCCTTGTTATGTATGTTTGAGTTCTAACAGCTGTAATGATTTGTTTTAAAGGAGCCATCTCAACCTGTGCTGATTTTTAAGCCTTTACTGATTGATTTGACTTGTTTGATGTATTATAAATCACACAGCTATAAAGTCACAGTAAAAATTCCATTAAACTTGTGAGGTAAAAAAAAAAATAAAAAAAAAAATCCATAAATAAGCCAGTACAAAATGCAAGACAGCAGCAAATATGCTATTTCTTTGCCTTTTTTAAAATTTAAGTATAAGTTTACAGCCAAGGCCATTTTTATGTGAAGAAAAACAATGGTAACAAGTAAGAATGTACCAGGAGTCTCACTATGGAGGTGTATTTTATTTCCTGTACTTGAACAATATTTCAGTTTCCTTCACTGTGCCTCTATAAAACCATGTTTTGTTACTTCATTGATCAGAACTGGTATTATTTATTTTCAAATTAAGTTGCTTTACCAGGAAAACTGTTCTTAAAAACACCAAAAAATAGCTAGAAGAAGAATGAAGGACTTCCAAATATTATTCCTCTAGTTCCTAATACTTTGATCCTTGTATTTCCACAGTCTAGTACCTAGACCGGGACCTATGCTGAACCTCACACCAGACTCTACTTTCTGTATGATTCTCTCATATTTCTGTGTGCACTATATTATGTGTTGTGACATCCCTTTTCACATTTAGGCTGTGCTGATAAATACTGAAGTAATTCATTAGAAGTGACAAAACATTTGCAGTTGAGATCTCTGAATGGAAAAAGACTGACTGTTCTCAAGTTAAATGTCTTAAGAAGCCAAATAAGTTGTTCTAAGTTACACAACTTTATCATAATTCTTGCAATTTTCTTAAGAAAAAATAAGTCTAAGCCTAAAGGTAAATTAAAATGGATTTATTTTATTATTGAAGTGGGGAAATGTTGTTAGAATGTATCATGTTTTATTTACATTTCAGTACTGTCACATGGACAGAAATCCTTGATTGTCCTTCCCCATGATTCTGTGACTTGCATCACTAGTGCTCCACTGCCAATGCAGTGGGTTGGGTTTGCTGGAGTCTGCACTGGGCAGGTTTGTTCCCTTCTGAGGAATGGGGTAATCTCCCAGAAATCACAATCCAGCTTTTGTCAAGCATTAAGTGCTGGAAACTCTGCTTCTGGCACTGTGACCAGAGAGGTTTACGAGGTAATGAAAATATTCCTATAATTATTGCAGGGATGGAATAGATGAAGTTTCCAAGTTGTTCAGGCAGATATATAAATACCATATGCACACTATGTAGGGTATATAAATTTAGGAAAGAATACATTTCCTATTACATAGATCTTTAGAGGCAAATCTGTATTATACTGAAGTGTATTCCTAGGTTTATATAATAGCACAAAGGTGTCCCATGGACCTGATCATTGCTGTTCACTGCAGCAGTACAGTTGTAGAGAGGTATCCATTCCTCTGGAAAAAGGCAACGCTCACCCTCTTCCAATTCTGAGTTATTCTTCTGCTGAGAGTTGTGTGCCAGCAGGTGAACAGGCATTTTGGATGTGCACTGAGCAAGCAGGAGCTGGCACTGGTCTTAGGTGCTGCTCAGTGCTTTGCACACAGGGTGTGACACACCAGGGGAATGGGCATTAATGAGAAATGGAGGGGGAATACCAATGTAAGAACGTAGTCACAGAGTCATCATTATAGTTCTGAGTCAGAATGGGTCTGCAGAAAATCAATAAATCCAGCTAAGAGTTGTATTAACCTGCCAGATGGGGATCCCTTTTCAGCTGGTTAGCAGATATGTGAAACTAGGCAGTTGGTTGCACATTTGGGCTGTTGCTTTCTGTATCAATGCACATGCTACAGTTTATAAAATGGTGGACCTGTGGCTGCCTTGAATTACTGTCAGACCAAATGAATATGGAGAGTGCCCCAAATATTGCATAAGAAACACCGTAGCTCATGACTGGTCAAAGGTAAATATCCATACACACAGAGTTTCTGAAATTTCTCAATAAAATTCTGTATCACTTATCTTTCACAGGATCACAACAGAAGGCTCAGAAAGCAACTCCTTTCTCTCTGTTGTTTTTCTCTCTTTTTTTCCCCTCATTTCCTTGTTTCTTATTTCAAGTACTTTTATGACTGTATGGAGCACATCTCATTAATCTCGCATCAGATTCCCTCTGTTGGTCTGTCATTTCATCCACACTTCATAATCCTGACATCAAGTGCTATTCTTGACAGGTTGAATATTTGTTCCAGAAAGAAAACTTGGTTTTATGTTCCTTTTGCATATGCAGAAACCATTTCAATTAAGTAGCAAAGAATATTTTGGTTGTTTTACTCGAAAGAATGGCATTCTGTTGTTCTACATGTGCATACACATTGAGATTATTAAAGAAGAAGTAATAGTTGGATAACTCTGCCTTTTAACCATTCAAATCCTCTTTGCAGCCAATGCAACTTTACAAAATGTGATATTTCAAATACAACAGTGGAAGAAATACCTGTTATTTCATGCATTAGGGCTCATACCATCTTTTTTTTGCTAAAGAAATTTTTCAGTGTCTTTTGTCAGTTAAACTGATAAATAACCAAATGGGAATTTTAAGGAGCAGTGTGAGGTTTGTCATGGCAAGAAATCTCACAGAACACCTGGAATTACTACTGAATATAAAAAAAGAAATATGTTTTATTACTGCTGAGCACCCTTCCTTTAATCACTTTATCTGTCATGTACACTGCTGTCTGCCTCCTTATCTCATGTTCTTCCTGCAGCTTCTTAGAAACACTTCAGTTTGTTCAAAGCTCTTTGTTAAAGTCATGGGGTTTGCTCATGTCAACCCCAAACTGCTGCAAGATTAATGGTCCAAGATTTCCATGAGTCTGTACAAACTTCTTGACAGGATTAGCAGAGGCCATTGCTGCTTCAGATAATGGAGATAATCTAGACTGGTGAGACTGCAAGCAGTGTGGAGGGGTAATCAGAGAGATGACAAGATAGCCTATTTAGTGTCTGAAAGGAGGGCACAGGAAAGGTAAAGAGAGCACATGGAAATGTGTTCAATGCTCCTGTTGAACGGTGGGAGGGAATTCTGATACCTGCATTTATTTCAGCTACCTTGGCTGCATGTGTTCACCTCAATGTACATTTGCAGTATGAAAACCAGTTAAGAAGTCCTTGGTGCCCACAGCAGTGCTTAGATCTCCATATGTTGGATAATAACACATGGGAAGATACTCACATGTGTGCCAAAGTAATGCAGAAGAGAAAACTGCATAAAAAACCTCTGTGGTGGGATTGTGACCATAGCTGAAATAGCTGCTGCCTGCAGCATGGTTTGTTGTCTCCCACAGAGCCCAGGAGCTGTTGTCTTTCCAAAGAGAAGTGCAGAATTCAGGATAACCCTCTGCATTGGCTTTTCTTGTAGATCGCTGATGCTGGAATAGGCAGGGCTTTAGAAAAGTGAAGCCTGGGTGGGTGAATGTTCTTGCTGAGCTGAGCAGAGAATGGCAGCAGTGCTCTCTCTTTGATGTCTACTGTGTTTGACAGAGTTTCCCGGGTGGCAAGGCTTCTTTCACGATGGTGTTCCCGCTAGAAATAGCTAATTCAGGAGACATCAAATAGTTCCCGATTTAGCTTATTTTAAAGGAACTCAATATTGAAAGGGAAACAGATACCTGTGAGAGTAGCAGGTCGGTAAATGTATGTGGGGTGAGTAGGCAAAGGAGCCATTTCAGACTACAATAAGAAAAAAAATAAAAATCCCTCTGCCTTGTGTCAGTTTGGCTTTAGATACATCTGAAGGTGCACTGAATAAGACTTCTCCACTGTTTTTACATACACATAGGAGTGTATTTTGTTGCTACTTGCAAGTAAGGAGTAAAGTTGGGAAGGCTGAGACCCTTCATTCAGGCACAGTAAATATGAGTATGAAAACATCATTCACAAGATATGAGACATGGAGATGTGAAGAAGTATAAAGACTGGGTTTGAGCTGGAGTATGGATCTGTACATCTCTCCTGGTTAGAAGCTCTGAAGACAGGTCCAGTCTCTGAGGGGCTTGTCCCACCTTGTGATACTTTGCCTGCATCGAGGCCAGGGGTACCATTTTACCTGCAAACTTCTCCTTTTCTAACACCCTAGAACATTACTCAAACATCTATTTTCAAAGTGTCGGCTGGTTACTCTCTGTGCTTTATCCCTCATAGTGGGATGTGTTGGCTGTGCTCACAATACCAGTGCTGACCTTGAAAAAACATGTTTCTATGTCTATTCATCCAATTCCCAGTTGGTTCCCTGGGCAGCCAGAAGAACATGGTTGATGCCTTGGCCTGGAAGTGCTGTCTTGCCATTGCCCTGCCTTCCTGGACCCCATGGAATGCTGAGAGAGAGCAGGTGCCCATTGCACATGCAGAGTGCAGATGACTTACTCATCTGTCGAGCTGATGCTTTCTTATTAAACCTAATTAGTTACAGATTTACCTGTTGTCTGCATTCTGCATCAGAGTGCCTTGCTGCATTATGAAGGTGCTCTACACATCCAGCATTTCCAAAGCTTGGAATGTTTACTCCATACGCTACTCTGTATATCTCCTTCAACAGATTCTCCAAAGAGTTAAATGTTGAGTGTCTTTAGCACATTTTACTATTGCACTATCTGCTTGATGGGCAGATAGCATATAAACCAAATGTACTGGGATGGAAGAAGGTCCTCTTACCTTAATTGTTTTGTAGATACTTAAGAATATCTTTTAATATAACACCAAGATTTGACTTTACTATTGAATTGAGTTTGAATATACTGAGAACACAGAGAGGCTGAACGTCACTGTTTGCACTTAGAGCAGCAGCACAATGCAGTTTATTGTCAATGCAATGTCAAATCTTTTCATTCTGAATGTTTTTCATGATTTTTCATATTTTCAACATTACAACTTCCTCAAGTATTTGGAAAATGTTTCTTTTCATGGTAGTCAAACATCCAGCTTGAGATTATAATATCATATCTCTCTGATTACTATTTTGCCTTTTTCCCTTTACTAGAGGATTGTCAAATGGGTGTAGCTGATGATACTTCACAAGCTGACTGAACAAAAAAAGGCTAATTTTTTCAGCACTGAAAGTATTTGCATTATATATATTATATAGAAATAAACTTGTAGTCTCCCATAGAACAGACTTACAATCTGTGCCCGTGCAATTAAAGAAAAAATGGAATCCAAATCCAAATTAGAAGAATCTGATGCAGATATGTGTTTGTGCAGTGAAAAGGAGATATTTGGGGGTTTTTGCATTTGGTTTGTATGTTTGAGGAAGGAAATAATATTTTTGTTATGTTCTTTAGTGGCAGTAATATTGAAATTTTTACTATGACTCTTTCTATTTAAATGCTGAGGCCAACCAAGTTGTTGAGTGCTTTGTTCCTTGCTCACACTGGCATCTCTATGACATAAGCACATCAACTGAGGGCATTATACACAGAGAAAAAACACTTCTCAGTGCTCAAGAATCAGGTTTTTTTATTGTTTGAGTGTTACCACGCTCAGAAAAAAATAAAGACAAGGTAGATATTTCCAAGAATACCTTCAGATGCTGCTTTCAAGACATATTCCATCTTTATAGTAGTTTTTGAAGTGGTGCTAGAAACACCATTCTTCTCATGTATAATGTTCCAAGAGATTTTTCTGGAAAAATATCTGATTAAATTCAAGGTGAGAGGTTAGAAGTTGTTTTGCTGAACATTCTATTATCAAAATCTCATAGAAAATAATGTAAACTCCTGTACTGCATTCAGCAGAGAAGAACTTCTAGTTATATCAGCATCACTGTTTTAATGCTTAATGTGTCAGCACATCTGCTAATTTATAAATGTGTATTTTATTTATATATTTATTTATTCATTTATTTATTTGCATATGATGGCGTGATCTAGTTGTATTTCATTTAAAACTTTGTCTTACTTTTGGAAGAATTTTTTTTATGTCTTTATTGCACAGACATTGGACCAGATTTTTCAGCTTGTGTAAACTACCAGCCCCTTGATTTCGCTGTTGATACTTCCTCATTCCTAAGCAATGCTATAGAAATTATTTGTGTTCTTCAGAAGAAAGTCTCCCTTTCTCAGTTCCATTTATAAGAAAATGCAAAAAGAAGAACACAAATATAGTTTCTATTTCAAGCTTGTAGCCTTTGTCCTTTTTTCTTTAGGAGACTTACTTATGCTTATTGTAGTTAACTGGTATTCTGTCATTGAATTCAACAATGTGTAATCTTGTTCTTCATTTGTTTTAGAAGTTAAGAGTTCTGTTTGTCCTGGAAGTCTCTCTTGAGAAAGACTGGCTGATGGAATGGAGCTCAGTTTATTGGATTTATTACGAGTATTGTCAACTGTAGCTCCAAAATAAAAAAAAGATACTTAAATGGACTGGTGAAATGTGCACAGACAGACTTGAAATAAAGTATTTTCTTTTTTATTTGTATAATTTTATTTTATGTGGTTTGCATATTTTCAAAGCCCTTGTTCTGTGAAAAAACCTCTACCATAATCAAGTTTTGGCTTCAGAAGAGTAGCAGGATTATATCTTCATTTTTTCCTGCCTCCAATTTGTGATTACTGTGTTTGACTTCACACTGGCACGATAACAGTAACAAAATGAGCATTGACAAAATCACTTTGACGTGTAAGTCCCATTTCCTGATACCACAATGTCTCTGTAGTCCATGGAGCAGCAAGTTTTCAGCTTGGAAATCCCCGGCTGTCTCTGTCAGCTTTTGGTTTGTCTGTCTTTGTGTTAAACTTTTGCAGTTGGTTTGGAGATAAGCCGGACAATAGAATGAATGAACAAATATATAATTGCACTTTGTTGGCTTCTTTCCTAAAGGTTTGCTCATACTTGATTAAAATATCAGGATCACAAAAATATAAAGGTAAATGTTTGGTGTCCAGGCCATGTGAAAATGAAGACTTCCTAGTTGGAGCTATTTAACATCAGTCTAGGCAATTTGTCCTTTTTCTGTCATAATTGGCTTGGCTTTGGATAATTACAGATCTAATAAACTGATCAGGAAACCTTCATATTTTTCAGCAAAATAATATCTTCACAGATAAAGTGACCCATAGATTCTACTTTGCAAATCTGGCTCTAAGTTAGTGGCTGTATTCAGTGATGCTATTGAAGTTAAACCTGTAAAATAGAGAAGCACAGGAAGACTTTATCAAAGCAATCTGTAATATTTAAGCAGAATGAAATTAGCTGGGTATGAATGAGATCAAAGCCTTAAGTGAGGTTTCGAGGATGAAGAAAAGGCTGCAGTGGTGAATAGCGATTACTTGTAGTTAATTTAAACTTACTGAAAGATTTTAAGGATCAAAGTTGGGTCTTTTGAGGAAGGGGATTCATCCAATTTCCTCTATTTATATTTTTCCAATCTAAATTAATCTTGATATATTTTATTAGCTTCTTACTTTTTTTTTTTTTTTTTTTTTTTTTTTTTTTTGGGGTAAGAGCAGGAGCACTTTGTCTGTCATCTACTGAAACTCTTCAGCTTTTGTTTATTAAAAACACCCTGGGGTTTCTCTGTTGCTGTCTCGGGGTTTCCAGCCCTATGGTCTGGCTCTGGTCCATCCCCTCAGCAGGACATAGCAGCACGGGTCAGAGAGAAATGATTCTTCTGCAAAGCTGTCTTGGGTCCCATTAAATCAGAGAATCACAGTATGGTTTGGGTTGGAAGGGACCTTTAATGATCATCTATTTCCAACCTCACTGCAGTGACCAGGGACATGTTCAAATGTGGGTACTCATGGTTTATATGTGTCCTTGGAGGCATCTTTTGGTATCCATATGGTCAGCAAAAAGGTTTCCTTTATGTATTTTATGACATTGAAATTCTGTACAAATAAAAGTACATTTTATAAATTATATTTTGAGGTATTTTTTCACCATGCCTGGTTTCTCAAAATGTAGGCTAGAGAAATAAAGTCATGCACCACACCACTGTTTGTAGTTGAGGCTAACAGAGAGAAGCTGTTGGTGCTCAACTCAGTATATGCAGAGAAAAACATTTTTCAGTGTGTTTCTTACTTACTGAAGCATAAAGCTACTTGATCTTTTGACTATGTAACATAGCTAATAATATTAATATTGCATTCTTAGTCAATTCCACTGCAGGGCTATTTAGCAAACAATTTGTCTGCTACTAACTGGATCATCTATGTGAAGAAAACACATTTTAATGAGTGAATGATAAATATAGTTCCTTATTTGAAGCTTGGTAGCTAATAATACACCTTCAGCAGTAATATGTGTCAAAAACCTCCAAAAAATGTTTCCTTTTCAGTTTTATGTTAGCATTTGACAGCTATGGCAATACTAGTATATATACTAGTGTATAGCTGAATGGCATTTTAAATCAAGTATATTACAAATTGTCCTACTGTAAGTAATAAAATTAATAGCTTTGTAGCAAAATAATAAAGAAAAGATTAATCAGGTATTGCATGGGAATAAAAAGTCTCCTAGAAATTATGTTTTCAGAGGTATTTAGCAGTAATTTTGCTTTCCTTAGCAATTTATTCTGATAATTAAACATATGTGTTACAATTTTAACAAAAAATCTATTTAGAAAAATGCTCACATCAGAGAGCTCTAGTAGATTTTCCTGCTGGTAGTCCAGTACCCCTCCACTTAGTATGAGTTAAGAACTCTGGGGTATGTTATTTTCCTTTAGGTACTTGTATAAATATGTAATACAGACAGAGAGCTTAAAATAGGAATAGATTTTGTTTAAGGTTATACTCATTTGGGTGGATAATTTCTAGGCTCAGACGCTCATGATGAGATTTCAGCTGGTTGATGACACTGTGAAGTGTTGCTGGAAGTGGGGACTCCTCTTGTCTGACTCTGTGTGCACATTTGAGCTGGAAGCAGGACCAGGGTGATTCTGTCTATGAGCACCAAGGAAATGGGGAATGAACCCACTGAGAAACTCAACTTCCTTTGGCTCAGGTGGCTGCAGCAGAGCTCTTTTCAATGTCTTATCGTAGTTCTGATCAAGGGAAAGATGCAAGATCACTCCTTTGACAGCAGTTTGCTGCAGTGATCAGTCCCAGGGGCCACCCTGTGCCTGCTGTCCCCCAGGGGGTCTCTCCTGATCCCAGGACAAGGGCCTGAATTTGGCTCCCAGTCCACGCTGTTCGCACGCTGGTGTTCCACACACTGACAGAGATGTCCATTCAACAAGGCCACTGCTTCCACTCTTTTGGCCATGAAGCATTAATATTGTTGGTCTCAATAAAACTGTCTTCAGTTTGAGCCAGGAAGGAATGTGGCAATCTGAGTTTGGAATTCTCATACTTAAAAGCCTTCCTCCAACCTGCTGCTGTCACTGATGTTTACAGACACACTTCGTCTTGCTGTTCTTTGACAAGCTGAGGAAAAGCAATTCTGTTGATCTCCTGAGAATAAAGATGGGCATATTAGGGATTTGCTTCCCTTCAGGTCATTTCATGAGCACGATTTATACCCCTCAGTTTTGAAGTGGCAGTCTTTTTAAACAATCTTCCAAATCATGATTCCTCCTCTGATGACATCCTGTACACAAAAGCACACTTACTGCGGCTACTGACTGGAAATGTGTGAGAAAAGAACTTTTCAAATTGATTTACTTACATCTTTCATTTTTAAATATCACAGCTCTTAAACTGTGGTTTTTATCCCCTAAAGTGAATGGCAGAGCCTCAATACAACATTGGTATAAGGATTATGAGAGTCTTAGCTCTGAAATCTTTTTAGTCTAACCTTAATTTTCTTCTTCCTTTAAATCTGAACCATGTTTAAAATTTTATCCTTAATTATGAAAATCACAATTGTTATATCTTCAATTCATGAGCTTCTTCCACTTACTAGTAATTATGGCCTAGGGGAATAAAAACTTAGTGGTTTCTTTAAGACTGAAATAGAAAGCTGGGAGTTTGTAAAATAGTGTTATTTCTCAATTAGTTCTTGACTTCTGGCAGTGGTGAAGCACCTTCTGTTTGGTCCATGAGGCTGCCTGCCATTGTCATGAAACAAGTCATCATTTTTAAGCCTAGGCAACTGAAATGCTCCATAAAAATTGTGCTAAATTACTTCATCCCTCATAATCCAGGCATTCAGCTGCATACACGGATCTTCATAAGGAATTTGAAAAACCTGCTTCTGGTAAGTGTGTATAAAATGTGTAATTCTGCACTTTACTAATAATCTAAATATCACATAATTAATCCTAATATTTAATAAAAAAGAATCTGCATTGCAAATTCACATGAATATGAAATCCAGAAAAAGGCTTTAAAGTAAGATTAGATTTTTGGGATGACGTGTCTGTAGTTACCCTAAACCCATTGATACCTTCCTGTGCTGTATTTTGGGATGTTTAGATTCTCCAAGTTGATGAACCTTGATGTCTTTAAAGACATGAAATCTCTTTTCCTTGAAGAGATTTAAATTACAAAACTTAGTCACTTGAAAGTGACTTATTATCTCTATATCTAATTTCAACAAAAAGACACATGGCAGAACATATACTTAAGCTTATTTGGACATTGTCCAAAGGACATGATGCACAGGTTGATGAAAATAAAAGTTCAGTGGATAAAAACAATTTTCATTATTGATTTGTTGCAGAATGTGTCCACCTGCAGGTCTTGGATTGCCAGATGAGTAAGAGAGAAAGACTTAAAAGCTTAAGTTCTCAGGGCCAGCAGATCACTACCTCAATGCTCAGCAGATAAAGAGAGCAGGCCTCATTGGGGAAAACATTTGCATCTCAAAGAAAGAACAAAATAATCAATATATTTCATTTATTTGGCTACTTTTCATAACTGTTTTTTACAGCAACTAAAAATAAACATGTTTGGCGTGTATGGACAGTTATGGGGGGCAGAAAGGTGTTAAATCTGCTCAGCAACTTGAAGAACTCAAAAGGGAGGTTATCTCTAAGAGCTAAAAGGCTCTATTTTCAAATGGGTTTCTATGACTAAAGCAAACTGAAGAGGACACACTCCCTGAGAAGGTTGTGTCAGGAAAGCATCTAAAACAAGTCAGTTGGATACAAGAAGAGAGGTGTTTAAGATGTCATCCTAGTTTGATAGGTTACATGTGGTTTCTCTGTGGTTCTGGTAGCCACGTGAAACAGTCATGTCTATTTTGGAAGGTACATAGAATATTTCTTTTTTTTTTTCAATTTACTTTTAAGCAAGTTTGTGTTAAAGTATAAGGTTGTCCTGGTCACCAAACTACCCACCAAAGTATCTGTAAATTCAGATACTGAAATCCATATAAATATTCAGCTCTCATTAATGCTTTACTCTGGGATATTTAAAGAGTAATGGTGTGTAGCCCTGTAGTAATTTTATAGGCCATTTAGTGATGTGGTTTTGAGGTGTGGAAGAAATGTCCTCTAGCGAACAATTTGAGCTGGGATGGGTCTCTGGAAAGCAGAAGGTGCTAATAGCTTCAGTCAGCAAGGTGTCATGATGTTCTTCCAAATCTAAGGGTATGGTTGGGTAGGAAATTTAATATCCATGAACACTAAAATATGATATAAAAATCTGGAGACCCACAGTAAGAATTTCCCGAGTGGTTTTTTGGCTCCTGAACAGAGTACATTTTAAATAGTGCTCTCTGAACACACTGGTGTTTGGAAAGATGTGTCCCATGAAAACAAATAAGATTCCTTCAGTTTGAAAATACCAGAGTATTTACTTGCTAAATAAAATATAAAGAAAGCTGTAAATATGCTTCATTACAACACAGCCTGGTCTTTAGAGGATTTTGAATAGCTGTTGTGCACAGTGGAAGACAAATTAATCTCTCTGAATCTCTCTCAGCTGAAACATTCTAATGTTAACTAACAGTTTCTAGTGATCAAAGTGATTTAGTTAAATTATTTATTTGCATATGCATTTAAAAGTTTTTATTGTTGTAGCTCAAGGGAAGAGAAGGGAAGGGGGAAGGAGAAGAAGAAGGTCCTAAGATAATTACCTGAGATTTAAGAGCAGCTGGCCCTGCCTTGTCCTACTTTCAAAGCTCCATCAGCCATCTTTGGCTGCCAAGATCTCCCCATTGCCACACAGTCTTTACTTCTCACCATTAGAATTGCAGTCATATCTGCCTTTTCTCCTTTTAATTAGAAAATAAAATGATTGGGAATAGATATTTTCAATCATTAGAAACATGTTTATTGTAGCCAACTCTAATCAAAATTTTTCCTGAAAGGGTAAACCTCTCAGTTTTCCTGCAGAGTCTATTACAGTTGTATTTGGGGTTTTTTTGTCTCCTTTCTGTTCTCTGTATTGGTCCCTTTAATAGGAAATAATCAACGTAAAAATCAGAACCAGATTCTGTTTGGCACAGGAATCAGTGGAAGGTTAAGGTTATAACAGTGCTTTATTTTTGCCTCTCCCCTCCCCAAGTTAATGGGTTACAATTGCACCTTGGTGCTTTCAGTGAGTAGTTTAGCAGGTGTCTACTGTGTGGTGCTGAACAGCCCCAGGAAATGAACTGATTTATGAAAGCTAATTGGGGTGCAAATTTGTTTGTATTGGCGTTGGAAGCCTGGAATCAACAGCATATAACAAACAAAGCAACTAAACTATCAAATCTTGTTTTGCTCAGCTTCAAAATGAAAATGGCAGAAAGTTTTGGTATTTAAAAGATATCTGTTGGCAAAAATGATGCAGGGAGAAAATCACCAGTTCTTTGTATTTAGAGTATCAGTCCTGTTCCATTTTTAATACTAATGCCTTTGAAATTTAAAACAAACAAAAAAAATAAATCCCCAAACAATCCCTAAACCAAACAAAGTAACCAAAATAAAACAAAACATGCAAAAAGCTGTTTAGAAAGGTCAAGGCAAATAACTTTTTTTTTTATCACCTTTACATCTGTGGAGACAATAATTCTCTTGCAGGAGGAATATCACATTGTGGCTTTTAAAAATGAAATAAATGTAAACAGAATACCTTTCTGCAAATTCTCAGGAAGAGGCATCAATCTATATGCTTTGTCAGTCTTTCCTTTGCTTTTGTTGTCTTTAGGGCTGCATTTAAAGGATTGCCATGTCATACCTGTGTAATAAAGCACAATATGAGAAAGGGTCCAAATTCATAATTAAGCAATTTTGTGATTTTTTTTCTCTTCCGGAATAAAAATTCTCTATTAAAAAGTTAGAGCAACTTCCTATTTTTATTTTTTTTCCCTGTTATTCTTTACAGAGCATAGTACCACAAAGAATTCTAAAAAATACTGTTAGTCACATATGTTTGTGTCCAGACTTCAGCAGGTGTGTTCATATATCCACACATAGTTAGTTATCTATATGTAAAGAGGATTCTTTAGTAGGAAGCTTGAGTACAGGGGGCCTTTGTATGATTATTTATTCATTTTGATATTTTTCTAACAAAACCACACAGTAAACACAGCATTCTGTAATACAATGTGATGACAGCAGATAAACTTACTTCAGGTGGCAAGTTACAAATATCAGTAATGACTGAAAAGACAACTTTAATCTAAAAAAGCATGACTGGTTAATTACATTGCCTCAGATCTGCTTTATGCTCTTATCAAATATGAACAAGACCTTTCTTCATTGCTCATGAATGAAAATGTATTAAATTGCTAATTGTTGCAGTTACTTTTTGTGGAAGAACCAGCAAATGAAGTATTCTAAGATTAGTTTCAGGTTTATCCTGTATTATCTTATTCTGCAGACAGGACATCATTATATTAAAAATAGACCATTTTATTGGATTCATTTGCACATTGCTATGATTTTTAAAACAGATGAGGTTTGACCTATCTCTGCTCCCATTGGATCTGTCCATTTTCAGTGGTGCTCTGAGTCTATGATTTTATACTGAAATTGCTTTCTATTTTTTCTGTTTGCCTGCCACCTAAGGCTAAAGATAATGCATTGAAGTAAATTACACTGATAAAATATAGAAATTAAAAGCCTCTGGAAGACTTGTAAAAGTCTCACTTTTATATCTCTAAATTATTCTCATTTCTGACCTGACCAGTACATTTGTTTCCAATTCTGATTTTGTGCTTCTGTCAATTGCTGTCAACTGCTTTTGTGATGTTGTCAATTATTTGTATGGCCTTGACAAAAACTTTTAAGCATCTTTTCAGTACTAGGGAACTCCCAAAGAAGGATTCGAATCAATGTCCCCTGAGCACACAAGTTGGTCCATGGGTTCATTAAATTGTGTTATTTCTCATAATAAAATTTAATAGGAGATAAATCATATTTACACAGCATTACTTCTATCCTGTGTGTTGTTCAGACTTCAGATTTTTTTTCCATGTAAATTATCCTACCACTGTGCTTTTCTTTCCTACTTTGGATATATTAATTTCATAACTTAATGTCAGACATACTTATCATTTTCAATTTTTCAAGCATTATTCTGGTTGATTATTTTTATCATTTTGACTTTTACATGTTGTCTTTTTCCTGCCTTCCTGCATTGAGTCTGTACAATGTATTAGGAGACATTATTTTTCACCTTTTGCCAAGTTCTAGGGGTTTCTATTTGAATAGCTGCATAATGATAACTATAGCAGTTCTCTGATTCAAGCCATCTGCAAAAGTAGTGTCTCCTTGGAAATACATTAACCTCATCTAGTGGAAATAAAAGAAAGTTTGTTTTTTTTCAACAAGACTCACTTGAAAGAAGAGAAAATCTAGTGTCTGCATATTTAAGCTTTGATTTAAATAGCAATTGTGAACCTTGAAGTTTTAAGGGTGGCATTTTAAAGTGTAAATTATTTAAATAGAAAGATAGGGGGTTCTGATTCCTTTAACAACAATTTCAAGGGCTATGCAGGCAAATCCTGAAGGGAGATCCAATCCTTCTGATTACCCACTAGTATAAGAAGATTTTAATTACTATGAAGATTATTGAGGCTACCATCCTATAAATCAATAGTTTTTTCCCTGGGTCTTGTCTATGTGAGCACAAATACCATCTTTTTACAAGCATTTATAATTATGCTGAGTTTGTCAGTTCCCAACACAGATCACTGCTGATAAACAGTATCAAGAATGCAGTTGCAGTAAATATAAGTTAATGCTTATTAGTAAAAATGTGTAATTACATACCTAAAGGACCTAAAGGCTGTGGTAATGCTAAAGTGCAGAGCAGATGATACTGGTTTTCCTAAGGGCTTGCACTTTATCTTGAAAATGGACTGTTAAAAGGGCTCTCTTTTCTTTGTGTGAGATATAACTTACATTGGAAAATTACTCTGGGATACCAACATCATAGTGTGTTCTACTACTGCTTTTAATTAATAATCTCAAGGAATGATAATGAGCTGGCTTGAATTCTACCAGATTAGTTCAAAAAGGAGCTGCAAATGACAGTTTAAAGGAATGAGTCAGGCAGGGACTGGAGGAAAGGCTCTGACTGTATTCAGATGGTTGGAGACAGAGTTCTTAGCTGATTTCTAGCTGTTGGGATGTCTCTGTCAGGACAGGACCATTCTCCTGCCCTTTGGACTTCTCGTTAAGTTTTTCATTCTTATAGACTTCCAAATAGAAGGATGATGTATTTTGTGATAGCTTTGTTATTCTTTCTCTGTGACCCATTTTTTACAACACTCTCTGTGTTCAGCAGAACATGCACCCACTTCTCCTTTTCATCAGCCTCTCTTTTTTGCCTTTCCTTCTGTATGAAATTAATTCCATATCTATATATTATGTATTTGATCTAGATGTACAGATTCATTCCACTGAATAGAAACTCTGAAGTACCCTAGTATGTGATATCTATAAATTATTCAGAATTGTAGTCATAAATTTTAATTTGATTCTGAACAACATACTAATCTAAGGAGATGTTAAGTAACCTTTGCAATGTATGTTGATATATAAATAGTGGCATTAATGCCTCGGAACATTTCAATAAAATGTTTCATGGTATCATCTGTTCTCCATCTCTCTCAGTTCTAAAAGCCATTGTTAGCATATGTAATTTTCTTAGTGAATTCTCTCAACCTGATCCCATATAGAGCTGCTCTACAACCTGCCCTGTTTTCCATTCATTTTGTTTGCATGAAATGTAGGACTGGATGTGGAGAGAGCAGGTAATTTTGCCAATTATTCTGAAAGAACTATGGAATGAACTCAGGCATACAAGATCTCTGGATATCTTTTTGTCCAAATCCCAGTCAAAGCTGAACAAACTTTGGTATACTCAGGGCTTTTTCCAGCTATTTTTTAATATTTCCAGGAATGGTGATTCCGCAAACTCCGGGCAACTTATTCCAAATTGTATTAATGAATGTTTCAAGGTCAAAAACAAAGAAAAAGGGGTTTGAAGTATAATGATTAGCACATTACAGTTGTCCTGTAACTTCAAGAGGAGCTGTTAGTGTATGAATGAGATCCTGCATGTACATGATAATAGCAAAAAAAAAAATAAAAATTTTGTCTGTTTTTACTGATTGAATTTTAGTATTAATCTTTTTTCTATGTAATAATATTTGAATTATCACTCAAGAGGAAGGGCTCTCACAGGTGCCCATCAGCAGAATGCTGCATAGAAGTACAGAAGTATTTTGTCTTTTGCTTATGAGTATGAAATGGTCTCATTTGATTTAAAAATCAGAGAAAGCTTTCTTGTGATTTGCTGTGAACTAAAAACAAGTGTTTGGTATTTGCAGTGCAGTTTAGTGTAAAAGAATTAAATAAACCACAGAAAACAGTCAGTGACAGGAAGAGCAGATAACTTGAAAGTTATAGATTTTGGGTACTTCCTAAAGTAATTGTTAAGTAGAGGCAGGTTTTACAGCACTGCAGTTTACCTGCCAGGAAGTCTGTAACAAACTGTTTCAATTGCTAATGCACTGGTATTAGCAGTGCAAGCCATGACAATTGTTCTATCAATAATTACTGAGACATGGTAAAAAGTGGTGTACATTGTTTGATGTAGCCAGCAAATGGAGGCCTGATGATTGTCTGCTGCATCAAACTGTAAAATATAATGACTTTTGAAGGTTGAAGTTTATGACAGCAGTTCATTATGTGTTCCAAACAATGCTTTATTTTGCTATTGTTTCTTCATTATGTGGATAGGAAGCACTGTAGCAGAAATTGGGCTCAAGGGAAACAGTGTCTACCAGTAGTTTAACCTTGTGCCATTCCACTAAAAAGTGCAGATTCTTTTGAAATACATAATACATGAACTTCTCTGATTGTTTAGCATTGATCAGTACTCAAGTAAATTGAGTTACTATCTTATTAGCATAAACAGCAAGGTTTTAGTGAGCCTCTTCACCCTCCCATGCTAAGTGGCTTAGGGATTTCTGCTTAAACTGAAAGTCAATTTAAAAACCTCACATCACTAGAAAGCTCTTTAACAAAGCAGAACAATATTTTGAAGTGGCATCCTTCTGATTGCACATGCATCTACTTTAACTTCAATATCCAGGTTCCAGTATAGGCTGGTTCTCAGACTTCGTGTCTTCTGTTGTCAGGTCTATCCTCCATCTGTCATGACATTTTCCCCTCTCTCTGTAAGTGTATATATACATTATAGATAATTGCATATATACAAGATATATAGTATATTACAGCTGTGGCGTAGTTAGGCTGCGTTTCAAAGTTAATAAAACTTCTCCCCTCTCAGAGAAGAAACAATGAAAACCTGGTTTAGCAGCATATTTCCTTTTCTTTGTGAGAACACATAGGTGATATCTTTCAACACTTTGTTGTCGAACATATTAACTTTTGAACATGTTAACATGTTGACTTCCATGTTAACTTTTCACCTTTTCTTCCATTCACCCTTCCAGCTGCAGAAAGCAAACTGACCCAAACGGGTGGAATGTTTCTAGTGTAAAGTAGGCTGATTGAGTCTACTTTTATCTTCAGTTGTGCATAACTATAATTGCCAGCATTTATTTTTAACTCTCAGCTAAAGGTCAGGATGAAATATTATTTTGAATCAGGGGAACATGCAAGATTAAGGCTCCCCATGTACTAAGAGCATTTCAACTCTGAGGGAGGCATTTCTGTCTAAATTAAAGTTTGATGTGTTGGGAACTAACTTTGATTTCATAATGTTCTGAGCCAGGCATCCAGATTATCAAAGGTAGTCTCCCTATAATACAGGCAGAAAACATCAAAAGACTAACTCCTGAAACCTTAATTGTTCAGCATCTCTACCAGTTTTGAATCCCTCCTTACTTGTCAAACAGAGCTTGGCTGTTTCAGGTGATACTTGGATACCAAGAACTGCAGGAGCATAGGAATCCTAGGGGTAGGTCGGGCAGCAAAACTCCATCTTTTGTGCCTTTTGTCTGCACACTGATGATGCTGAAGTTAATTTTTGATAAATTTAGCAAGGCGAGTATCTCATAGATAAGTGGAACTGTGGTATAAGTAAAAATATATACTAAAATATAATGTATGCTGTCATTTACACATTACTAAAACTTTTGCATAAAATAATAATTCCAGAATTTAAAAGACACTAAACCTGTTTATATATCTAACAGAAGAAGTTATGTGTTTAGTGTCCTAATCATTGTTTGCTTATCACTTTGGTCCTTTCCCCATTCAGTTCCTAAATATTTTTTGGTTGTTAAATACCTTTCATTCTCCTGTTCATGCACAGACACTCCAGGAGTGGATCCTGGTTTCTGGATGTGCAAAATCTCTTTCATAGTTCTGACAGATAATCTGTAATTGTTTTGTGGACTTCATGAAGTTAGTGTTCATTTAGAGTATGTATAAAGTCAAGCTGTCACCTTGACTGACAGCAAAACACACAACCTTGAGAAAAAATATAATTCTGTATATAATTCTTTTGGTCTGTACTCCAGAGGAAATAGAGAAACAAGTAATACCCCTTTGGGAATTAAGATTTGTCCAAAGCAGCCATCTAAACAGAGCCATTAGTCTTCACTATCCTTAGTCTAAAACTTTAGCAGCTTCAGCTACAGCTTGGCTATTTATCTGGGTACTAACAAGGGGTTTTAAGGTCCCTGAGGTTCCTTTGGATCTTCACTTCTCTTCCTTAAGACATGATCTTGCTGTTCTTCTGTTTCTGGATCACCCAGAGGAATCTATAACTGAGCAGTTGCTCAGTTTGACCCCCAACACTTCATTTCTCTGGGCACAAACACCTGAGGTGCTGGTCAGGCCTGATTGCTTACAGGCTTCAGCTGGGCAGAAGCTGATTGTGAGGTGGTGGATTGGTCAGGAGGTGGTTCCCCAGGTGGAGGGGAAGCTGTAATAAAGGGGTTGTTTGTTGGGGGAGGCTGTGCCAGGAGTGGTGGTGAATGCGAGAAGATGGTGAGATAAGAATACTCTTGGCTCTGCATCACTGTACAGGAGTTTTTACACACTGTGACCATATTATGGTTGAACTTTAAGAGTTCCTTGATAGCTGACTATAAATATCGAAGGTTTTCACCTTCAGCCCTTTGTATCCCAAGGTTAAATATCTATTCAAGCAGTGTGTGTAGCAGTGAACTCAATCTCAAGTCAGGCAGGGTCACTCCTGCAGGAGGCAGCTGTAGGATCGTGAATTCTGATTCAGGAGAAACTTTGTTGCAGTGGTTCAACTGACTCACTGTGGTAAGGAATTTAAATGTGCATCTATGACTGCTTTCATAATTAGCATTTGTGCAGGTAATGTTCCTTGTTGTCCAGACTTTTGGGAGTTAAATGGAAGTTAAACCTATGGAACTTCTAGTTTTCTTTTCCAAATGGTGAAATAGTGGCTATATTTCTACATGGTACTCCTTTACTGCAGGATGCCATCTCTTACTTATTTCTCTGATATCAAAGTATCCAACCATAAGTTTGATTTGTTTGTTTCTGCCTTGCACCTCTATTTTTACTATTCAGCATGTTATATTGTAATATTGTGGAGTTTCATTCTTCTGCCTACTACTTAATGGTGTGATTATTCTATCATGAAACAGGATAATAGCACCTATTTCTGTAATTCAGTTATTTTTGGGTGAATGGTTAAATTACTGTTCCTGTTGGTTTCAGACCTGTTGAAATATTTAAACTTTGCGGTTACATTTTTTTAGATATCTTTTCTATTTGATTTGTAATGAAGCTGAAAGTGATTTCATTGTAATAGTTGTCTCTTGAGCTTAGTTTATTGGTCACCTGTATTTCCCTACTTCATTCTTGACACAATTCTGAAATGAGCATGGGTAAATGTGTTGATAACACAAATGGGAGATCTAAATAGAATTAAATAATTGCCTGAATCTTTTTAATGCAAAGTTGTTTGGTTGTTTTTTTTTTTTTTTTTTTTTACTTTGTGGTTGTTGTTTTTTTGTTTTTTTTTTGTCAAATCAAAGCTGTGTTGTTTGCAAAATTCAGCCTTCCCTGTTAGACTGAATGTTTTCAATCTAACTGTTAGATTGAACAGTTAGATTATGTGATTATATACCCATTTATTTAGATTTTTGTCTAATAACTGGCATGTATTTAGGTGGCCACCACAGAAATACATTGCAGTTCTTTTTAAATGGATTACTTGCAGTTTTCTTGTGTTTTATCTGTAAGTGCAAATATGTAGTCAGAAGGAAGAAGAGTCAAATGCTTACGGAATTTTTACTCTGTAGAGGAACAGTCTCCTTCACAACAGGTTTATTTCAAAAACTTGACATGAATACACTTTAGAGGGGCACTTAGCAAGAGGAAGGTGCTGATTTCATTATGTCCATAAATCCTGTGGGATTTATAGATGAGCTCTGTCAGATGAGTCAGAAAATAAAAACTGTTATTGGGAATGTGCTAATAACAGTTTACTGCCTATATGCCAATATTCTTCTCATCAGTAGAGAGAAAATAATCAACCTCATTAGCATAGTAAGATTTATCAGAGCAACTGACACTTCTGCAATCTGTACATGGCTTTTCATAGGAACAGCTGAGAAATGCTGCCAAATGTTGATTGATTTGGAGGCTCAAAAGAACTTGCTGAAGAATCATATTTTTGTTATTTGTTTACTCAAGACCTCAAGTAACCCATTCTATAAAACTTATTTTAGGAAGGTTAACATCTTAGTAAAGATTTTTACTTTTCCTAAGTACTTTCAAAATGTAAATTGTATGAATTGTCTGTCAAAGTATATTGGAACTAAACTAGTCTTAGTGTATGTATTTTCAAAGAATTCTAAAACTGCAAGTGTTTTAAAATATGCCTTTTAAATAACTGATTAATTCTGCAGCAATGCAATAATGAAGAACTGAAATCTAAACCAAGAAATTTCTATTTGTGTTTGATATAAAGTTCTCCTTAATCTGTGCTGAGGTGTAAAGACCCCACCTCAGGTACAGAGGGAGCTGTTGGTCCTTTGGTATGTTCAGAGTTTGAGACAAATTGTCTGACTTACAGCATAAGTTCTACCATTAATATTTGCAAAAGACTTACTTGTGCTGGTATAACGTGGACCCACAGTGTAGGAGAGCTGGGATGTAACAACTGATACTGGCCACATTTCTATCTCTTTATAAAAGTAAAAGAACGAATGAATAGATCACTGAATTTATCCTTGCAATAAAGTCTACCAAAAATATAATAAGCTCATGCATCCAGCTAATTTGATTGAAGATTTTAAATAATCAAACTAAATCAAAATCGTGCATTTTAAAAAGGGATCCAATCAAAGAATTCTCATCATGACCATACAGATATACATCTGCATGCAACTCTATAGCAACTGTATATGTCTGGATGCAAAATCATCACTGATAGGAACTCTCTGTCTAATATCCCTCAAAGAGGAATATACAAGTTTGAAGCCTAATTAACAGTAATGTGAACAGAGGATTGATTGGAAGATAGATGTTGGGACAAAGCTGATCATATTAAATAAGGAAATACGTACTAGAGAAATACTTGCCTTCTTAGCCTTTGTCACAGGCACTGTGAGTGGTTCTTGCCAGCAAAATGTTCTTCTCTGAAAATTCAGTTATTTTAAGAGATATTTATCCTTCTAGATTGAAAGATACATGTTCAGCATATAAAGGTTTATGGAAACATATCTCATTCTGAAATATTTATATGGCAACTTCCATGGTATACAACTTAATTCCATTTGCCTCCACGATTATTGGCTGATATATGTATACATAGCATAATATATGTATGTTTATATACACACATCTATAGATATGTTATATATGTATAACCTATCTATAAATGTGATTTCTCCTGTGCCCATGCTCCTGCCTGAACCAGGTTTGCTGTTCCCTGCCTGGTTTCAGTGGTGGTTTCTTGCCTCTCTCTGTGTGTGTGCTGGTGCCTCCCAGCCCAGGCACACCCCTCCCTATTCCCAGTTGCTTCCCGTGGTGGGGTTGGCTGGGATTCCTGCTGGGGCAGAGTGAGGATGCTGTGTGGGTGCAGGGGGCCCTGTGGATCCAGGTGCTGGTTGGGAGCAGGATGCCAGGCCCTGCTGAGCACAGAAAATGGCACGTGCAATTCACTCCTTGCATCTCCCAGCCCTGCCAGGAAACCAGTGTCCTTGCCTTATGGGGTTTGTCCTGAATTCCCAGCTTCAGGAAAGTCACCAGCTCTCTCCTCAAGTGCTCTCGGATCTCTCTCTCTATATACATATATAATCTGATACAATATATTAGATATACTATACAATATATTAATATATAAAACATACATAAATTACATATATAATATACATATAGGACTACTTAGCACTCTCAGACCTTGATGTGTCACCTCACAGCTTGTCATGGGCAAGCCTGATATTATCTCCTTTCCCTTCAAAACCTGTTTAGATACAGGTGAGTCTCCACAGATTGGGACTGTGATGCTTTAAAGTACAAACATGCAAACATTATGAATCAGTTTTGAAACACTTTAAAAGATTAATTTTCTTTTAATTATCTTTTTACTTGAACTGCTGAAGTCAGCAGTCTTTGCCCAGCACAGAAGGATATTTTTCAGAAAGAAATACCAATAAAAAATAAACCATCAAACCCATATTTGTATCTGAAGTCCACCTTTATCTGGCAGTTTAGAAAAAATGCCTTTAGAGTGGAATAGAATTATTACCTTCTCTGCTGATAAATTTCTCATCAAAGCCACACAAATTAAATTCAAGTGTCTCTTTGAAAGCTTTTACTCTTCATTACTTGGGCCATATTTATTTATAGTTCTCACCAAACTTAGGCAAAAGGACATTTTCAGTATTTTTATATTCTTAGACCTGATTAGTGCTGCATTTTCAATGGATGAGTTTTCATTAAAGTGTCTCCTATCTTTGCCTCCCTTTCTAAGAAGATGCATTTTTTCCCCTGAACATACCTACCACTTCATTATGTCCTTTTAAAAAGAGAATCTTCCTCATAATTGATTCGTTCAGCATTCACATAATTTAAGTACTTTAAGCAGAATGAGAATTTACTATGGTCTTAGTGAAAAAACAAAATTTTCTTTTGCTCCATTTTTGACAAGAACATTTAGTTCTGAACTGGAATTTAAAAGAGCTGGCCTAAACTTCTGGCTCTACCACAAGCTTTTTTTTTACATAAACAACTACTTGAATTTTGTCTTTGCCTTAAGTCTCTATTTTGTTAATGGGGATATTAATAATTTCCATTTTTATGACAGTTTTAATAGATCAAGTACTCAGGACACATTTAGATACTGTAGTTGTACAGATCATATATATACACACATATAGTTATTTAGAGTAGAAAACACTAGATATACTTTGCCTTTAATAAATAATACTTTGGTGTTTGTTGCAGGGGAAGACTGAAAAAGAATTTGAAGGTTGTGAAAGATGGAATTTGGTTCTAAATTAATTTTGATATTTTGTGCTCTGTAACCCTGCAATATTTAATATTCTGAATTACTTCTAATTATAAATTGGACTATTTTATTGTTTTACTCAATACATTAAGCAGAGTGTAGGTTACATTTGTAAAGTGCATATGAATACAAGGGATTCAGTCCTCCAGGTTTTCTAGGTTAAATCCAAATATTTTAAAACCCAGTACAATTTTCTTTAATCCTAATGACAACATAGTGTTGGCAACATAAATCTGTGGCCAAAACTGTTAAATTTCTGCTCCGCACTAAAACCTTTGTAAAGAGCATTTATAAATGATTCCCTGGTTCTCTTGATTAATTTCCCATTAATTACTTGCATATCAAGGCAAATATTTTGAGGGTTTCCGTAATATTTATTGGAGGTGAATTCATTCAGTATGCAACACATTTATCAATTTAACAACAAACCAATTAAATTCAGAATGTTCTGAATTTCACCAATGAGTAAAAAGGGTCCTCTTAAAATGAGTAATTTGTATTCCAGTAGGTAAAAAATCAAACCTAGGTACTGCAACTGGAATAATGATTTCTGTTTCCAATATCAATTGCGAGTCATTCTGATGATAACTTCACCAGTGGAACCCCTGGTAGGGAAGCTGAATTTGTTTATTGGCTGTAGTAGTATGTTACTGTAGCTACCAAGCAGTTACCAGAGGTCATTCTTTGTCTGCAGGGAAACATATGTTCAGATGTAAACCACCAGACATCTGTTTAGTTTACTAAACTCTGCTCTGTGGATGGAAATGTTCCTGTGCAAATGTGTGGGTATAAATGAGCCTGTGTTTTGTGTTCAGCCAACGGGATGATCTGAAATAATTCCTTTAGAAATAATTTCAACTGTGATTTATGTGGTACCCAATAACTCGCTGGAGAAGATTATTTCAGGTTTGAATTGCAAATACAGACGGTGTGTCACTGAAAAACATTTCTGATAACAAAGGAAACCTAAATTTTTCATGTGCAATTTGTTCCTTGTAGGTTAATTTTTTCAACAGAATTCTTCCTCTAAACTTGCTGATAATTTTCATCATCAGAATTTCAGTATACTTACTTTCTATGTCTCTCTTCAGTCTTTGACTTCAAACCAGATGTACATTAAAAGTTAGATTCTACAGTGGGCAATAATACTGTCCTCAGACTGATAAAACCCCTGATGCCTTCAAAAGTCTACCTTTAAATCAGAGCTCCCCTCTGGTGGCTGAGGAGAGAGATTTCTAAGGCAGATAGTGACAGGGGGAATGGCTTCAAACTGAGAGAGGGTAGATTTAGATAAGATATTAGGAAGAAATTTTTCCCTGTGAGGGTGGTGAGGCCCTGGCAGAGGTTACCCAGAGAAGTTGTGGGTGCCCCATCACTGGAAGTGATGAAGAAAAGATGGATTTGGCTACTGTTGAAAGAATAAAACTCTGGTAACCAATGCAACTGAACTGTCTGTCTTCATCAGTCAGTGTCATGTTCCTCTGCTCCTGTGGTATGAATGTCTCTCATAAATCTTGGAACTATTACAGTGAGATCATTGACCCATGACTTTCATCTCACTTTAAACCCTAAAGAAACAAAGAACAAGACTTATATTGAAAAGCTCAATTGGCAGTTCTCTCTGACCTGAAGACTGACCCAGCCTCATTTGTCTTATCATGAAGGAGAGATACTTAACTCCATTAGGATTTCACAGCACAGTGGGTCACAGTCACATAATGGAGGAGCACACCTTTTATTTTCCAACCCCATAGTAAGATTAGCTGCTTTGACAGAGAGAATTTCTCTCTGTGTGCAGCAACTTGTTTGTAACACAACCAAAGTCAGTGTATCCAGAGCGAGTACTGCAGCAGCAATGCCAGAGAGGGTCTCATGTAGCAGAAAGAACGTTCTGTTCTTATCTTAAAGAGAAATGTACATGTGAAAAGCTGGATAAAAGTGTTACAAGTGGCTTCTTGTAGGCTTCTTCGATTCCCTACATCAGTTCACTCAGTGTACATCTGCTGGTAGACTCACACCAGGCAGAATGAAGTTCTTAAAAGCCACTGGTTTAAATGTTGAAGGAATTACTTTTTGCTGCAACTGTAATGATTTTTAAGTTTTGTCAGTGACATCTCTTCAGTATTTTCACTTAGCGAAATGCTACATTGTGGGTAGGCCAATGAGACATATTTTAAGTTTCTAATCTGTTTTTCTGCCATTAGGAGTAAATTACTGAATTGTCTAATTTGACTCATGTTAATTTAACAGTGTAAAGAATTAGTTGGACTAAGCATTAGTTTCAATTTCAATTTGGCACGGTTGGCTGTAACATGGCCTGAAACTTAAAATTATTAGAATTTGAAATGGCTCAAAAGGTTAATACCCTGACTTGGGTCAGGTTACTAAGACCCAAGTTTGTCTTGGTAGTTTGTCTTGGTGACTTTATAAACAGTGTCAACTAATACAGAATTTTCTTTATGCTTTTGCAAACCTTGAAAGTTTAAACTTTTTGTTTAAAAAAGTATTAAAAAAATTTATAAATTAAATACACAGTATCACAGGGTATACTATTGTAGGAGTTGTCTGAATGATTTAGGATGAATTCCTGCTGAATCCCAAGGACAGTCTCCCATGGTACTGCAAAATCTCTTCACTATGAGACTATTGTGGTTACTGTATTCTCCTTCAAGTACTCTGGCTCTGTTACAAATCACTGAAGTTCTGGAAGGAATTTTATGGCTCATACAAACCATGGAAGTTTTATAATTAGTTTTAGAGGAGAGGAAGACTGGAAACCAGCAGACAATTAGCTATAAAGAATGAGTCCCCATTAGCAGCTGAAGAATTTGGTAGAGCTTCGCTTGGAAAGCACATTGGCAGCTGTGTGCTAGTTCTGATACACATTGTGCTTCTGAAAAGGGAAACTCTGGCAAGTGATTCCCATCAAACAGCCAACTTCAGAGCCAGCTTGGTCCAGCTGGGCCATATGGAACCAGCAGCAGTGGCAGCCCTATCCTCTCTCCTCATCCTTCTCAATCCATATGGAATAGGAAGAAGCCAAGCTCCAGTAGAATTGGCATGCTAATTTTGGGATCTAGCAAAGCTGTGGCTAGGTGGAAGAATGCTGCCTGGGGCACCACTGGATCTGATGAGCTCTTCTGTAAAGGTTCTCTGGAGATTAGGGCTTTTGTAGGGGCTGGAGTTGTCAGTTTGACAAGTTCCAAAACAGGGTAGCAGCCAAACAGTGCCCTTGTGTATTCCTCTGCCTCTGAACAATAATGTAGCCTTGACTTCTTACCAGGATATCTGTGGCTTGTCATACAAATGGCACTTATCGTTCTTAGGCCAATTATGTAATGGGTGCTATGAGAAGTCTTATAAAAAAATTTAGGAACAGACTGGTGTGCAACATGTAGCTCATTGAACTGTTGTGTGAGCTGGGAGGGAAGTCAAAGAATGACAGAATAGTTAGGAAGGGACCTCTGGAGATTTAGTCCAACCATCCTGCCAAGGTGAGATCTCTAGAGGAAAAAAAAAATTACATTATTTTAAGTTCAAAATTACATGTTAATAAGGCATAAAATTACTACTGTGAAGTCTGAAGTTATATGATAACAGTATGAAATTTTATTAAATGAGAAAACATTTGTCTCAGAAGGAACATGCTTGTGTGATGTATGTCATAGAGGGGCTGTGTGTTGCCTTGGGCAATACTGCAAGGCTGCTACTACTGGACAAATACTATTTTTTGTGTCTGCTGCTTATATTTTGTGTTGTTGGAAACAATATTGTATCTTTCCTTAAGAAATAACACTGCCCAACTACAGAAACACATGTAATGGACAAAAGATCAGGTTTGTGTTTTGTTTTGGTTTGGTTTTTTCAAATTTCCAATCCATCTCTTTGGCAGAAAGTGGTTTCACAGAAGAGAGCACTTAGAGTAGTACTTCTTAGCAGCTGTACTGTTCTGTACTGGGGTCTTCTGAGCACACAGGGATCTAAATTTATCTCTCAGTATATTTGCTGTCTGAAGACAGCTTTTGGAGTTGGATCTGGTATGATCATATGGGTATTTCTAAAAAAACCCCCTCATTTCTACCCCCTACTACAGAGCCCACTCCAGAATAGGATACCTGTGAGTCCATCTGTCCTTACAGAAATCATGCTGGAAAAGATGAAGGAGAACATGTGGGAGTATTTCCTAGGTGGCCTCTGGCATCAGTGACATGTGTAGTTTCCAAGTAGGATTTGACATGCTTGTGAAAGCATGTGGAACAGAGGAGGGAGATTTGAAGCTTAAGAGGAAACTGAAAGAGCAGAGAGCTTGCCAAAAAAAAAAAAAAAAAAGGCAAATATGGATTTCTGACAACTGTGAAGGAGTTATTTGGGGTTAAATGGATAATACACTGGATTGGCATCTGAAGATGGTTTCTAAATCAAGCTTGCTGGTTTAGGCTAATCTGCTCTACAGTGTTGTTATTGGCCATTTTATCAATGTGAACTTTTATTTATGGTTCAGGAACCAGAATTTCTTTCTTAAGGAATGTATGGTCTGAAAATTTCAGTCAATTCTAGGAACTTGAGTCTCAAAAAGTTTTTCTTATGAGAGTATCAATAGCTGTATTTTGTGCATGTGTAATAAGCATCATGGGAAATTCTCAGGATAGTGATGGGGATTGTTGCTCAGTGGACTTGACTGTTTATTTCTAATTAAATGTTTTGTACTATGTTTTACCATTCTCTTCAAAAATACTCTCAGATTCTTTTTTTTTACACCCAATTTTCCAAATACTTTAGTCCATTTAAGCTTACCTGAACTGTGGGAGTGTGAATTTTGGTTGTAGCAAGTAATTACGATTGGTGAGTTACTACCAAAGTGAAGAGTTCAGTTTTTCTGTTTAATTTTTTTTTTTTCTGGTCAGAGAACTTTTTTAACAGAGCTTTAACAGAAGACACTAGTTAAAAATGGTAATGCATGCACATATTGTGTAGAGAATCTTTTTATTTATCATCACTCTGTTTATTTGCTGGTGAATGATGGATTAGTTTAGAAATAGACATTGCAAGTACACAAACTATAACTTCAAAAAAAGTGCTTGGCAGAAATAGCTCAAGACATAAGCTTTCTGTAAGGGGAAATGAAAGCAAAGCATGAGATTTGGCCAAAATTTGTTCTCCTATGCACTGGTTTTATTATTTTTTATTAGATTTAATATTTATATATTTAAACTCTGTTTTTACTATAACCAAGTAAATAAGTTGTATGTGATTTTCTTCTATTTAGCATACTTGTGGTTTTACAATTACTGTCAATGTGGTTCCCACTGATTTCTGTCTCGTGCTAAGATGAATAGTATGTGTAAGGAAAAAAAGAGAGGGGCTGTATGAAGTTTCACTCTCAAAAGAAATTTTATAAACTGCAGGATCCAACAGTAGCATACACTTATTGTTTTGTATTTATTTAAAAGCTGCCAGTCTGCCAACGAGGTTGGTACCATCCCTGGAGAAGAGAAGCTTTATGCCACTGCCAAGTAGCATCTCTTTGATTAAACACATCAATTAATTCTGCTGTAATCTAACAAAATGGGGTCCTTTTGGCTTTAACCTTTCTTAATGTGGCATGTCTGTTGCAGACAGGAATGTTTTTAATTGAGGGAATAGTGCTGTGCTCACCAAAGAGGACTATTTTTCCTATTAGATGTAACTAATCCCCTAAAATACCCTTCAGGTAGCACCGCTAACCAATATATGTTGTTTATCACTGACAGCCAGTATTGTTGGAAGAGTTGTAAGACTTGAGTTTTTCTGCTTTTGGGGCATTGAAAGACCCACAGTAAACCTGCAATTGCTAAAAAAACTGCTGTACCACGCTGGGTGTACTATACCTGAAGCAATTTTAATGAAATTACACCATTTATTAAAGTTCTGGGATCTTTCACAATTTAAGATGTAATATAGAATCATAAAGGCTGGAAAAGTCCTCCAACCACAGCAGTGCTGTGTCCAGTTGTTGATATGGATATGCCCAGGTAACCATGGAAAATTCATAATTAAGGGATAGGAAAATACTGTGCCATTTCTTTTTTCATCTGGTTCTAATACAGTTGAATAATCACTTAAAACCAGAAGGAATTAATAATGGAAACAAGTCAGGATGGAATTTACAAACTTAGATTCTAGTTACCTGATGTGGTGAGACATTAATTACAATTTAGAAGGAGGAACAATTTTCATGTTTCAGTCCTGATGTAGGTCAAACTTATGTGTTTGGGCTTTTTTTTTTGTTTGTTTGGGTTTTGGGGGTTGTTTTTTGTTTGTTTGTTTTTAACTAAGCTTCCCTGCAGGCTGGCATTGGCTCCAGAAAAGCTTAAATAATGTTTTAAATAAATATACGAGGGAACAATTTAAATTAAAATAAATGAAATTAATTAAAACACCAAGCTCAAAATCTTCAGTGTTTCTATTCATGAAGTGCTACAGTGATAAATTAAGTGAAAACTAGAGTGACAGAGAAGAATGTACCTTAAAATTACTTTTTTCATTGTAATCTGAAGAAAAAGCATTACCATACCTTTACATTTTTAGCTTTAATTAATAGTGAATGTCAGTAATATTTAGTCATTGTTTACCTCCTGCAGTACTCTGCAGTAGGCCAGTGTGTGCTGCCTGTAGAGATGTTTGTGGAGGCCCAGGAATGCAGTGCTGGAATTTGTCTCTCTTAGATTAACACGGATCGTTCGCTGCTTCCATCTCAGTCTGTACAATTGTGTAAATCTCTGTGAACAGACAGAAAAATGCACCTCTGGCTCTGCTGAGGGGATGCTCAGGGAAAACATTTATCGTTTGCATGCTTTCTCTCCCTGTAAAGCCACTCAAAATCCTACATTTGTAAGTCAGTGAACAATCCCATGTAATGAAAAACATGTAATCCAATCACGTAAAATTGAGATGTTTTGTAAATTGTGATGATTGGTTTATGAAGATGCCTACTGTTCCCCCACCCCCCTTCTGACGTGGGCATGATTATACACTGTAGCTGTCAGCTTTAACCAAGAATTCATGCTGTTTATTTTTCTTTAGCCTTTTGTAGGTTAAGCTCCTCACACATAAGTTTTATTAGGTTTTGCCCTTCCAAATAAATGTTAAAGTGCATCTAGTTTTGTTGCAAACTATTTTTTAATAATCGGGAAACACTGAAGACTTTTCCTGTAGAAACCATGATGTACTCTTAATGTACATGCAGGGAAGATGTGCCAGCAAGAAACACAGAGGTGCCTGTTCCTTTTTATATTGTATGTGTAGTAAAAGCCCATATCCACATTTGGAGTGAAAAGTCTGAGTCTTTAAATTGCTAGAGAATGGGATCTGGCTTAGACTGAGTAAGAAAGGCTCTTTATTTCTCCTGGAACTGACAGAATAATGAGTCAAATGCTGATGGGGCGCTGACTTGGCAGGCAGATGGCACAAATATAGTATGCTGAAGGATAATTCACTTTCAGCCATGGACTTAGCTATAGACTGTTCTGTTAAGACAGGCATGGTTGGTGGGTGGGATTTTCCTTTGTCTTTTAGCCCAGACTCCAAAATGTGATTTCTTTTGAGGGTGTGTGTGTGTTGGCAAAGGAGTACAGAGCTTGAGCAGATTTGGGTCTGCATATACCAACTTGAAGCCAGGTTGAAAATATAAAAATACATTTTTTTTCTCTCCCTCATTGCTTATCTTTGTATTTTATATTTTCTTTCAAATTGATTAAGTCTTTGATACTACTGCTCTGTAGTATCAGGACCACAGGGCTCAAACCAGCAAATGCTGAGCACTCTGAACCCAGTGCAATAAAACCCATAAGTGATACTTAAAATTACAGATGGGGTTGGTTACAATGGGTATTTCTGTTTAACTGCATGCCTGATTTCTTCCTAGGTTTTAAGGGCAGAGCATTGCAGCACCTTTTAGGGATAAGTTCCCTAGGGAGAAGGCAAAAATACATTAATTTCTTTGTTGCTTTTGATGTAGTTTTGGGGTTCTACCTGCAGAAGTCATTGCTGTTTGATATTGAGTGATCACGACTCATCTAATAAATACCACAAATATTTTATGCCAGGTTATTTAATTTTTCATTGACCTTTTCTTGTTTACCTTTTTTTCAATAAAAATTTCTCTAAGTTGGCACAGGTTTTTCAGTAGAGTAATAGGATGCTTGGTCTTGTAAACTTTTGATACATAAACATTAGTTCAAATGAGCATAAGAATTGAAAAATTTGGTGTAAGTAGAGGTTCAACAAAGTCAGGTTGCTGCTTCTCTTACTCTACTGCTCATGTGATTGTTTCATGAGCAATAGCCATCCATGTGATGTCTGCTTTTAAAGATGACCAATTCTTGGAGATCAACTCCTCATCCTCTCTTGAATTTTGGATTCCCAGTGGGGTCTTATAGGAGAAGAACTTCTCCATGTAACACCTTCTTTTCTGTTGGTTTGCCAGAGCACCACATTCGAGTTCCACCAACTTGCAACTGAATTCTCCTGAAGTCCTGCAATATGGATAAATTTTTTCTAAACTGTTGTCTGTTTTATAATTAAAATAGTATTAGGGAGAAACACTGTCCTTCTGGTAACTTTGAGGAGGAATTGAACAGTTGACCTTGTGTTTACTGAAGACAATAGCCAGCAAGCTGCTCTTACCTTTCAGGTCAGTGGGACAACTCAGGGCTTTATTATGCATTTTCCTTGAGGCACTGGTGCTTTCATTTTGCTTGATGTAGAAGAACAGAAATGTTTTGATTGAAGGGACCAGCCAAAGCTAACTTCAGTGTTTACCCTGAAGCACGATCCCTGTGAGCACATGGGGTTTATTCATCCAACCATTACAGAAAATGGTTTAAAAAAAATTACTCTTATATTCACTGATTTCACTGTAAATGAAGGCCCTGAGCATTCCCTGTGGGCCTGCCGTTACGAAGAAAGGTATAGATTGAAGAAGAGGGGAAGACTTGTATGTCTAACTCAAACATGTCAAGTGTTCACTCCTTTGCTGGAGAAGAATAATGCATTTAATTAACTATCATTGTGACAAATTGGTTGCGATGAGGCCGTCCATCTCAAGAGAGTGATGCTAATCTCTCTTGTAGTTTAAAGGGTCTCCTGTGTTGGCATGGGAGAGAGAACTAATCTTTTCAGGGCTGTGGGAAAACCAGAAATTCTTCCCATTGAAAATTATTGGTTACTTCAGTGGGCTTTTATATGTGTTTTTTTTAAAAAGAGGAATGGTTTTGAAGACATTACAATTTTGAAGGACTAAGTTCTGCTAACTCTTTAAGCACTGCAGAATTCAACTTGTCTGATCTCTGCCCCTGTAATGAAATCCTACAGTCAGACTCTCCTGTACAGTAAGGAGAGTGTTATGCACCTGAGAAAGCTGGTCCAGAAAGTTACTTCCTGACCAAAGGAACATTTTGAACAAGAGAAAAGGAATTGCAGGGCAGAGAGGCACATGCTTAACAACTGAGACTTCTTCTGAGATACTGAGGGAAGGTGTTGCTACTTTTGTTCTGCAAAAGCAAGAATCCTCCCCTAAGAAATTGCTTTGTCAGTATTCGATGTACCTGTTTCATTCTGTAGTATGGCTTGAACTGCATCACCTCCAAAAACTGAGCAAAGTAACAATTGGCAAAATCTTCACTAATGTCTATAATCGTGTTTTCTACTACAGAGCTTGGAGTAAAGAGAAATAAAGTATTATTTTGCTGTACCTGCAGAAAATCTTGAATGCCTGCTTTAACCTGACAGGATCTTTTGAATCTTGTGAAGCTCAGTAAAAATAAACTTTACTGCCAAGACTGTTGTAGATAATGCTGAACTGATACAGTCACCACCCTTTAGGGAAACACACAGACACTCCTGACACATCAGTGTTCCCTAAAGACAAATATTTTACCATTTATAATGCTCCATCTTTGCCTTTTCTAAAGCACAGCTGCGCTCTTAACTCCCCCTCCAATCTCTTGCTTCCTAAACTTTTGACCATTTTGCTGTTCTCTGGTCTGTCCCTGTCTTCTGCTTTTCCTGAGCTATCACTAGAGATGAATGAAGCCATCATGCTCTATCTTTCACGGACAGCTTTGTCAGTATTTCCAAACAGAATTAATAGTTTTAAGCCTCCATGGTGTAGATTAACAAAAACTTGAATTTTAGACAATTATATTGGCATCTCTTTCATTGAGTTTATGTAGTTTTCAAGAATTTCAGTGTCATTTTCTTACCATCCTGTGTTATATCTACCTGAGTCAGGTTTTCTGGGCAGGCAGTTACAGACATCAGCTGGGAGGTTGAAACAGTAGAAGTAAGGGAAAGATGGTATTGACTGATCAGCGTTAACCTAAATTAGGATGTCAAACCAAAGTGACTAAATATACTAGAAAGACACTGGGGTCAGGGAAACTGCTTCTTGGTAACTCTTTAGAATGATGGAAGCCCCTCTTTGAAAGCCTATACAAGGCCTTCCAAATGGCTTCCAATGCCTTTAATTTTTTTTATTATGAGCACAGGATGCAAACACCTGTAAGGTACAGCTCGGGTGTGTGAAGACAAGTTTACCTTTCTGGAATATTAATTAGCTCTTCTAAGCAGCTGAACTCTATTAAACTGACAACCACAGTGCAGAAGGAATTAAAGGTCATGGGGTATGGTTGGTTGTGTGGTAATTATCTCCTATTGTTATGTACTATTGTGTCAGTTGTATCTATAGAAGTTATATGAGATTATGTTTCTAGAAAGAGCTGTTCCCCTCTTCCTGAAAATTTACCCTCAATAGCATTATAAAAAAAGATTCTGCAACTCTCATGTGTTCACAAGTTGAGTATATATTGAGTTGACTCTTATCCCAATCTGTTAAAAATTAATCTTAGAACATCAGAGCATATATTGATGAACAATTAATCAAAGGAGTAGACCTATTGATTTTAAGCAATAGACTTATTGGGAAAATTTTCATGTATCTACAGAATTAATATCACAGAAGGAATCTATTTATTTTTACTGTGATTGAAATAGACCCCAAGATGTGGTGAGGATAAGAATGGTTATGTGTGCTCATCTCTATATAGCCACTTTAATATTATGTGATTTATTCCTATTTAAAGTTGCAAATGTGGGGGCCCAAGTGCAAATCTTCCACCTTGTTGGCCCTTCCAGGGAGCTGCTGGGACAGACAGCAATTGGAGCTGCCATGTGCTTGTAGGATCATGGATTAACCTAGCCTGGGTTGCACTGAACAGAGAAACAATGTCATTTCATTCAACCTATGTTTGTTAAATATAGCATCTGGTAAAATAAAAGGAGAGTGTATGTGAAAATAATCAGCTTGTCATTACGTCCAGCAGCAAATGAAGTGTATGTGCCCATGAGAACTTCAGGCTAAGAGCATTCCATTTTCCAATGGTAGTTATGAGGTGTTTATAGGTGATATATTAAAAGGAGTTTTGCTGTATCATTTCTTAGAACATACTGTTTCCTGCAGTCCATGTTGGGATTTTGTGCACTCCCAAACCGATCTCAGTCGCTGGAGTCAGAGTTTAGTTGATATTCCAGAGTATGTAAACATCTGCTTAATGAGATCTGATTACTATGATCCTGTTTAAATGACTGAACTTTGGCAACAGTTTCTATGTTGTGGTGTGTCTTGATGTTAATCTACTGCTGGCTGAAGACACACTTGAGTTCTTTTAGGAGATAGGATCACTGTCTCAAAAGCCATCTCTTTTCCCCTTGCCCTTCTTTTCCTTGCTATGACCAGGCAGGAGAGGCAAATGCAAATGTTAACAGAAGGCTATGAAACATGATTTATTAACGCTGGGAAAACAAGTGTTTACCGAGAGACTGATCTGTAACTTTAGATATTTTTTAATTTTAAAAATGATGATTGAGAGGACAATTATATATATTTTAAAAAAACATTACAGCATAAAAAAATGAGAAGCATACGAGCAATGTATGTAGCAAGTGGGGAAACGTGGTGGTATTTTCTAAAAGATAAACAAACAAGAATAACAAAAATATCCATCCTAAAAACCTAAAGAAAATGTGCTTTTGGGACTTGATCCAGGAAGTGCACCAAAATAGACTTGAGCATTTGCGAATTAGAGTTCTTTTCTCTTTTTTCTGCACCCTGCAAACATGATGTTTTTGAATTGTGTTTGCTGAAAACTGCTTTTATCCTTCCCTGAATTCCTGATAAAGTGTCATGGTTTATATTGGTTTATATTGTCTATGCTGGTTTATATTGGAGCTCCTGACATGATTCCCTCTTTTTTTTTTTTTCCCCAGCAAAGTGCAGTACTTGCTTTAAGAGAAGACAAAGTGAGACGTGCAGAGCTGTGATCCTAAATATTTAAAGCAGTTTCATGATGCCTTGTCTGGGAGTTTTGTTTATTTGTTTTGGTTTGGGGCTTTTTTTTTGTTTGTGCTTGGTTTTTTTCTGGTTTTTTTTTTTTTTTTTTTTTTTTTTTTTTTTTTTTTTTTTTTTTTTTAGGATGAATAATTGAAATTGCAAGTAGAAGTAATTTTTGTCTTTATGAGAGGAATTTTTAAGGAGTGTCTTAAATGTGACATTGGAGATGAACACTGAGTGTCACAACACGTAGTTGTGGCATAGATTGCTATGGTAAAGCACAATCTGTTAAGCTTTTTCTTTGTTTTTCTACAGTTGTAGAATCCCAGTGTTTCAGGCTGTTCGCTGAGTGAACAGTACATTTCAGTCAGTCATTTATCATAGAGCAGATTTTTACACCTTTACAAGTAAATACTGCTGGAAATGCTCTGTACAGAAAGTGGTATGCATGGGTTTTCTACCAAAAGAGAAGTATCATTTTCTCCTAAAAAAATAATGAATGAAACCATGAGCAAAGAAGAAAATATTTAATACATGGATAGAATTTGATATTACATGGACTAATAGCAAATATCAAAGAATTTGATATTACATGGACTAATAGTCTTCTGCCTGAGTTAGAGCTGTTCCCTATCTGACCAATGATTTCGAATTGTGTTTTATTGCAAAATGACCTTATAGATAAATTCAGTAAGAATGTTTCAGATTGCAACATAACTTTTGGGGTCACTATTTAAAATGAAAAATAATTAAAAAATAAGAATTTGCCTTTAAACTTGTGAGCATTCCCAAAAGAATCCCTCTAGCCATAACCTGCAGCTCATCACTGACAAGTCCTTTGGTTTTCTATCTTTCACCTGCCCCTGATCCTCTCTGCCAAAGGTCAGCCAAAACTTTACCACTGTGTGGCAGAAGTAGGAAGCTGGGTATATTTTTCTCTGCAGTCCTGAATGATTTATATCAGGAATAAGATAACAGCTCTAAAGAAAAATATTGTGTGTTCCTGATTGGGATGTTTTCAATTAATTTCCAGGGGGTTTCACGTGTTCTACTGGTCTTACTTTAGCATGAAATTTAAGGGGCAGAATTTAAATCATGTTGTTCTATAACAGGATGTGATGCTGAGGGACATGGCTTAGTGGTGGACCTGGAGTGTTTGTTTACTGTCTGGACTCGATGATCTTAGACATCTTTTCCAAGAATATTTACTGCAGCATATTTTTTCCCATGCATGGTTGAAATCCATACTGTAGATATTCCACCAGAAGGAACCTCTGCAAACCAAATTATTGGTGACCCAGACACTGGTTGGCTGAGCTGTGCTTGGCACTGGTAAAAATTTCAATAATTCTTTTTTTGCTTCAGTCTTTTTTTGCTTCAGCAGTGAACCACTTCCCTGCAGCCAGGAGGGACACTTCAGCAGAGCTTTTCTGATAGTTTATGGGCACTACCATAATGCAACACCTGCACAGTCATTTTTTAAGAGCTCCTTATATAAAACTAATGTAGAAACAAGTATTGTATATGGCATTAGCTTGTTAGAATTGCTGCCTCTATAGTGCTGAAGAGCTGTTGTGAGATTAAGGTTTAAAGTACTTTGTTTTGTGTGTGGTTGATGGATTCTGCAGAAAAATGGGGCAGTTGTTATAGGAGCATTAGCTGTGTTCAGCTACAGTTGAGTTACAGGGTGACAAAGCACTACTGTCAAAATTATACATTGAGAATTTTGAAGCAGGAAGTCAAAGGTTGGCCTCTAACAACCACCTGTAGGATTTCCCAGTAAAGTGTGCAGTTATTTTGTTTAGGTTTGTTTTAATCTATTGTCTATGTATCTATAAAACCAAATTTCTGCTTACAAGAATAGAACAAATGGATTTTAATTCCCTTTTTCTCATCTCTGACATTGGGGTTCTTTTGATAGTGAAAGACTTTTCTATTACTATTTGTTGGTTTCGGAACCTCTTTTTGTCAATATTTTATTTGATGGAGATTTCCTGACCAATCCTGCCTGCATGTTAATTTTCTCAACATGAAAATGTAACAGTAGGTACCAGGAACTTATATTAAACATTTCTTAAATGACTTTCAAATATTGGGGAAATCTTGACAGATGTGAGCTGTTTATTTAACTTTTATTTTTTACTTCCTAATTATCTGTCTATAGGCTTATATCTGCATATGTTCTTTTGGGGGGGGGGGGAATAGAATTTATCCAGGAAGAAAGCCAAAATCCTGGATATATCCTGAATTTGTACTGGAAATAGGCAGAGATAGGGAAGAAATACCAGAACAAAGCTTTGCTTATAATTTGCTGGGTTTGTGTTTGAGTTGCATTCAAGGAGGACTATAGGCCTGAATCCTGTGCTTTTAAGGTTGCCCAGAGAAGCTGTGGCTGCCCCATCCCTGGAAATGTTCAAGGCCAGGCTGGATGGAGCTCTGAGTAACCTGGTTTAATGGAAGGTGACCTCCTGCCTATGGCTGGAGGTTGGAACTGGATCTTACAATCCAGGCCATTCTATGATTGTGTGGTTTTAAACTTCTCTTTTTATTCCTGTAAGGATTGATTAACCCCCAACTGGTGAGAGACTTTACATTGCTTTTTCCAGGTGAGATCTGCTCTTTAGATTTATCTCAACAGTTTCCACTTTTTTTCTCTCCCCTCTGTGTAATACTGGGTAGTTCTTTTCTTGGGTTTTTCCTTTCTCACTGGTCAAATGGACTTTTCCCTTCCCTAACAAATCTAGAAGGTTTGTCTAAGGAGGGGATAGGGTGGACTGAGTTATTTGTTGTAAAGTCTCTGACCAATTTGAAGTCAATTGGTGAGAAATGGGCCAAAGCTGCAGTGAGAGGATGAATGTTCACAGCATTGCTGCCTACGAGATCCGATGAATGGAGTTAGGAAGACTAGTAACACTGCTGATTTATGCAGAAACATTTTAAGACTAGGCTGAGGCATTTCAGAATCCAAAGCATGTTGATTCTAGGCAAATACCTGACTTTTCAAAGACAGCTGATCATTAAAAAGTAGATCTTCTAGAGGAAAAAAAAAAAAACTACTGGAACTTCCTTGAGCTGCAGCAGGTCAGGGTCTGCAGAGAAGTTGTCAAAGGTTTAGTTTGCTTGTTAGGTGTTAATAAGGTTTGTTACAAGATGGTTCTGTGTATTGCAGAGGGAAAGGCAGAGGAAACATTTCAATGAAAGCTGGTTAAGACTGTCACTGTGCTTCTGTGTTAGTGAATAACACAACTCTTGTTTTCCCTTTTCTTTTTAATGAATACCGATCACCTGTCTTGCAAATAAGTGACCTTATCAAACAATGTGCTTTTCATTGGTTGTTCTCATCTGGTCTGGAGCATTTAATTTAAGTAGATAAAGTTATTTTTTCTCTACTGATTTGATTTTTAAAATACTTTCCCTTTTTCCAAATAACCTCGGTGTGATGTTTTCTTCTTTACAATTTTTGATGTAATCACAAAAGACACACACAAATCTCCCTTCTTTCTCTTTAACTTTGTCTTGTTCTGTCAAGTAGATTATCACAAATTAAGTTGGACTCTCTTTCAGGCTTCTATAGCCTGAAACAGCCTTTTGTGTTTTGGTTGCATATTTGCATTGAGCAGACTTAGCTCCTAAACTTTTAACTGACCTTTAAAGAAAAAAATAAAAACAAGAGTCCAAGGATTGGAGACTCATCCTCTAGAAACACTGGACCAGTGACAAATTTTGTTCTTTCTGGCATGCTAAAAATTCATATCCTGAGGAAAACTGTCTGATAAATGTTATGTATGTAAATATTCATTTTAAAATCTAAGTGAAGTATATCTCCAATATCTGTTCTCTTTACTTTGTCTGCTTGTATTTTGAAATGGCCCAAATTCCCAGATGCTACCCCAGGGTGTTTCCAAAGTTCCTCTTGTTCTTTTTCTTTTTTTTTTTTTCTTTCAAGAAATGGTTTGCTTTTTTCTATCTATCAGAAATAGAACTTAAAAATGCTAAGATTATCCACTTGTAAGAACTTCTCTTCTTGGATGAAAAAAGAGGACCATCATTCCTCAGAAGAGACAACTCATCCCTCGTTCTTGTTCCACTGACGTGTCACCAGTGTGAACTGAGAAAGCTGAAGATTGCTCATCTCTTCTATTTCCCAGATTATTTACTGGAATAAGCAAACATCTGTACAGCATCAATAAAATAACGGGAGAATAAATTGTTAAATAGTCAGCTCAAGGAATCAGACAAAGAAGAATTTTATTTTAGTGGAAAATTATCTTAATTATCCAAGACAGCTATCAGAATGCAGTAGCTGTGCAGACTTCCTTGTCTTTCACAACAGCTGATGTGGGTTTTCAGGATGCAGCACCATCTTTGGTTCTTTGGTTATACCCAATGCAAGTAAAGCAGCTGGTCCTGCTTTCATGTCTGGCCATGCATTTGTCAGGGAAAACATGGGTGGAAGCCCTTGGAAGTTCTCTGGTGTTGTTCATGACACTGTTGGAGACAACAGCAATATTTCCAATATTTTTTTTAATTTATACATGTTGCATTTAAAGCTGTGACACTGAAAAAACCAGAGAATGTCTTTTTTTTTTTTTCTTTTTTATGAGCTCTAGATTGACAGCATGCTGGATCATCACATCCACACAAAAAATTAGAAAAAGGTATTTAGTTTTTCCTTCATGAACTTTTCTCCCTCCGTTTTATAGGATAAGATGTTATCAGGAGCTCATTTAAGCTGGAGGATGGTGTTTTAATTGAGTAAAAATGAGTCTGTCTGCTGTATTCAAAGACAAATCTTTACTGTGAACTAATTAAGTGGTCTGGATTTATTATTATTTTTGAGCTATAACTTCAGAAGTGAAGTTAAAATTTGCAGTCAAATGTTCTAGAACAGTTTATGCAGCTGCTCTGTCCAGCTGTCAGCAGGCTTGACAACAAATTTCAAGATTATTTATCTGCTTTGCTTAAATACTTCCAGTTGGAAAATGATAATGTTTCAGTGAAATCTTGTGTTTTCATTTTATCCTCTTTATCTTCCAGTTATTCATTTTATCTGCTTCATCCCTTTACATCTCATAAATTATAGTTTCTGAGTGTACAAGTACCTTCTTGCTTCTCAAGTGTGCAGAATAGTGCCTGGCAGCCTTTTTCCTGCTTCCTGGCTAATCAGCTCTTGCTGACTGCCATTTCACAGTCATTCTCTGAGCTGAGGAGCTTCTGTGGAAAGTCCAAATCTTGCAATCAAGCATTCCCAGTGGCTGTGAGACAAATTACATACATTCAAAAATAAGTGCTTATTTTTGAGGTCTCAGTGCAGAACTGAGAACTGAGTAGTGTGGAACAAACAATCTGCACTTGTGCTATTAATTTAGTGCCTTAACTTCCATTTAATGTTTGTGTTCTCCTTTGTTAAGAAGTGTTTTAAACTTCTTTTAAGTTTCCTAAATGGCAGAGTGCATTTAAGATTTATTTTTTTACTTTAGAGAACACATCCCAGCCCAACCACATCTGTAGCCTGTCCCATCAGCTTCATATGGGGCTCACCAGAGTTATATACAGAGCAAGAAAAGCTTCAGTAAAGGTGCATGCAAACTAAACCACCTCTTGGATTTACTATAGACACCTTGAGAAATTAGAAGAGCCCATTTTCTCATGTTTGTAAATATCACTCTTTTTCCTTTATTCTGGTTTATTTCCTTACCACAGTAAAAATGTGTTCATACTGAAGTACAGGTATATGGGGGAGGGACTTGTTTTCTAATTAAATGGACTATAGGTAATACATTTTTGTAAAAATCAGTACATTTATTTGTTTGGTTTTTAACATGCTCCTCCCCCTGATTTTGTGGGTCAGCAAGTCAGTGTGATTTGAACTTTTGAATAAATCCTCCTTTATTTCCCCCTAGCTTTTTCTTGGTGTGCTTCAGCCATATTGCAGGAGTTGACATGTATATAAGTGTATATTTGAGTCCCACTCGAATCAAACACAAACTAAGTATTGATAAGGTTAGGCCATAGTTTAATAAGTGGAAGTTGTGGTATTTTGGGTAAATGGTGAGTAAAGGAGCACACAGCTTCACCCAAGGCAGGATTTCTCTGGGAATGTGTGTTCAGACTGGGTGGGGATTTTTCTATGCTCGTGTTAAGCTGCTGGAATCACTCAGTAGATTCTCTTGAGCCTGATTGATCTACAACTCTATTTGTTCTGTTGTTGTTTGGGATTTTTAGATCTTATATTTATCTCAGTTTCCACATTGTTTGAACAAGGAGTTAAAAGGCAAAGCAATACTTCATAGGTGAGCCTGGCACTGCAGGAGCAGTTTTGGGTCTCAACAGACCTCACAAAAGTCCTGCTAGGTCTGCCATGTCCAACCAGAGGAAATCAGGTCGAGTATGGGACGTGAAGTCTTGGGCCTTGTTAAACATCCCTTTACGTTTGTGGGACTGCAAGCTGTTTTACAGGAGCATTTCTTCACCTAAAGGTTATTAAATTAGATGCAAGTGTATCTAGGTAATGTGAAAAAATAAAACATTCTTTGCAGTTCTGCACTACAAAGTAACAAAACTCAGAGTATATTCTTTAATGCTGAGTTTCTACCCATTTAATCAAATACATGCTTTTTCAAGAGTGTGAAGTAAATAATGTGTTTTAAGCAAAGGTTTTATTAATATGGTTTGTTATTATTTCTTAGTTTGTCATTTTGCAACTACTTTTTAGCTTGCAATACCCAGAAAAGCCCTGCACATGTACACTTAATGCATTAATTTGCTGAAGTTTAGAGTTTGGATTGAGTTTTCTCATTTAGAAGTCAAACATCTGAGACTTCTGTAGTATGAATTTTATTTTACAGGTTTGGGTTTTTTAATGTTTACATGTGTGGTATCATCAGAAGTGTTTCTAGCTTCACCTGTGTGTCCCTGAAGGGAAAGGCAAGATACTTTGTTTATGCTGTTCTCATTACTGGGTACATTTGCATTGAAACAAGATAATTACAATACCTTCTGCTTACAGGAGATTCCCCATGTACTTTTAATTAGATACAGCCTCCTTGATTCCATTTTGTGAACAATTATGTAGCTTGCTCTGCAATGTTAAACAGTTTGTGTTTCACCCCAGAAGTGTGTGAAGTGATTCATAACTGTGATGGGATTGTAAAATCACTTTGTTGGTATAAAACTGCAGAGGGTGAAAAGCAATCCAGAAACACCATGAGCAGGGATATGTGGTAGAGAAGATAGGCTCTCACAGGAGAGGGAGGGGGACTTGGAGCTGCCTGGGGCAAAGCAAAGCAAAGAGAGATTCATCTATTGCAAATCCTCCTCTCCCTCCTTCCCTCCCTCTGTCCTCTCATGGCAGGGAGAGGAGCTTCCCTGCTAATTGCAGAAAAGCAATTTTAATTTCGGACATTTCAAATGATGTGAATAGCCCTGTTTGGAGCTAGTGGTTATGGGTGAGAAGAGAATGAAATGTCTAGTTTATGCTGTGTATGGGTAGATCAGTGGTATCCTAAGTGTCTTGTGGAAGGACAAACATTGTGCATTTTTACTGCTCTTCCTTCCTTTGTGCTACTCAAGCTGCTGTGGTTTTGCTGTCATTCACTTCTTCACTACAGAGAGCTTGGAATGAGCTTGCTAAATGCTCTCGGTACCTTAAACAGGCCACTCTGCAACTGTGTTTGAAATGCTCACTGGTTTAGCAAAACCTTTGGGGTTTCTTGCCCCCATTCTTTCTGAGCATTTTCTGTGCATCTCTCCTATCTCAAGTGTCACTCTGCATTTCCCCCAGTGGATTTGTGCCTGCTTTATTGTGTGGTTCACTTTCTTAACCACGGTAGGTTTGTTTGTTCTTTTTTTTTTTTTTTTAGTTACTTTCCTTCAGCAGTCAGTTACCACTAGGATGGAGCAGGAAAGGAGCTTGTCTAAGCCCAATGGTTTTAACACAAAAGCCAATTTCTGTGCATGTCTAAGGACTTACTTTGATGCTAAGTCTGGTCAAGAGAGGGATCAAATCTTTCTAGTCTCTTTTACCCATTCTTTTTGCCCTGTTGCAGCTTCCATCTCTCAGGAGAGTATAACTGTTTTAAGTATTCCAGTGACGTTATGATCAAAAAATATACATGGTGTATTTTGGCAAAGGAAAAGAAGGTGAAATAAAGGATTTGTTTCCCATACATGTACACTGTTCTAAACAGCATTCAGAATAATTGATCACAGGTGTTGGCCTAAGGCAAGCTGAAAAAGTACTTGTGAGAAGCATCCAACCTGCTTAATGTAAATCCTTTTCCAGGATGGGCACACAAGTTCAGAATGAGTTTCTGAAAATACTCCATTTCAGGGAGAGCTTTGTGAGGCTTGGTTTGTCTTGTCAGCAGGAGGCAGAGCCCTTGCTGTTTCTCCAGGCATTCCACAAGAACCCTTCTCCCTTCCCTGTGCTGCAGGGCAGAACCAGGCAGCCCACCCAAGGCTTAGAAATGTTTGGAAAACTATCTAAAGAGGGGAGTTTTCTCTTTAATTGGCATCTAGCATAGGATAGTCTCCTGAAGGAAGCCTTAATTAGAGCTAAGGTTGCTAAGCCTGTGTCTGAATCGAGACATTTGTTTCTTTGATAATAGCCAGTTTTAGCTATGTCGGCAGAAAGTTCCTGGAGATTACTTTGCTTTCCTTTCCAAACAAGTTCGGGGTTTTTAATCACATCCTAAAGAGCAGAAGCAGCCTTCGAATTTGGTGGCTTTGTTCTGTTACCTCACTGTACAGTTCTAACAGATTTTTCATGCATTTTGATGTTTGGGTTTTTAATTTTTAAATCAGGTTCTCTATTACTGATGAAAAGTCAACATCAAAGATACTAATTTGGAGGTAGGTCTTCTCCTTGTCTAAAAAAGAAACAGAAATATTCCAGCTATCTGATTTCCAAGGGAATGCTTAATTTTATTATGTCAAATGCAGGTGCTACATATTAAATGATGAAACTTAGCTAGGAACAGTCACTCAGAGTTAGAAGGCCACAGTATAATGTAATTTGAAGATAGGAATGTGTGGTTTATGCATATGGAAAAGGATAATAAAAATTCTTGATTTTTGTATTGCTATTTGCATAGTTCAGAAACAGAATGTCCCCCGTCTGTAGTTGATTGGAAGGTCAGGAGGTTTCTGGTTTTAATGACTTGAAAAATCTCTTTGTTATGACAAATCCTCCTTTCTTGAGCAAATGTATTTTTATTTTGCCCTTGCCACAGTCATTGATGTTTAATATAAACTGACACATAGTCCTTCAGTAGGCGTAAAGCTGCAGCTTGGTTGGGCTTCATGTCCTTCTGTATTCCTGTGCTCTGTTCCTGGGCGTGATCTCCATACCCAATCTGCTATAGGGACTCCAATGTAAGTATGAAATTAGCTCAGATAAAAGCAGTTGCCAGCTGTCTACATCTGAATATTGCACCTGTTTGACTTTCTCCCACACATTCACAACCAGACTTATCCTGGAAAGCATTGTGGGTGACTGTGCAGTGTGCATCTGGCAAGGGTACCTTGGCAGGTGTAGAGTGGTGTCCCCTTCACAAGGCATAAGTAGCCCACTGAGTATTCCATAGGACTCGGGTTTCCTGAGATGTTTCACTGCCGAATTTTTCCAAGATAATGTCAGAGCATATATCTTGTGATGGTTTTGTGTTTTGATTTTTTTTTTTCTCCTGGGATTTCTATGCTTTTGCACTCATAAATAAGCAAACCCTTAGTTTCGTTGTACCTGTTCTTGTTCTCTGTGCTGCATGGTGAACGTGAACATTTATCTTGCCTCGGGCTCCAAGCACCAAACACTCCTCAGGCCTTCTATATATGTTATTTTGAAAACTTAATTTCTGAGTCAGAAATACAAATGCTCTAAAGCAGATTGCAAATGTCCCCTAAATTCCCCCTTTTGAAGGAATAATGTGTTCTTCTACTTCATCTCATCTGCAGAACTCTCCATTGACATTGAGCTGGAGTGCTAAAGACACCTACCAAGTTGTGAACTTAATAATCTCAGAAGATGGGTCAAACTGTAGAGCTTCTTTCAGTGATTCATTTATCAGTTGCCAGACAGGGTACCCTGTCTTCCCCAGTGTGACAGACTGCCAGGAGGTGTGCAGTTGAGGGAACAAGGCTGGCAAGAGAAGGGACATTTGGGTGTCATAAGTTACCTGCATTATTGAGGTGGAGTGAATGTTCTCAGGGAAGTATAAATAGTGGTGCAGAGACTGTATTTCATTATCTGCCAGTACAGTGAGTGCTTCTTAGGATTTTCTGAGCGGGAGGAAGGCTATTTAAGCTAGAAATGGTGCTCTAAGTTTGTAAACCTTAAGAAAAAGAAAGATGCTGAATCAGAAACAGCTTTCCAGGGGACAGTGTGGGAGGGAGGTTGTGTTAGTTTTAGTACTGCAACACCTGTGGTCAGTATGGAGTCTGATAGATGTTTTATTGCACTTTGTTCCTCTTTGATTTATTTTTTTTTCCAATTCTTTTATAAAATCACTAATGTACTTGGTGAGAACAAACTCAGGTTTGGGAGGGTTTTGTCTCTTCAAACTTAATGGCTGGTAAGATTGATTTCTGAAAACTCCAGCAACCACATTCCTTTCCAAGAAGAAGTAGATCAGTGGATGTACTTGCAAGGTGTTTACAACCAGGACAAGTCAGGAATGTCCAAAAATGAAGAAGCCAGCAGTGATATGTCTGTGCAGGGTATTGAGGAGGGTTTTCCTGTGAGCCCTGTGGTGAGGTAAGAGGAACAAATAAGCACCCACAGCCACAGCTTGTAAATGTTCTACCCCAAAAAACATATTTTAGCAAACTGAACAGGGAGCAATTCTTTCTGTAATACTTTAGTAGAAGTACAATGTTATGTCTTTAATACTTTAGTAGGACTACAAGAACCAATGCATTTTAGTTTTGTGTTGACTGCTCTTTGGCTTTTTCAAATATTGTACCTGAAGGGTTTCAAGCAGAAGAACTGATTTTATTTTTTTTTCTCCCTAAGGTTGTTAAAAGATATAGCAGATTTATGTTTGCTTATGTAGCTTCTGTTATGCTTCATGAACACTTCATGAATGCTTTGAATGCTGAAAATGTCTCAGTCAACTTAGAGAAAGCTAAAAACACAATCTCTAGTGTTTTGGTGGTGTTGTTTTTTCTACCTTTTTTTTTTCTTTGCCCCCCTGTAAGGTTGGTTGCAGATTGTTTACTTGTCTAAAATTAGAACATCACAGTTCTCATCAATCCTGCAATTATTTATCAATCTAAACATGTACTGCCTAAATAGAGGACCAAAATTCTTCAGACATTTGGATAATTTTGTTGTTGTTGTTACAATTTGTTCTAATTCAAGCCTACTCTGTCTAGAAAAACATGGACTAAAGGCTAAAATGCTAGTTTTAAAACAAAGAATATGATTTAGTTTACTTAGTTGTGTGTTCATATGATACAGGGTAAATTGCCTTTATTATTTTGCTCTTGCATTACTTTGTAGATTTAAATTCAGTTGTCTGCTTATATAATGTTTATTCTATACCAATAGCCTTTTTTATACTATATCCCTTCTGGCTTCTATTTGTGTGTCCTCATAACTATTATTTCTGGGTGCTTTAATATCAGTAACAACTGCCTTTTTAATATCAGTAACAAATACCTTATTGACAAATATTCGGTTCCTGTAAATAATTTAGAACCCTTCAATGCAGCTCCATGGATTAAGCAGAGGTTTGGGTGACACTCAGTTTATCTGCTGAGAAACTGGTGTTAGCACTTTGTTTGATCACAATCAGTATCTGTTTAGGGGTTAATCAGTGTTCCTCCTACAAACTGCTTCAGTTGTACCAGTTCCTCTTTTTTCATCACAACCAATTTGTCTTTCTTTCCCCTGTCTTAAAATACCAAATTTTTGATGATAAAACTGTCTCTGTGCCCTAGGGGAGTACTGTTAACGGTGATTAATTATGGTTAGGAGAGGAAAACACTTTTTTCATTTTGGTGTTTGGAATGTCATAAAGACATTTATCCATATTTCATGCGTATTATCAGAATGTTAAAATAACCCCCTGCTGAAATATCCTGTACCAAGAAGAATACAGTGAAGTGTCAGACATGTGCCTCCCTCATGCAGTCTATTCCTTGATTTTGAGGACTCAAAAAACATGGGAAGCCTTATGTAGCCTAACTAGACATCAGGAAAATAGTTCACTTGTCTGTGTTCAGTGGCTTTGAATCAGTGTGTGGAGGCCTGGTTGGCTTTCAGACTGCACGAGTGATAGGACAGAATTAACAGCACAGCATGGAAATGGATGATCCAGCAAGGGTTGGATCTTATTTTGGGCATTGGAGAAAATATTGACCTACAATACTAAACCAAAAAAAAAAAAAATTACCTGTTTTCATAACATCAGTATTAAGTCATGTAGTACCAAACGTGTGTGGAAATAGAGAGGAATTGTCTGTCTTGAATGCACGAACAATATCCTTTTCCGAGGAAAATGATTCCAAAATACCATCTTCTTGAGCACACCTCACAGATTCATCACAACCATCATTGTGTCCAAATTTAGGAGCAAGAATGTGGAGTTAGTCTCTTCCACATTAACTTAACTGTGTATCTAAGTTAGGGCATGTTGTGTCCCCTGACAAATTCTTTTTTCTTCTTGATTTGAAGCCATCGGATCAAACTGTGTTTGGAAATGTCTTGAAAGGAGAAGTGAGTTCAGTAAAGAAGTGCAATGAAGTGTAAATAGCAGTGGAGAGATTAAAAAGCCCCAGCATACATGTTTTGGAAAACAAAAGTCCTCATTAATAGTTATGTAGTTCAGTCATTTTAGGAGACTTTAAGTCAACTATTTTCATGCTGTGGAAGCACAGCTAAACTGATCTGCCCCGGGCTTGGAGCTGCCACTGCTGTTTTAGTGTAAATATTTGTTGGGAAAATCCTGGTAACTTCTGTAAGATTGTGATGAAATTTGTGGGTGCTTTGTTAAAAATTTAGGCTGTTTTAACGAAAAAGGCAATGATATCCCTATGGGATCCAATATGTATTATCATGTTGGCCTTATTTGGGGTACACCTTATCAGCCTCAAGCCATAGGAAGTTTATTTTGAAAGTACTCATAAGTGGCAGCTGTATGAAATTCTTAGGATAAAATTCTGTAGGGAATATTTAATTGAAAAGGAATTGATTATGTTTTTTTTCCAAATAACCTAATCTAAATTTAATTCTCATAAGTACCTGAATGTATGGGCTACCATAGAGAGACCCTAAAACTTGTATTTTAAAAATAAATCCCTTTTCATGGGAGGGAGGGGGGGACACAAACAAACAGGAGATTTTTTTTTTTTTTTTTTAATTTACCTTCCTCTGACAGATTTAGTTGTATCTTCAAAAATGCAAATTACATTGTTAGATTGACAATTGTTACAGGAAAAAGAAAAGTACGGGCAATGACAGTGAGTTAGTAAGACTAAATCTTTCTTTGTTTAATTAGTAGTCACTTGAATCTGAAAAAATTGCAGGCTAATGTGTAGAGCTCAGTGAGTGTTTGCCCTTCCTGTAGTTCACATTCAAGACCTTGAAGTTTTAAGGGTCAGCATTTGATTTGAAAATCACTGGATTAATTTTATCCATCTTTAAGGCTGAATTGAGTAATAGCATGTCCCAGTCTGTACCAGCTTAGAAATGCTCTCAATGCATGGGCTGTTAGACATCTAATTTTTATGTCAGATGGTTACTAAATCATAACTTGCATCATCCCAGTGCCAGAGGATTTTTGAATGACTTGAGGAAAGCTCTTAAATTTAAACAAGTTAGTGGTAAGTGGAGATAAACTGCAGTGCTGTTGTTATCCCCACTTGTTGTTCACTCATTTTTGGGGTCTGAATGTGCACTTGGACTGTGGGAGAGGCATTTTAAGACACTTATGTGCTTTTGGCATGTTGGTTGGCAGTGGGGACTCTGAACAGCCATGTGTTCATGTGTGTTGCTGCAGTGTTAGTCATCACAGAATATTCTTTGATAGAAAATACCCCTAACAAGTAGAAAGACGTTTTGTGCATCAGGCAGTTCTTGTCCACATGGGCTTTTTCCAATAAATGTGTATACTATGGCCACATAAAGCCCTATGTCTCTGCTGCTGCTTTGTAAGAATGACATGTTACTGATTTTAAAATGAGTAAAAAAAGAAAAATTGCTGCCTATTTTGTAGCAATGCAATCCATAAGTGAGGTCTTACTGAGGTAAACGTTAAATTCTTGAGGAAAGAGTTTCATTCTGGCAAATGAAAGTCACAAATTCATGTTAGAAATTCTGATGTGAGTGCTTTGGCTTTTGTAGGTTACAGTTCTTTGGTCTAATTCTTCTTTGCAGGCTGGTAATTTGGCATACAGTCTGATCATCTCAAATTGTAAATGCTGATCAATAGGAATAATAGTAAGACCACTGAGCTTGACCATTCTGGTTTGACAAGAGAAAGTGTTTTGGTGTGTGCTGCAAAAAACATCATGAAGTGAGAAACAGTCTTCCCCAGAACTGAATAGATCTTCCAATGGTGGGCTGCTAGAGTTAAGAAGGTGACATGTCAATTATTAATCACTTTATTTTGGACTGAATAATATTGCTCAGCAAGAATTGTATTGGTAAAATAGGCATTGCAAAAATTTAGCAGAGTATAGTGATAGGATGTGCTTATTTGCCAATATTTCCACTCATTGCAATAGAAGCTTCATTTCTGGAAGCATAAAATACTTTTTCTTTGTGATTTATAGGAAGATGCTTAAAGTAATTCAGCTTGATAAGTAGGTCTTTCAGAAATGATTAAATGCTTCCTGTTCTCTAAAGAAGAAATAGATACATGCTTTAGGTTATTATATACAGGCTGGCAAATTGCTTGATAATGCTTTCTGTCTTATTTCTATCCCTTGCTCTGAAAAGCAAGAACCCAATAGCTCCTCAGACATCAGCATAAATGATAAACGAACCTGAAAAAAAGCTTTAGAAAACCGGAGAAGCCTTTAAGAATTAGAGGATCTTCTTGGCCAGGCACCACTGCCTTTAACGTCCCTGTTGAAAGGAATTCATACCTGACAAAAGAGGCAATTAGTCTGCTGAATGGCAACAAGAAATGTCACCACCGGTAGTAAACTGATGACTCTGTTCCTTTTTCTGTTGGCAGATCTTATTATTATGAACGTTAAAGTAATCAGTTCCCTGTCACTTAACAATCCGTACCTGCCTCTTCCTTTCCTCAAATCCCCTGGTTGCAGTTGCACACTGCATCATTTATGTATTGTTTTTACTAATCCTTGCTGACCTAAAACATTACAATAATCTTGCAATCTGGGTAGAAATATGACCCATATTACGCGTGAGGATGAAGTGACAATGCCAATAATCGTTGCTGAAGAGCTGTTTATAGTTTTGCAATGGCATAGAAGTCTTCCACTCATTTAAAGAAGAAAGAAAAGGGAATAATTCAAAGACCTTACTTTAGTAGCAGTTTTTTTTTTTCCTTAACTATCTACAAGAGTTTAGACACCCCCCCCCCCCCTCATGGTGTCCTGGCACTGTCTGTTCTTAACTGGCATCCTTTCAACACATTATTTACCAAATGTACCCAACCTGAGACTGGTTTATCTCCCTGTTCTGTCTCTGGGATTGCTTAAATAAAAACCACTAATTACAAAATAGACACCAAATTATTTTAACTGTTCTTTAATTGAAAAAAAAACCCAACCTGTTGACTAATAATTTAGAAGATATTGGCTAGAATAAAATGAGCTTTCTCTTGAAAATTTTGTGTAGTATTGTTGAATACTTGGAAAGCAATCCTGAATTTGCTAGTTGCATGTGCAGAAGGTGTGTCTGCATTTTAGTTCAGATGAAATGATCTCTACTTCATGTGTCCCACTACATTTTAGGAAATGCTTTGGGAGTGTGCCAACTGGATTTGTTTTGAGGTAAAATGAAGTGAAGGATTACACTTCAGGAGGACACCTCCTGGGCTTCAGAGAATAGTGGTTGTTAACCATGGGACCAAACTGAAGCTGAACTGAAACCCCTGAAATATGCAGAGCAAACCTGTTTGCATTGGTCAGCAACCATTTCACAAACTCCACTGTTTTCTGGGATTTGAGCTGTTTCCTCCATGTTGATACTGTGGTTTAAACTTTGTCTCTTCCAATTGTTAATTTGAAATACTAAGCTCAGTGAAACTTGGCAACATAACAGATAAGAATGAATTGGTTGGTCTTTTGCTATGGGTGTTGAATAATGTCTGTCTCTAGCTGTTGAGTTGGGTCAGAGCAATGGTTGCCTTCTCTCATGCTTAGTGAACTCCAGACAATTATTCCCACTGTAGAATGCTAAGGCTATGCCGTATTTTTTGTTTTTTTTTTTTTAAGAAACTTCATGGAAAAACATTATAAAAAAAACCCCAATAAATAATCTAGGAAAATCCTATAAATAAAAAGAAATACAGGTTGCAAACCTATTTGTCTAAATTGGGCACTTAAAGAAAGAAAATCCTTTCATTTCACCCCTGGAGTTCTTTGGGAAGTGCTTCTCTGAAACACTGTGCCGTTGCTCCGGCTCTTCTGCCTCAAGGTGTGTTAATATGGAGAGTGAATCTGAAGTTAATGACATGATTCATGGTGGTTTCAATCCTGAAATCCATCACTGGCACAGCACACTAATGACTTACCATAACATCACTAACCCAGCAAGCGTGCAGCTCTGCTCGGTCTCGGGGAATGGCTGCTGGCCACGGGGGCTGCAGGGACAACCAGGGGCTGAAGTGTGATTAGCTAAATACCTCCACGGTAACTTTCAGAAAACAGGCACAAGGTAAATTGTGTAACTCCTTTTGGCAGTTGGTGATTTACGGGAACATTAACTTTCAAGCTCAATTGACAGCCTCGGAGCTGTGCTTCATGTGAAGTACGTGCAGTTTGGGGAGGCAGTCACAGAGACAAAGTCATCTATTCCATTAGGGGAACTGCACATCCCAAAGTAACTGCAGTGTTATGGAAAGAGGCATTAATGAAGTATTGCTCATGCACTTCTTGATTCCAAGCAAAAGAAGCAGGTGTCTTACTGTAGACACCTGCAAAGTGTTTATTGTGCTGTTATGACAAATTATTATGAGATTGGTAGTTTGGGAGGTCTCCTGTTGAAGAATCAAACGTTAAAAGAAAATTAAACAAGCAAATGCACACAAAACGTGGAAGTTATGAAAACTTCAGTAACTTAGTGGTAAAAACCATCCTCAAAATAGAAGTTGACCATCATGAAACTGTGTATGCTATGCAAGAGATCTTCAACAGAATGGAAAATATCCCTCTAAGTTTAAATATCTCTTCATAAATACATCAGACTTTGTACATTTTTTAATTTAGAGTGAACTTTTTTCTGAAGATATCTTACTTTTTTTTTTTTTTTCTGATTGGATTCATATTTCCAAGATAAGTACCTCCTGACATTTCCTAGGCTCCAACATATTTGTTTCTTCTTTCTATGTTTTGTACTTTGAGTGAAGGAGAATTTTTGTCTGACTTCTTATGACTTTGGTGAAATCTGGTAATCTTTAACAGGTTGAATAATTCTTTGTGTCAGATGAATGCAGTTGCTATTGTTAAAATTGTGTTTTTGCTGTTGAATGAGCTAATTTGCAAGATCCGTGACACAAATTAGAGATACAGAATCTGAGTTGTAGCACATGTATTCAACATTTACTGTAGTCTGTGTTGTATCTAGAGTGGCATGAAAAATTCATGTAGCAGTTGTGACTGTAACTTTATGTATTCTGAATTTACCTTAATACTGTAATTATTTTCAGATATATCTCTTCATGAATTTAATCCAAGACAAAAATTCTAAAGCATCTGCGTGGTTTTACCTCACTGCTCTGTTGCAATATCTGGCTTTGCCCACTTAAGAGGGTTGAACCAACATTTGTTGCAGTATTACTTGATGTCTGAAATAAAACATGCATGTGATGTTGTGCAGGAGGGCCAGCATATCTTTGATCTGCAACATTATTAGTCTGCTAGATTAAAGGTTTGGTGTTAGACTTAACATAAGGGGCATCTCCTGCTTCTATGAATTTCTCAACTTGCCACCTTGAACAATTCACTTAATCTTTCAATTAATCTTTGTGTTATTGAAAAAACATATACAGCGTAATAGTGCTTATGTAGGGTGAGAATTATTTGATTCATTGGTATCTCTGTAGTCTTTGTGCTTTGAAGAATTAATTACTTAGTTGCATTTGAAAGAGCTATAAAATATTGCCAAGCATATTTAATCCTGAAAATAAAAATAATCCAAGCCAGGAAGATCAAATAAATAAATTGGTAGATAGATAGAAGTTATGTGTTCTAGGACTGGACAATTAATAGTGCAGATGCCATCTTTTCAGTCTAGCAGAGCATTCAGTTAAGGTAGTGTATCTGTAAGTAAAACTCAAATGAAATACTGTTCACAGCACTTACTAAAAGATTTTGGATTACTCTTTGTCTTCAAGAAATAGCAAGAGTCAGAATGGGTGGCAACATGTGAAAGGCAGCACTCACCTTCTCTCCTGGTGATACTTGCATAAAAACAGTAATTGAAATATCTCTACTTCACCTTTAGAGAACCTGTTGACCTCTCGAGTTTAAAATGCTCATATCTTTCTCTTATTAGCATCTGTTGGGAGAAATGAAGTGAAAAGATTTCTGCCTAGTTAACAGCCTACTTAAATTTAAATGGTAATGCTCACAGGTATATATTGTCCTAATTTGATCTTTCTGCATTTTTTCCAAACAAAGCATTTTGTGTTTAAATGAAAAGCAGGCACTATTAGTCCATAAGGATGAATTAGTGCAGTGCCTGTAGTGTGTAAAAAGAAAGCAGAGATGAAAAAAGATTTCACATAAAAGCAGACCTGTAAGGAAGCCAAGCTTAGTCTGTGACTTCCACAGCTCTGAGTCTCTGGAGTCTTCCTATTTTGGAGGCATCAGCAGGGGGAGGGGGAAGAGAATAACGATATAAGACAAAGCTTTCTAGACAAAAGAGAAATTCAGATCTTTATCTTCCAGCTTTTAAAATATATTTACTGGGGCTATTCATCCTGGCAGTCACTAAAAGTGCTTTCTGAAGATTTCCAGGTGTCCTGAAAGACTTCAGAGTAGAAAAATTGTATTGTCTCAGTGATTGTGTAAGTGTTCTTCTTACCGGGAGGGCTTCATAAGTTTCTCATGGATTACTTTATCTGAAAAATCCAGGAGATTGTTGCTATATAAGTCAACACAACATTCAGTTGTGTTGTGAATTCTCCTTTTCAGTGATTTGGGGGATGGCTCTAACACAGCCCTGCCTCTCTCGAGGGTGAAATGTAGCACTGAATCTTCTGCTGCGTGGCCTGAAGTGACTGTAGGGAAGCAGTGATGATAAGAGCAGCTCTGAGGTGTTGGGTTGGGAGAGGGTGCCTGGTGCCAGTCCAGGTGGGAGCCACGTGTGAAGAGTTGTGCCTGAGACTCTGCTTTATCTTCCACACATTAGTGCCCTGTTGAATTGGTGCCATTTTATGGTTTAGGCCACGGCTGGGACATGAATCTCCTCAGGTGTCATGACAGTAATTGTGAGTGGATCCTACACTGCTTATCTCCAGGGAACAGAGTACATAACAGCATTCCCTGCTGTAATTATTTCAGTATAGGCTATAAATTATAGCTTTAACACGTGGATGTTAAGTGTTTTACACTGTTGTAATTGTAAATCTATATAATTAGACGGGGAGCCTTTTCAAGATGCTGACCCCAGCCTAACTGCACAAACCAATTTTTATTGATGGTGGTAATCCAGATGGCCAGCAATAGATAACTAAAAGGATAGAAGAGTAAGTGAAATTAAATAAACATTTGAAGTTCAACTCTTACTACAAGAAGGGTTAGTTTAGTAATTTAATCATTGGAGTTCAATAGAAGGCCTACTTGCTCTATTATATCTGAAGTGATGAAGTAGTTGTTCAGCTTCAAAAAAGAGGAAAAGCTGTGAGGAAACTACTTGAATGTTTTGTTAAAAAAAGGAACCCACAACAATGTAGTTTCTGACAAAAAGCCAGAAAAAAAAAATTCATCCTTTCTCAAAATAAAGATACACCCACAAGGACTATTAGTACCATGACAGTCAAAACAGATCTTTGTAGTTCTGCAATTACATTGTACCTATGATGCTTAAAGATATTTTTGAGACATGGGAGGTTACTTGATTGAAAAAAAAAAACCAACAAACAACAAAACTATTAAAACTATACATTTTGAGATGTTAAAATTTACAGTATTGTATAACTATCTTTGTGCACTTCAGCACTTCAATAAACTCCCTTACTTTTCTTACTTACCTTTAAGAGATACTGCACTCTTTATTACCCCAATCTGTGCATATATAGAGACATTACAAAAGAGGGATAAAAGTTAATTATAAGTAGTGTTTTTATTCATATACTAAAATTAACTATAAAGATTCATAAAATACTTGTAAATTTATATGCAATCTGGATTATGCCCAGTAGGGAAAAAAGCATAGTCTTTTAATAATTATAAATATTTTATGGTGTGCTGGCACCCAGTACCAGCTAACATAGTATAAATAAACAGTAGCACAGACATCTCTAGCTGGTTTATTCTTCATAAAGATACTGGGCACAAAAGAGGAGCTTTGAGAGTTCCTTGGGAAACTAGATCTAATCTGAGAGGTTTGGGTTTATTCCAAAATAAAACAGTACACTAGAGAATTTCAAAGAATTTCAGTTACATTGAAAGTGTTCTTACTTTCTGACCACATGGAGTATGGACAAAGCCATTTCCTACTGGTGGGACATTCCTGCACATACCCATTTGTAGCAAGCAAATTTATTCTGGCCAGAGCAGGTCTCTTGGTGACAACTTCTATAAAATGTACTTGTCGTGGTGCCAGATAGCCCAGTGCAAGTTCCATACAAATGGGCATGTGTTCTTGGTTTCTTAAAATTAAAAAAAATAAAAATCACAGGATATTTGAAGGTATGGGATTTTATATTGTAAAGAGTCTTACAAATAAGCAAAACCCCTTTATTTAGCCTTAATAAAAAGGGTTTGAAAATCAGATTCCAGAAGACCCTTTTCCCACGCATGACTTTTCATCATGGGATGATAACTTTACTTGAATAGTAATCTTTACATGAAAAAAAACCCCAAACACCTGTGTCTGTGTAGGTATGTATGTAAGCTATGAATCCCAACAAAACTCCAGCCTGGGAAAAGAGAGGCAAAGGAGGAATGGCTGCAGCCATAGATTTGTGGTACTAGAGAAACCTCATCTGGAAATGAGAATGACTGTGAATTAGGGCTGAGTCTGTTCTCTCACTTCCACGGTCATACAATGTAGGAAAGAGAAAAGCTTCCAGCTTTGGAAGAATCTTTGGCAGCAGTTTGAGTTCCTCCCCAGTAGCAGGGGTTGGGGTGCTATTAGTACAGTATAAATACATGAACTGTGGTTTTCCCTGGATCTGTTGGAGGAGCTGTGGAGGGCACCAGCAGGTAACGCTCCATGAGGAGCCTTTTCTCTGCAGCGCCGCGTTGCTGTTGTTTCCTCTGTGCTCTGTGGCAGTTTGTGATTCTGATGGAGAACTTGTCTATAACTCTTAGCATTGGGTTGACAAGGCCAAAGTGCTTGCAGGTTTTTTTGGTCAGTGCTGCATTCATAACACCTCTCAGCGAGGTCATCTCCTCGCTCTTGGCACAGGGGGCAATCTCTTCAAGTTCAGGGGCGAGTGCTGCACTGAGGAGGGTGTGGTTGGTAGTTAGCTTCTCTGGGTTTTATTCTCACAGTACTGACTGATAATGAAGTGGATGATTTACAAATGCTGAGGGCACGGTTGGGATGAACCTGTTGACATCTAAAAGCAGAAAAGAGCATGTTGAGCCTCAGGAAACCATAAAAGCTTTTTACGCTGGTGAACGTGCACTGTGCATTAGGGAGCTGACCTTGATGCCCCAGCACACTTAATTTTTTCTTTCTTTTAAATTCTCTGAATTTTTTTATTATTTTATTAATTCTCTGTGTTAGAACTATTGCAACTTAAAGCTTTCTTTCACGAAACTTGCAGTTCATTGATTTCTCTGACAGTCAGAAACTAATTTTCTTTTATTAATGTGGATGTTTGGAAGCTGACTAGCAAAACAATCTCTGGCAAACGCAGGACAACTCATCTCCTGCTACAACCTGATGTTTCCTTCATTTTCCTACTTGTATTATTGCTGAAACTCAATTTACCACACTGTAACTCACTGAAATGGCAAGTGTTGCCTGATTCAGTTATTGTGCAGGTTTAGCTGGTGCCATGGCCATGGGATCTGTAGCTGGCTGGGTGTGGGTTGTGATGAGGACCATGAGGTGCTGTGCTGTGCCCTGCCTACACCCAGAGAGTCGAGTCCTCAGAGCTCTGACTTTCAGTTACTGAAATTAAGTCACTAGAGCACACACATAGTGACATCTTGGCATAGCCTGCCTGTTAGCAGGAGGTCTTGTGTTGTTCAGGGACTGCTTCACTCTGGAGAGGAGCTGTGCTTTGCCAGCTCACATCAAATGTGTGTGGACAAATGCAAATCTGCAGAAACAAGAAATGCTGTGTTGCTAAAACTGTAAAGTATACCAGAACTAACACGGACAAATGTGAGTTTTTTATGAAAAATGTGTTAGAAGTGTCATAGGGTGGAATTATCACTTATAAAGATCTCACTCCCAGCCTAGAATAGCTTCAAGGTACTGGAAAATAAGGGTCTGCACTGCTCTCTGGAGATCGTGTCTATTTTGTCTTAATTATTATAGCTCTGAATATTGTTACTCTTTAATGCCATGTTGTGAAATCCCTGATGTGCTCAGCATTCCAACCATACAGTGCACAAGATTTTTATTCCCTTAGAAAAATCAACAGACTAATTTAATTGGTTCCTCCACTTCTTGAACTAGAATTTTGCCAGCAGTCACTGCATAACTTACCTGACCTAAAAATATACCTGGATGTCAATACATAGATCCTCTTATGTTCTGCTTTTCATTTTCTTCTAAAATGGACAACACCATTCATTTCAATATTTCTGTAGAAGTATATTTACCTTATCTGTATCCATTTTCTTTCTGTCTATCTGACTTATCTACCAATGTGGTGGCCTTTCCAAAATACAAAACTAATTCATATGAAGTTTTTGGTTTGCTCCAGGATGTCTGAGGGGTTTGGTCTTAGTTATGCTTTGAATTGTTGAGATCCAGAAGTCATTCTCAGCAAAGCTTAATGGTATTCTTTGTGTGGCTAATTCTGGTCATTAATCAGTTGAGATCAAGTTCTAGATACTGTTGTTTTTTGTTTTTTTTTCTTCTGTTGTTTTTTTTTTCTGGTTCACTCTAACAGTGAGGCAAATGGAGAGAGGTATTCCTTAACTGTAAAGTGGGAAGGCATATCCTAAAGGAAGTCCTAACTCTGGTGTGTGTTGGTCTGTGTGAGCGGGTGGGTTTAAAAAACTTTGTGTTTGGCAGTGTGTTCTCAGTGTTCCTGCCATGTTCCAGATCTGATGGATAGTGATAGTAGTGAGACTGGGAGAACTGAGGGGTCAGTTGGCTTTGTCTGAACCCAACTGTGACAGATGCTTAATATTAATCTTTCTTCACCACCACAGAGAAATGCAAAAAAAAAAAAAGAAGGTTGATTACAACATTTCTCTAGCAGGCAACAGATAAGTCTTCAGAAAAGTTGGAAGAGTCAAAGGATTGATTTGTTGTGGAGGATAGTTAGAGGAGACAACAAGTCAGTTCACCGAAGCAAGAAGTTTGTGGGAGGGTCTACTAGGACTTCTGGCCAGGGAGGACTAAGTTAAATGATGCCCCAAAGTAAAATGATATAGATAAATGTGGGCATTTCTGAAATGAAAGGAAGGAATGTGGAATTAAATGCAGATCTCAAAGCAGCAAAGAATGCTTTGTGGTTGGGAATTTATGATGGAGGTAAATTAAAGAAACCAATTGTTGTAAGAAAATTGCTTGAAGAAATTGTATATACTAGGGATGTCTTCATAAGGACTGAGGAAGAAAGGGAAAATAAAAGCATCAAATCCCAATGTGTTTCTTGGAGGGAATTGTTACCAGTTTTTACAGTTAATCTGATTTCTGCTTGAGATATAACATTAAACTTCTGTTAGGAGATAACTATTTAAGAATTTACTTGAGCTGTGTAATTTCCTTTATAGCCATTTTAACCTTTCATGATAATATTCTTCCACACTAATTTTCTCTGAAACAAACTGGTTTCTTTAAAGTGAATCAGTGGTACCTCTACAATAGAGAATTTATTTAAAGTCAGAGGTAAATGTTGGGAAAATGTGCAAATAGAGAAGTACAAAAACTAAATCCATGGTGTTTTGGGTTTGATGTGTTTTGGTTTTGTTTTATTTTTTACATCTTGTGATTTTGTCATAGTTCCTGGATTTATAGACATAATCTGAAGGGAAGCTGAAATATGAATTCTGTATTATTGGTGTTTCATCTAGTGAAGAGTGAGTCTAGATTCTCTGGGTGATGAGTTGGGTAGTAGGAGAGGGACAGATAATTAAATCTGTGTTGTGAGTCATTGATGTGTTAAGAATAGAAGTATAATATGTCATGTTACTTTCCTATCTTCTATTTACTGCTATTGGCCTTACTAAGATTGTTTAAAAAGAGACTAAAAATTCACTGATGTAACATACTTTAAGAATTTCCATGAAACAGAGCTGCAAGGTTTTGTAGAATTCCTCACTCTCAGGATTCAGGACAATGCAGGATTAGGTCTGTTGTCTTGAAGTTGATGTTTATCATACATATTTAACACAGAAAAGAGTTTTGCATTTTCTATTTGATCTTCAGCTTTCCAGAAGTCATCCTCCATCCCTGTTGATATATCTTTTGTCTCACATCAGTCGCGTGACATGCTCACTTTGCTGTGTATCACAAGCAAGTGGTTTTGAGGGAACTCTTTTATGTCATTTTCTTTGTATGTCACTTACCATTTTTATTAATTATTTTAGCTGTGATTTTTATATTTGTGTGGTTAAATTTTTCTGGTACAGTTTGTCTACAAAGGAGTACAAATGTCTTTTCATTCCCTGATTCAAAAAGTTTGTCTTTTTGGGCTTTTCAGTTATTACCTTAATCAGCAGTGTCTCTTAGCTCTCAGTGACTGAGCAGCAGTAACATTTTTGTTCTTATTTTCTTTATTTCAACCCTTTGTTTGCTAAAGAAACAGAGTGTGCTGATAGTTTTTGGGTGTTGTCAGCACAGGTTCCTTGGGTCTTGTTGAGGGTGTTTGTGCAGGTACCCGGAACTCTGTCCTGTGTCACAGCTGAGCACAGGAACCTTGAAGGACGTGGGAAGTTCATGGTGTTTGCTGTTTGAGTCCCACTTCACTAATCCTGAGCAGCAGTGTATGTGCTCAGCACAGAGAGCAGGAAAGGGAAGAGGAGCCTGTGTGTTTGCACCTCCAGCCCATCTGCACTGCTTGTCATTTCCTAGAAAAGCCCATTTCCTTCAGTCCATGTTTTACAAGACCTCTTTCTTTCCAACTGCTCCCTTTGAGATAAGTCTGGAACGGTAAAAAAAGGAACAATATTAGTTTTACCTTTGAATGCCGAGGCTTTATATATGTATTGATAAGTCATAACATCTTTACATTCTTGTAATAATGGCAGGTTATCTTTATGTTGTAACAGAACTGACAGGAATATTTATAGAATTGTGGGGTGAAGTGTTTTTTGTTTGCCTCCTTCAGAAATAGATCATTTAAATATCATTGCTTTGATTTGTCTTGGTGGGAATGTTTCAATTCACACATTATATTGAACTACACTTGCATTTAAAAGATGAAATAATCTGTAAAAATAAAGATTACAGGCAGAATATTTTTGGTTAATTTGTGGGTTCTGATGTTTTGATATTTGGGTTTTATTGTTGTGATTTTTTTCTTGTTTGTTTTTTGATTGGTTTTGTTTTCTTTGTTTCAGAGGATTTGTTTGCTTTGGTTTTGTGGGCATTTGGTGTTTTGAGGGGTTTTTTGTGACTTTGAACCAGTATTGTGCCTAAAAAAGTCACTTGGAGCAAGTTCAGACCTTTCATTTCATTTAGTACTTCTCAAGATGTAGGAATTGGAATAATAAAGAACATAGAGAGCATAATCTGATAGGTTTTAAGGGTCACTGTCACGTAAATTGTGAAAATGTTTCATATTCCTTAAGAATAAGAAATCCTTAAGAATTTACACCAGGAGGTTTAATGAAGTAATCCCAAGATAAGAATTTTTTTTATGGAATGCATGCATCATAGGTATTAGATAAGACTATACAAGACTTGCATAACCCTTTATAAAATTATCACAGTCTTTATAAGTGAAGTTATAAAGTCTGTTGCATATGGACAGAATAACAAAAACAGCTACTGTGTCTGATTTGGTTGCCATATGTTATTTCAGTGCTCATGTGCTTAATCTAAGACAAGTAATAATTCAGTGTAAATAGTTTAGAAATCCAGTGATGGCCACATTCTGTGGTTTTGCTATTGATTTTCACATGCTCCAAATGTTTATTTGCAAATCTCTTCTGTTAAGTGAGATATGCAAACCCTTCAATTTGCATCACAACGATACTTTAATTTTTTTTTTATCTCGTTAACTATTTCTAAAAGCTCAAATTATTCATAGAATGCATTATTTGGAAGAATGAAAGCAATTCCCACTAATAAGCAAATTGCCATTTTCTTTAACACATATAAGACCCCTGTGTACAAAATAGTAGCTACTCTGATATTGTTTTCCACTAGGATGTGTTTCTTTTTCCCTACAAAATAAACAAGAGGGTAATTTAAAGTAAACTTAGGTTTTGTAAGTTCATATTTATGGCTTTATCTATGTGAAAATGGAAATTTTATCTACTGAAAATAGGAATTTCAGGTTTTGGACTCTTCTAACAATATGTAGACTTTTGGTGGAAAAAATAGAGTTCAACATCTTGCAAAGTTTTCTCTAATTCTTTAGAAGCTGACTCAAATTGAAGTTAGCTGTCATGGCTTTTCTATTTTTGATGTTCAAACTAGCTAGAATTAAACCAGATCGCATATATGTACATGCACATGCTCTGTATTCAGCATGATAAATTTTTTGCTAATTTTTTTTATGTAATTCCACGAATATCATATTGTGTGTGGGTCCAGAGGTTGTATCTGAGTATCTGACCACTTAACTCCTTTCCTCATGTTTTATTTCCCTGGAATGTGCTACTGGGAAGTGAGATGCAGAAAGAGCCTGTCTTATAGAGGTACATAACAAAATGAAATACATTTCATTTTGAAATACATGAAATACATTCATCATGAAATACTCCTCGGCACAGTTGAAATATTTGAAATCTGGAGTGGCTCTGGAAATCAGTGTGTGACAGAGTGTGTGTGTGAATCTGCATCTCTTTTGAAAGGTGTCTCCCGAATTCTGGTCTTATACATGATGGAATCTACCCCCAATGTTCTAGTCTATTTATGACAGTAGTTTTCTTACCAATCTTATCAAAGTGGGGTCACTTTGTCTGTCATCTTGGCATTGGAAAGAAAAATTGCCTGTTACCTGAAAAATTACTGTACGTGTTGTTCTGCTCTTTAGTTCACCATTGTTTAAATGAGGAAAATGGTATTTCCAGAGGAATGGTACTAATATCCATTTATCGTTTTTACAAAGAAAAGGACTGTGATGGAAAAGGTTCCCTCTGCAGGCATTATTAGTGGAAGTTGACCTGCACAAACTAATTTAATAATGTATTTAGGGAACATTAGATTTCAGATAGTATGTTCTGAGTTTTCTTTCTCTCTTTCCTCCACCCTGACTGGAGGGGGAAAAAATCTCTCTCATTCATGAATAACATAGAATAGAAAACATGGGAATTGTCAGGAAATGTATTTGAGAAACATTGTGTATCAGGATTTAAATAAACTTTGTAATAGTAGATGAGATTGCACTTGGACTTAGGTACAATGTGGTTGGTAGAAGACAGTCAGAAACCGATTTATCTCAAGTGAAGACACCTTCCAGGATTAACTTTAGACATCCTTAACACCACTGTAACTCCTGCTTGTCAATGTTCTTCAGTACTTTAGAAATACTCCTCTTGTCTCACCCATTATTTAAAAGATTTGGATGTCCCCTCATCCCTTTGCATTCTTAGTTCTCACCTTGTTTGTAAAACTTATGGAGAGAATGTTTCTTCTGTGTTCATTATTTTATCTTCTAAATTTTATGCAGCCGTTTTCAGTTACAGTAGCAATTAAAGTTTGCAGTAACATGGACTTCAGCACAGGCTGAATCCCTGTGGACTTTTGTTCTGTGCCATTCCCATTGCTGGTCATGTTGGTGACACTCAGTGCTGGCCACAACAGGGGTAGGTGACCTTTGCCTCTATTGCATGATCATACTCTGAATGTGTTCCTGGTCAAAGTAGGGACAAGAAAAAGGAAGAAACAGAGGTAATACTTGCATAAAATAGTTAGGTTTTAAAGCCAATCCAATATCAGGGCCAAGGAATCTTGCAATGATGTCTGACAATAATAAGAACACATCTGTTACTACAACTTCCCTGAATCCTTTAAAATACAAAGGCTCAAACCCCATTGGGAATGCTTCTGACCCTGTCTGATTTGCACTCCTGCCTCCATGTTCCAAGGACACAAATCTGCCATAATTGTGGAGGCAGTTCAGAGTTAGTGACATTCTGGCATTGGAGAACCTTGGCCTCAGTCCATCAGGGCTTCCAAAGTCTCCTTATTCAGTGAAGCTTCCCTGAGTAATGTCCCTGCACCACTGAGGCTTCTGATGAATTTTAGGTTCCCTCCTTCCTGAAAGGCAGCCTAGCACACAGATTATATAGTTCAGGAAGAGAAGTAATTTCATAATGTTATTATTTATTATGTTTAGCTAAAAAAAAAAGTTAGAAATTTATAATTCTTCCTGAAATAGCATGACTATTCTCTTGACAGCAAACCCTATGAGAACAGAGAAATATATGATATCAAAGTAGGATTTGTCCTGTAACTTCAGAAGTGATTCCTAACAGAGAGAGAAGGTGGGGTTGGTATAACACAAGAGTATTTGGGTAAATGTGACAGGGCTTTGTAGGTTTCTGTGATGATAGTTTCCCATTGAGAATGATAAAACAGTATATTCATATTGGTTTTCTTGATGGAAAGCTGATGAGCATGGCTGCACAAAGGGAGGGATGAAGCAGCAGAGAGGCTCACAGGCACCAGTTTCTCTTGGTTAACAAGAATGCAATACAACTTTTAATGGATTTCACTGGAATACTACTGAGATTTTGGGCTCTATCCTGACCCCATGTAAAGTACCAAATGATATGAATCTGTGATTGCATATGTCTGTGTTTGTAATGAGAGTCATGTTTATTTTTCTCAAGTTGTGCTGATCCAGCCCACAGACATTCTTGGCTTAAGCAGGGTGATGGAGCTCCCTGGCACTGACCTGCCTTGGAGCAGCTGGAGCCTCTCATACCTACACTTACCCTTGATGACTCCAACAAGCCTTTCCCTGTTCCTCCCTATTTTACGAGTTACATTGTTTGCATTCATTCTGATTTCTGTGCCATAGGTTGTAAAAGAGGCTGAATAATACCCTCAAAGAAACAATAAGGAAAAATAAAGGTATTTCCAAGTATATTTCTTTATCTCTTGAGGGATTGTTTATGGCACAATTGCCTGTTCTGGACACACTCTTGCCACCTGAAGAAAAGTCTCACTTTTTATTTTACTTCACATACTAAGTGCTATAATATGCACTAGAAAAATCAAACATACTTTGTAAGACGAATAGTCACAGCTGGGGATAAGGAATATAAATAGGATGACATCAAATGAAAAGAACTGATGATCCAACAAGGCTTCTATAGATCATGTTGTCTCTAATGTCAGGAGAATTGCAGATTAGTCTTGCTGCTCTTTATGAGTAAGCCTATTTATCAACTTTCTGGAAAAATCTAATTTAAGGTGGCACATTTTCCTTAGTTCTGCCACACTTCAAAGCTTATATCATTGGGGTTGGTCAGCCATTCTCTCCTGGCTGTAATCAGCATGTGAGATTCCCATTCAGGCCTTTCTCCATCCACCAGGTCTGTGCTACTCCTGGCTGACTCCGATAATGTAATTTTAGTTTGCTTGATTAGTGAAGTAAAAAAAAAAACTAGGAAGCCTTACCTTTTAACAACTTTATCCAATTCAGACTTAATGTTCAGAGAAAAAGAGCAATTTAAATTGCAAATGCTCTTTATAAGGAGCTGGATTTCTATAAAGTATAACTTAGTCATGCCATAGAGGGAGAAAATTATAAGTCCTAGAAAAAACCCCACCTTTGGACAAGGTGGATCCGGGCAGAGGCTTTGCTATTTTCCCCAAATAACCTACAGAAAGAGAAACTATTTTTATGACAGGATATAAGAAATGTGAATTTTAACAACTCTGGAGAAAATATGCAGGAATATAAAAATTCGTAGTTTTGCTACCATGTACTACATTTTTAACATGATGCTTTATATCCGAGTCACAAAATGGATTTGCGTACATTTATATTCATTCTTGAAAAGCTAAATAGAGCTCAGGCAAGTAAAACAAGCTGTTTGATATTATGTTCTTTTTTTTTTTTCTCCTTTCACTTGATGTAAGAATACCTTAGCATATTATGTCACATTAATCTTATATATGTAAATACTTTCAAGTCAGAACATGTAGTGTGAGCATATTTTATCAGTTATTACCACTAAGGTTTTTACATATATGAACCAAAAAAGCAGCTCTGTGTTTATCAAAATTTAAAGTAATTTTTCTCCTTTAGAATTACTTAAATTGATTGGGATTCCTCTGTTTCTATATCAGAAAGCATTTAACTGTGCATTGATTAAAAATTTTTTTATTATTTTGTGAATCTGGCCGATTTAAGTGCGTAGGCAATGATGTGCAAGATAAAACAGAAGGATAACGCAGTATCTGATGGTAACTTAAATGTAATAAAATCAGTTTTGCAATTGTCTTCACTAGCATATTCTCATAGACAGGCATTTTCTTAGGCATTTCAAAATGCTGCTGTTCTTACAGAGAGCTTTAGGATAAATCCACATAATTCCTGTGCATGACATTTTGAAAAGACCAGAGCTGTGAATATCACACCTGATTGCTTTTAAGTCAAAAGCTTTCATGTGCAGGAAATAATGTTTCAATTAAAAAAAAAAAGAGAGAAAAGAAGGTCATTTGACATTACTACGTTGCATTCAAAATCGTGTACAGGAAAATTAAAGCAATTTCAATAGGCTGCTGACTTGGAGCTCAATAGACTTAGGCATTTGCATTACTTGTTCAAAAGGTTGATAGGCCACAATTTTAGTATCAAATTACTGCATCAACTCTCAGAACAATCAGTCTCTTGATTTTTTTTTTTATTAAATTTTGTTACTGCTGTTTGCTGAACACCTGGATTTATCTTCCGTTGTTCCCACTTCAGCTTTGTCATCATGTGGTGTCTGAAATCTGTAATTCTCTCTACTATAATTTCAACTGTGAAGATACTGTGTAAGATTGAAAATACAAACAGCAGGTGGAAAGAATTTCTACACATTACTATGGTGACTTGGCTTTTTTCTTTTCCATGTGAACTGTCTTTGATATACAATTAAAGTGTGTATATATATATATATGCACTTGTAAGATTAGTGAGCATTTTAATTTTTAATGCTGCATACACTCTCTGACACTTCCCTGGGGATTCAGAGGAAATCCTTTCTCCTTGCATAAAACTAACAAGATGCATTTACCCTAAAATTGCCCTTGAAATAGATACTTTTTCTAGTAATATTTAGAATAATTTCTCCCAAATGACATCTCCTTTACTGTACAGTGCTTGATTGTAGAATCCTGAAATGCAGATTTGGGTTTTGCTTACGGTTGGGTTTCTTTACAGAACCATCAAGAAAAAGCATTTGCCATGTGAAGATTCACCATGTAGGGACAGATTTGCTGGCTGCATAAAAAGCATTGTTCTTCTATGGATGACCTCCTTGCACAGAATGATAGTTTTATCCTTCTCTACATCATTATGTTTGCTGTACAAAAATCCTGCTGTGCTACATCATAATAACATGTAATCTTCTTGCTCAGTTTAGCTGAGATTTAAGGAGCTGCTGTTCATGGAAGCAGTTTTCTAAAGTCTGATCTATAATTTACCAGAATCAACCAGGCAAAAGAGCAAGAGGCTTTATAAGAGGGATACAGCCCTTAAAACTCTTAAATGAAGATTAGTTTAAAGTTTTACAATCCGGTACAGAACCATCTGGCAAATCTCATGTCAGGCTTTGTTAAACCTCTGAGCTTTCCTAGTATGCTGTAGTTGTTCAACCCCCACCCCACACCCTGCCTTTATCTTTCATTCCTCTGCCTCCTGCCCTGCACCCTCTTTACTCATAGATATATTGGAACAAAAGAGGGAAATAAGTAAGCCCAGGGCTGATTTTTCTGTAGGAATAGTGTAAGAGCTGTGAGTGCTGAAGGCTGTGGGTGAGCTGCACCTCTGGAAATCATGGCTGGCTGGATATGCATTAGGTGACTTACTGCATCTCTGAAGAGGTACCTGCAAGATAAAAGCTGCCTGTTGGCAGCAGCATTAGAGACTTGCTGGGTCAAATTATGGCTTTTGAGTCCAAGGCATCACTGAGAGGATGTACAGACACATCACAAGGCATCTTGATACTGTCAGAAATGGAGGTGCAGTTTTTACTGCCAAAACAGTGTAGAAGTTGTCAGTGGTGATTCCAGACTGCTGTTTAGTGTGGAAAGCTGATTGTTTCCATTACTACTGAATCACATCTTAGGGCTCTAGACAGTGGGTTTCTCATTGATGCTTCCACAAAGGGGGTTTATCTATATGTTTATTTGCATTTTTGTCCTTTACTTCTTGAATACAAAGCAAAAACCTTCCCAAAGGAATCCTTACTTGATTTCAGCTGTCCTATGGCTTTCTCATATGCTTACATATTTATCTAAAGCATGGAAACTCAGAGCAAAATAATTTTTTTCTTAGCAATCTGTTAAATAAACTTATCACTGAAATTAACCCTTCTGTTCACCTTTCACATGAAGGATGTTAAAAGGCTGAAGGAGAGGACTTCAGGAATCCAATTACCTGAAATCAACTTAGAAGCAAGAAGGAGGCATTGTTAATGGAGATAATCTCCTTCTCAGACTTACAGCATACCTCTGTCTCAGTGTGATAATAAAGACATTCTGCCTGGACAGTAAAATCGCTATACATGACTTCCTGATTATAATGGGGGACAGAAAAATAGTCAAGTGTGCAGTTCCTGTCTAAAAATGTAGCTTTTGGCAGACAGACAGAAGTTGCCCTAAAATAAGCATTTGGAGTCCCAATTGACAATGCAACATAGATAATATATTATTTACTAAATGTCTTTTGCTGTTTGTTTCCTAAATTTCACTTCAAGCCATATAGGTTTTTAGCATGAAAGACAACTAAATAGAACGCTTTTTCCGCTCTAAAGTGCAGAAGTAGAACACTTGGAATCAGATAATCTTAATGCTGCTGTAGCAATTTTGTAAGGCACCAGAGGAAAATGCTTTGTATTATCTTGAAATTTCAATCTGCTTTTGCTTCTCACAGCAATCAATAACCATTAGAATTACTGGTGGTAGTATCTGTCTAGATAATTTTAAGGCTTTTCCAGAAATCAAAATAGGTAAACCAAAATTGTCATGTTGTAACCTTCTTTTTTTTTTTCCTTTCTAACCATAGTAAATCCAGATTTCTTTGAAGAAAAACAAAACCTTGTCAATAAAAAAGCAGAAGGGAATGGAGGTGATATCTAGCTGAGCAGATCCAGTAGTTAGCATTAGAATAAAAACTTTAAGGTCCAGAACAAATTCCCTTTGCAGCATGGAAAATGACAGTCATTGAAAAATTAGGCATATCCATGGGTCAAGTTACTAGAAATTTTTATGATTCCTGCTCTGGAGGCTGAGGCAAAACAATTAAAGGTAACTTAACTTCTCTCCAGCTAAAAGGGAAGGACTTTACCACTATTTTGGAGTATGTGTGTTGTGTTAGAGGGGCTGCTGGCAGCTCGGGAGTTGGGGCTGTAGGAAGTGAGGGGATACAACAGCCTTCCCTCTTCCTCACTCCCTTCCAAACCCACACAGGGGCTGGTAGGGCAGGATCTCAGACAGGGGGAGCTAGACTAGTACCTCTGGTCAGGGAGAGAATGGAATTCAGTCTAACAGAGAACACAGGCTGAGAGACTAAACAATGTCTTGTCATGGATCATCCAAAACTGGGCAGGCACCAGGAGCTGAGTGGGGCAGGAGCAGGATTCCATCAGAAGGGGCATCTGTGACCAAGCACTTGTCAGATCAGTTTGAACTGTCTCAGGTGCACCAAAGATTTCCCCTCATGTTTCAGAGTGAGGACCACTCTGCAGCATCTTAAAGACCAAAATGAAGTCTGGCTTGAAACACTGATTTGCATAACCTTTAAAATCTATTTTGCAGTTTATTTTCTCTGGTAGATTTTGGAAGCCTGGATATTACCTGTCAAGTTGTCATAAGTAATCGTATGTTTGGTAACTTATTTCTTCCAATAAACAACAGAAAATTCTCATGATGAATTTCATTTTTCTCTTAAAATATATTTAATAACTACTTTGATTAAATATTAAAGCTTTCCTTTGCTGCTATAATTAGACAGAAAATTCCAATTATCAGCAAAATATTTTGTGCACAGTCTTTTTACTACCTGGCTATTAGTCTGGACTTTATTGATTGCTAACATCATTGAGCAGGGCAATTTCTAGGTGGTCGGGTGGAAGACTGATGAGACTTGGCTGTATGATGACTCAGCAACCCCAAACTTCTTTTATATTGAAAATACCTGAAGATTGGACTTTCTGTGGATAGACAGGATTCCCTGGCCTTGAGGGACAGTTGAAATTGTTGCATTTCCCGCTGGGCAAAAGGGAACACCGAGATAAAGGAAACCTTTGCAGCCAGCAAGATCCTGTGTGGTTTCCTGTCTCTTTGCCTTCCTCAGTGCCAGCAGCACAGCAGTGATACAGGGTGGCAGGTAATGATTCAGACCAAAGTGTGTCTCCCTCAGCTCCGAAGGGGGGTAGATCTGGGAAGGTGTTGGATGAGTGGCAGGAACTGAATCAGTTGTCCAGATATGCCCTGTGCTCGTGGAAGGGTAGCTGGCTGTAACAAAGTGACAGGTGGTTCGTCAGACATGAAAAGGACCTAATTTATTCCAGAAGTCAAGCCTGCCTGCTAGAGAAATTGTAATTGGTGCGTGTACAGGAGCTAAGGGAGCTCTAATGGCACTGCTGAAACCATAATGTAATATCCAGGTTGAAATCATTCCATCTTTATCTCATTATGAGCACGATTTTCTTCTATGTGTGAAACTTAAATGCCATATTGAGGAAGTGGAGGGAACATAAACAAAAGACTGAGGGCACAGTCTATTGGTTCCTCAGAAGGATTGTAGAAGCTACAGAAGGCTGTAGGAAGATGCTCCAAGCAAAATGGGCAGATAAAGGCTTCCAAAAACTTCCCAGTTTTAGTAAGAGCTTCTTTATCTGTGCTGGAAGAAAGAAGCTCCTGGGAGAATTGTCTCTCTTTATCACATTACTCTTTATAAAAGAGAAAAGAGAACTTGTGGATAAGTGCTACTTATGTGGTCCATTAGCAATGTGTGTGTATCTCAGCAAGGGGTAAATAAAGAGCTTTACGCTGGAAGTACAACTGCTTGTGGTAGCAGGTAGTTCAGAACAGGTACTCACACTTGGAAGCTGCCTCTAGCGAGCAGTCTGAGCAGTGGGTCAGTGTCAGCTGTCCTGGGTGTGCTCACAGCTGGTGTGGAACATGCTTTTCCAACCTGAAAAGTGAGAATGCAAATATGCTTCAAGGTTCTCAGTGACAAACTACATCTGGATGGTGCAGGGGCTTTCATTCCTCGAAAGAGCTCTGAAACATAATTGGAAAGCTGGAATGAGAGCTAGAAAGATGTTTCCTATGGAAAGAAAGTCTGTAGGGATTGAAGGCAGTTACTGCTTGGTTTTGTCCTTCCACGTGCTCTGGGGTGCAGGTTGCTGCACTATTTTCACTCGTTCTGTGGCTCATCCCTACTTTCTGATGCTTGACTTCAAGGTGAGGTGAAAGGGTCTCTTTAGGTGGTGTGTAGGGGGAGCAGTAGGAAGTAAATGGTGCTGGTCAGTAGGAAATTGAGCACTGAGTACTTAGAGTCTTCTTTAAGTCATATCTAAGACTTAGAGCATGAGTTCCAGTGTTACTCAAACACTTTAAGAATTGTTTCACCTAAAGGAACTTTTGTATACATTTTGCATACATTTTCTTTATGTATTCATACATTTGATTATTCTTTTTTCTTGCTGCTGCAATATAGAACTGGACAAATGTATACAAAACCAATGTGAATTTCCAAGAAAAATGATTTCTCAAGAAAGAGTGTGATTTTTAATGTCAGTTCCTGGCAGGTTACCCCATGTGGAATTGTTATGGTATCTTGGCACTACAACTGATATGTTTAATAATTTTCATTATGTGTTTGGGTCCCTTTGATGCTTGATGATTACATTTAAAGCAAGATTATAAGGTAGAAAACATTTGCTTTTGAACACATGAAAAACACAACCTTCCCTTTCCAGATGCATTCATTTTAACTCTGTTTAGCATTCACTAAATCTATGGTTATTTCTTTTTTCTTTTGAAATGCACTTATTGTTCTATTTCAAGAATGAATTGTGTCCCATTGCTACCCCAAAATATAAAATAACAAAAAAATGGTAAAAATGATTGCTTGTAATCTACTATTACAAGCAATCCAACCTGCCAAAACACAATTGCCATTTAATAAGGTGGTTTTTTTGAAAGAAGTGCTGTGAATGCTAACTGAAGTTGCCCACAAATTTTGTATTTAAAAAAGTCTTTAATTTTAAGTGGCTGTAGTTTGCTAATGACAGAAATTCCAATGGCATATCTCTCCCTCTCTTTGTCAGTCCTTGCATGGGCATTCAGATTGCTCTGATGTGAGACCTGGATAAGATGATATTTGTATTACATATTGTCAAAGGCCATGTTCAAAGGGTAGTACATTAGAAATGTTGTATTTCAGGAGAAGGAAAATCCTGGCACTGCTTAAACAGCGTATTTCAGCAGAGGATTTTTTTTTTTTTTTGAATACCACTATTTCTGTTTTATGACAGAAAAAAAATTAGAAAGAAAATATGAGGCTTCTAATTTTTACAACAATGTGCAAAGTTTGTTCCCTTGGAAATTCATATGGAGAAAATTAGAAGAAGTCAGCATCCTATTCAGTGTTCAAAAATCTTACACATTTATTATTGAAGCAGAACAATTACAGATGATAATGAGTAATTGCAGGATGTGTTGGTATTATTTAAAAAAGGAAGCATGAAGAGACAACAAGTCTTCTTCAAAAACTAGTTTAATCTCTTTGATTACATAGACTTTAGGTTTGGGGTGGTCATTCTTGAAATATTCCAAGGGAGTGGAAAGTCAAGGAGACAGGAAGTTGGTAACTGTCTTCTGGCTCCAACTCTGAAGAGCATTAAGGAAAGGCAAGGGCTCTTATCCAAAAACATGACCCCACATCCAAGTGATGAACCTATTTCAGTTAGTTACACTGTAGGGTGTCCATTGAACAGAGCACAGCCTGGGGAGGAAATGACAGAGTAACGAGAGTCAAGCTCTCTCTGAATTTCTGCTGCAGAACCTTACTCTGTTGGCAAATAATTTTGTGTTTTTGCCTGAATTTTTACCTATACACAGAGAGCAAGGTGTGTACCCTTTATCTTGAAAACTAAAGCAACTCTATAAAGTTACTTTTCTGGGAAAAAAAAAAAGAGACCTACAGCCTACTCCAAATGTATGCAGTCATGATATGTTATTGTATGGATTTTGTATCTGTTTTGTTTCCTCAAGAAAAATTGATGCTGAATGTTGACTGAACATGTAACTGACACATGCTTTTCTCTCCTAAAAGCACACAAAAGAAGTGGGAAGGCCACAGACTCCTTTGAAAGAAACAACCTTGGAGCCTTGGACTCAACCACAGGTAGGCTGGAACTTTTCTGATAACTTGTTTTCTGTAATGGTGGTTTCTGTCAGTCTTCATGGAATAATCTGCAAGGGAATCTTGCAACAGGTTACTCTGTGGTTCTTAGCAGCACATGTTGAAATGGTTTGTTTGGGTGTTTAGCTGCCCAGATTATTGGTAGTGCTGTTTTAGCTGAGCATCAAGGGAGAAATGCCAGCATTATCTTGCCTTCAGCTTGTGTTTCATATATGCTTAAAAATTTTTGCAGAACTTGACAACACAAAACTACTTTAGTAGTGTTATTGGTGCATCAGTAAACTGTGAACATCTGGTGGAGAAATAAAGTGGTAGAAGTTTATTTTGAAATCCTAGAAGTTAGGCTAGTTCTAGAGGCCTGTTTACTCCCAAAGGCTGGGGCAAATACAGTGTAGGAATTTAGAAGGAGAAATTAAAAAAGCCCACACCTGTGTTCCAGATACCTTTGTTCATGCTTGGTGGCATTTTTTTTAAATTAGGGGCAATGCTGACTGTGCAGGCTTTCATGGGACAATCTGTACAGCTGATTAAAATATAGAAGCTCTTAAATGGTCAATTCTCCACTGTAGTCACAGATAGGTGGTACTTATGTTTGTGCATCTCTGCATGCAGAAAGATGGTTATCTATAAACACACAAGCCTTGTGTTGTAGGGAAATCCCTCAGCTATTGCCTCTCCAAACCCCAGGATCTTCCCTCCTTCCTAACTAAAAGGCTCCCAGGTGCAGTGTGTGCCCTGGCTGTTCCCAGCATCTGGATGGCCAAACCTCCAAAGCCTCTCTCCAGGCAGCTGCTAATCACAGCAGTTAAGCCTCATCGATCTGTGTCTGCAGTCAATGATGTTTATGTGCAGGACTGCAGGAGCTTGCTGTGGTCCACACTTACCAAGAGACAGTAACTCTTCATGTGCAGGAACAAACTGTTGAGGGAAGTGTCTGGTTCCAGCAGTTACTGCAGAACAGCTGATGGATCACTGTGGGAGGGATAATGGGCTCCTCCCGTTTCCTTGCCTACAGTGCATGCTGCAGAGCAAGTAGGAGATGGAGGTAGGGCTGGGCTTTGGGTTGTTGGCATACAGGAGAGAATTTTGGCTTTCTCCTTGTGAAAGGAGTCATTGAAGCAGCTTGATGCCGTGATTGTCATTTACTGGGGCACTGGTGCATGAACGTGGGTGACAGAGGTGGGCTTGTGCAACCATGTTTCCTTGCTGGTTTGTGTGACTGTTGCCAGCACCCTTGTCAAAGAAATATCCTGTTACACTGTCCCAGTGCTGATGAGAATCGTTGTTCTTCCTGAGCAAACAGACCATCACCCTGTTATCTGATCACTTTTGAAAGCTACATTTCCCGCTGCTTTACTTAATGACTACAGAGATTAAAATGCATGAAATGTTTTTGTTATTCCTTTTCATTTTTGAAAAAAGAAAATAAAATTTGCTTTTTAAAAAAGTGCATATAAAGAAGCTAACAACAATATGCTTTTTATTTTGTGGAGAGAAGAAATGTAATCAACAAAATAAAAAAACTGCTGGAACCATTATTGTAGCAGAAAATTAAATTAGTTGTTAATTCTTTCGTGGATGTAATTCTGGCCTCTGCAAATCCCTCCTTAGGTATTTTGTATAAAGTGAGTAAAAATTCATGGCATGGATAAAAGCTTTGTCTATTTTATGAGCAACAGGTAAATGATCCAAATGGTGCTCATAAAGCAAATGGTTCCCAACTCTAAAGGAGGGAAAATGTATTTAAAGGCTGCTAGAATGAACCACGAGCAAAGCCAACTCCTATTTACAAAAAGGTGTTATTTCCATGAAAGTTTTTGATCCCCCCACACCACACACGAGGGAGAGACTCACTACTTATGTCTACTTAATAGTAACAATAAAAAATCATTACATTTGCTTGGGCTACTCACAGCTGTTCAGTGCTGAGAGAGGCTGTGGGATGTGTTTCGCCAACAGAGAGCGAATGGAATAGCCCAGAGCACAGTCTGGGTGTGCAGGACCAAACAAGCAGTGAAGCAGAAAGAGCCACATCTGGCCCCTAATGCCAGGAGGTGAGAGCCTGGTACCTATTAGCAGCAGGGCAATTTCACACAGAGGTTACAGTCTGGGGAAACAAGAAATGGTGCTTCCTGTGCCGAGGGAGGGAAGGATTCCTGTTGCTGACAATGCCACGGCTCTCACTTGCCTTCTCTGCTCGAGGTCTGATCTTAGAAGCAGCCAGGGAGCTGGGAATTTTGAAACTGAGTTCTTCAATTAGACAAAACCCAAAGAACTGTGGTGCTTTGGCAGGCTTGTTTCTGCTTCTGTGGTGGGGTTTTTGTTCTTGGTTTTACAGTTTTGTTTTTTGGGTTTTTGGCTGTGATTTAATAAGTTCCCAGAGCAATATGACATTGACAGTGTGGGAATTCTTTTTTCATGGCCCTGCCTTTTAACTTGTAGTTTTCTGCATCTTCCTCTGTGGACTCAGTGAATGGAAACTGATGTTACTGCCTGGAAAATAAAGTATAAGAGACTGGTTCCGATAAATTTGGGACAAGACCTTTGCAGATAAGGAACACGTGTGGGAGTAGTTGCCCAAATAGACTTGTTTACAAGCTTTATTTAAATGCTAAATGCCATGTATTCCTGTGGTTATGTTTTTTGCTGCTTTGCCTGATTAAACATTTTGCTGATAAACCCTGTCAAGGCTGTTCAGAGCTACTGCAGTTAAGATTATGTATTTATAGGCTGTGTATTTATGGTCAGTTATAACAGGACAATTTCAAATCAAAGTAATCTGTGATTCTTCAAATTTTTGAAGTCACTGATGCTGTCTTAAAATCTGAAGTTTGTATGGTAATGGCATGAAATAATATTGATAACCCTGATTCTGTATTAGAAGCAAATTAGCAAGCTGGGGTTTGGTCTCTTCTTCCAGGTAACAACTGACAGGATGGGAGGAAATGGCCTAAAGGTGCACGAGGGGGGTGTTAGATTACAGATCAGGAAAACCTCAAAGTGTGGAATAGGCTGCTCAGGGAGACGGTGAAATATCACTATCTCCAGAAGCATTCAAAACATGTGTGACTGTGGCACCTGGGGACATGCTGAACACAGTGGTGCTGGGTAAATGGTTGGACACAATGATCTTAGAGGTCTTTTCCAACTTTAACCATTCTATGATTCTGTGATTACTAGGAGGCTGCATTTAGAAAGAGAGAATAGGGAGTTACCACAGTAAAAAAGAACAATGCTGAAATTTATACAGCTTAAAAGTGCAGTAGTGGCAACTAGCGAGGTTTGCCAGCATGACAGGTACAGCAAAACTCCCACTCTTCAGTTGCAGAGTATTTCTGATTTAATCTTTTTTTATTCATTCCTGCATCACTGTCTATTATATGGTTTTCTGAAATACTGCATAGAAGTGGTTCCTAGAGGTGTTAAACAGGATAAAATGTGAGAAGGTGGTGTTAGTGCTGTGGCTTTTTATTTGTTTATTAATTGCAAGAACTCCAAGTGCTTTTAGTCACTGAAGATAATGGCTAAAAAGCTAGGATACAGTTGCATTAATCTTCCTGGCCCAAATGTAGCATAATTACTTTAATGAACACATTAATTTATCCCCTTTCCTGACTCTCTTCCTTCATCACAGTTCATGTTGTCAGTGGAAACTGAGACAATGATGACCCTCTCCTCAAAGTTCTCTGGGAGGGTTAAATATCCAAGGACTAAGACTTGTCAGGTTCAGGTAGTGCACATTCCTGTGTGTGTTACAATGAGCCACATCTCACACCAACGAGGCTTTATTACCCCCTGGTGTAATGGTGGGGCATTGCCACAGAACTGAGACTGACCAGCAGGAGCAATAAGACACAGACCAAGTGCAACCATTTGTCTCTCAAAAGTAGGAGAGGAAAATAATTTGTTTCCTCTTCTGAATCCATAGTTTTATTTTCTCTTTATTTGTGTGCAGAACACAGCCCTTTTTATTTTTTATTTTTTTTTTCAGAATTACTTTTTCTGGAAAGGCAAAAACACTCAGACTGAAATCTAATTACAAATGATAGAGTGCAGTATTTTTCTGCTCAATTTTAAAGAATCACTTTATAATCTTGGAACAGTGGATAACAACATCACTAATCCAATATTTTAACAGTAAATACGTTTGATGATGGGAATTGCTACACTAATCTTATATCCCTCCACAGTATAGTTAAGAAATCCACAGGGGGTTTTACTAATCAGTTTTTGTAAAGTAAATCAAGTCATGTAATTCTCGTTCCCTCTAAATGCCCGGCAATGAAGGCAGAGCCATGTGCAGCACTTTTTGTTCTTTTCATTGGTTTTGTCCCCTAATCTGCAGCCACGCTTTTCCCCGAGTATGCAAGAGAATTCTGGAGAGAAAAGTCTCCAAGCATCTCTGACAGAGATGTCTTATTAGGTGAGCTGGCAATTCACCCCATTCCCCTCACCTGCCGTGCTGGGAAGGGATGGAGCGAGTCCACCTCCTGCCCACGGGCAAAGAGCTGCCAATAATAAACATAATCCAACCACACTTGCTGCTGTGCTTCTGATACATATGCTTTAAGGTACCTATTTAGACCCTAATTTTACTGAATAGTGAGATATATTGCAATATAACTCGTGTTTTTGTCTTGTTTTAAGAAACAGTCAAAAATATGTTTCTCTTTTTAAATTACAAACAGAGTGTTTTACATTATGAAGAAATATTAGCAACTGTGGTTAAATATTTGAAGAGAGTCAACTAATAAGAATTATGTGCATATTTTTTCCCTACAGTCCATGGATACTGAATTATTTTTCATGAAGTCCTGGTGTGCTCTGTTTGCTTAGCTCACAGCTTCAACCTTTAGGACTCAAAATCAGTGAAAGTTAGAATAAAAGTAAAGCTTTATTTCTGATTTGGTGTCTTCAATACAAATGAGTCACCTAAATAGATATATATAGTCTAGTTATACCCAAGGTATATTCAGTTTTTAGAATCTGTGTGCTCAGAATATTCCCATTTTATTTTGTGCCTTAATAAATTTAAATATTCCTTGAACATAGTTCTTATTTAATGGAACTTCAATTGTAATCCTAAATGCTAACACAAAAGGCTTGGTAAATTTGAAAAAAAAAAAAAAGGCAGTAATAAAAGACCAGATCAGAGTAGAAGGTGTGGGGAGAATTCTAAATGCAATTAGAAATGCCTACATAAATATCTGAACTATTTTTGAACACTCCAATCTTAAACTGTGATTTTTTTATCTCTTCAAATGGAGGCCTCCCAAGCTGGAAGCCAACTGGAAGCAGACCATTGTTTTGGTCTGATTTGAGTACCAGCAGGAATGAAATAGCATTTTACGAAAAAACTTAAGAGAAAAGCACACTCATTATTGCACTTTGAAAATAATTATCGTGAACGCCATAACAAACACCTAATCTTTCCAGCAGCAGCTAGTACAGTACCCTGCTGCCAAAAGGTACAAACCTGGTTCTCACAGATAGCCAGACTGTTTTATATTAGCTGTGTTAGAGGTTGTAATCTGTAAGGTATTCCTGACATTCTGAACAAATAATGTATCCAGAAATCAGGGTACAGTTATGGAAGATAACTCAACGGAAGGGCAGCTTATGGAGTGGAAATGGGTATTAACCTTTTCTTGTCTAGTGATCATTTTCCTTGATTCCAGTTAATATGAAATAGAATACCACCAGTTTGCCACATTTAAACCAGTATATCAGCCTGTATTAGGCCATTCAATATTAGGGAGTATTTAACTGTACTAGGGAGTATTCAACTGTAAAATAAGGAAAAGTTATTACAAGATGTTTGCAAATAAAATCTGAATTCTAATTAAATAAAGACTTACTCTGCAGCCAAGGCAGGGTTGCTAAGATAACCTGGCCAATAGGAAGAACTCTAATTTTGCTAATCCAGTAAGATTTCAGATAGACTTTATATGTGTACACATATATATGATATGTATTTTTTCAATATCCAGTTTTGCCATAGCATATGGACACTGGAAGTTAATCGCTGATGTAGCAGAAAAGTCACTTGGAAAAAATAAGGAAGGAAAAAAAACCACAGGCTATCAGAGTTGTGAGCATTGAATTTAGTATTGATTTCAGCAGGGGAGACCATTACAAAAGCAGAAAATAATTCCTATTCCATTTATGTTTGTCCGTCTGTTTTCCAGAGTGGTTCATGATTCTATGCTAAATAAAAACTCTCAGTTTGAGCCAATATACGGTCCTCTTATGAGTTAATTAAAATAAGTGAGACCTCTACAGACAGTTTCCATACAGTTTCCTCAGTCCCTTTATGGGTGTTCAGCTGTACAGCAGCAGGAAACCTGTTACTTTGGGAGTTGTATCTCTGAGGACAGGCACTCGCATGTTCATCTCTGTCAGACTGTTCTGTGTGTTTTCAGAACCCAAATGTCAAAGCTGCTGAATGGAAAAATCAGCTATAGTAAAGGCTTCAGGTCCTTACTACATTAAAGTATTTAAATCTTTTCTAAATCGTTCACCGAGACTTTGAAGAATATCTTTCCTGTTTGGTCCACCATGACAGTGATGTTTTCTGCCTGATTTCTTTGGCTCACACTGTTAAGTCTTTTTCTTCCTCTTACTTCTGTCATGTCAGTGTTGTTCTAACAGACTTGAACAGCAGTATAAAGAGGAAAGAATTGGTAATGGGAGCAGGGAGCTCAGCTGTAGAGCATCACCTGGACATTCAACCCAGTGTGCCTGAGAACAGGTAAGCCCAGAAGGCTCCTGTCAGCGTGCATCAGACTGGAGCTGCAGGAGGGAACTGTGCTGCTCAACACAGGAGGTGATTTATTCTCCATTACCTGACGCTGAGTTGGAGGAGATGGGTGCTCAGTAGTGAAATATCCAGCGACACTGTTTAAGAAGGGCAGGCAGACAGCTACTCCTTCATCCTGGGAGATGTACAAAACCCTGTCAGTGTCTAAGTAAATCACACAGACCTGCCTTCAGAAAATGTAGATGAGATTTCTGAGGTACTTAGTTATCCATGGGGGCGCCCAGAATGTCTTTCCTCCCCGGGTCTTTCTTCTGCCATCATCCCCATTTGGCGAGACGTCCACGTTATTTAGGAGAAAGCTCCGAGTAGCAAAATCATTAAGTTGCATTGGAGTGTAACTTACTCGCTCTGAGCTGTGCTCAACATGCATAAATCTTCAAATGGAAAACATAAACGAGTTGTGATTCATTGAGGTGTCCATTTTTCCAGTGTCCAGTCTGCTGTCTCTGGCAGTTAGCTGTAATGTGAGGCAGGAGCTGTGCACAGGAACAGATCCATCCTCTACACTGCGGATGTATTCATGCATCTGGGAGTGAGAAAAGTGGTCTGAAAAGCTTTTGTTATGCATGAACATAAGATCTCTCTGTTGTTGTGTTTTTAAATCTTAAAAATTATATTGGCTTCAGGGTGGACCTTTGCAAGGAGAGTGTTCGAGGGAAAACTTTTGAAATTTTTGGGTTTTCAACTGTCAGCCAATCTCCTGAGGTTTTCTTCCCCTTCCCACCCCACCCCCCAATATTTTAAGGAAATTTGTAACCATTTTTTCACATTGGCATTTTTGTTTTGTGGTGGTATGGACTTTTTTTGTTAGTTGGCTTTTTTTTTTAGTATAAGCTTTTACTATGTTTAGTAAGAACATTATGTCTTCATTCCTGATGAATTAGCGACACAAATTTTATCTTTCTGGGCAGCAAACGAAGGCACTGACATAAAGTCTCGTCCCAGGCAATAACAGAAGTAGGCACTAAGTGCATCATGTGAGCTGCTCACCTGCAGAAGTCCATCCTGGCCGTAGTTCTGTAACACTGAATGTTTCACTATTGGTGACAAGAGATGAAGGCTGAAACCCAGTGTTGGGGGACAAATTGTTCACAAATGCTGCTGGGGCCCCAGTGCACGCTGCCCAAACTATAGCTCATACATCTTCAGGGCTGAAAACAGTTTTTGATTGAATTTAGTTAACTGAAATGTGGTATTTCACCAGTCCATTAAGTTATATGGTTATTGTTTTGTGCCCGTAGTGGAGATGGTGGCTCACCAGGTCACTCGCCCTCTCAGGCAGCTTCTCAGATGCAAAATCAGTTGTTTTTCTTGAAGGATATTTTATGGGCTGATTAATTTTTTGGCTGAAAATTATTGCATATAAAGCAGATCCGCTCCAACCCAGTGCCCCAATGGCTGTATGGTAATGGGTATTATGTATCCATTCAAAGCCCAAATGAGATTAACACCACTGTTCTCTCCATCTGCCTTAGAGAAAGAATCCAGTAAATAACGAGGCATATGAGGGCAGATTATCACATTATATTCAGCATTTACAGTGTGTTTATTAGTTACTGCAAGGAGACAGGCACCCAGTCAGAGGGAGTAGGTGCTGCTGTGCCACTCAGAGTGCCCGTGTTGAGTTCTTTTAGCCCAGAGCAGCACTGGCTTTCAAGAGGGACATTTCTCACTCCTCAGGTTGTACCTCATGAGTTCACTGGCCAGCAAAGCTGCACAATGCAGCTTGCTAAGATTTTATTAGTTTTCTTCACCTAAAAGGGATTGCAAAATAGGGAGGCAGTAAAAAATAAAAGGTGTTGTGGAGACTTTGCCTATTCTGACACCTTTTGATTGCAGATTCTGATGCTGAGCTGGGAGTGTCAGCCTGACCACTGGCCTGTGTCCCCTGATCTACATCCAAACGTGTGATGTGTAGGGAAGCAAGTGTGTCCTTTCATAATTAGTTCAATAAATAAGACCTTCCAGATGTCTTTTTTTTTTCCTGTGTCACATGTTGTCCCATTTCACATTTCTGCAAAGCAGGAACAGTTACTCATTTTCAAGCCATACGAGTCCAAGCCATTTCTGTCCATCTGACTGAACCTCTGTCACTGTCCAACAGCACAAGTCTGTGTAATGGTTGGAGACAAATTACTGGGAGTCTCAAAAAGATGGAGGCCTGGAATCCATTGCTGCTGAAATGATGTAACCAGCCTGCAGGCTGACAACTTGGAACTAAAGGACAGAGATGAACAACATAATGTATGTGATAATTCTAAAAATGCTTAAAATAGGTTTATATAATACAGTATTTGCCTTTTCGTAGGAAATAAAGTATTTTGGTTTAGCAACTAACTCTGCCTTGATGATGGAAGGTAGTTTTTTGGTATATATCATTCTTTCTATGTATGAGCCTTCACTTGGAAGGTTTCTACAACATTCTTCCATGCTGTTATGAATACAAACTGTGGTTTTTGCTGGAATTTTACAAGCTGGTTCTAACTGATTTATGTATTAAGTTAAATTAGGGAAAATGCCATTAGAAAAGAATGCCAGACTCTAGATAGTAGATGTTGGTGCTGCAGATCAAGACTATAGCTGGGAAAATGATGACCAAAACTTTACATTTTGGCTGTGTTTTGAGATGCCTTTGTGCTTTCCCAAATGCTGCAATTAATTGTTATGCACTGTGCTGTTTTTCTAACTCTAACAGATACTAGAAGTTTCTCATACTCAGAAAAGAATTAATGTTGCAAACTCTGACAGTGGTTGGTGTTTGTAGTAGAATTTATCATCTCTGAAAAGATGCATATTCTACTGCTTTGTTTTTAAATCCATAAATTTTCACAGTACTTTGTCATGTCATGATTTTCACTGTATATCTGCAATACAGATGGTGTAAACTCTGAACCGAGGCAGAAATTGCACTTTGTTTTATTTGTCATGCCCTCTCTTTGTGCTAGTGTTCTCCCTCAGGATTTTATTTTAAATTCCTCTTCACTCTTCAACAAAGATTCATGCTAAACACTCAAGTTGCCACCAGTTGTGGAAACTTCTTCTCCCAGGGTGCCCACAGTCAATCATTGCAAAGGCCAGGATTAGTTGTAGGTACTCATTTGTTCATAGTTGAAGCTGTTCAGGGCAGCATTGTCCTGATCTGAAGCACCAACAATTCCTAAAGCATTTGCAATGTGGGGCCATTTTTCGTACTGAGTTTTTTACCTGGTAATATTCCGTACTTACATTTTCACTCTCCAAATTTATGTAGTTCTTGGGTCTGTGGTTCAGATAACATAAAATATCACCTTCTTTCTGTTGTACATTCAGTACAAAGCGTACGTTTGCAAGTGGATCTTGAACAGCTTTCCAGCTGTTTTGGGGCAGCCCAACTGTGGATTATGAGCATCCAGTCCCTGGTTTTACTGCAAAAGAAACCCAGGTTGAACCTGTAGCAGCACTGACCAGGGGGAGAGTGAGAAGCTGAAAGAGCATGTGCTCTGCTCTGCAGTGGAGATGTACTGAGTTGTTTCAGGATGGCTTTCCACAAGGATAACAGACACTGCTGATGGATCAACATGAGTACAGAATGCTTTCAATGTGGATTCAGCCTTTTTTTAAGTATTTTTCTATCTCACTTCACACAACACTGTCTGGCCAGACTGCCACAAACCAAAGGGTTCTTGAGCAGGTATGGCAGCGTGGGCCATGTCTGTAACCAGGGTGAACACACTGACAGAAATGCATCAAGTAACGCTGGCTCTTCTTCTGTTTGTGAATTTTATAGAAATAATTTAAAATATGAAAGTATTACTTATGATTTGGTATCTTGTGCTTTAAAACCAGTGACTTGTTTTATTTTGAGAATGCCATTACTTAAATGGCAATTTTGAGACTTTGTTGTGGTTTTTTGTTTGTTTTTTTTACTTTTCTGAAAAAAGGTGCAACCTCTATAATCAAAGATGAAGGTTGAAGTTGTTTCTCCAATGATGTTGTATTTCATTGGCTTTTCCTTTCCTTTTTCTTTTACTTTTCCCTATAAGAAAACCTGATCTTTACAGTTATCCTCTGTCATGTACATGTTACAGTTTTTTCCTTCCAGGTTTTATTTTTGAATATTAAGAATCATTTCACAGGATCAGTTAGGCTGGAAAAGACCTCTGGGATCATCAAGTCCAAGATCCATAAAATTTTGCTTTCTACAGTGGATGCTTATGATTTATATCCTCTGATTTTATTTCCCTGTTTAGCAGCCTGTCTGGGAGGTGATGGGACAAGGCAGGCAGGTCTCACTGAGAACAAGGCTCTTGGGTTTTTTGAATTCTCATTGTTTTTTCTTTAACTGTTTTCTCATATGTGTCTAACACACAGTTCTTTGTCTAAGTAAAAGTAATGATGCTTTATGATCTGTTTCTTTCTCTCTATTTCACGATTTACAAGTGCTATGACTTGGAAACATCTGAACATTTCATTTTATTTTTTTTTTGAGGAGAAGCAGTGAGAGAGACTAGATTGCTTGCTTTCTTTTTCAGAACACAGCTAAAACGCCAGGCTTCTGGGCTTGGCAGTTTTACAGCAACTTGATAAAATAGTGATGGCACGATTATTTTTATTTTATCTTACTTCTTTCAGATGTGCTTCCTTCAAAATTGCTTCTTTCTTTCATATTTGTGGCACTGTGCTCAGCAGCGTGGCAGGCTGTTCACAAGCCCTGCCAAGTTGGGGATTTGAGAGAAAGTAAACAACTCGGTTGGAAACATGGATAGCAAGTGTTGTGTAGACTCTAAGAAGCAGAGATATGCTGCTGTATTATACAAGAGTTCACTTAATGGAAAAATGCTGTTTTCCCCTTAGAAGAAGGAACGACTCTGTCTTGCTGGCCATTGTAAAGTAAGCCAGCCGTGCCCGACAGCTGCACTCTGTGCAGGCAACTTCTCTATCAAGATTTTTATAGCACTTTTCTTGATTGAAAGGAAAAGGATTTTTGGCCCTCAGTTAGAAGAGAAAACGATATTTGTAAGGAATAAAGCTGCATGCTAGAACTGCCTAGAGAGAGCTGACAGGAGGAGCTGGGAAATACCTGTGGGAGCTGCAAGATGGGCAGTTATCAGAGTCTTTTCCTTTATGTAAAATAGTTGCTCCTCACATATTCCTCAAATATTAGTTTACTTACAAGTGATATTTATTCAGTCAGCTGCAAATCCATTAGTGATGCTTTACCAAACAGTGTTCTCACAGATTTTAGTTTTTGCAAACAGGCAGCATTTAACTCAGCTGCTTCTCAAGTGATTTGTGTATCACTCCTGCCCTCCCAAAATTACCAAACAGCAGTGAGATGGAAGACAGTTCTTAATTATCTTCCTAGAGAGGAGGTGGGGCTTAACTTTTAAGAAACATCTTAAAGACCTTTTCTAGTGCACTTTTCCTGAGGAACAAAGATTACTGGTTGAAGGTTTCCCCCTCCCGTCTCTTGCGTGCTGTTCCCATGCAGGCTCTCACTCTCTTTTTTATGTCTCCACATTCTGAAACAGATGAAGCTCAGAATTATTACTTTTTGTTTCTTTGTTTAAGTCAGTCCCATAGCTTTGTGAAGCCCTGTGACATCTATATTAGTTTAAGGGATTGCAGGTAGCTCATACTGTGTATTTTGCTGAATTACTTCACCCCTCCTGGCAGCATACTTCAGGTCTTCAGGGATAAGTTTTACCTACGGCTTTCCTTCTCCGAAAGAACTTAGCAGAAGTTGCTATCATTAAATTTTCCCACGATATCTCTTTGCTTTAAAAACCTAGGAATATTTCTGACACTGCGCATTTAAAATGGTGTACATCAGTTGCACTCAGAGATCAGAATTATTGGAGGGCATAACTTAAGTTGCTGGAAAGTATAACAGCTACCTTTTTGGACAGGAAAGTTTGTATTCCACTTCCATAGTATTCTTGAGAGATCATATTTTTATGAGGTGAGCACAGGTATATCTTAAATGTGTTTTAATAACTACCAGGACACTTATACTGGTTCTTATTCAGTGATCTTGATTCTCCAAATAAACTGAATTCCCTTAGAAGGCAAGGGTGGCAGTGAGATGATTAGGAGAGAGATAGAGAATGAAGTGGAGATAGGTACAGAGCAGCTTATGTGATATTGTAGACAGAGACAAGGCAAACCTGTGTTGGTGTGTGGGAACACACAAAACAGAGAGTACAGCAGAAGACCAAACAAACACGGCTGCAGAAAATAAATGCTTCTGAATTAGTCTGTTTAGCTATGATAGATGCCTTGTCAACCTGCTGCAGCTAAAAGCTAAATACATGAGTTGGAGAGAAAAAAAATCCAATTGAACAAAATCAATCATTGGGGTGTAGGCTATTAAGTGTTGACAAGTGGTAAAGGCTGGTTATACTGCTCTAAAACTTTGGGGGATAGCAAAGCACCTTTGAGTAAACTTACACTCTTTAAATCAAAAATGAAAGTTTGTTGTTTTCCTTCATGGCATGATATGTCAGGGGCCAGTATTCTCAGCGAGTCTTACACAGTTGAAATTACTGGTTTACTGAGTTCTTTATATTTGTGACCTTGAGATCTTGATCGTTACAGTCTCTGCCCCTGACGGAATGGCAGAGTTCAGAAAGGGTTTAGATTCTGCAACAATAAAAATCTGAAATTTTAGTTAACTGATGAACAATAATGTTTACACAAAGTAGAAGTCAGGTAAGTGATTAATTTCATTCTATAGGGAACAGGGTGCAGAAAGTTCACACAGCTCCTTCCTTTGTTTTTCTTCTACAGCCCAAGAATTCACCACACAGTTCCATGAAAATGCAAACTGAAGTTCTAAGGAGGCAACATTTCAGACTCTTTCAAATTGTTTTCTTAAAAATAACAAAGCTCACATTGATTTCTACTTCCCCAATATGTTTTAGACTATAACGTTTAAATTGTTTAAATTTATATAGCAAACAGGGAGAACAGATGGGGTGCATTAAGTGTGGAGACACAGAGCTTCAATTGCCTGTTTCCCTGTGCATTGATCTGACTGTGTTATTTGGTGGTTCTGCCGCTTTCCCAGGGCTGAGGACTAATGATCAGCACTTGCTGGATGAATGAAAGGGAGTTGGTAACCAAATTTAACTGTGACAGCCTGCTGTCCTCTTATCAGTGCCTAGGAAATGCACTGCTTATGCCAGTCAATGTTAAAATAAACTGAGGGGTATTAAGTGATGAATAGTAGTCGTTGCTTAAAGGTTTCACTTGGTAGATCTACAAGGAAGAAACAGAAAAACAAAGAATAAAAAACTGATGTGTCTACTCCCATAGTTGGTGAGTTTTTCAAAAAGATTATTTCATCTCCCTTGTAATTTGTATCCTCTTGCTGTTTTTTCTCTGAGATACAGTGTTGGGGTATCATGACATATATAATACCTAAGCCTTTGGCACATAGTCTGGCAGCTGGATTGTACTGAATGAAATAGCAGGTCTGGGATCCGTGAGGGAAACTGCTTTTGGTCCCTTCTAAACCTCTTCTGATCTTTGGGTCAGCTTTTATAAGGTGAGGGCAGGTGGGTGTAAAAAGTACTTGCGTAAATCATTATTTTAGTATTCTTCTGAAAGTTCTTCTGTCAGGGTGTTTGCCTCAGAGTTAGCCACAGTTTCCTAACACAAAGAAGAAATTGCCTCCAAATAAAAGCACACTGGAAACGATCAATCTTCCATAGCAGTAAGCTATTGGAACAGAGAGCAAAAAGTAATATTGTATGTTATATGACCTATTACTGACTCCTAGGCATTGCTACAGAGAAGTCAAGGCTTCCCTGTGCAGTGGAAAGAACTAAATGTAAACCTGCTAATTAAACCAAGAAAAAATTAATGTTATGGCATGTTTCCTATAAATAACATTGTATGGCTATGGCAGATTTTATGGGGAAATTAGGGCCAAATGAAGAAATGACACTGCTGCTGTGTATGTGGTAGTTTGCCTTAGAAACAAATAACAGAAAATATTCTGTGATGACCTTACCTGCTGCAATGGGACATGAGGTAGAGGGAATTTTTCAAATGGCAGTTGTGGTTGTAAGGATTTTCCAATTTAATTGTAGGTGCTGGTGAAGTTAGCAAGGAGGTGCAGAAATGCAGACACCTTTTGCCTCTGTCACCTGTGAGAGTGGTAACAGCCCATTTATTTAAGATCTTGTTATCTTTAGCATGTTACTAAAGCTATGATTCGAAAGGCAACTCCGAAACACTGAGGGGGAAGAGTGGCCAGTGGGGAGGTGGCCCAAGAGAGGACCCCATGGCAGGGCATCTGTCTGCTGGGCATCCAGATATCCTTCCCTGAAGATGTTGATGTGTGTCAGGATGAAATATTTACCATCCCTGTGTGTTGAATGGAATTAAGTTAATTTACAAGACTACTTCAAACAAAGAATTTCTAAGCTTGTAATTGGATTTTGTATTTGTTAGAATTCTTTTTCTTCTGCTGGTTGCATTGTTGAGGAAATTTTGTTTTCTTGTCCTAATTGTTGTTCAAGAAACCCAGATTAGATTTTTTTCTTATAATGACTTTGGATATGCAAAAGAGTAAGGAGGCTCAAAACATTTCTACAAGGCAAAAACAAGTGGAAGTCTAGAAATTGCTTAATTCCTTCCAAAAATTTTAGCCTTTGTTGTTTAAATTAAGGGAACTGAGATAGTTTAAGGGCTGTTTTACTAGTAAAATCTTTACTTTAAAATAGATCCTTGATGTCATGCATGGGATAAATCATAGCAGGGGTTGTTTTGACACTCTGGAGTGTTGTTATATTATGCACTGGTTTCCCAAGAGATCTTAAAATTTAACAAGCAGAGGCCAGTGTGAGTAATGAAATGAGGCAGCAGTACAGCCATTTCAATTACACTTTTATTACACAGCCATTCTTCCTAGAGCGCTTTATACTTTTTCCAATGCTTACTAGAGTATGAAGTGCTTCGTGTGAGGGGAGCGGAGCTCTGATTTTCTGACTAAGTGGACAGTGTGATTTCAACTTTCTTTGACAGCAATGCTGGAGCTGCAGCAGCTTCAGTAGCACAGGAGAGCGTAGGGAAGAAGGGATGCTTTAATTAAATGGCTGGGACCCTGATCACAGAATTATATTATTTGATAATTCAGTAATATTGTTAGGAACAGAGGTTTAGGTTTCTCTGTTTTGTTTTGAAGATGATGTTTCAAATCTCTGGTTAACAATGATTTATTTTTTTTTTTCTCCTCCCTGGTAGGGCACAACTTTAGTATTAATCATGTTCCTTATCTTTTTTCACTGCTTCTCTCGTAGTTATCTACTTGTACTATGAATTATTCCTGAATGTTTATTTCTAATATAGACTATCATCTAGAAAGGCTGTTAAATATTTTGAAGTGTTGTTAATGTAACTTGTACTTTTGATTATGAACATTAGTTCCCTTTTCATGCACAGACAGTAACAAGCATGTTGTTGTATGTATAAATATGTAGTAAAGATCCGAAAGTTTAAACCATCTTTCTCATTTTTTACATTTTTAGGGAGCAATTTGAAGTTACCATAAGGGATTATATTAAAATGATTTTCCATTTAAGACTGTAATACCAATACCATGCAATGGAACTCCTCTTGGGTTACACAGGACATTAAACAGCTTTTGTTTCTATGGCAAATTTATCATGTGGCCTATGCTTGCTTTAGGTTACATACCTAAGGGTGATATTTTGTGTGCCCCTTGAACCCTCAGCACGGTCATATGGCCTCTTCTAAATGAATAACCAGCTCATGTGACACCAAGGTGAGGGGTTCACTGGGCACATTTTGGACAGTGTTTCAGGGGGGAACAGGGATCACCACAGCTCCTTTGGCAACTAAACTGCTGCACATATTCCGGTCAGGCTATGTGTGATTGCGGTTATTAAATTCCCATCAGAATATACCAACTTTCATTCTAATACAGCATTATTAGAAATCTCCCTCAATGTCTAAGGTAATTGTTAATTTAGACCACTTGTGTCTTTCTGATATTAGCAAGAAAGGTCTCTATTTTTCCTCCTTTTACCAGCAGCCCTGTTAAATCCATTCACTGAGTGGATAACGATTACAAGTCTCAACTGACAAGCTACAATTTTTTCAATTCCTGAAATGTCGTTTGTAATAACACCAGTGACTAGCACAGCACCCCTACAATACCTGTGCTATGAGGGAACTCTGATTAGGATTTCAGCTGGTACCAAGGGGTGAGCTTCTTGTGTGCAGAGGGAGCCTGTTTGGCTGCTATTCATGTCCACGGCTACTCTGGCCAGCAACGAATATTCACACTCCTCTCTCATAAAAGAAGTGAATGTGATGGTATAAATGCAAACTGCCTCTATTGACGTAATATTATTAAATTTTTCTGATTAGAAACAGATGTTCAACATTTCCCCTCACAGAAAGTATTGTCAGGCTGCAGTGCAATGTGAGCGTATGAGGGAAGGGGAGAAAATTCAATTTTAGAAAACGCAAAGGAAAAACTATTTTTCCTCTATTTGCTATTTCTGCTCTGAGAAAAAAAGTGAAAGAGGCTGGCAGAACTAGTGCTTGAGAACAGAGCTGTATCTCTTGGCCCATCTTGAATGTGTTTTTTTGTTTTCTTCAAAACTCTTAAACATGCTAGAATGTGTAGCATGGTGTAGGTTTAATAGTTCTGGTATAGGTGTAGCACTCTAAAATTCTGCAAGTTTATGAACAGTGTGATTGGGTACCAGGCTGTAAAGTTTCTGTGGGTGTGCTCAGACCTCAGCAAAGTTCATACAATTGTTATATTGGGTCATACCTTTTGTTGGGCCTTTGGACCCCAAATCCAAATGTCTATTGGAAGAGACCTGCAAGTGTGAGTTTTGATTCAGGAGTGACAGCTCATATTCTATTCACTGTTTGTACATACATAGACATTAATATCTGTTGGGAACTTTTATTTTCCCTTGTAATATCTGTGGCCTGCAGTTAGCTACTTATTATGTACCCCTTTTTTACTTCTGAGCTTCAAAAAGGAGCATTTTGTTGGACAAAATGAATATCTTGATGCAAAGAAGTTCAATCCAAATTGCTTGTCAGCAATTTAGCCAGCCATCCTGTTCAATTTTGGATGGATGACATACATCTCTACTTCCTTTTACTTTTTTTCTTAATCCTTCTCATATAATAGACTACCACAGTATAAAGGATGTTCCATCTGACAATATGCATACATATTTTCCAGGAATAAATTAGGGCATTTCCCAATGCTCCGGCACATCACTGTTTAATATAGGCCAATAGATCAAAGACAACTATTGTAGTTTCCCTCCTGGGTCTGTTCAAGCCAGTATAAATGTGACCCTTTCTAATATGTGCTGTGTTACTTAGAAAGCTGTGGTTAATCTAGTCAAGAATTTATTGAATTTGGGTTTCTTTAAAGTACATCTTTCTATAGTATGTCTAAATACCTATCTGGTTAACTAGTTAATTGTAGGTAACCACCTGGTTACCCACCTGCCTCTACCTTCCCTCAGCATCCTCCACACTATTGGACTATGAACCGAACTTACTACAGCCACTGGTAATTTCTCCTCTTGTGTATAGAGCCCTACAGCGATTAGCGATTAAGACAATTATTTAAGACAGAGAGCAGTATATGAAGGATCAAATTTTGACATATGGAATTAATCTCTGCAAAGTCACTTTCTAGTTCTATGGTCATATCTGGGAAATAGCCCAGCCGTCCTTGTGAATGAAACCTGTATGGTTTCCCTCACCATACAAAGAGAGTGAAATTGCTCTGTGTATTTAAGAGAAATAAAGAATGCTGTGTGTGTTTGTAAAAGTCTGATTGGAGCATATGAACCACTCTGAGAGATTCTTGTACATGAACAGTATTTTATCCAAAGTATGAAACTTTGTGAGCTTTGCTAGAAAATAATTGATTGAAATGTTGCATCAACTAAATATTAGCATAATAAAAGTCATGTCACCTCTGAATTATCAGAACCTTAATATGACTTTAAAATCTTTCCTAGCATTTAAGTGATGCTGTATTACTTTATTGTGAAATTATTATTAAACCAGAATTGTGGGAAAAGAAGAACAGAATATTTTATTCTGTTATGGAAGTAAGAAGGAAAAAAAAAAATAGCAAAATCCTCCTTCCTTTTTAGCAATATTCCAGGTTTAGAAGGTCAGAAGTTTTCTAGTATCTAATATCTAGTTCTTAGATTAAGAAATGATGGAAAGGCAGTTTTGTTGTAATATACTGTAGGAGAAATCTGGAGCAGCCATGGTCTTCTGCCAAATTTGTAACCCAATTTAGAGATATGTCTGTTATGTCTAGTTTCTATCTGGAAGCTATTAGTATCCGATGTCCTTATGAGAATAATAATATTTATAAATAAATCTAATAATATTTACTGGTTTATAGGAAATAAAGAGGGTAAAGTGATCGATAACATTGTTTATTTCTGTAAATTTCTGTGACATTCTGTTTTCCATTCCCACCCAACTGTGGGCCTGTGAGATTCCTGGTGTCCACATTGTGGGATGTCACACCAGCTGCCAAGATTGATGTTCAGCCTTGAGCTCAAGCATTAACTGACCCAACCATCTGATTGAACAGTGCAGTGGAACTACACGGTGCTCTGTTCCTACTCTGTCATGCACTGTAGTTATTTATTATCCTCCCTTACACAATTCAGTGCTCTTCGGCATATGCTCAGATAAATTACATCAAAGATTAGTGAGGTCTTTTATTTTCCCCAGGAGGCTGAAATTGAGCATTGTGAAACTTCACCAGCATTGCTGTCCCCACCCACCTCCTGGTTAAAACTCTCAGGGTGTCAGTTGAGTAATGTTTGCTTAAATCAGCACTTAGAAAAGCACCTGCAATCAGAGTTTCAGACATATTCTAAGCTGACTGATCACAGAAATCACTTCTTTCTGCCTATAAACACGGTGAAGTGGTTGCATGCTTTGGGTGTTGATACAGAGAGGACTGTGGCACACTTGCTGTTTCTGCCTTACCTAGGCATGGCCTTACAAGTGATTTGTGATTTAATGAAACTTCAAGGAGCTGAAGTTCAAGGATAAACAAATCATTTATTACTTAAACAAATGAGATCTAAATTGCAGCTATTTTTCAACTGATACAGATCAGTGCAAAGTAAATAGTCATTTAGCTTACACCTTGTAGCTATGAGTACGTGAATGCATTGAGCAGAGGCTGCAGGGTGGGGAATGATGGAGACCTGTCATTCCTCTGCTCATTTTCTCTTTGAGGGTTCAGACAGGTCTGCAGCAGTCGAGGAAACTTCCTTTCTCTTCTTTCAGTTTCTCTTGGAGGGTGATGGCTGTTGAGCCTTTAAATTTTAGAAGAGCAGTTCATGCCAAAGGAGACAAAAGGGCCTCAGTCTTTCTCTTTGCTTGCATTTAATTTCCTTCCCTTGCATAGTTTTTTGATCTATGAAAAACTAATTATTCTTTTGTAGAATCGGATCAGTGTAGAAGGGAAAAAAAATAGCTTTGGATCTGACCTTTCCTGACATTAATGCTGCAGGGCTAAAGCAGCTCTGAATTTCTAATCGTTGGAATATTGTTGACCACTCTGAGTTCTCTTTGGGAAATAATCAGGCTATGAAAACGTGACCCATAAAATTTCAGAGGCACCAGTGATTAAAAGCACAGGGGAGCAGGAGCAGAGGAGTGATAGCAGTGACTCAGCTGCTCTATCACCTGATGGACAGTGTGGTGTAGGCGCAGGATGTCAGAGGTCCAACGGTGCAAGACAGTCCATGCCCAGAGGCAGACAGAATGTAGTTATATGATCTCTATATTGCATGATTTTAAAAGAAATATTCTTAAAACTCAGAAGGGACTCCTGTTATTGTGGTTGGTTGTTCCATTTGCTGGCAGAGATGCTAAAAACTCTTTCTTCTGCTTTGATGGCCAGCTGATCTGTATCTGTGTCTCCAGTGCTGGATGAGGTGATAGCTGTTATCAGGCAGAAAAGGATTCCTATTAGCAAGCTTGACCTTCACTGGAGCCATCAGTACTGTTAAGTTGTTGGTAATGACACACAATTGCTCCAGCTTGGTGCATCAGAGAATATATTTTCCTGACCCATTTATGCCTCTCCCAAGTATCTGTAGCATAGTGCTTGTAAAATATTTTCTTTTTCCTGTGCTTTAACTCTAATGATTAATAGTAAACCTAGTGATGAATGTGAGGGAAAGGCTGGCAATTATAATTTCATTAATCACCTAATAATTGGGGTCCAGGGCTCAACTGTGGCTTTAGACTTCTACATCCTAAGGAATTAAAGAGAAATTTCTATTAATCACCGTGTCCCAGCTGCTGACAAGGCCTGTTCTAACAATAGATCTAATCATTTCAAGATGCACTGCAATTAGTGTGAGGATGATAAAGGAGTTCATCATCTGAGCCAGTCTCCCAGTCCCAGGAGGCTGCAGGAAGGAGCCTCTCTATTACACCAATGATTTACCTCTGAATGCCATGCGCAAAAGTCATGCTTCCCTGGAGATTTATAAATGTTTAAAGCTTTTAATAAACTTAACCTGACTTATGGAGTCTATTCCAAGCTGGATGGTTGGTTGCATTGGATCTCTCTGGTGATTTGGGTTTGCAGTTGTTGGGTGGTGTGTAACCCCAGCTGGAAAAAGAAAAAAAAGGTGTTGAAATTAAGGATACAGTATGTTTATTAACTTGTGCATGGAAAAAACATCTGGTTGCAATTCCCTCATTGTACCTCAGCTTATTGATAAGGTCTGAGCAGATGTGTGGTTAAGTGGTAAATTAGAGAAGAGTGCTGTGCCTGATTTTGTGTAACCAAAGAGCAGCTTTGTGACACCACTAACAGCCAGTATGTCCAGCTATGCTGAAAACAAGGAAATGAATCTTAATCTGCTATTTCAGGCCTCCAGCTGATAGGAATAGTTTTTGTATAAATCTTCCAGAGAAATTCTTCGTGCTCACTGGCTCTCCCTTATCTGCTCTAAGTACAGAAATAAATGAAGCCACCAATGTGTGAGCACCATTATGAAAATAAAGATTCCACGCACAGAAAAATAATGAGTTTTCTAAAATATATCTGTGGAGATAAGGCAGAGGTATCCATGTCTGAGATACTCAAATGATGTAACTAAGGCAACTGGAATAATAATTTGACATCAGTAGGAAGCTGGTATAAATGGAATTTCAGGGAGTTGTATACATTTTCCAGAGATTTACTAAACTCTTTTTCTGGAAAAAGAGAAACATGAAAATCTGTTGTTATGGTAAATCTCTGCAAAGGTTTCTGTTTTTGAATAGAAGATTATAAGTAATCTCCTAAAAACTAATAGAACATTTTGAAAGGTTTCCACAGTAAACCTTCTAAGCCACAAATTGTGTATGATTTTATGAGTGATTCCATGTTGTGGTAGTCACGGGATATTGCTTAGCCCTTGGAGGTGCCAGGGTATAAAGCAGCCTTCCCCAGGTGTAGAAAGACTCAGCTAAGACCTGTTCTGAAACAAGGTTATTGAGCTGAGTGTGTTAAAGTTGGAGAGACAATGAAAAGCAAATGAATTTTGGATGTTGATTTGATGATTGAAGCAGACTAATCACATAAAGGACAACTAATCCTGCAGATCAATGTAATATTCTATATAAACACATAGGGAGCTACTTGAATCATTCCCATTTGAGGGAACAGTACTAGAGCTGGGCTTTTTCTGTATCACACCTTTATTTGGAAGAGTGTGTGCCTTACTCCTTCTCTGTAACCATGTGAAACAAGGATGTGGAGTCCTGTTGTACAGCATCAGGTGGTTCCTAGTGAATAGTGGAAGGAAACAGAAAAACTGCTTTGCTAGATGTCCTTGAACTGAATACGTGGTTTTGAAAAGTTGAAATAAACTCTTGATGCAATGATTTAGGTGAATTTCATCTGATTGAGGTGAACCTGAGTAGCTGAAAGGAATGATCTGAGATAAAGCACTTTGCTATTGAAATCAATCTTTGAAAATAATATAATTGTAAATAATTCAGTCAGTGAATTTAGCTTCCCTTTCAATTCAGCTGCTGTTTGAAAGCAAGGTTTTTTTCCTTTGTGTTATTTACTATTCCTGTTGTTTTTTATTTAATTCTGTGAGGCACTGAACTGTTTGCCTTGTTCGTTTGCTTCATTAAAATCAGATCTGAGCCTTTCAGCTCAGTTGGTGCTGCTGCCTGCACTGCTTGGTGAAGTGTGTGACTAAAGGCAGGGCTTGATGCAGCTTCTGAAGTTTAGGTGCTTAGGAAAAAGTAACACAAACTGTCTCTTCAGTACTTGGACTCATTGGAGCCAGAGGGAGCTGTACCTCTTTGTGAGAAGCAGTTAAATCCTGGGTTTCTTGGGCAGATTTTAAGACTTTTGCCCTTTTCCTTTGTGTAAGCAAGTGCCTCTTTTGTAAATTTTTCTTGTGCTGATGGAAGAATTTGGAGAGTGTTCCCCTGGAGAATCTGTACACACAAAAGTTGTTGCTTGGAGGCAAGGGGAACTGGTGTGAAGATTGCAGTGGTCTTCTGGATTCAAGCAAATTCGATTTTATGGGACATTCACTAAACTCGTATCAGAGTTTTTCCTCTTTCTGAGCAACACTCATTTTTCCACACACATTTGAAACCAGAAGGGGAAACATCAGGATGTTTTAAGAGCAAATGGACTGAGCTTTCAAGGTGTACCTTGAAAGTACCAATAAAATAACTCATAGATGAGTTATTTTATTAGGACAGGTAAAACAGGTAATTGCGGTCTTCTTTAATAGAGGCACATTGTCACGTGTAAGAATAGAAATAATTTGAAGATCATAAATTTAAAACTCTGTTGCTAATATTACACCTCCCCTTCCTCCTTTCTTTATGAAACGTTTCAGATCTTTTCACTGTATTGAATTATGCTATACAGGAAGTAATACAAGGAGATCTTAAAATTTTGAAGAAATTTAGCTCTTGGTTTTTATTTTGATTTATTTTTTTTTCTCATCAGTAAATGAAACAAAGGTCTTTTGCATTCTTGTTAGTTCATTGGTGTTCACTGCAAAACAATCACATACAGAATTCTGATCACTTTGAGTTCAAAGTTACTAGTCTGCAAAGAGATCACTGGGATGGTGTGTCCATGTAAGTTATATTTTAAACAATGGAAATCTCAGCATAGGCCAAATGAATGAACGAAACTGAATTTATATAACAGCATGGAAACATGAGGAACAGGAACACTGACAAGAAACGTTACCAGAAAAACAATTACTTTTTAAACTGTTTGCTTACTGTTAGTTTGACTTTGTTTTTTTTCCATGTGCTTCAAGTTCTTAAAAGGCTCATCTATTACTTTTTTACAGATATGGACATTTTTTTGTATTCTTTTTGGTAATGTTGATAGCAGGTTGTCACATAGGAGGAACTAACCCCAGCAACCAGTTTTGAGATAGAAAATAATCACCCTCTTCATGTTTGGTACTGAATTGTTTTTTCTTTGCTAAGGCAAATGTTCTTTTTCATCCTCTGTGGTGATGAAACAGTTTTTGATTGAATGTGTTTTGATTCAGTCCCAGTTTGTTAGACATGAATAGGTATATATGGTTTTCTGTTTCTAAGGGCTTATATTAAGCAGTACCTAAAGGTGTGTGCTTTATATAGTGGTTTAATACTCAGTAGTGGGACTTCTTTATATATTTATACTCTGTTTTAATTTATTTGGGAATGTAAAGAATATGCAATATAGAAAATTTACAATAATCTTAAAACAGCCATCTTGCTTTGCTGATCATATTGAAGATTAGAGCGTGGAAAAGCGACAATGGGAAAAAAACCAACAGACCTATTTATTTGTTCTTACAGTACTTGCTCCCTTTCCTCTCCTAATATAATTTCCTTCTTACTTTCTTTCCTACTCAGATTTTTATATATGTTATCTAAAAAATATAGTATGGTATTGCACCCTCAAATAAGGATCAAAACACCTCAGAATTACTCCTGAATTAATTTTCTTGCTGAGTGATGCTGTATACTGTAGTGAATGCAAGCATAAGTGTTTTTATTAGTGTGCATTTGAAATTGGCATTCTCAGGGCAACCAATTTCCACTACTCTTGGGGTCGTGAAAAAGGCTTCTTGTGCTTTGTTCCATGAGTACTATAAATTAAAAAATTTCCCTATTTGTCCCTTCCCTGTAGGGACTGAGAACAGCAGCAGCCGTGTTATGGCAAGAATTGTCATTTGGGATCCTGCTGGCAAATAAATATAGTGTAGCAAAAAGGTGTCATTACAATGACTCGCTTTGCCCAGGTTGTGAAAGGCTGTGATTCATTAGTACCAAATATATGCTACAGAACATGATAACTACTGCAGCCTGAAGTTTGACACGAATGAAAAGGCAGGAATAAAATGGATTTTAAAAAGGAGAAGGAGGGGGGAAGGAAGTCCTTCGATCATTGGTTGAAGATACTCATTTTCACTTGACATTGATAAAATGAATATGCAGTAAAAGGAATATGCAATAAAGAGAAGTTATGTGAAATCACTATACAGATGAATATTAGGACCAGCCAATATTCATAAACCTTTGCATAGGATCCTTTTATGTCCTTTATTATTGTTCTTTCAATGTATCTCCCAGTCATAGGATCCTCAGCTTAGAAAAAAGACGTGTCATACAATTTATATGACAGATTTATGGTAAGCAAAAGATTTATAAGTTTTTCCTTATTTTATTTTCTTTCTGTGAGAAAATTTTGCTTTAAAACTTGTCACCTGGAAACAGTTTTGGGTGCTTTAACTTGGTTCAGTAAAGACAGTCCCTTAGGTCTTGTGGCGCAATTAGGATATGAAATTTTTCTTATGAATGATGTAAAGAATCTTTCGTCCCATTTACACCAATCCATCAGATCCCTAAAACTTCTCTTAACAAAGGGCAGAAGGATAATAATTACTGGTTATAGGATGGATTTGTTTAGACAAGCAGGAGAATATGTTTCATATCCCCCATCTTACACTTAGATTGACTTTAGATTCTAGACCTTTCTCATTATTCCAGCATATTTAATTTGCTCTCTCAGTAAACTTTGTTGACACTTTTTGCTTGTTGTAATTTAGGCTTTCAAGTTCACCTTGAGCTATTGCTGCATACCAATGGAGGAAATGTTTCCAGTTTTTAGTTTTATTTTTGGTAGAAGGTGTATTTGCAAGCAGGTGTAGTGTCCTTGTATAGGATATCAGGTCTACAGCCTTGCACATGCCGTGTTTTCTTATGATGTTTTTTAGCAAGAAATGTTTACTTTTTCTTTTTTTTTTTTTCTGCTGGTGCTTTGCTCTAATGTGGAATTTGTCTTATGTTTGATAGAGTTTGTTTTCAGTATAGGTACCATCTGTGGAACAACTTGGCTTGAAACTATGTTGGAGAATATACAACATTTTCAATAAAATTAATTCTTATGTCAAGACATGGCCATATTATGGATTGTAAATTTCAATTTTACTACCAATTTCTGCCAGATTGTCCTTGTCCCTCTGTGCAATCCTCTGTTGAGCAAAATACTGTCATTGTTATTCTTTAAATAGTATAGGGGCATAATTTCAGTATTAGAAGGGGAAAGATGTCTCAGTATTTCTTTCTTATTGTGTTTTTTCTATTGTTCCTCTCTGCAATGTTTTTTACTCACTCTTTACAAAGGTGGCATTTCCTTGTAAATGTAGTATCTTATTATATTCTCATTAGCATTCTTTTTTAGTGTGTACTGCAGTTCAAGTATCAGAGGGGAGCTCCCTTGCCCAATTACTGTCATTGCTTACCTGAAGACTGTTATAATATGGAGTGGTGTTATTTATCTGGTCATAAATGCCGTGGCAGCTGGGAGCCCCAGTCCTGTACTAGGTGTGAGAATCTTTCCATTACTGAACTTTTCTTAAATATTTGTGTTGACCTTAACTTTCTCCATCCTCAGTGAAGAGGTTCCCATAAAATAAAGGTAGCAGAGCCATTGCTGGGCAACACCTTTACTGTTGAGACCTGTTTTGCCATTTGGGTCTGGCAGAGGTACCTCTTGGGGCACAGGGAAGGCTGTGTGGTCTGGCTCTGATCCTGCCTGAGGGGCACATCCTATGGAAAAGACTGGTGTCTTTGGCATGGAACTCAACAGGAATGTCATATGGGGCTTCTGAGTGGTTTTGTGACATGGAAGGTCTTTACAAATCAGCACAATCATGTGCCTGAATCTCAGAGATTCGTACCAAAATGTTTCCATGGGCAGAAGTGTATGTTCCAGACGATGAAGCTGAGAGTGAAGAGAGATAATGAACTCACAGACAGTTTTTCCTACGTCTGTTCCCAAGAAGTGTTCCTGGGTTGGATTTGCATCTCTGTCCAGCAATCACCCGGTGAGAGAAGGCTCTTCTCATTCCCCTTTTCCTGCATTTGTGTGCAGATTTGGATTTACAGCAGTGCAATTCAAGCACAGTGAAGGGTTTACAGCATGGGAACCACACTTGAAGCCCCTGAGGTTCAAGGGTGTCCTGTTTACCTTTAGTATGTTATTTCTTAGCTGCTCTTGTATCCTAACTGGAATCCTAGAGGCAGTGGAAGACATGTGATTATATGATGATGCTTTATTGATGTAGTGCAGCACTTCATCTGTATTAGGCTGTGAAATGATGGTTAGGTGACCACCACGGTGCCTTCAGCTGCCTGAAGTCTGCTCAGACTTACCCAGCTGACAGAAGTCTAATTTCCAATCTTCTGTAACTAAGTTCAAGTAGCTTTATGTACAGAACAGCACAAAGATGATTCTGCTGTGTTCTGCCCCATTTAATCTTAGACTGACAGCAAATGGGAATGACAGACTTGATGTCTTGAGTTCCCTCTGGGATGTAGCTCCTTTCCAGGTTTCAGCCCTATCCTCTTAAAAAACATATTAAAGCTGTACTTCTGTGGTTTAGAAATGACTTACCATTGATTTGATATTTTGATTTTTTTACTATAGAAGCTGTGTGAAGAATATCAAGCCACTAACTCAATTTTATAAAAGTATTTGCTTAATGTAATCAGCCTCAAATGAAGCTACACTTACCTTTTCCCTTTGCTGGAGACTCTTTCAGGCAAAGTGCGAGACATTATGGGAGGATGAAGATGAACTTTTCTTTTGCCCACTAACCCCCAGAACAATGTTGTAAATATGTATTACAAGCCAGGTAGTTATTGAAGCCAAGGTGAACTAATTCTGACTAGATGTTCAAACCAAAATGTCAATCAGCTTGATCACTGCACCTCACCGTGCTCTGCTCCCAGCAGATGGTCTGATGACACACTTGTGATTTATTAGCAAATGTGAGACTGTATTGATTTAATACTCTGTCTGTTATACTGCCTCACTGCTGTGTGGTGAAGTTTTGCCTTGGAGCATGACCTCAATGAAGCCAGCTTTAGGTCTAAACAGCACAGATATAAATCATATGTCTCACAAAAACGCTCTTAAATGTTGACTAGTAATTAAAATTTGCATGGAGATGGGTCTATCTAGCCATCCACACGAGCTGTTTTATAGTTTCATATGTATAGTATATTTGCATTATTTAAAATTTAAGCTCTACACCTAGTTTTGCGAGGGTATGAGCAGTCCTCATTTAAATTGGTAAGAATCCATACTTCAGGAACTCTTTCAAAATTGCGTGACTGCTAATTTTACAAGATTTCAGGAGAGAGGTAAATGCCTAAATACCTTTGAGGGCCTAAGAAGAACTTTTTATTTTTTTTCTTAAAAGTGTTTTATTGCTTATTTGAAAATTCAAAACTTGCTGGAATTTTCCTCTTGAGCTAAGGAAGTCTCAAGCTTTTTAAAATTGAAAAAAAAGTTAGGAAGGCACTTTTCCCATTACCTTAGAATTAATATTTTATTTATATTACTTGCATGAAGTGTTTCTCCATCAGTCTGAGATCTATGGTCAAGTGTATTCTTTCCATTTAACTGCAAGTTTTCAAGATTCTCTGGGGATGTGGTATCCAATATTTCTATTAAAAGAGAGCACAAGCAACAGAGTGTGACTTCCCAAAGGAGAGCAGAATGAAGTTTGCCCAGATTGCTCTGTAGATTCAAAAGAATAGGGGACAGGAGAAAGGAGATGTGAGATTTGTGTTCAGTTAACAGCAAGACTTGGGCACATTGGTGACCTTCAGCATGGGTCACTTGTCTTGGGGAGGTCACCTGTGTAGGTGAATGATTTAACAATTTGTAACAATAGAGGGTCATGTAGGTCCTTACATTTCCAGCCTGTGGAGACTGGGGATTTTATGACGACACCTTGGCTAGTGCTCCTCTTCATACTCTTGTAAAGCACCAAATTTCTCTTAACCACACTTGAATTTCTGTGTTTGCAGTTAGGACATTGATTTTTGTCTCTGAAGGGTTTGTTTGATACATACCTTCATTTGAGTTGACAGACATAAAGACAAACCCTATAATTGAAAACCCATAATTAGTATAAAATAGTTAACTATCCCCAGAAGTTTTCAACTGAGACATATCTTTGCATTGCATCAGAGTTTATCATTGATGTGGTGAATTAAGAATTAGAAGTTGAAGCTTCTAAGTGATATCTTCATGAATTATGTTTCCAGCCTTTAGATGAGAATAAGCAACATGTATTTCTATGAAATTTGCACACCGAGTTCCTTCATTGGAGAAGAAAGAAAAAGAACCTTATTTATAGCAGTCTTCACTGGCTTAACTGTTGCTAATTGTTGTCTATTAGTTAATGGCAGAGGTAAGATTATGGAATTAAACCAATAGAGCTGGCAATTTTTCACCAGACAGTGAGGATTTAGTGATATTTTGAAAAAAGACAGTAAACAGTAATGGATAAATGACAGCATGGATTAATTTGAGTGGAATGGCCTTTCTTGCAGGTATGACAGTTTCTGAATATTAAGTGGACATTTTCTAGACTTGGATTTCTGAAGACGTAGTTAAATTAGACTGTAGAAATATTTAAAAGGCAAGATTATAGATGTTTTTAACAACAGTTTCCCTCTACTCATATCACCTCCACCTTTTTGGATCTGTGGTGAATAATGTAACTGTGTGGCACTGGAAAATGCACTGTGTTGAACAGTTAGGAAAAACTGTGTGAAAATAAGGAACAGGAAAGCAATGCAAATGTAGCTTGTGCTAAGGAGATGTTTGAAATAGGTCAAGTATAGGATGATGCCTCGTGCTCGTGAAGTCACCGTATCTGTGAGCAGACAAGTATAAATTTGGGTAAAAATCTAACTGCTTCAGTTTTATGTTTCAGTGGTAACTGGGAGTGATGTGGGTTGGCTTTTTGTTCTGGCCTGAGACGTGACCATACCTGAGAAAATCCTAGTTATGATTGAGCAGAGTTATAAGGATTTTCCTTGTAAAGTTATCTACCTGGTACTTCACACATACTGTGTGTGAGGTTTGAGGCCTGTGCAATGTGTTTTAATCAGATCTGAATTAGGTAATGGCTAGCAGTAGTAGTAATCCAAAAGTCCAGATGGCTCTTTTTGGAATATTTCTGGATTTTTTTGCGTTATGGGGACCTTGTGTCCTCTGGGATAAGAAAGCCCCATGAAGACGTTCACTTCAGATTATCCCAGTGCAGTCCTAAGAGAGTACATAAGACATGATGTTGCCAATTTCAAGAGAATTCTAAACTATTTGTAAAAATAAATAAATAAATACATAATATAACCATATAATTACTTACATGTCTACCTATCAACAGTTAAAAAATACAATTAACTGTCAATTATTTATTGTGCTAATCGGGCAGCTATAATTATCTCTTTCTTGAAAATGAGCTAGTTTCTTCTGAAATTAGGATCTTGCTAAAGATTATAGAAACTCTTCAGACTGAAACTCATTTGAAATAGGAAATCCAATGTTAGTTACGTGTGATTGAAGATAAGAAATTTTTCCCAAGATCCTTTTGTTTGATATAAATGTGCCGATTTCTGTGAAACAAGGGGTTTAAAGCACTAAGACTTTGATACTCATCTTGTGAGCTGTTTTCAATCCTACTTTATTTTCCCACCAATCATGTATTTCTCGCTGTTTGGAAGCTACATGCAGCTGGCAACATCACTTTGAAATATTCTTATATTAAAAAGCAGCGCACATCGATAAAGGGAACTACAGTGATGTTAATTTTCAGTTTAACCGTGCCAAAAATTAGTGACTAAGAGCTGGAATGTAATGAGAGGGGCTCTGAAGCAAACGTGGTGATAAAATGATGATGGGTTTGGCCTTTGCTGCAAGGGCACCTGACAGATCTCTGTCGACGTTACCACTGAAAGGACTTGATCGATCCTAAATTAGGCTTGTCTTGCTTAGGTCTACAGACTATTGCCCTTATTTTTCTATGGAGAATAAAGGTTTTACAGTATGGTCAGCTTTTCACATGCATGACAAATAGCAGATGATTGGCATAAGCTCTGTGTCCTTAACTATGGAACTGGGAGAAAAATTCAAATAAAATATCACTCTACGAAATTAATGCAGCCAAAGTAATCTACTTTTCTCATCTTTGTAAGTAATAAACTAAGCTGGAATGACTATAAAAAGGTCAGTCAGAACTGTTAACATCTGGTGGAGTCTTTGCAAACAAATATAAATAAGAGACCTGAGGGACTGGTGAGCAGCCTCAGTCATCACCACTCTGACCATCCCAGTGTGCTATAGTTTTGTGAGAGTTATCCACAGCCAAAAAGAACTGGAGAAAAATGGGCCTGGCATCATCACAGCCTCTGGTGTGCCCTGCCAAGTAAAATGAAGTTGTTTGGTAAAGACCTGATAGGTAAAAACTGAGCTTAAAATAAATGAACTAATTTGGCGGAAAGTGATTAAGAACCACACGGGTCTGGAGGGGGTTTATCAGTGGGAATTGGGCTAATTTGGTGGAAAGAGCTTCTTCAGAGGGCATTGCTTGAGTCAGAGGAGGGCACAGCCTAATACTTCTGAATTAATAATGTCTGAAAACAGATTTGAAATCCCAGGTGGTTTCTTAAATTAGTCTTTTGTTTAAATAAGGTAAAAAATGTATTTTTATGTGAAAGCTGACCACTAGGGAATTAGAGTAGGAAAGAAGTATTCTCCAAACGATGTATGCTGGGTTGATGCACATCTATATTGAAAAATATTTTTGGAAAACAATACACAGAGATATAAATTGTGACTTGATTTTGGGATGCTGATTAATTTGGTGCTCAGTGTACATTTTCCAAAAAAGGTTAATGAATCTGTTGAACTGATGAACTTTTCTTAATTAATAGAAGTTTCAATTTTCTCAGAGCAAGGGCATTAGAGAAGGGAGCAATGGATATCACACAAATAAGCACATGTTCACTGTGGTTTTGTCAACTAAAAATACAGAGAGGATTGAGTTATTTTACTGCCTCTATACAAGACATTTAATGAGAGAATCTGTTCATGTATATGTAAATATGTGAAGATATATCAGGTCTCTCTCCAGAGTATTTTTACAGGTAGAGTTGAGGTTTTGTCCTTCTGAGGCTCTTTTCCTCTGTGTAGCTGTTTCACAGAGGCAAAATTCCTATGAGGAAAAAAAAAATCATTCTTTTAGTTAAATTGGCCTATAGGTCCTGAGGTGGAAAGGTTCCTGCTCAGCACAGAGGCTTTTTTTCACTCACTAATGTCTAGATTGCCCTCAGGCCCTGAGCAAATGACCAGCCCTGTAAAGGAGTGTGTTCACCAAGGTGCTAAACCCGAGGTGGCAGGAGCTGAGCGGGGGAATCTCCGTGGTGCCGCTCTGGATTTGCCCCCGGTGAAGGTACAAAGTGGTTCCTCTCCGTGGAGGGGAGCAGGAAACTGAAACAGGGGCTCAGGAGCTGGGCATGTAAAAGTCTTTGCCTGCCCCCAGCCCTGTTCCCAGAGCAGCTGGTGGGGCTGAGAGACTGCTGCTAACAGGGGACTGTGCAGAGCCCCCCAAGGGATTGGGGAAGCATATGTTTGAATGCCACCTTCCCCACTCACTTGCCAGTGTCACACTGCACATTTCATCCCCAGCTATCCCACTAACCATTCCAGGACTTTAAAATTTCCTGGAAAATTACTTCCTTCACTGATTTTCATCTGCTTTTGACTCAGTTCCACCTTTCAGTGTATGCTTTGGACTGTGCTTTGTGCATTCGCTTATCAGACTTCAAACTTCCTTGTGAAACTCTAAGGCTCAGCTCAAGTCAAGTGGCTGGAGTAGAGTTTGTGGTCATTAGAGGGCACATCACAGAATCAGCCAGGTCAGAACAGACCTCTGAGACCGAGTCCAGCCTTTGACCCAACACCACCTGATCAACTAGACCATGTCACTGAGTGACACATCCAGTCTCTTCTTAAACATCTCCAGGGACAGTGACTCCACTGTCTGATCACTCTCTAGCTAAAGAACTTCTTCCTAACATCTAACCTAAACCTCCCCTGCTGCAGCTTAAGACTGATCCTTCAGGTCTCTTCTGCATTTCATAGTCTAAGTGAAGCAAACTTTTGAAAAAGTTCAAATTGCATGTACAAATTCCTTAATGAAGAAAAAGGTATTAAATACATCATTCTACCTAAAAAAGTAATATTTATGCTTTCATTCTGCTGAGTAGCTGTTCAAGATTGCCAGAGATGATCTGTAAAATAGGAACTAGAGCTTAACGATGTAGACTTTTGAGGTTAGCAGGGCTACACATTACATCCTCTTTCTGAAGCAGGAAATATATGAACTTGCACAATAAAGTGAAACAAATGGGTGTGAGGGAGAGTGGGAAGAATTACTGCTGTTGTGAAGGGTCAGTCAGAAGGATGTTCTACTCTACAGAGTTTCTTCTGAGACATATTCAAAGCCACCCTGTGTTTGAGTAGTGCTGCCTCATAAGTGCCTTATCTACAGTTTCAAGATTTTCTTGTAGCTTTGGCTTATGGATAGATACAGGAGCTGAAAAATCCCTCCTCTGTTTTTTTTTCTTTTTTTTAACCTACATGTGAGCAAAGAGGCAAACAAACTTATGTGAATTCATGTCTGTGTTCTCTTTTAAAGTAGGTTTTTTATTTACTGTTCAAAGTATTGATGGACCTACTCTATGCATTAAACTTGTATTAAGTAACAACTTAAAACTTCTGTATTGTCCTACCCTCTGCATATTGCTTTCAAAACCACTTTTGAAAAGTTTATATGAAGTAACTTAAGAGAAAAATTCAAATTATAAATATTGTCTAAAGAGCAATGAATAAGATTGGCTTCTTCTTACAGGAAAAAGCCTTACACTAAAAGTTTGTGTGTTTGAAATTACAAACATTATTTTAAAATATAAGATTGCATTATTCAACAATTGTGCTAGCAACAATCTATAGAAAATGGAAGTGAATTCTTTGCTTTGCATTTATTGGCACTGTTGTGCTTCTATTTCCAATTCCAGGAATTTTGCTATTGATGAAGTTACATGTCTCAGATTAACTGTACATGGGTGCAGGCAATGGAGTGAAAAAATTATATTTCTGTGTTTTTAATAATTCATATTTCAAAGATCTTAGTGTATGCTGCTTTAATGTACAGACACCCATGTAATCACAATTCCTTCCAAAGCACTGCCACCACAGCTCCATCCACACTGCTGTTCCGTGAGCAGTATGGATTGAGCAGCTGCTGGAGGAGCAGCAGAGACAGACACACAGGAATGAAATGCTTCCTTTGAGCGAGAAGCTGTAAAATAAAGCATCTTCAGAGTAAAAGTGCTTTGAAAAGGGGAGTGTGTGTTTGTAATGTGCACAATGAACATAAGTAAAAGCAATGCCAGGAAGCAGGTTAGTGCCCCAGCTTCCTTCATGCTGATTTCAGGAGACTTAAATGGGGGCCAACCAGTAAAAAGATGAAATATTTTCTACTCCATGGAAGGCCCAAGTGTCTTAAGAGGCTGAAAAACACATAGGTCCTGTGAGGGCTGAGAAGAATCTGCTTGCAAGCCCCTATTTTTCTCCCCAGTATTTATGGGAAATCATGCATATGATGATTAATCCCTGTGTTACATTGATTGAGCTGTTTGTACAAAACCAACTCAGTTAATATACAGCCCCATCTACAGAGAATACAGAATATCCAGGCACTACAATGGAACAATCAAGAAAAGTGACTTGTGTTCTTTCTGGGAGGGTGCTACGAGAACACAGTACAAAAGTAAGCAAATGAAAATGTTACCTAAATATCAAGTGAAAATATTCCTTTAGTGCTTTTATAAGACTTTGTTCAAAAATCCATTCTCTCTGACATGCAGAAGCTTAGTTGTGTTTTGAAACTAAAATTTGGCTTGCCACACTAATTTTTAACTTGTGTAAATATTTGCTTGTATTTTCATATTCAACTGCGTTGTATTTCTTTTTCCCGCTGTCACAGATGTAGGCAATTTTCTATCCCTTCCCCCCAGCATTTTTTTGGCAGCTAATGAATGCAGTCCTTTGGATCTCATCTGATCTTTGGCAGGATATCTGGAATTGATGTCCTAGGATGTGTGTAGCTAGCTCAGTAATGATGTTACAGGAAAACTAAACACTCCAAGCCACAAAGCTCTATTCAGAAATTTTATCTCTGATCCAGAGGCGAACTAAAACCTGCTGTAGTCCCATGAATCACAAGATGAATATTCAGTAATGCACACCGATAGCCAAAGGAATGAGAGGGTGATCCTCCATGGAAAGAATAATACCAGCAAGTCAGAGTGCTTGGACTCCTTGTAAGGGGATTGTCATATATTCTTGAACAAGTTGCTTAATTGTTTCTCCATTGTCCCAAAAAAGAAGTGTAAGGATGTAATGCAAAGCGTTGTTGGTTGATGGGTTTACATCCCTGTTCAATACCAAGATCCCACTGTGAGGGACTGTAAAGTCAGTCTGCATTTCACCTGCTTAAAACTAATTCCTGCTTCTATGTGAGTAATGCAGCAATCCCATCTAGGATTTATCCAGGATGCTACCAGGTGCCAAGAGCTATCAGCCAGCGCCTATGTTGATGTGAGACAGGTGGAGGACTCTGTCACTCTCCTCATCTCTTTGGAATAATTCATTAAATACTTCTACCTGTGTCAGTTACAGGTAAAACCTACGGTGGAATTACTTGTCTCTATTCTTGTTAATCCCCTGCCTGTCAGCTCTCATCAGGCATTACATTCTGCCTCCCTTAGCAATTTCCAACATGCAAATTCTGATGAAGTGCTGCTAGACTGTCTCATATAGGTGTATATTACGGATTTGGGTGTCATATATTAATCTTACAGGAGTATTTCTCTTTGTAGTTTGGACACATTCTAGCATAGTTTTTTAACAGCAAATAATTGAAATCCTTTAATTGTTTTTATTTTTTTTTCTGGAATTAGACATTTATATATTGATTTCTGCTGAAATGTCAAGTAGTCAAAATTTCAGTGGATGAAAGTTTCTCCAGCACAACTTGATAGGTGTATAATGCTGTAATACATTTTATATAGTGGTGACTGCAATGACAGTAGCACCTCTCATGCTTTACTGAAATCCAGCTACGTGGAATCTGGGCACCAGCAGGCAGGTGTTAAATCTTTGTTTAAAGTGGCAAGCCAAAGAGATGCAATATTGTATATCTCCATCTATCTGCTGTGAGAGGATGGAGACACCGCAGTTATGTCTTTAAGTTTTAGCTAGGACAGATACATCAACTTTTAAAGAAGCATCTTGCTCCAAATTCTGTTAAAACATTTAATTTGCACAGCAATTTAGGTCACTGCACTGGCTTAATTCTGACTAAGTAATATTGTGCTATCTTAGAAAAAAGACCAAACCATTAGATTAAATTTATTATTTCATATAAGTTACAAAGTACTGATAAAACAGTGTGTATTACAAGATTTTTGTCAAGATAGTATGATAATTCAACCATTCATGGATTTTAATGCCATTAAAGTAACTCTTGCATCTTGAGTAACGAAATGAAGGTGTTGTCTGAACTTTGTCTTTACTCCTGCTGAGCATCATTCTCCTTTCAAATATTCCTTTGAACTTGAGGCAAACTCTGACTCAAAAGACAAAAACCACAGATTGCTGAGGGACCTGCATTCTGTAGCAACTGGAATCTGTACTTCCAAACTGATTAGATGAGTATGTTCCCTATCTGGAAATAGTTCAAATACTTGCAGTCAAGGGAGGTTTTATCCAACACCATTTGTTTCAGATGTCTGGCTGTTAATGTTTAAACATTTTCTGCTGTATTTGGAAAACTATAGATCTTGACTAGGCACTAAAATTTCACTCCTCCATATGACTTGTATCTGCACAGCTTATGTGGGGCTTGATATGTTTCACTTTGCTTCCAGCCCAAAATATCCTTCCTGTAATTTCCTTTAAATACACAAATCTTTCAACAGCTGATGCTTTAGGAACTAGTCATCTCAGGAAGTATGGGATTTCATCCCTAGTGAGAACCAATATTGCACATACATGTATGAGAGGAGCTTATTCTTGTCTCTGTGAGATTATTCACGTTTAAGTGCTATAGATACATGGTTACTGCACACAGCTGTATAGCAAAGGGAACAATTCACTGTGGCAAATGCCACTTTGCAGGGCTTCAGAGGTTTAGCAATGGTTTTAATTTAGTAATATGGTTTTTAGGAAGGTGAGGGTGGAGAGGAGCCAATAATCAGTGTCCTCACACATCATCTGTACTCACTCATGGATTTAATAGTAGAAAAATTGGAAGTGTAATTTTGCATCACCAAGTTTACCTTGAAGAGGGGAACAGTAAAAATGTAATATGAAGTGTGGTGGACTGACTAGGCAATGAATAAAATACTTTAAAAAATAATAGAGAAAGATCTTATCCCACTCTTCCCAAAAGACATATAAAGCCATGACCTAACCCAACCCTAACAACCAAACCCAAATTATTTATTACTGAGTAAGGATGTAATTTTTCTGAGGAGAGTTCTGAAGCTGTCAGGGTGTTCCAGTACTTTAAGTGCTGGAAGCCCAGAGGACTTGCCAAAAGCAACTTGGTCCACATAATTAGGCTTTTAAAGTAAAATCAAATCTTTGTGGATTTCTTTTTTTTGGTAGGACTGCAACTGTGGAAGGAGTGTTTTGATAAGCATGAGAGAGCAGCAGCGTATGTTTTCAGTCCTGTTAATAGGCTGGAACCAGTGTCAAAGAGAACATATGTATCTTTTCTTCCAGCTACTTCTTTTGGCTGCTCTTTGGGCACTGATGCCAAAGACATGAACAAATCTTGTCAGTCCTTTCAGGCCATTCATTAACATAATTTGTTTTTGTTAAATAATTTCTTGTTACTCTAGGGGTACAAATTTTTTTGCATGAGTTTGAGATTCATACACTTATTCCTTGGGGGTTAAGCAGAGCCCGAAAATAAAAGAAAAAATGCTTTGAGGCTTTAGGTTTGGGGTTTTAGATGTTTTTTTTTGTTTTTGTATAGGATTTCCTACAATTCTGAAAGATTCTAGTAACCAATACCTAGTTTGCTTCCTGGCTACACTGCTTCATGAATAAAACCTCTTTAGTTCCCCTTTTCTAGTTCTGGTATTTAAATGCTGGTTTAGATCATCATGGCTGTTATATCTTTTTTTCCACTGAGAGAAGAACATGGGCAATGAGGCTCATTGCAATGATTTTTTACGTGTACTGGTGCAATGATTGAGTTAAAGCTAATGGAAAAAATTCAGAACCAGGTGACCACAGCAGGATTTCTACCAGTCCTGTGGTTTGAAAAGGCTTAGGAAAGGGTTGCATGACCACAACTGGCACAGGAGATGGACAGCAGTGTGCATAGCTCAAGACACAGGAGGTAGAAGTAGATCTGCAGTGGCCATCAGTAAAGTGGACAAGGCTTCCTTCACAAACTCAGCTTGTTGCTTGACTCTGTGTTTCTGTGATGAACATGAGAATTCTTAGCTACAAAATCTATTGAGTAACTGGAATACCAGCTGTAAAACATTCCTCCTGCTCATATCCTCTGATAGCTTATCCATCTAATAGCAGTAATAAAAGGGGGGATTAAAATACAGATGTGTTTTGGAAACATTAAAATTACAAATGGAGCCAGTTTATTACTTTTATTCGTGCTTTTAATAAGAGCTGTTTGAAATTATAAAGCTCCGTCTTTTCCTGCAATTGTGTGTCTGTCAGTATTCCAGAGGGAAGACTGTCTCTGGGAAAAGGTATCAGAGTATGAATACTGCTGAATGATTCATTTATAAGTTACTTTATTTAGTTAGGAATTTTTATGTTATACTTTCCTCTATAATACCCATTTTTTTCCATGCTGTAATAGGCTCATATTCTTAAAACCTTTGAGAAGGTGTGCTGTTACTTTGATCTCATGGGCTGGACAGCTTGGCAAATGAAGCATAGCAGACTTCCTTAAGTAGCCTTAAGATTCATCTGGAAATGGGGCATGTATATCCCTGTTGTTACCAAAAGACAGCCTTTTCTGAGTGCATGCATGTGAACTCAGCAGAGAAAAAGAAAACTCCTGGTTAAGGCAACTGAGTTGTCAGGGAATGTGGGTGTTTTCCTGGTGTGCTCATGGGTATGTGGTGTGCCCGACTGTGTATGTTGAACATGAAGATGACCACTTAAATTCTTTAGGTGTGTTGAGGAGCAGTAACCAATAAATAGGATTATTGACCCACTTTAATAAATGGCCTGTTGAAAGAAATTTCTCTACATAACGGTATTTCTTTTATGCTACATAAAAATCTCTGATGTGAACCTGACAGGTTTGACCCAAGAAAATATTTGTTGTACCCTAAACCAGGTAACAGGTCTTGATTATTGAAGTTTCTTGTTTTTCATGGCAGAGAATGATGATTTTTTTTTTTTCTGTTTATTTGTTTTTATTTGGTATTTTTTATTTTCTTTCAAAGTCTGGTATTATTCTTAACAGAAAAGAACTAGGAGTTCCTCACATTCATTGCAGTGCTTCTCCACAGTACGGACTGTGTTATGAGCTACTGAATATTGATATTCTTCTCTTTACTCCCAAGATTGTATATACTTTGTTTTTCTCCATAGATTTGTTTTTTAGAGGGAAGAAAAATATGCTTAAACTTGTGTCTTAAATGTGATTCAACTTAGCCTTTTCTTGCTATAATTTACATGGAGCTTAAATGGTTTAACAAACAACTTTTTTTTTAGGTCAGCTATGTGATGCTGATGCAGCATAACACACTTTTCTGCAGTAGTTCCCTTAATTAATAGGGTTTCTGAATGCTTTCGGTGAGGTCCTTCATTCCAGCTTTAAAAAAGCCTCCTGATTCTTTAACCTTTATGATCAGAAGGGTGTTACTGGAGGAAAACAACTGCTTAAAATAAAAAGCAGTGAAAATGCCTTTTAAAAAACCCTTTATAATATGAATGTATAAGTTATGATAGAGCTAGAAATACAGGGAGAGAAGGAATATCAGAGTGCAGTTTTTCTGGGAGTCTACACTTGAAGATGAACAGGATGGTTCATTGAGATTTTCTTTTATTTTCCAAAGGGAAAAATATATATCTCTGTCATTGTCTGTTAGGAAAATGCAACTTTGAGAAATATTTGATGCAGTATATTCGTATTTATTTGTATCTTTATGACATTTTGTTAAACATAAAAGCAAATGAGAAAATAAGGTGCATCGGGGGATGTTATGGCTGAAAGGGAAGTTTATCACTAAGCTGTCATTGACAACTGAAAGAATTCATAGACTCAAGTGTCACACGATAACACATTGCTAACAGCAACTTATTTAAGTATATCATTTGGAATTTAATCTGTGTGCTCCCTCCCAGGTTAGTAGCTAGAGGATAATTGGGATCAAAGAAGGCAGAGTGTGAAAGAATCTATTAGAGTCTAAAGTGAGTGCTTACCTTAAATGTTGAAATGGGTTTATCACCTGAATCCAGATCAATGAATCTGTGTTTAGCTTTGAGTTTGCTGTAGTGTTTTGGTCATCCAGAAAATAGGGCTGTTCTTGAAGACAAGGCATCATATCTGTGCTCATCACCAAGGAAATGATGCATGGAGTCAGATGAGTTCTTGTCTTCAAGAACAACTGAATCCCATCAGCTTAGAGAAATAATCTTATACTCCTTCATGCTGACAAAGGATGCTGACAAAGTCATGCTGACTCCTCCTACTTTGCTGACAAACATGCCTAGTGATTCCAGGTGTGGGTTGAAAGGTGTTATGTGGTGAAAGGAGGTCTGTGAAGAACATCTTTCTTTATATAAGCTTTGTGAAGCTTCTGGAAAGCAACAAGAGAGGGGGTACAGAAGAACCTGAAAAAAGTTTGCATCTATATGTTGAGTTGTGATCTGGAGTAACACTTCTGTAATTGCACTGGAAGCTGAAAATGATTGGGATAATTGAACTAGTTAAATGATTCTGGCTTGAACTTCAGTGGTGCTTGTGCAGAGAATTCTCTACAGGAGAGAGGAGAAAGGGCTAATGGCAAATCTCAATCACCTCGAGCAGGAGGTGGTGTTCTGTGACTTCCAATAACCACAGCTGTCTTCTGTCTTCATTCTGGGATGATCTTTAGGTGCCTCTTCTAAAATGAAGAAGTCTAATTGAGGGACTGATGTCAAAAGCATGGACTCACTCAGTTAACACACTTGTATCTCACCTAAAACACCACATCTTTAATATGGGACTTGTTTCACAGCACTGCCCAGCAAGGTGAAATCCATGGTTCCAAATATAGTTTTCACAATTTATAGATTTTCATGCAGTGCCTAAAGCTTGATTTGTCACATTGGGATGATTCCACATCAAGTGCCATGAATCAAATTATTTTATAACACAATAGGTTTAGCACCTCTTGACTGTGATGAGTGGTACTGCAGAGATACCAAAATAAATGCTCCAGAGCAGCAAGGTTTATTCCGTATTTCGAATAAAATCTACCCACTTGTCCCCTCTCCAGTTAGCTGGAGAGCAGTGCAGAAAATTGTTTTCCTTTATGTTAAATCCACATCAGTGTAGATGATGGGCTCTTTGGAATTAATCCATGCCATGGAGACAAATGTCACTGAGTGCACAGGGCAGGTAAATACCTGGGAGGTGGTGCTGCATTCCAGTGTCCTTGGCAGCACGAAAGAAAACCCAGATGCAAAACCTTCAGAGTCTGCTAGTCCTCAATTTTTCAGCCTCTGTGCATATCACTCCCTATATTTTTGTAATTCTTTCAAAGTGTAACAATATCTGTGGGGTTTTAGAACTTACAAACTGATTCCCCGTTTTTGAAAAAGAGGGCAAGTTAACTTCGGACAACTGCTGATGTGAATGTTCTGGCTTTCCAGTGAAACTAGAATTAACCTACCCTCATTTTTTCTTTACCTATTTAAAAATTAGAGAAATAAGAACACTTTGACTTTCTGAAAGGCTTTTCAGTTTGAGTACCTTAAAGAATATCATGAAATATAAATTATTTTCTCTTTCTATCCATTATAATCCATTTGTTGATGGAGTTATTGAGCCACATTGCAGTGTTATGGAGAATGCATATCATGATGGAGAGAAAAAAGCCCCTGAGACATGAGGGGGACATTTTTCAGACAGATATTCTGTATTTTGTGAAAAAGGAAACACACACACACACACACATATACACTGACATGCAAATTTTAAAATAATTGTACCTGTATTAACTTCCAGAGTCTTTGATAGTTTTTCCCCAAATCAAAAGCTTTGACATTCAAATGATGTTTTTGTCCTCATGAAATGTTAGAATAAAAAACCCAGGGCTATATTGATAGTAAACTGGGGTTACATTGTAAGTGCTTGTTTGACTGCAGCAAACACCAGCATATTATTGACAGAACAGTTTTTCTTCAGGTGAAGGCTCACCTTCATCTAGAAGTTTATAGGACGTAGTTTGATATGGAAACTTTTCTCTTTTTATAAATATAGTTTGGTATTTTACACAGGGTGTTTTCTAGACTATCAATTTTATACTTTTCTTTTGGATTGCATGTTACTAATGCATTGTAATTTTTCCAAAATGCTGTGCAAGAAGGGACCTATTGCTCAGTGGTTTTCTTCATAAAATACTAGCCTTCCACTTCGGGTACTGTATTTTGCATTTAGTTTGAAATCCCCATGAGATATATTGAACTGCTGGAAACAATTTGGGCAGCTTGTGAGGCACAATATCAAAGCTTATAGATGGTGTAAGAGGTGGGGTTTTTTAGCTTTTTTGCTTAAGTCTTTAAAAATGCAATGTCAGAGCTCAGGGGCCTCCTATTTAACTGGATCAGAAATGTTTTTATTCTCTAAATTGAGAACTGTAATAAAATCGCTGTGGAGGAAAATGTGATACCTACTCTCAATTAACTTCAGGGGTTCTTTTACACCTCAGATACCCACATTAAGAAGTCACTTAAAATAAACTGGAGATTTTGGTCTACGTGTCTGTAGCTAATCAATAGCTAAATATCTGTATAGATGGGAAGAATAATCACATTAATGCTAAAAAGGCTTCTGATATAGAGGTGTTCACACCATTTGTGGACTAGTTCTCCTCAGTACATTTGATTGTCCTCTAAGCAACTGAGAGAGGCTCAAAGAAAAAAGAAATTAATAATTCCTGAACAATTACCAGATTTTTTAGTCTTTCCAGGTCTTCCTAGTCAGAAGGAAAGCATATTGCTTTTGGACCATGGCGCAAACTAATTTTTTAGGTATGGTATTGGATTATCCCATAGTTAAAAGTAACCCTTGGGAATCCTTTTGCATCTGATGCCCTCTCAGGAATGTAAATTCTTTCAGATTTTCTGCCAGGCTTTTTATTTAGTTAAGGATATTTCTCTCAATGTATTTAAAATGCTTCAACTTCAGTTAATCTCAGTCTGATGTAACATTTTTTTTTTTTCTATTATTTGAGCATTTTAGGGCTTTCGTCTTTTATCTCATTCAATAACAAACAGGAACACACGTGCACAGAGTGAAGATGAGGTTCAGATAATGGAAACAGATATATAGGAAATAAATATAATTTTTTATCATTTATCACAAAATTTCTGATATCAATGAAGAAAGTGTGGCCACCTAAGTGAGATTAGCCTTGAAAGTACCTAAGGCTGAACACAGGTCAGCCAGAGAACCCAGTGAGTTTGCCAATTTTAAGTGGTGTGCTGACCAGGTAAAGCTGCAATAGAAATAACAGCTAGTGCTAAAGCAAAACCAAAATTTTTATTTCAGCTAAATAGAAATCAAAGCTCCGTTTAGTGGTGCAACAATTTTTGCAAAGCAAATCCTATGCTTATGTCTAGTTGTGTTGCTGTCATATGGTGGAGAGATTCACATACACACTTTTAAAAGTACTATAATAGAAATTTCAAACTCAATAAATCTCTGAGAAAAATCATATTTACTTCCTCATGTAGCATTTATATTAGCACTGCTACTTTACTGGAGACAAATTAAGGGGAAGACTTATTAGATAAAAATTACTTGCACACACTGTAATTGCAATAGGTTAAGAACCCATAAGTGCTATCCCAAATAATGGAAAGAAAATGTAAGCATTTAACCTCATGAACCCTCGTCCATACTTGGTATTTGGATATATGCTGGAATGATTATTTCCAATCTTATTTTTGTGTTATTTTGTGCCAGGATTTCTATGTAAGACATATATTCTGTGTGGAAGCATGTAAGAATAGTGAGACAGGAATCTCAGTAAACAATTTTATAATATCAACTTTGGCATGTGGCAATTCACTCTCTTCCAAAGTCATCCATAGAATTTGTAATCCATTTTATGAGAAACATTAGGAAAAAGTGCAATTTGAGGTGCTCGATAACCTGCATGGCTTCCCCGTGCAGAGCTGAATTACACACTGAAGTATTGTAACTATGCTGGAATTGTGAAACATAAATACATGTGAAATCTTATTTTCTGATTTTGAATATGCTTGACTATACCAAAAACCCATCTATCTAGTGGAAAAAACTTTGAACTGAAACCTAGAAATCCTTATTCTTACTCTTGTGTCTCGGTCACAAAATCAAACCTATGCTTTTGGGGTTTGATTTTTATTCATAGGAAAATTATGCTAACATTAATTTACCAAGGGAGGCTCCAGACCCTACAGTTCCATACCTAGACCAGCAGCATTATGTTTTGCTCTCTGTGTTTCACAGGGGTGTTTTCTGGAGTAACTTTTTAATAACCTCTTCCAAAATATTAATTCTACCTGCTGCAGCAACATTAGCAACAACTGCTGGCTTGTGAACTCCCAGAAAAGCAGTAGAATGTAACAATATTAATTAAGTCCTTAAAATGAGGGCAATGAGTAGAGTGATAATGAGTAAACCTCTCCTACGTTCATTAGTTGCAGAAGAGTGTATTTCTTATTACAGAACTGATTTTTGTAGGAGCAGCTCATAGTATGATTGAATAAGGTTTATTTGTATTAAATATGACAAAATTATGTATAAAGTAGGTATATGAATCACCATTCAAGGTTTTATAACTTTTTGACTTCCAATCAAAACCATATTGTTACTGGTAAATGATTGAGACTGACTTTCTGTTGTAGAACCCTTAGCAATGTAGCACTGGGGATTTGGGCTTGTAGCTGAGTGAGAATACAAGTGTATTTCAAATAAGGAAATAAACCCAACATTGATGGTCTTGCAGGAAATGAAATAGGAACATATTAATGATGAAAAAAACATGAAAGGTGCTGCGTATGTGAGCTGAGATCTGTGGGACTGAAAGCATAAATAGTTTAAAAATCGGTGTGTAAAAATCCATACTCTGAATAGGAGGACAAAGTTAGACTCAATGGGTGAAAAAATGTCAGTTTTACTACCTGTTTGATAGTGAAAACTTAGTACTTCTCTGTGTTTGTGACCATTGTTTTCATTTCCATTTCATTTTTTAACTTCTAACAAGAGTCTGTGCAGCCTCACATTCTCATCTGTTGCATCTGCAAAGTGGGTGGGGAGTTCTTGTTTTACCAGAAAAGATTTTGAATCCCCAAACTCAACCCCCCCCTCAATTTTAATGTCTTTGATCTCATTATTATCACTCAGGGAAGACTCTGCTAAGGGCTGCCACACACTGATGGGTTATTTTGCTTATCCCTTTCAAGGCAGCACAATGCTTATAAAACATAAGGGGTGCCAGTCATTTGGAATGCTTGTGCTTTGCTGCACGAAGGGGGACTGCTCCCCACTGGGAATGCTGCTTTTCCCAGGCAAGGGAGGACCTGGAGGCAGAAGGCACAGAATGATAATCAAATAAAGCAGAGCTTTAGCATTGTGGTATGTGCAGGTAGAGACCCTGCAGAGCTGCCTGTGTGAGCTCAGACTTCCTAGACGTGCTGGAATCCTCTGGAAAGAGCTGAAGTGGCAAATCAGCCAATTTCCCTCATTTCTAGCTAAGATAAATTTGTCTGGATGGCTTGTAACTCTCCCTGCTTATGAATGAGAGCCTTTGAGTTAAATGCATCACTCCTGATAAGAAAAAGAAGATTAGGAGACAATGACATCTGCTGGCTTTGGAAAGAGAAGGCATCAAACCAGCACATCCTGATGAGGGGAGGGCTTTGCTTTCCAGCTTCATTTTGACTATTCCATGAGCTGGGAACCTGTGAACTTATAAAACAACACAAAGAAAGGTCCTTGGACTGTGTCCTGCTGCCAGGAGCACCTGGCACCTCGGGAAGGAGAATGGCTGCTGGCTAATGCTGGGTCTGGACTCACCCAGGGCAGGAGGGTGTTGCAGGGAAAAGGAAGGACCTGACCAGCAGCTCAATGGCAGGACCTGCTTCTCTGAGGACACTCTTAGAAAATGTTCTGAGAGACATTTCTGGACCACTTGCTTCTTGATTTGGATAAGGACAATCACAGCTAACTATCCTTCAAGAAATATATAGTCCCATAAAACCAGAAAAGAAAAAAAAAAAAGACAGGTTTTTTTTTTGTTTGTTTTATTCCTTCTTTGAGATGATGGGATAGATCCCTTTTCAGGCATTTCTCTTGGAACTCTTAGTTATCACTGTGCTATGTACAGTATAAAGTACCTTCAATTTGGTGATGTCAGAAATCTTTAAAAAATAAGTACATGAATTCTACTTTCCTTTTTTTCCTCCCCCCTCCAAAGTTAGGAACTTCTTATCCACCATTTCCAGTTTCATTTGTTTGGGGATCATAAGACTGGATTGAAAATCATAACATTTGCATTGAATATTTTAGGAAGATTTTTCTGCATTTGCTTTACAGATTTGATTAAGATTCATATCCTAAATCCTTTTGCAATCTCTTAAATCTCCAAGTGTCATGCAATCACATCCCTCTAGCAGCAGAGATCTAAGGAAAATATTAAATAGGAGGTGTTATGAATTAAAAATTGAGATTTTTAGCATTTGGAAGCCTTTTTAGCACAGGAGGCACCTGGAGGAAACGGAGGCACTATTTTTTCAAAGATTTCTTTGGGGGCCCAAAAGCCAAATGAAAATACCAAAAAGAAAGCCTAGGCTCCCAGCTGGTCTTACTGCAGTGGATCCTAATGCTTCTCTTGAGTAGGGAGTTGGAGAGAGAGACGTTAAAACAGTTTGGCTGCAGTAAAATAATGTCCCTATGTCTGTGTGACCTTTGATTTGATCACTCGGACTCAGCACAAAGGGAAAGTCGATTACAATACAGGCAGGAGACTCTAAGTACTTATTATTTAGTCTGTGTTGTCTATTTTCTGTTCATCTTTATTATAGCCTGTTTCTTGCCTTTTACCATTTACCCTCAAGTCAAACTCCGGAGTTTGACTTACTAGCTGATAACTGCTAGAATTCAGCCTGCTGATTTTTCTTTGCTTTTTCATTCTCTTTTTTTTTTTTCTGACTATCGTTCAAGTGTTTGTCAACCTGCTTTTCCTGTCCTAACCCATGAACTGAAATGAAAAATGTTCTTAACAGGATACAGTAACATAGATTTGAAGTCAAATGGATGTATTGGGATTATGATTTCACTTGGCAAGCAATTGCACTGTGTCATCCTGGTGTTTTATGTGGAAAATATAATTTACTTATTTCCAAGTTGGGAGTGTAAAAGTGTGTCTGTGATTCTCTGTTAGTCAGCTGTCATCCACCATCCCTGCAGTAGTTTTTGCTGTTGGATTTGTTCTTTTAGGTGTTTCTGTTGTTGTGGTTCTTGAGGTTCTTTTCTGTAAATCAAACCTGGTCATATAGTTGGCACACTGTACCTGGGTTTGTACAAGAGACATGTTGAAGTATCACAAAAAGATGAAAGCTCTCTGGGCCCAAATACTTTAAAATCTCCTCTATAGACAAAACAAAAAAAACTTGTTAGCATTCATAGCACGCCTGGTAGAACTGCATTATATATTGTTGCCACGTCAGTTTGTAATATTGGTACACGGCTTCAGTGCCTTGCTTGGATTTGTAATTACATTTAAATAATTTAACTCCATTACACCACAATGTCTAGTGGAAATGTATGATTCTTTAGGAAGACGTTTCCTTTCAGATTGATCTAATGACTTCAGAAAATGCTGCTGCTATTAATGCTCGTTAACTATTGATATGCAAAAATAAAACTGTTAGGAGTGCAGTGGAAGACATTAATAAATATGCTCCTTTTCGAGGGGATTTTTGAGACCTGTTTGATAACTCATCATTTGATTTGTGTTCTGTGTCAGATAGCCTTAATAGCTTGACTAGTTGTATTCTGCAGATCAAAGGTAGCTTTTATCAAAATCAGGCTAAAAGGGTTCCAGCTGATGAGTGACTGAAGCCATCCAGTGAAACACAGTAATTGTTCTACAGAAATGCAATGCCCAGCTATTTCTTGGATGGCAGCAAGTTTTCTTGGAATGAAAAGGACTGTGTTCACATGTAGCTGGAAAAGTAGAGTACACACAGTAGATTTTTTTGGTGTAGGTTTATTAATAGATTTATATTGGATGTGTAAAGGATAGCATAATTTTGTAGCTTCTGACATTCACCTCATACTTCACTTTCAATTTGTACAAGCGCTCTGAAGTTGTTTTCCAGTCTTCTGATGAGTTTCTTTTTGGGGTTAGTTTGGTTTAGTTTGGGTTTGTTTTGTTTGTTTTTTGGTTTGGTTTGGGTTTCATTGCAAACACTCTACCACAGCTCGTGAGCATAGAAAGCTACATCCTCAGTGGCACCATGAAACAATTTATGGAGAGCTAGAGTAATTCATCACAGGCACTTAGTAAATCTGTTGCACCTTCTTGTCCTTGAGTTGCTGATTCACTTCTTGTTGTCAGTCCAGGAAATGGGTACAGGACCCTGCTGTCTCTCTTTCCAGGTTTATCTCCGAGCTTCAACTGCTGTTTTTTCCCTTTGTCCCACCTGTTTGTTCATTTCCATCAAATTTACCTGCCTTCTCCCTTCCTCTAATCCTTCATTTCCTCTTCTCAAGTCTTTTTAATGTCTCCCACTCTTGGTGTTGATTTCCCATGATGGAATTGTTGTGATGCTCTCAGGTTTGCAGTGCTCCATGTGGATAACGTGCTCTGGCACCACAGTGGCAGCTCTCTGTACCCCTCCATCCCTCCACCTGCAGTGACAGGATCAGATTTGTGTAACTGTAGGAAAAAAAACCTGAAAGTGTCTGGATCAGGTTTTCTGGTCCATTTATCACAATATAGATTTCCTTCTTCTTAAGAGGCTTCTGGGGAGCAGGGAGAAAAATCAGACATATATGAAGCTAAGTGGAAGAGATCTGAGTGAAGTGTCAGGACTCTTGTTTTATTTTCCAAATGTGGTTTTTTGTTTTCTAATTTTTTCCAATTTTTCAAATAGTGGTGAAATTAGTGGATTAATCTAAGTTTTTCTACATGCTAATGGACAGTGCTAAAAAACCCTGAAGGTTTTTTAAACCATGTACCTTTAAATATTTCTCTATAAACCACTTGGAGGCTTTGTTGTTTTTAAGCTAAATGGCAACCATCTAAATGACTGATTTTGTATTTCCCTGATGGACTAAATGCGTTGATCTGCTTTAATATAATCAATAACAGAAATACACTCTGATTTGGACAAAACCAGATGATTAAGTGTTTTTAGAAAATGAGAACAGATAGCCATCTCTCCCTGTTGTCAAACACATTCCTTTGTTGGATTGAAAGTGCAGATATTTTCATTGTACATTAACTGTGATACTTAATGAAATGGACCTATTGCTACAGCCCAAAACTACATATAAATTACATATTGTTATAGTTGCTATGGCAAATAATTACCATTATTTAATGGTAACTTATGAAACCATTAAGTATCAAGGCAAATTTAGTTACTAAAATGCAAAGTGCTGTTTCTCTCTGGAATTTATTTAATAATAGAACTAGCTTATTTTTCCTTAATTGTCTGGGTTGATATCTGTTTTGAATTGTGTACTTCTGAAATATTAATGGGTATACAGGGGGGCAGCTTGCTTTGGACACAGAATATACTTGTATGTATTCTGTGGTTTTGGTTCTTGTACTTCTAGTTTTAAAGATGTTCTTCACTCATACTCCAACCTTCTTTCTCTCCCATCTGTTGGTGTTAAGAAACTGTGACAGTACCTTCTCATTTATGAACCCTACCTTGCTTCAGGGTTCACCTCAATAGGGTTTTACCCTTTAATATCTGAGGTATTTGAATATTATTATAAATGACATTCTGAGTTACAGCCAAGATAATGTGGAAGTGCTTGATGCTGGCCTCTTAAAAAGGAACATTTCCTATCATGCATAAATCTCTTGGGATTGTTCATGGAAATGAACAAACATGCCTCTTGCAGAAATTTTCTGGCTAAAAGGGAATCATTGTAGTTTACTTTGGAGGGGAACAGATGCAACCACATGGGTAAGTGTAAGTAGAAACACTGAAAGTCCAATACATTGCAGCAGAAAAGATGGAAATAAAGCTTAGGTGTATATTACACTGTCAAACCCAGTAGCCATTTTAAGATTAATTTACCTTCCCGTTATTGATACAAGTCACATTTCCTCTGAGCTAAGTCAAATCCTGTTTATGTCTTACCTTTTCTCTCCCTACATCAACATTTGAAAAAATGTCTAATACGGAGAAAAGTCTGGAGGTGAGTGTTATTTAAACAATAGATTGATCCAGGACATTGTATACAAACAAATGGTAGGGGGAATAATTGCAGATTTTACACAGCTCTAACAAATATGTGGCAATTGAGATGAAAATTCAGTGGGTATTTTTGAGTGTGTGTGGTGCAGTGGTGTTCCTCCTTGACAAAAGACTTATTTATAAGATTTTGCTGTGGGAAAGGTCAGTGGTTGTTGTTTTATCAGATACTATTTGGTTCATGACTAAACATTTCTGTACCAGTCTGCTATTACCAGTGACTAAACTCCTCCTTGTTTAAGATGATCCAGCTTTGCCATAGAGACCACACAAACACCAGCCAGCTTGGAATCCACACTCTGTCACTTGCAGTGTCAATGCTGTGGCTTGTCCAGGTTGAATTCTGTTCTCAAGGAGCTGGACAGAAGTGGTGTATGTAGGGTTTCTTTCTTACAAAAGTGGCTCTGGCTCATTTCTCATTTTGTTCATATCTCAAATATCTGAAGGGAGGAAGAATGAAAACTGTGTGAGGCAGTGTGACATTTAACACAACATAACCTCATCAATTAAAGAGCTTAGATTTGGCAAAGATTAGTATTTACAGCATGTAAATAAAATTATTAATTACATAAGATATTGTTTACTAAGATTCTTAATCCTCCTGCTTCAGGGTGTAAACTAATTAGCAGGCAATGCTGAAAAATTGCATCATTTTATGATAGGAGTTAATGAAAAAATGTAGATGAACACAATGAAAGCTGCCATATGATATTAGTAGATCAGCACAGAAGTCCCTGGCTCTTGATGGGAGGTTGTACATGCAAAAAAAGCTGGTAGAAATAATCCCCATCAACTGAACAACTGAAGTGGGGATGCTGCAGCCCTTCAAGGGGAAGAAAAGCTTGAAAAATCAAATTCAACTTTCTTTAAGAATGGCATCCATAAGAATGGGTGATAATTAAATGTGTATCTTAAATAGACCTTTGTCAGCCTAAACAACTCCATGAGTGTTTTAGGCACAGACAGTGCATTCATCCTTCTGAAATGTGAAAAACTTCACAGCTTTTCAGTCAGGAGAAAAATGGCTTAGAAGAACCTTGTGCAAGGGGGTGGCTCTGCCATTGCCCCTCAGACCAGGGCACTTTGGCAGCTTTGTGCTTCAGTGGGTAATGAGGGTTAGGAATGGCCAGCAGCCAGCAGAGGTCAGATCCCTGTAACAATTCACCTTCTTCCTACAAGCCTGTAAAAGAACAGATAAACCCCCATTTTATGCAGCTGCACAGTGCTACACTGTGAGCAGGACCGATTTCTCTCAGGCTGATTTTCCCATACAGAACCTGTGCTGCTTTCAGCTACTCCAATCCCCCTCCTTGCTCATCCATAGCGTGAAAGATTCACTGGATCTTTCAGGATAAGTCCAGGCTCATGACCCCAGCACACTTATCTTCCTTGTCCTGTTCACAGAAACTTGTAACGGAGAGCAGCTCTGTTCTTTCACTGGGCTGTGCTGGGAGCCCACTGGAGAGCCTCGATAGTTATCTGTGCTCCCAGAGCTTCATCAGGAGCTCATGGATGTGATGAGAGCAAAGAGAAGGATATGCCAGTGTCAAACTAATTAAAATCTTATCATCTTAATGTCACTTTTGTGATTGAATTCACAAAGCCACCAGGCTTCTGTGTATTTGTGTGTATATTTGTGGAGGTGTATGTGTTCAGAGGGAGTGTGTCTGTTCAATCCTGGAGAGGGAAACAGGCATGGCAGAAACAGGAAACTACAAATTACTTGGGATTGCAGACCCCAAGGTAATAAAAACAAGGTAGGAATCAGCTTCTCCTTTCTTTATACCCAAGATGTGGGTAAAGAATGACCTGTGGAATTATGGGTAGTTCATATCATGTATTTTCTTAAAATGGGATAGAAAGTGAAAACTTTGGAGAACCAAAGTGTTTTTTTCTGCTCACATGCAAATTAGGTGACTTAAATATTGTTTCTCTACTTCTGTTTTTTCTGGTCCTGTAATAGCAGTAGATATCTTAGCTCATGCAGGTTAATTAATGACTGCTGCCTTTCTGGCTACAGAACTGGCTGGGATCAATGCTCCAGACAGAATCAGGTTTCAGGATTCTGGATATGATAGTGGGAGAATAATTTCATTCCTGCCTTTGTCAAGCATTCTGGACATCGAATAGTGTGGTGATGTGCTGATCTCTTAGTTTGTGGATGACTTCATCCCTCACTAGTCGTTGAGTATAAAGGTTACAAGGACACTGAAGCAGCAAAAACTTAGAGCAGCTTCCTACCATGCAGTATGAAAAACAGGAGTTGTTAGGCTTTGATGAGATCACAGAAGTGAAACTGAAACAATTAGAAAGATAGCAGGTTGTATTGCCATTGCACAGCACTATTCTTCGAGCTCTTTTCTTTCTAGTCTGTCTCACTAATTTTTTTCCTGAAGTATAAGACCATTAAAAGTTACATGAAGTGAATAATTTTTCTGTTTCTTTGTGTTGAAGTCATGGATTGATGATACTCTCACTCATGTCTGAAAATCATTTACCATTATTTTAATTTATTTTTCTAATTGTCTTGTTGTTTTGTTAAATAATTAGTATAATAAGGTTTTGCAGGGCTTTCCAGATGAAATGAAAAGCACAGGATGGTATATGTGACGGATGATTTTTGAAATTTCCTGGCCCAGGCTTTCAACAATGGTAATTTTTTAAGCAGGGAGTAGGTGATCACAGTCTTGAATTCCCAACCGCACATTTATCTGTTTATGTAATTTGCTGCTCATTGGAATTGCCTGCTTTTGTCAATAGGCTGTTAGTCCTTCAGCTTGTGAAGTGATGGCTTGGATTCTGTTGCTCTTCTCTCTTTTTGCCACTGGCTCTCAGTTTTTCCTTTGGCAGATTGCTTCTGGTCAGTCAGCGGCTTTTTATTTTGGTAAGAGTTCTGCGGATGGCTAAAATTTTTTTGCATGATTGAAAAGAGTGCAAGAAGTAGTGGAAAGAAAGTAGAAGAAAACTGTTGTAATTGTAATTTACTGTGATTGAGGCAGCCTCAAGCATAGGCTGCAGTTAAACCCCATCACATCTGCAGTCAGCAAATAAAGTCCTAATGAGAAATTAAAAGTGTTGCAATGATTCCAAATTTCATATTCCCGTGGAACTCTAGACTGATGCTCCTCCAATATCCAGAAGGAGATACCAAGATGAGAAATTAGTAAAATTATGTTAATCTAAGTTAGCACTTAAAGTCCATTGAAGTTTGGTTAACTAGATACTCTAATTTCAGCTACTCATGTGCTTTCAGTTAAGTCCTTCGTAAGTGCTTTATTTAGATGTGGATGATGTTTTTTCCATTGAGCATTCAAGCAGAATATGGAATATAACTCCTACAAGTGCAGCAGATTTTACAGTCTGCACTTCTTACTGAAGGGAACTGGAGGGAAGTGGAGTTATTTCCTTCATGTGTTACCAGGATGAATTAGCTTATGTTTGCTAATTAGTGCACTAATCTCTCACTAATTCATTCTTTTTCTGCATGGTTTTGCATTCTTCTAGTGGTTTTTATTGGTGCAGCATCCTGGTATTTTTGTGTGTTCTTCCAGGTAAAAAGAAGATTTCAGACTCAGAGGGGGGGGAGGTATGAGTAACATCTAAAAGAGGATTTAAAAACAGTGTTGAGGTAATGCTAAATACGTTATTGCCAAAGGGACAGGAATGAGATCTCATCCCAATCTGCATAGAGGAATCCAGATAAAAAGCATTTTAACAGCCTTTAGGACTGCCATAGAGCTTTGTATTTGCTGTTTTGCAGTTACTGAATGGTAGCCCATGGACTGCTGGCTGCCTGTGTCCCCTTTGATTTATCCACACACCAAAGCTCAGCTAAGGTACCGCAGCAGACAGAGGGAAGTGTTATAAAGTGTGACAAACCCTGTTTCCTCGGAGGAGTTCAGCTGCCATGATGCATATTTTACATCTTTCTCTGATGTAATGAGAGGTGTGAGTTCCTTTCTGATGTTACATTTTGGAGCTGGCTACACAGATTTAGCCTTGCCTGGAGCCAGAAGATGTCCATCAACGTGAAACATTTCATTTTCAGTGAAGTGGCAACAAATTTTTTGCAACCGGAAAGAAAGGGTGGGTTTTCCTGACACATTCAGCCCTGATTTTTGAAGACAGATAGGGCTTAATGAGCACCCTGCTCATTAAGGTTGTAGGTTGATAAATATTCTGGCTTAATAAAATGCAGTCCATTAAATAAAGTCCATCAAAACTTCCAGAAAATATTTCAGGAATTCAGAATGAAATAGAAAATGATCTGAAAGTGTCTGCAGAGGTAAAACTAAAGCACATAAAAGCACACCTCTGCAGGAAGTTTAGCTAAGCTGAGAAATACTTAGAAAAGGAAATGATGGTATAAAATGAGAAACTTCTGAAGGATGAAAGAGAAATGGTTCAGGAAAAAAAATAAGAAAACCTTTCGGTTTAAATAAGTGATCTGCTGCAAAGACAAAGTAATCTGAATTTTATTTTTTCCACTTAATTCTGCTGTGTATTAAAGCAGGAGTCTTAACTTTCAGACTGACACTATATTTTGTCAATCATAATTCTCTTCTGATTCCAATGTCAACAAGTTCCTCTTTGCCAACCTTTGTGCTGTTATTTCATTCAGCAAATTCACTGATTAATTTCAATAAAAAGACCACTGCCCACAAAGAGAATATTTAAATTCAATAGTTAAGAAGAGAGAAATTAGGAAATGTATCATTTTGAATAAATTAGCCAAGAAAGTGATATTCTTAATCTTCCTTTGTTACAACTAAACTGTTCTCTTTGTTGAAGTATACACGTGTTCTTTATTTCTGTAAAGCTGTTATAGACTGAGAATGACTGTACATAAGCTACAGAATGTAGGTGTAAAACCAGAACTATGAGATTGCCTGTTTAAAATTCAATTTTTTCTCTTTTCTTTTCAAGAGGTAAATAAATAGATATTTCCAAATGATTCCACAAGGACATTATTTGGGGAGAAGATGCTAAGTAAAATATTATCCCTTCTCACAGTGGGACATAACTAGCTGAAATTTCTTCTGTTGTGAAATTTGATTGTAATAATAGAGGAAGACTGCTTTGAGAAGCTCCTGTGATACAAGTTTATAGGGATCTGGCAGTGCTCAACTATGTACCTGGAAGACATTTACGTACATAAAACCTGAAGAGAAATTATTATAATCAATTGTATTGTTTTTCCTCACATTTCAGAGTACTGTATTATTCCATAATACAGCAAAAATCATGTGAGGAAAAAGGGATGTCATGTTAATTCATCTAACTACACTCTAATTTTCAGGTCCTTTGCTTGGCTGGGGAATAGCACTGGCAGGATAGTGGCTGCTGGCAGAGAAGTTCATTTCTTTCCCAGAAGAAAAGAAATCAAAACAGCTTTGCACTGATCAGCTGGCACAGGCTGCTGGATCAATGGTTGGCAATTTGCAGGGCTGTGCTGCAGATAAGGCTGTCACATTTTGGCAGTCTCATCACTACCAGTCAGCCACATAATAGCTGATAGGTCCCTTTCAGATAAAGATGAGTAGAAGATAGAAAACTGAAGAGAAAGGGGAGTGAAAGGGGGATAGAGGAGGAAGGGAAGGTGACAAATCAGTATTTTCAACCTCATTTTGTGGCTGTGCTCCTTTGGTTTCCATTTCATTTAAATGTGTGTTAATATTGATGTTAATTTTTTCAGTGTTCTGCTGATAGTGGTGCTCATCAGAGTGATTCTGGGATTTGTGCTTTATCCTTCTGAAAATGAACAGATGTTTGCTGAGAAATAGTGCTTCTCCCCAAGCCCCCAAACCCAAAAGCATAGGTTCAAGATGTCAAAAATCTGTCTGCTTTCCATTTTAAGATTACAGTCTCTCACTTTCTTTAGTGTAAATATGACATTGAGTGTGGTTATCTTGAAAAAAGGAAGTGGACTTTTGGCCAGATCTCCTACTGGTCTATTATTTAGCTCTCGAGGGTCTGGGCGTTTCTTTAGCAAAGGTTGTGTCCTGGGGAAGACAAGGTAGTAAAGAAGTGAACAGGAATAAAGGTACTTTAGTAGCAACTGAATTATTTTCAGATATTTCTGGGTTTGGGAAAGTTGTGAAAAATAGAAGCTTCCTCTGAATTCTTCTGTTTCCCACTGTTCTAGTGGCTCAAAACAGTTCATAAGGAAATCTGTGACTGGATGAGCGTGTAATGGAAAGGGGTGTGGGAATCATTACTTTAATACTGATAAAGCTGCTAAATTTGCTTAGGGAGATGTAGATGTTTCCAAGAGCCTGAGAACACACAGAGTAGAGGATTCATTAATAAAAAAGTGTCCTGGCTATTCTTAATCATCTTGAATCTCGAGCTTTTATTAGGTATTCCTGACTATAGGGAATGCTCTCTAATTCCAATGTCTAGTCTTCTACAGCCTTCTAAAATCAATTATACCCAGTGAAGGAAATAAGTAATTGTTTTAAAATTTTTCTTTTTTTTTTTTTTCCCCAGATTTTACCTATCAAGAGGAAAAAATACTTATTTTCTTTGTAAAGGAACAAAAGTCATTTTTTCCCTGCAAAACCAATTTTCAAATGTTTTTTTTTTTTATCTGAGCATTTTAATATGACTCATTTTGGAAATCTCCATACAAATTATTTCTGCTGTTTAGTCCTTTGGTCTCTCTCTTGAGAATAGAGGAAAACAACTCCTCTTGATCCGTTGCAGAGAAGCCAGTGAAACTGTGTGTATCAGCAGTGAGGTAGGAGAACCCTCCCTAAAGTCCAAAAGGATTTGGGATGTAGTCAGCCAAGTCTTTCAGACTATTTTCCAACTTGATTTAGTCAATTCTTATGGTGCATTGCACCACTTTGTTGTGACTTGATGTCAGAAATACTAAGAAAAAGAAAGGGGAGGGGTAGTGGGGGAACCTTTCCTTATTGGCATTCTGGGGAATTAAAGTCCAGGAACGAGAATGGCACAGTGGCAGCTGACATGGATTGTTTATTTAATTCTTTCAATTTGTTCACTTTAATGAAACACCGAAAGATTTGAGTGAGCGGTAATTAACAAGACAGAGCCTGTCTAATGAAACCAGTACAGGAGGGTGTTTGTTTCAAGGATCAATAAAAGACTGTGAGTGAGGATCATACCAGCATCAGTCAGGAAAACAAATCACCTCGTGCCAATCAATTGTCATGCTGCACATGCATGAATCTGTGTGAAGCACTTTAAATATTGCATCAGTTGAAAGACAGGGAAAGAAAAGCTCAGTGAATTTGGAGGTATCTAGTACTTAATTTGTTGGTCTGTCAGGTACTATAATTATACTTGTAGCATTCTTTTTCTGTGCCTTCCATAGTCATTACTAAGCAAGTCTGGTGACATAATCTAATTAGAGTATTCTTCTCTTAGAGCACACCGAGTCCATTCCAGAGGGTGTCTTTTATTCTAACTATTGATGCTTGCATGTTTTCAGGAAAACAACATAGACTACACTGCCAGAAAGAAAGAGAGAAAGCAGAGCAGCTGATAGAAAAAACTACTTCTCTGACAATCCTTTTGGCCCTCCAGAGGTAGCAGTTGGATTCCCTGTTGCCACTAGTTGACTTAGCAATTAATAATGCAGCAATTAGCAGTGAGTTGCCAGATCTCAGTGCACAAGGCAGGATTTTATTTATACAGGGACGTTACTGACAATAACAGAGTAAAAAAGGGAACAGGGGTGGAGAAGTTGTATCTCAAAATACAGAATCAATTTGATTGTGGGAAGAGCAGGGTTAGTGCTAAAGGAAGGTGAATATGTGCTACACGAGATTATTGGAAGCAATTTTGGAGCTGATGTAAAATTGTTTTTTCTTCTAAAGAATGTAAATTTGAAATTACGTACTTGAAAGAACAGATCTCAAAATGTTTTTAACTGCATGGAAAGATGCAACTTATAGAGAAATGTTTAGGAAGTAGATTACATTGCTGCCTGTAATTTGGAATGCGATTGAATGAAAGAAGATATGGATGGCCTCCTCTGAGAAATGGCTGAAGGTAATTCAGAGCCCTAATAAGGCTGGAGGGTTTTGTGTCCTTTTTTTTTTTGCCAAAAAGCTGGAAGGTACAGACATAGTTCTTTGAAAACAAACATAAATTTATTTAAGCTCAGTCTTGGAGTTGAACAGTGGAGCAGTCCCAGAGCCAAGGCACTTCTGAAACTAAAATAACGAACAGAATGCAGACGTGGAGTCGAACTGCAGAGAACAGTGTGGAGGATGCAGGGAAATTGTCAGTGAGACTCATTTGGGTGTCTGGAGGAGGTTCAGAAGCTCTACTTTTTTGATCCTTGTAGATACAGATGAATGACAGTTTCTTTGGAGTTGTTGGTATATTTCCAAGAATTTTGTTCCAAAGCACTTTTTTCACTTTTTATTCTTGTCTGCAAAAAAATTAGAAGATGAATGTTACAACACTCTCTGATGTATACTTTGTTAGGTATTCAGAAAAACCCATCTGGATTATGGAAATGTATTTTTAACACAAATTCAGAAATTTAAATCTTTTGGGTTTTGTTGGGTCCAGCTACAAGTGTCATGTTCAACAATTGCATTTGTATCTGACTGGCAGCCAGAGCTGAGCTGCAGTTCTGACACTTCTCAACCCTTAGGAAGTGGCAAATAGCTCTGACTGGCTTTATTCCTGGGATGGCATGGACTCCCAGTCCAAAAAGTGCCTTTAGAAAGTGGAATTTATGTGGAATATTTAACCACCAGCACTCAAGAACAAGAGGGAATGCAGCAGGGAACCAGTAATTGAGCTTTTGGTCAAAGTATCAAAGACAAGACAATCCAGAAGTTGCACAAGGTGGCAAGATTTATAGGTTAGAAGCTGCAACAGATTGATGAGAGGAAATTGTCTTTAGCCATTACAGATAGTGGATTTATGTATCAGGAGATTGCCCCATCAAATTATTGGAAGATACATGAAATAGCAGGAGCAACTGGAGGTTGCTTTGGTGACTACTTAGAAACATTATTTCTTATTACTTCATCCATGTGTATAGATTTTGATGGTGTGTCTAAAAAAATATGTATTTATGATAACAAAAACAATTTCTGTCATCACAGCAAGCGAATAGCTTGTGGGAATGTATGAGACAAGTTTGTGTTCAGTTTGTAGCCTTTCCTTTGTGTGGCAGGAGAAGTAAAATGGGATAAGAGAAGACCTTACGTAGTAAAACTGATTTCCCATTCAAATCCTTGAACAGATTTCAGCTGTAACAATAAAACAGCATCTTACCACCACCACCAATTTGGAAGCAACAAAATATTGCAAAGAATAAGGACTCTCTGTGAATGTGTCAAAAATCTATATTTCATTAATGAAAATGAGATGCAAAACATCACAGTCATTGAACTGTAGAGACACTAAATATAACTGTTTAGGATTCAGCCTAAACTCTTCTACACTCTTTACCAGTTTGTGCTGCTTGTCAGTTAAATGCATCAGTTGAGGGGGGTTTTAAAATTCCCATGAAAAACATTTAGGAAACTTGAACTGTATAAGGTCTAACTGGTAAAAAGCACGTTTTGTTTCTTTGCAGTAACCAAAAAATATGAATCCTGAGAAAGAAGTACTCCTGGCAGGAATAAAATTGAAAACTTTGAGGTGCAATGCTGGCAAAACTTCAGAAAAGTAGACAAAGGCTTACAGCAAATTTATCTTTTTGCTCATGGCAGCCATCATAATGATCATTATCTGAGAGATATAATTATATTAAAGCAATGCTAGAAGGTCACAGACATAGAGGACGACCATGGTCACAGGAATAGAAGATATGCTGGGAGGTTGGATCCTGGTGCTCAGAGCTATCAGTCACTTGAGACAACTCATAAAAATTCTGTTGTATATAGGTTATAAATGAGTTATTTTTTTTATTTTATTTTTTTTGCTTTCATCGTGTTTATTTTAACACTGTAAATCTGGTAACATCATTATGCTACTTCTGGAAGAGGAATTGGTCCTCCTCCACATTTGACAAATGATACAGTTGTAAGGTTAATGGCTCTTAAGTTGCAGAGATATTACTCATGTGCTTGTCTGCTTTAAGAGCTGTGATTTTGATTTTTAAAAACCCCACAAATTCTGATGAATGCACCTTATGATAAAGCTTTGCAAAGGACATTTATTCTCTAAGCATAACCCCGCATGACTGATAGTGACCATTTCTTTATATGTTCTTTCTCAACAAGAACGAGACAATGAGAAAAAAATCCCATGTTGCTTTTCTGTTTCCATTAGAAGACTTCTCTGATTTTCATGTAAGTGTTGGTTGGTCTATTAAAGCACATTTTTTGTTTGTTACTGTTGAGTGAGTGTATATAAATTCACATCTCTATCTCCTTTATGAGATACTTTTCCCTCTTCTTATTTTGATATTTTTCTGAAGACTTAAATACTCTTTTCTGTAAAATCACCATCACATCTTTAGAAATAAATAGGTACATTTTCAACATATAGAAAAACAAAACACATTTAATTTGCAGAGGAGTGGTAGAGCAGCTCAGCGCTCAGGCTTTTGTTTTCTACTGTCATGTCCAGTCAAAGTAAATAAGTGTGTATGACTTATCAGTAGCAATGAGAAGGTTGAATTAAACTACATTGTATTTTAAAGTGTATTTCCCTTGTAAATTGGTCTGGAAAATAGTGCAAGTTGTAAATATTCTATATGAGAGCATGCATCAAAATTTGGAATTCTGCAGGGGAGGTGAAATTACTGGTTGACATGAATTGAAATTGAGAAGATACTCAGTTTTTCTTAAATGTTAAGGGGCATTTCATGCTCGTGAAACTCACCAAAATTTCTCCTTATTTTTAATATTCCTTTCTTTTTTTATTATACAGTGTGTACCTGCTAGACTGTATTAATTATTCTGAAACAACATACATAAATCAAATGTCCCAACTGATTTCATCCCTAATGTATCTCAGAACACTAATTATTAGGAGAAATTAGGAAAAGCTACACACGAATAGGTTATGCATTAATGTACTGCATGAAAAAGCAAAGGCTCACAGTCCTTGTGGTGTAAGTTCTCCTTGCAAGGTTCAGATGAGAAGTGCCTTGAGAGCTGTGTGTCTGAAAATATTGCAGTGTCCCTGTGTCTGTAAAAGATCTCACATGTGTTTGACACTTGTGGATATGTCTGATTTTTTTTCCTAAAGAATCAGGTACCTGAGTAGCTATCGAGTAGTTTGTTTTCAGATGCTGAAAGAACAATTTTTTATCTTATTCTTTCTGTAATATTTCTCTCTTTTTCATGTGTGTCTCTTTTTTACCCTAGGAGTTTGTCCTTGTTTCTGAGAATTTATGCTTGACATTTTAGCTGCCTCTTGTCCACAGTCTTATCATTTATGTTGGTGAAATGTGTTATTCACAACACTAGTAGTGTCTAAATACCTATTACATATATAAAAACAGTGTGAGGAAAAAATGGCTTGTTTTTCTGTTGTATCAATATTCATTGCACTTGTAATTGCTGTTGCAGCTGTAAAGAGAAAAGAAACGGGGAACCTATTAAACAGATAAAATATCAAGTATCTGAATTGTGAAAATGATTTAGCATCTAATCTGGTTCAGTCTGTTCAGATATTGCTTCAAAGGCTTAAGGCTATTTCATCCTAATTTTTTTGCAAGTACTTTCTGTTACTTGTATTTAGTTATTTAGGCCAAGTTGGGTTCCTTCCATTTAACGGGGAGTTAAAAATGTGTTCTTTCTTTTCTTCTTTGTAAATGCAAAAGAACAAATGTCTGCACAAATTACTGTGTTACACAAATGGGGGGATATGCCAGTGACTGGTTTCACTTTCTCCCTAACATTTTGAAACTGTTCCTCACTGTTGTACAACTGGGTATGTGACAGACAGAGAAACAACTACTCATTTAGGATGGGGAAATACGACTGGATGGTCTCCAGGTGTTTGGTTTGATTTAGTTGTGTTTGTAGTTCTGTCAGGGAGGGAATAAACCCTAAAGAAAGCCACAGACCTGTGATGTATTGCTCTACAAGGACTGGATTAGAGCCCTTGTCTGCTAGTGTAAATAAAGACTTTTATATTTCCATTTATTGACTGCAGTGCTAAGAAAGCTTTACATTGCCTAGTAGAAGTGGCTGAAAAATAATGTATGGAAAATCTATAGGAGACACAGAAGCATTTTAGAAAGCAGAGAGCAATTGGCTATATCATCAAAGAGCATTGTTATATACGGGTTGCTTTGATTCTCCAAGAACCTATTGATATTTTTCCTTGTGTTGAGCTGCCAAAAACACCTTCATCAGAAAAGGCAAAATCTGCTCTCACTGGGGGTACGTGGGGCTTCATAGTCCATTTGTCTTAAATGGCAATATCCCTTGGAAAGAATGGGTCCAAGCCCTCTGCCACTGGGACTGTAAGAGCTTTTTCTTTAGGTATATTATGACCAGACTGAGCTCTGGGTTGTGTGGAAATGCAGCAGCACTGATCCAAGTGTGTTTGGGGATGAGGGCACACTGAGGGCTGGACACCAAACTCAACCTGCAAACCACAACTTGATCTGATTTTTAATGAACATGCAGGAAAATGGTACATTGAAGACTGGGAAGAACTCACACATTCCATTAAGTCTATATTCATATTTCTTTTCATAGGCTTCTGTATCACTGAATATGTAGGGGTTATGATGTAGTATGTAATATCTTCAATATTTTAATAGAAATGAGTGATTAACACTTCACAAAGCAATAAAATTCACTAGTCACTTCATTAAGTCATGAAAATTAACTCTTTTCAGCAGAGCATGTGTACATTGTCCTCCTTTCTTGCCTTTGCTCTAGAGTAAGTCTATATAATATATACAGTGGTGAATGTACCCCTGAAGGCTTTTAACCATCAAAATACAAGTGCTGGAGCAGGTAGGAAGCACTGGCCTGAGTTCTGTCACTGTCATGATTCCTGAAGTCATGAATCAGTCCTTGTGCCTCAGATATCGCTGTTAAAATGAAAATGGATGTGAACAGAGAAAAGGTATGGAAGAGATCACAGCTCACATTAGTCCATCTAAAGCCATCTTTGTAGAGTGTTCCCTCCCAATCAAAATCTGGTTTTACACAAATAACGAAGAAAAGAAACAACGATCTTGATCTAAAAATTCCCCAGATATGCCTACAGAGATGTTTGTAGTCATCTCTTATTTATAGTCATTTGATGAAAGAAGGAAGTAGGATCAGGATGTACAGTCTGTCACTTATTCTTGTATCAGCACCTCTATAGGAAATGTCACTAAGACAGGAGAAATGTGCTCCCTGATCACCTCACACTGTTTGTGTGTCCTGAGTAATGTCAAGGCATGGGAAGTGGTGGTGTGAAGGGGAGGGAGTGTTAGAATTTATGTGCAAAAAAAAGTGCAAATCATACAAATCAAAGTTTTGCATTTATCAGTAAGGCGTGAGAAAGCCGGTGTCCTGAACTTGGAGGAAAAGAATTGAAGGATGTTGTAGCAAGTTGGGGGTTGGTCTTCTCCCAGGTAACAAGTGACAGGATGAGAAGAATTGTCTTCAAGTTAGGCCAGGGGAGGTTGAGATCGCATATTAGGAAAAAGTTCTTCCAGAACACTGGAAGATCAAGCATCACAACAGGCTGCCCAGGGAAGTGGTGGGATCGCCATCCCTGGAAGTGTTCAGCAAACGTGGAGATGTAGCATTTGGGAACATGGTTTAGTGGGGAATGTGGCAGTGCTAGGTTAACAGTTGGGCTTGATCTTAGGGGGCTTTTCTAACCTTAATGATCCTGTAAGGAGACTAAAGGCAGAGCTGATCCATTGGCAGAGAAGCCAACCGATGGTTGTGCAGAAGCCCTGAACAAAGGTTTATTTCTGTTTCTCCTTAAATGCAAAATAGCTATTGATTTTAGTCCTATTGCCCTACACTTACACAACTGGAACAGTTTACCCATGTGTAAAGTTCTTCAGTTCCTATTTACCTGTCCAGGATCCTTTTATCTGTGAACCAATTACCAGTGCTAGTAATAAAATACCTGTTCAATTCCATGACTTGATTTTGCACCTTCCTAATCCTCACAGTGGAAATTCAAATGCTTTGGAGGAAAAATGTATGCCTGTGGGCTTTTTTAAATTAGCAGTACCCATACTTGGTGTGTAATTATGTATTTTTAGCTCCTTAAGTTTACTTTTATCTCTTTAATTTGTGCATGCACATATTCAGTTCCAGGACATGCAGTCCAGTGTGTCTAAGAGGTGCTGCTCACAAATACATGTGAACCTTCAAGTTGTTTCTGAGGAGCTTAATATATTTGTGAGTTCATATAAAAGTTGCTTATTAAATCTTGAAGTTTACAATTTTATTGTCACATATGCACAACCATAATATTAAAAGAAGAGCATTGAGCTTTCTGCTTTCTTCCCATGAAATGATTCCGAAGGATGAGTTTATTCCCGTGCACTGGTTTGCTCGTAGGCCAGACACTTGCTTAGGCCAGCAATAACATGGGCAGGGTTGTGCTGTTACCCTGCAAGAAAAGAGTGGCAGTAATTGCTCTGCCAATTTTAGGCTAATAGTTGTTTTCCTGTGGCACTGGTGAGTGGGACCTGGGAGACAAAGGGAAATCGGTGGGACAGACCCGGAGGCCAGGACTCCACCAAACCATCACCAAGGTGTGCTCAGGCAGCAGCTGTTAAAAGCAGTGTGAGTTTCATAATTTCGGCATTCCTGCTGCTTCCCTGCTTTAGTCTGTTTTTCTATATTCTATTTTAGCTGGAGTGTCCCTAATTTCACAAATCCCCCGTGGTGCAAAGGATTTTTTGTAGCTGTAAGAATTGTGAGTTGTTGCCTTGGAAACACAGTTGTGCATGCAGCTGTTGTAACTATACTTGTTAATTTTGCTTTATCACAAAAGGTTTCAAAGCTTTTCTGTATTTTTCTGACATTTCTTGATTCTGTAACTCTTTATAACATTCTGTTTGACAAATTGGAGGAGGAAATAGAACTTCAACCTTGCAACGTACACTGTGCCCCCGTGTTCTGACTGAATCTCCTGCTTTCCTGCCCTCGGAAGACTCCAAACCCCATTCAGTCTCTTTCCTTCCTGCCTATTTCAAAAAAACAGGAAAATGTGAGAACTCTTGAAAATATCTTTTAATTTTGTACATCAGAGCCTCTATGTGCAGGTGCTCGGGACAGCATGAAAGAGCAGCTCCTCTGGGTTTCTGCATGGGACTGGACAGCTGTAGGAAGGTTAGAGCCTGTGCCAGCCCAGGGCTCCCACTCCTTAGGACAGATCCAGCAGGAGAGAGCAGGTGATTCCTGAGTATTTTACCCATGTAGAGCACCTTTCCCGTGAAAGCTCCTTTGGTACCAGAGAAGGACTAATGTTCATCCGTGCTGCCTTTGTTATAAGAGTTCCTAATCCTTTCCTTTGGGCCTCCTGCTCAAGATCAGCTCCTTGAAGCAAAAGGTATTTATTCCCTGTCAGTACTGAGAACTGGGATTGTTAGACTGGAGAGAAACCACACTGGATCCCTTTCCAGGACAGGCCTCCTTCCTTGCCAGCTGTGCACTGATGCCAGAGCTTTGAGCTGGCTGAAATGTGTAGGCGGTAGTAGCGTCATTTTGAAAGTTGTGTATGTTTGCTTTTTTTCAGCCAAGGCTCCTAATTGTCAGCATATTTTCAATCCATATACCTGTCAACTACACCAGTTCAGCAGGCATTGCACTGCCTTTATGCTGTCTTATGGTTTTATAGCAGTATAAAAAATGGTTTGGGTTTTTGTGTGTCGCTCCCTCACTGAGCTTTCCCATTCCCCCTATCTGCAACATAAGCCATAATAGTTGGAGGGAAGGACAGGTGGGCACTATTTCTGCTCTGTTCTCTGAAACAGCAAAGGAGTGCTGCTAAACCAATGACTAGAAAACTGCTAACTGCAATATTACAGTGGTTTTGTCTCCTGGCATTGATGTGCTGTCCATGGGCCTCAGTCCTTGTGCTGCATGTTGTTTGTAACTAAAGTTTTTGTAGCTTTAATGTGAGATTTAAGTCAGCAATAGAAAGCACAAAGGTGATTTTAGATGGCCAATGTGAAGTTTGACTGGATTTGCTGTGAGGGAAGGTAACCTTACTGTGCTGAGAGAGGCTTACTCTAGTATAATGTAGTACTATTTTATTTTCAATTTAATTTCTCCATGTGGTTTAACTTTAGCAAGCTATAGTCTGCATTTTTAAAGTTGTTTATTAGGAAAGCCACTCAAAAGGAGGTCAAACCAGAAATACTTGAACAAGTAATAGGCAGCTATAAGTACTGAAACAACCAAGGAATGGATGTTTGTGCTTGCTTATAAACAACCTTTATGAACTCCACAGAAACTGCAACAATTCTTTTCAAGTTGTATTATCTGATGATAATACAAGTTTTTGCAATCCAATTGCAAAAATTACTCAATAGCTTCAGAGAAACAGCAAAACAAAGGAACAAAAAAAGAGGATAGTGGACAATTAAGAGTTTCTTGAGCTGTGGTTAAGAAGTACAGAGAACATCCTGAGAGTGATCAAAGGCACTTTTCCACCCCATTCTCTTTGGTGAGTACTCCTTGGAATAAGCAATGTTTCTGCAGAGAAGCACAAGCCATATCTTCAAGGCCCTTGATTACATTCATTACACTGTCAGGGATGATAGAGGATCTGCTATTTTGCCCCAGTTTCTCATTGTGTGGGGAGAGGATTTACAGAGCTTACAGTCTTTTTGTCCGGGCAATTGCAAGAAAGTGAAATCCTAAGTTCAGACTCAGGGCAGTAATTTAAAGTAGATGACGGTATCAGTTTCAGAGCAGCATCTCTGTAGTAGTTTTAGAAAATAATTAAATATTAAAATAAGCACAGTCTGGGTTGTTGAAATGTTGACAGCTAAACTAATCTGTGTTTTTCTGATTTTATGACAGTACCTGAAATACTTGCTTCTACTGTTTGTGTTGAAAAAAAAAAAAGAAAAAGAAAAGAAATTCTGTTTGACTCTATGAAGTTCATACACTAGCAGATGCAATATTCGGGAAGCTAGATATTAATGGTCTGTGAGCATCTGTAGTTTAAGAACTGGTAAACTTATTAAGAATTTATTGAGGTTGTGTCCTTGGTTGCTGATTGGAGTGAGCTGTGAAAAGTGTTGTTCAGTATGTTCTGTCATATTCTGATATTTTCTTCTTCTGTCAACCCTTCCTGGGAGGACACTGACATAATAACCTTCACAACAGAAATTTCCAAAGCCCGAACTCTGGAACCTTAATATCTTTTGGACTTGCACAGCGTTTCCCCCCTTGATTTGAAGGATCCATTACATGGGAAAGAAATTTTCAATTGCAAAACACTGTACATATGGTAATTCAAACACATCCCGTGCTGCATTATCAAGAATGCAGGCAATAGGTGCAAGGAAATGATTGTTGTTCTCTACTGAGCTCTTGTGAGACCCTGTCTGGAGTCTGAGCTATGTCTGGGCTTGGGCTCCCTGCTCCAAGGAACCATGGACTTACTGAAGCAAGTTTAGCAGAGGCCACCAGGTAGTCAGCAAGCTGATGCACCTCTTATGAGGAGAGAACTGGGTTTGTTTGTCTTGGAGAAGAGGAGGTAAAGGGAAGATCTCACCACAATCTGCAGGTGTCATAGAAAGAGCAGAGAAAATGCTATGAGTGTCTATGCACTTTGTATTTCCTCAGCTGTCTTCCCTATTGTATCTGAGCTGTGGATCTCCAAAGTCACAAAGTCAACAGCTTTGCAGATGAAGTTCTGATTCCCCTGCCCTGGCTGACGTTGTTCCTGACAGTCTGTGTTTGCCTGTTGCTGGGACAGCACAGATTAGTTTCTTTGCACTGTGGATTTGCATCAGGCTATTAAATGTACAGGGGCACAGTGAGTGAATACCTATCAATGTCCTAAAGACACTTTGGGCCTTGAGAGCATTTAGGGTCTTGTAAACTGGCTTGTGCAGATAAGGAGAACCTCCTTTGGCAGCTCCTGCAGCAGCCTTAGGAATTGAAACAAGATTTAGGAGGGTTACTTACTGTTTTGTTCTTGATTCTACTAAGTGAGAGAAAATCTCTGTTATAGGAAGGGGTTATATACCAACACTCCTGAATATAACTGTAGAAAATTAGCTGTCACTAAAGTATTATTTTCTGTTCTTACCACTGGGATCACAATACTTTCTCAAAAGATGACAGACACCAGCAGGATTTTTTTTTATTAATACCTTCAAGTTTGCATTGTAAACCTAGAGATGTATATCAGAAAGTGAGGAGTGGCATTGACAGCTTATAGCTACCAAGTTAAGCATCTTTTCTCTAGCTCCCAAATTTAGAAAGTGTCTTTCCTTGTTAGCAGATGTGATCTCTTGGTGTCACGCATTCATGTCATTACTACTTGACACATCAGCAGCCTTCTGATGGCTGGAGAAGTCAAACATGGAAGGGTAGTAAGGGAAGGAGGACCCACTTGCTCCTAAAACAATCATGTGATGATCATCTACAACTTTATAGTTTATTAATAAAGAATAAACCTGTTCTGTCTTCTCAGAACAGCTTTATTGACACTGCAATGAGTTCTTCAATGCTTTACTTGTGAAAAGAAACTCCTATGTTTGGTGTGCAGCCCCTGGGCAAGAAAAAAGCAGCAAGTTCTTTTCTTTCAAACAGCAGAAGAGACATGTGCCAAAATTCTGTGTAATCTCTAAAGGGTGGCTTGGAGTCTTCTAGTTCTGCTGTACTTAACTGCTTTGACAGGCTGTGCTAAGGGTGAAACGGGCTGTTAGACAGGCAAAAGGTTAATTTGGCTGGTCTTGAAAGCACTAACAGAAGTAGGTGGCAAATCCATTCGTCAGTCAAAGGAAGGGGAAATGACTTGTTATTACTGAAGCATGTATTGTTATTTCAGAAATAACTGGCATTGGTCACAGAAATAGAAACAAGATGGTTGCTTTAAGGTACTTAATCCCTGAGAAGGGAAGCATGGAGATGGTGCAGAATAAATTGGAATGGTGTTGCCTGTTGTTAGCTGCCATGCCTGCAGATATAATAACTAGCTCTGGACCAAGGCAAGGCTTTGATGCAAAGACAGACTTGCTTTAAAATACCCAGCACTGACAAAAGAGTTACTGGGGCCGCTGAAGTAGCTGAACAGTAAAAAGTAAAGCTCTGATCTTTGTTATTTAATAACCCAGATTAAGCATAAAAATCCAAAAGAAAAATAGGAACCTATTAGTGAGTATGTGTGGCATTCTGTAAACTACAATAGGAAAACTGTAGGAAGCTGGAAGACTGTAACTCCCTCATATTCCACAAGAAGTTGGGCTTCTTGTCACAGGTGTGCACAGTGAGCTGATGGTGACCCACTCCTCAACTCATCATTTCATATGTAAGAAAAGAACTGGAGAGGATAGCAGTATGTTATTTATTCTCTGTAAGATAACCAGATTTCTGTAGCTCTCCAGTTTTATATTTTTTTGTATTCTTGAAGCGAGGTTTGCTATTACTGAGGGGTTTACTTTGCAATTGGAAAGAATCAAAAAGCATGGGGGGTTTTAAAACTTGGTGAGCTTTTCTGTTTCAATAGATTTATTTTTTTTTTCCTTGTTATGTACCAAGTGGCTGACTGGTACATTGAAGGTATGCATGTGTGTGTGTTGACATGTATATCTATGCACACTGCACATAAATAGACATAAAAAAAAGACATCTAAGAATTCACTCTCAGCAGTAGCTCTGCCACAGGTGAAAGGGTGATTTTTTTAGGGCCATTGAACACTGTAAATGTGTTCATTGTATCAGTGCTTCAGAAATACCCATTCTAAATGACTTTGTGTTGATCCACTGTGAAAATTCATTGTGCTCAATTGCCCTCAAAATTTCTCATTTCTCATCTGTGATGTTGCAGTCTGCTGACTGCACACAGGGCCGCTGTACAGCCAGGCAGGCACCCGCTCCAGAGAGCCTGAAAAGACTTTAAACTGCCTGCAAGGCCACCCTGTGTCCCTCAATAACTGAGATCTGTGTCTAGGGCTTGGATCTATGAGGCTTTCAAGGATGGGAACGTGCTTCATGGAGTTTATGTTGAGGTGTGCCCACACAGTGGTACAAGGGCTTGGGTGTGTCACATGTCATATAGACATGAAATGTGGAAAATGGAACTTTGGCTTTAATTTTTAATCATACCTTTGATTCAGAGAAGTCAAACCCACCCTCACATCATTTCGGTTCTGTTCAATTTAGGAGAAAAAAGAGAAATTACCAGTGGCATAAATAACTTTCTTTAGGCATGTATGGCAAGAAATTAAGTCATAAAATGATTACGGGTTTCTTTTTTGTTTATTGGGGGGGATTTTTTGTAACATTTCACTGAAAACAAGATTTACTGGTTGTTTGGTTTTTTTTTAATTTTTAAAAAGGGGCATTTATACTTTTAATATGTGTTATATGTCCTCTGATTTACTGTATTGTCTGATTTCTTATAAAAGCCTATTCATATCAGCCTTTAAAGTGTGGGAGAAACAAACATCTGTTTTGGAACCAAGGGTAGGTGATATTTAAAGACCTCTCCAGAATGTGTTTAGAGATGTCTTGGTCAGTCCTTAGTGTGCTGCAATACATTGCCTATTGCCTCTTAGGCATTGGAACAATGCTGATAGTATAGAAGCCTGGTTGAACTGACAGAAGTATTGGACAAGGAAGTTGCATCTAGCAAAATGAGAACATTACATTCAAATTAGGTGTGGCAGAAAGCATGTTGTGGAGTCCAAAACTGCAAATTCAAAAGAAATGTTGGTTTGCTTCACCTTGCAACTTTAAACTTGTAAACTTACAGACAAAATCCTGCCTGTGATTTAGAAAAGTTGGACACTTTGTCTTAAAAATCAGGGCAGGAGATACTTAATTGTGTAAGAAAATCCTGATTTTTCTTCCAGTTAGTAGGAACTTTAATTACATCCTTGTACTAACATCTTGCTGGAGCAATGGTTCATTTCTCAGTTGCTGTAGCAGGGGAATTCCTCCTTAAGCACCACACAAGCCACTGCTCCAGCAATGATTCAGTTCTATGTTATTAAATCTGAGATTCAACAGGACAAGGTCAAGGTCAGACTCTGCCTTGCTCAGGGGCTGTTAAGTCTGTGAACTCCTTCTTAAGTACTTAATTTATATTTCCTCACAAATTCAAAACTGTGTTTTGTTTACATTTCATAAGGGTTTAATCTTGACAACGGAAAATGGAGGAAAAATAGAAATAAACTAAAGTTTTTTGTTTATTTGGTTTTTTTCTGGTGTTTTGGGGGATTTGTGTTTGTTTGTTTTTGTTATTAACAGTCCCTTTGTCTTCCATCCCTGCTCTGCACTGCCTTTTGTTTTACAAATAGATTATTTGTAAGCAGGTGAAAGCTGTCTCCTAGGGACATTAATATCAGTTTTAATTTTTTCAAAGAAAAGCAGTATTTGCAAGCACATTGCATTTCTGGTCTTGGATATTAAGTATACAACAAATTATAATCTTGGCAAACACATCAAGCACTTTCATGTCTCTGTATGTCTCTATATTAATCTCTAGCCTCTAGTAAAAATACTCTGGGTGGCAAAGAAGTACTAATTCATATAAATGGTGGTATGAACAGGCATAATTCATCTGTTCTTCAGATTTAAGAAAAGACCTAGTATTGTAAACCAGAGAATATTGTCTGATTTGATTTTATATAATCGCTTTGTTCTTTTGAAATTCTTGGGAGCATAAGGGAAGAACTCCTTCATTTTAGCTCTTTTTTCTTTTTTTTTTTTTTAATGTATCTAAATACATTAAATGAATAGAACCCTTCTTAGAAAGAAAACAAAACATCAGAGAAATATTCTTCTGACTAGGCTTGTGAAAGTTGGGCTTTGTCTAAATTATTTGCTGACTTCAGTCATCCATTTCTCAGAAAGAAAAAGAAAAAGGTACTGCATCACATAATCTCAGAAGTCCCTCAAGAGAAGATAAAGGCCAGCTCGTGCCTATTGTCTAGACTCAACCGTTCAATACTCATCTTCTTTATTCTTCTTATTCTTATGCCTCAAAGTAATTTTAAAATGAGGGAAGATAATAGGAATAGTTGTATGCGAGCAGTATCTCTGGCAAATATGACCAATTCTGTAGAAAAGCTCTTCTTGTTATAAAGCTTTCATTTTCTTTTGCTTAGTTTTACTGCAGGTCTTCAGCATTTCACTGCTGGTTTTATGGTGTTTAAAAAAAAAAAAAACATTTACTTTCCCTGTAAGATGTTATATTTATGTAATCTGTAAATTTACCCTTTTACGTAGTTACAATTGAATCTTTGGTTTCAATAAATTACATTCACATTACAGTTACTTTCTCTTTCATAATTAAATCTCTTTCAATCTAAGTAAGTTCAGGCAATCTGTGCCTCAGTGTGCAAGCCTGCTGACAAAGTGAAGGGTAACCCAATTCTCATCCACACAACTTTTTAATTAGTTGCTGCACATCTGAGGATTAGGTTTGTTGGGATGTCTTGCAGAAAATAACATTAATATTCAATTTGGTTAAGGACTTTCAATAAACAAACAGAATTAATAAAGCTATTAAACAAACGTCTCTGATGACCAGTTTCCATGTGTATTGCAACTATTCAGGACCATTTCCAAACGCAGACAGATGAGAAGGGCTTATCTGCCAGTGTATTGGCTGAATCTTAAGGAGTAGCTGGGTATTTTCCATTCTGAACTAATATGCATTTGAATTTGCTGAATGTATTTTCTGGGGTCTACAAAAGCCAGGTGGAAAATAGTGTTTTGTTACCAGCTCTGTTATCAGCCTCTCAAAGTACAGTATTTCATTTTCTTTTTGTCTAGGTTTCAGAATATTCTGCATCTGAACAGGACAGCTTTTTTTTTCCTTTTTCTTTTTTGGCGAGTTTGAAATTATTATTTTAGAGATGAAAGGTTTGTTAAATTATACCCTTATCTGGAATTGTTTAAAATGAATTGATATGTGAGGAATCATTTTTGTGGAAAGTTTTGGATGAGCCTTTATAGCTCCAAGTTAAATTATTGGTATTAAAAAAAACCAGCTCATCTAATGTAAACCTGGAAATTATTTTAAGCTTTTATTATCATTTGAAAAATTAGGAATTTCAGTGAAAGAAAATTGGTATAAAAATGAATCTGTATCTCCCATATTTCTTGGAAAAATAAGCTCTGCTAGTTAAATAAGTCCTGGCAAGATGGGTTGATTTTGTGTGGAGATTTTGGCTGGTTTTATGGTGTCATAAATTCACTTCATGTTATAGCTTGCTATAAATTGCAAACATTCTTTCACAACTTTTGAGAGCTATTGAGGTAACAGCGATGATGTAACGTATCCCAAAATACTATTTACATTCTGTTAAGATTCCTGCAGGGACAGGTTGTGTTTGCATTCAAGAGACATTCAGTTCCTACACAATATATACTATTACTTGTATATTCCATGTATTTGCAAGTGTGTATGTGAAATTGATTTTGTTTTCTGGGGTTTTTTTGGCCAAAAATTTAAAAAAAAATATTTAGAAAGGTATTAAGAAACCCAGAGTCTAACAGGGGTGGTACTAAACCCTTTGGGTGCTGGTTTATGAGGAGCTCTGCACAGAGCGGTTTACCTGCCCCACAGAGGGTGACCTGGCTGCAGTGGGTTTCAGGCACTCCTAAAACATCTTTCTACAGATTTTACTGGGCGAAGAAAACAAAAACTGCTTCCTGTACCCCACTGGCAGAGAGGCTGTTGTGTGACCCTGCAGTCAGATTGCAGAGGATCATCCTCCAGGGGAGGGTCTGGGCAGTGTTGGTTCAGTTGTTTCCTTAGTTGTCCCAGTTCAATTTGCTGCCAACTTGATTTAAACCTCTAATAGTGATTTAAACGTGCTGGAGTGCTGCAGGTGGTGTTTGTCTGGGAATTTGATCCTCTACTATATTCCAGAGGGTGACCATCTCCTCAGAAAGCGAGTGGGACACCAAGCATCATCCTGACTCCACTATTCCTCCCTTTGCACTTTCCTGGGTGCTCCCTGATAAAGTTCAGGACTAGAACTCTTGAGAGTGGAAGAATATTTCAAAGCAAGTTTTCTTGTTACTTTTCATAGCTCTGAATGTGCAGTTTGCTTTGTAATCCACTGGAATTACAGCAGTTTCTACTGTCCAAGGCATTTTTCTTCATCAACAGGCAGGATCCAGCAGGTGCTTCCCTACCATCCACAGAGAGCTCGTCGAGCTCCATGATGTTTGTTGCTGTTAATTTACTATGGAATTGCATAAAGGACTGACCCAAAGTCCAGACTCCACTGAAATGCATGAAGATTATAAAATTCTTTTCTTATTTCATAAAAGTTTTCTTCCAGCCCTGGTTTCAAGTTCTATCAGAGGTAAATGGAATACAGCTCTATAGGAAGAGATTTGTAGTTAGCTTTCATCCCTTGAATTAGAATGCCATAAATTGCAGTTCTGTGTGATGCTACTTTCACATTTTCTAAATGCCTTTTGAATTGGATGGCCTTTTCCCAGGGTCGAGGGACTGTGATGCCTGAGTTTTGTGTAAAAGTTGGGATCTGACCACATTTCCCTTCCTGCCTTCCCACCTCTTGTTCTGTAGGACTTGTGCAACAGATACAAGGCTGATACATCCTTTCTCCCACACTGAGAGTTCAGATTCCTAAGGGAACTGCTACTTAGCACAAACACTGGGAAGGTGAGAAAATCTTTCAGAAAAAGGATGCTTGTGCTAAGAAGGTTCTTATTGCTCAGCTGTAACAATATGACAACTGCTTAGTCACGGTAATGGGACTTCTTCTATCAGAGATAGATACTATATATTAAGGTACCAAGAAGGAACCTATTCACACATTGATCTATTGAGTTCTCAGGAGAAATGAAATAAAAAATAAAATGCTCCAACATGATAAAGTTGGAGGAAGCCTTTAATCAATTATTAATTGATTATTCACATGAGCACAATGCTTGTAGAGATCAAAACCTAATTTTGACAACATATGCAAACTTTTCCTTTTGAATTTAATAATATATTCTCAATCTGTTGTTCATTAAGGTGAACATCTGTGAATTCATTAATTTTTCTCTAAGCCTCCTGCATCACAAACTTCATTTCTTTAACAAATTTTCCAAAGAATAATCCCATTACAAGCTTAGTTTATAATAAATGCAATGATAGCTTCGTTAGCATGCTTATTCTATTTTTTTTTTTTGGTCTAATAAGTCTTTTCAGCCAAATGTATTCCAGGGTGGTATAGGGCAGTCAGACCAGTGAAAGGAGAGAAATCTGTTTGAGGAAACTGGCTGCAGAGGTTCAGATCCTATGAGTTCATAAAAATGTGACACCATAGGTTCCCCAATGTATGGTGATTCTTAACTGTGAATATTCACTTGCCAGTTAAAGAAAATATGCATTTTATCCATCTTGTATTTGCCTTATTCTCTTTTCCAAACTGGAGTTTTAAAGTAATGCAATTGTAAAATTCCTCTCTTGCTAATTTTAAATTACTATTGAGGTGAAACTATAACAGTCCTATAGCCCTAAAGGTTTCAAAGCATACCAGGAACGAGAAAGAAGAAATAGGTTAATCATTCCACCTGCAAATGTTGGTTTTGAACTTTTAAATGGAAATATGTAACACTACTCAGAGATAATACCTATAGGTGTTTCTTTAGACACTTTACAGGTAATGTAGATACTCTTCCCTCTTACATGGTACAATTGTAACTGAACTCTGCCTACCTAACCCTTTCAGGCGTGTTTCTGTAGAGCTGCCTCTTCTTGCTTTGACATTATCTCATAGTTAATGGTAAATGAAATACTGATGTTTCAGAGGGGATGAGTTACGTGCTGTATTAATCTGACCAACCCACATTAGGAGAGCACTGAGCAGAATTTGCAGCTGCAGAAGACTGTCACTGTGTTCCTGTGTTTAATGGAATAATTTAGGCACAGAGACAGAAAGAAGTCTACACTAAAATGAGTACAAGCACTTTTAAGCAGAAAACCTGTAACTAATTTTCAATCCTGTAATTGAATTTGCAGGATAGCACATAAATAAAGCCAAGCTTTTTTGAAAGTTGAATGCTTTGCACTGCATAATAATATTTTACTGCCTCGTAATGCTTTCCCATGTTTTTCCCTCACACTGTGGGGTTCCATTGCAGTGCTGCATACCTGAAACTTCACCTGTGCTGCAGCCTATGCAGGGTTATGTCAGGAGGCTTCAGAAGTACATGCAAATAATTCACAGCCTGCAAAGATACAGGTTGTTAATTTGTAATTTACTCAACCCTCAGTGTGTGATCCCTTCTGGATCATGTCCTAAACTGAGGTGCAAAACTCCTCCCTTAGAGGCATTTTGATGTTCGCGTTTTGCTCCCACTAAAATTAAAGAATCACAGAATGGTTTGGGTTGGAAGGGACCTTAAAGATCATCTCATTCCACCCCCTACCATGGGCAGGGACACCTTCCACTAGCCCAGGTTACTCAGAACTCCATCCAACCTGGCCTTGAACACTCCAGGGATGGGGCATCCACAGCTTCTCTGGGCAACCTGTGCCAGGGCCTCACCACCCTCACAGGGAAGAATTTCTTCCTAATATCTAATCTAAACCTACTCTCAGTTTAAAGCAATTCCCCCTTGACCTGTCTCTACGTGCTTTTGTGAGTCAGAGCAATTCTTAAAAGGTTTGATTCCAAGCCTGAGCTTTTAAGAGTTTTCCTGAAAAGAAAATCCAGCAAGATTTCCAATGGTGTTATGTCATGAAATACATGCTATTTATTATACCTTTTTCTGACTTTATTGGAATACTGACATTTAGTCATTAAGCAGAAGATTTTGCAAGGTACTGAGTAAAATGCTGTTAAAAAGTTGCCTTAATGGCTTCAAATTAAACAGTGATGTCCTTGAACTCAATCCTACCTCCCAGATCAGGGTTAGATTATGTGCATTTGAGATGCAATTTTACAAAGTACTGAGTTCTCACAACCTTTTTTAAAGTCAGTGGAAACCAAGGCCACCTGGGTTGAAGTAGAGGACATCAAGCTCATTGTAAGATTGAGCCTTCACTGTAACTTATGCCCTTAACATTTTATATAATCCATTGATCTCTTTTGAACAGATAATATCTGTAATAATGCCACTTTTCTACCTCATCTGAAGTCAATTAAAAGACGTTTATTATAGTTATATTTTAATCAAGACTTACTGGGAAATGAAAGTAAAGAATTCTGCTTTCCTTAATAGTGCCATTTGCGAAAAGAAAAGCTGACTGGAAGATCAAATTAATTATCTGTTCTTTATACACCCTTTATATGTTCACTTTTTGTAAAATGAATTTAAATTATTGCTATCCTAGGAAAAAAGGTATTTAAAAATCAGGAGAAAAAGTAGATGCATCTTTCCAGACCATGCAGAATTCAAGTATAATTTATCAAAATTTTCTCTGTAAATAAGAACTCAGCAAAATACTGTCTGTCATTGAGAGCTGGTAAGTGGACAACTACATTTAACATCTTCCAGTCCCATCTACTTACACGACTTAAACTAGAGGGAATGCATTTCACTATGAAGTAGGATATGGAAGAAAGAAACTCTCCTATCCAGAACTGGGATTGAACTCACTTTTTTTTTTTTCTTCCCTCTCCCAGTCTGTGCTCAGGTGTACAACCACCCTGTTCCAGGCCAGCAGCAAATCCCTGCCTTCACAAAATTGCCTGGTTTCTGAACTGCTCAGTGTCAGTATGAGTCTCTACCGTGCTGCTTAATTTGTTGTAGGACCACTCTCAAGAAGCATTTCCTACCTTTTGATCTGTTCTAAAGTAAAAAATTGGTATCTTATGGATTAAATCACCTCATCCAAAACATGATATCACATACTTGTTCAAAGAAAATAGTTTATTGCATGCATATGAGGGATTTTCTGGATAGTTGATTTTATTTTGATTATTGGTTAGGAAAGCAAAGACTGAGTTGCTACTTACCACACGTTAAGGATGGAGGGGAAAAAAAAAAGATACTTCACTGGCAATGAATCTATTGGTCCTGTGACAGATTTGAGATTAAGTTCTTACACTTCCATGACATTTTGAAGTAGACCATTTTTGTTGAGGGAAAGAGAGAGGAAAGGGAAAGGTCATGTCTCTCTTATCAGGCAGTCATAGTCTCCTGTAAAATAGAAATGTCTGTTTAATGTCAGTGAACAGCCCAGATGGAGATTCATGTTGGAGCAAAGCATCTATACTTTATCTTATACCTCAAAGTTTACACTACTTAAACCTTGTGATAACAGAATCCTAAGTCATTTTCTGATGGGATCCTTCTACCATTACACCATGATTCTTCCCACGCTGTCCACTTTTTTCATTTTCTCCTCCAAAATCAACCTCTCTCCATTCCTGACAAACTAATCCTTGTATCAGCTATCTACAGTCGTGAAGGACTCGGTGAGCTCAGACTCGTGTTACTACATTAAAATATTTTATGGTTTTTGCTCAGGGTAGATTTTGTAAGTCCTTTTTCCTTCCTGGCTGATGTACAGACAGATGAGCCAAGAGAATCATTGACCAAAGTGATCAGTAGGAGCAGTGCCACAGTGGTGTTATCAGGCACAAAGGAAGGAAGGGTAAATAAAAGCATATTACCCACAGCAAGTATGGCTTCATAATTCCTTTGAACTCTGTATAAGGAGCAACTTCATTTCTCCACTGCCTTTTGCTTTGTTCCATCTCTCTCCTCTGTCTTATGAATCTATTTCTAGTGTGTCCATATTTACCTAAATGATTTATTTCAAAAAATCATTGTTTGAAAGCTTTCCTTTAATGATAAATAAGATTCTACTCTTCCTTTTTCAACTTTACAGGATATATAAAAATGGAAAGAAATTATTGTGGGCAGTCATGATAGTTTAATGATAGTAATAAGAGTAATAACTTTTATTTCATTACTCTGTGGAGTTATGGTTCTGAACTATTACTTTTCTCCACCTTAAAATAAAAAGGATTTAAGTGCAGTCTACCTTCAGGTTACACTTGTGAACGTGCATTTGAATGGCTTGTATACATGGGGGCTTGGCATAAACCTGGGTAAAACTGAACCACCTGCAAGTTAATATGCTTGAAGGAAGTTTCGATATTCCCAAAAACTAAAATCATTTTAGCAGATGAGTGTATTTTGTGTCTTTGTGTGTGCATGTGCAGTGCTTTTTAATTAACTGCATGTCTTTTTCTTACTGTGCCCTTCTACCTAAGGAGTATCCTTCAAAGGAAGATACACTCTTTAAAAGCTAACACTTTCACGTTATTTCTGGCAATAATTGGTGAATATTATTTAATAAATAATGATTGAAATAACTCTTTCCCAGAAATTACCTATTAAGGAGTTTCAGAAGTAATGACAAATTATACTGGATTGCATATTCATGCAGTTTAATTTAATACAATATTTAATATGAAATATGAAATTAATTGCTTATAAATGCTTTCTTATACTCTAGATGCAATTTTTAAAATCCTGTAATATCAGAAATAATGACCTGGCCATACACTTCAATCAGTCAATGTCTTTGTTAATATTAGGTATGTTGGCAAAGCAGTAACCATTTGAAAATGAGGCAGTTTGGGTTATTTAGTCAAGCAGGGGATTTAATTACATGTCTTCTGGAGTCTGATAGCATAGAGCAAGTGAGGCCAATGTTTTGGCAGCTAAACTTCTAGGGAAAATAAACATAAATAATTAGTTTATGTTACGTTACTCTCTTCAATTTTTCTTCACCTGTACCTTCCCTTTAACTTTCTCCTATTTCTCCTGCATTTCTGTGGTACCTCCATGTCACTGCTTACTCATCCCTTTGCCCATGGCAACTTTTTTTCCTTTACTTTCCAGGATTGATTCTCCTCTTAGTCCTTTCCCTCTCCCTTCCAAACTTGGGTTTCATTTTTCATACTCAAAACAATATTTTTCCTGATTTTTCATGCATTTTCATAAGCCCCCTGGAGGGTTTTTATAGAAAGGGAAGGCATGCATCAACTGACAGTCCCTGTAAGCCACAAAGCAACACAGTCATGTCTGTGGAGCACATGTTACAGCAGCAAAGTCAATTTTGTGTGGACAGGTACCTTTACAACATTTTGTCCTAGATTCCAGGAGTTACCTGTGATGAGCAGAGCTTTGCCCACCTTCTTCTCCCTATCATTCTGGGACTTTGCTTCCTTTCAGTACCTTCTCAGTTAGGAGCACTGAGCTGCTCATATCTGGTGTGATTTGCTGTCATTAGTATGATTTTACATTCCTTTCCAGATCAAAATATGTAAATGTCGCTGGGTCTCTTGGGAAGCTTTAATCTTGTAAAGTAGGTTTTATTGAAGACTTGTTGTTTTTTGACATTCGTGGTAAGTTTGATAATTACATTAATAATTTTTCTTTCATGTTTGCTATTTACAATCAACAAAGCACCTGATTCTGAACCTCAAGGAGAAATCAAAATAATAGTAGAGTCAAAGCTATAACAGCAATTGAAAGCAAATACAGTTTGTGTTGGAAAGCACCAATTGAGTTTTAAGAGGAAGGATGGTTTTAGACAACTCTCTGCGGTTTCACTCTCACACAGTGACAGTCACACAAGGTGTGTTTCAGCTGTAGCAGGTGAGGAATCTGTGACTGGAGCTTGGTTGGATTCCCTGTTATCCCCAGTGACCAGAACTTTCTTTCATAAACTAATCAATTTCTACCCTAAATCCCTTGAGCAACTATTTAAATAGCTGGGAGCTTAGTGTGTCTCTGTTTCCAATTTACAAAATTTATCACTTCACCTCTGGGTTTATAGTGTGGATGTGCTGAATCTGAAGACTTCAAAGGAAATTTAACAGTTGGAGTTCCTAATAAATCCTTAGCTTGCCCATCTGTATAATTTGTATTAGCGTGTCCATTAAAGGTTTGCTTGCAGCATGGAGATTTCCTTCAGAAATGCTTCAGAAAACTGAAATAAGGGAAAAGCAAACAATAACAACATTCTGTAATGTATATCTATTAAAAGCTCAAATAGCATTTAAACAACAACAAAAAAGACATTTCTTACTCCTAACACAATCAATCAAGTGTTTTTCAACTCCCAAATTATTTTACATCCCGGTGTCCCAAGTTGGGAAATATTGGAAACATTGGACCCTCTCCTTGTCTCTTGAGTGAATTTTGGTTTGGAATTTTGTGTTCTTCTCATAATACGAGGTCTGCTCTGTTACTTTTCGTTTATTGCTATTCTAAACATTTAGCTCATGAGAAAATTTAGTTCTAGTATTATAGTTAAATATAATTTAACTTACCTAACAGTTTACCTGTGCCAGGCAAGGATTAGATGGATAGGAAAAGCTGTTCTTGAATGAGATTATATCCATCTCATGTCCAAGATTTTTGTTTAAAAATCAAAAGAAAGGGAAAACTTTGGATTGTATTATACATATTACTGTTGTGGGGGGGGGTTGTTTTCCTTTTTTATTTTTTAATTCTACCCCTCTTCTGGATCAATACTCTTGCACTATTGTTGCTGTTGCACTATTGTTAGTATTTGGAAACTGAGAGCTTTAAACTCTTCTATATAATTGATCTTATGAGTTAGTGTTTGAAATCCACCTAATTTTTAATTATTTGTTCATTTGTTCCTCCTAAAGCTTATGACATGCTGGAAAAATTCCTATTTTGTTTTACTTCTGACAGAAATCTATGCACTTCCATTTGGTCCCTAAAGTTCATGTCCAAACATTCTTTCTAATTTCATTCCTCCTTTATTTCAGCTGGGAATGGAAAAGTAAAAACAGCACATCATCTTTGTGCTGGGAAACACAGTATAGGAAAGGCTGTCATTGCTCAACACTTTGGGAGGAATATTGAAATATTAAGAATTTCCAGTGGAAATGGGACTATTCATTATGTTTTGACTGACAAAACTACTTCCTTCTTAACATTAATCATCATGTAGAGCCCATCTGAGTCATGGGTCAAGCATCTCAACACCCTGAGACTGTTCCTATTTATCCCATCAGCTTCAGTGTCACTCCATGCAAAGAAACCAAATGTGACTGGCTTCGGCTTAATGCAAGATAATCTTGTAGAGACTTCCACTGGGATACTCCAAATGTGTGTAGGCATGTGACTTTTCTGATACACTTTGTATTCCATCCTTTTACCATGTTATTAAACATGTTTCATTCTTCCCCACAGCAGCCTTGATTATTTTCTGTTTTGTCATAAAATATTTGCTTGGTAACAGGCACAGGAACTTGGCAGTCACCTCCGTGTTTCTGCCTTTGATTGTGAGGAGCTTTGAACCCATACACAACATTTCACAATTCAGAGGGGAAAAGTGAGCCTGGCAGTTGATTTCCAGCTTTTAACCAACATACAAAGCAAAATATTTGTTTGCAGTGATCACAGTTCTATTGTTCTCCAGACTGGAGGAAACAATGCCTAATCAGATACTCCTGCAATTCAGAACCTAAAATTATCTTGACTTCTACAAGATTGGCTTTAACCTTTATGTTGCAGATTTTCTTTCTCCAGTTTTCCTCACATTTTTAATGACAGGATAAAAGGAAGACACTTTTGCCTTTTTCTAACTTCAGCATGGAAGGTTTTATTGCCAATCTGTCTGACTCAAGTTAATGAGAATATATATCAACCCTATGCTAGATATTAGCAATATTTATCAAAGGTTCATTTTTCACATGAAACTAACATTATTCTTGAACCATCTGCTATGCTTCCCTGAATTTTACAACTCTGTGGGATTCACTAGAAAAAGTGGCCTTTGTGATAGTATCTGATGTGGAATAGCATGATATGGAGCTGGAATTTGTCTTAGTATCTCTTAGCTGTGTAGCATCCTCAGTGGTTTTGAGTAAAGACAATTTATCACAGAATCATAGAATGGTTTGGGTTGGGAGAGACCTTAAAAATCACTTTGTTCCATCCACTAATTGCCCAGAGAAGCTGTGGCTGCCCCATCCCTGGGAGTGTCCCGGGCCAGGTTGGAAGGGGCTTGGAGCAACCTGGGCTAGTGGAAGGTGTCCCTGCCCGTGGCAGGGGTGGAACGAGGTGATCTTTAAGGTCCCTTCCAACTCAACCCATTCAGTGATTCTGTGATATATTCTCATGAACTTTTTTAGCATCTAGTTATGAGTTTTGCAGAGCATATGCTCACACTCATTAAATAACAGATATTGTCTGCACTGGGGTCTTGATCATTTTTTTCAGGAGCCCAGCAGTTTGATATTTTGGTGTAATGCCCCATCTCGAGGTGATTGGTAAAAGAAGAATAAGAGTGAGATCAGATTTGGCCTCTACTGAAAATTCCACAAATATTTGTTTTTAATGAATTCTTAATGCTGTTAAATAATTAATTTTTATTTTTAAAACCATTAAAATAACTTCTGCTCTCTTAAAATTCATCTGATAATTATAAATTATTAGACAACATCTCCTTTCTGGCCAATACTGATGATCCCAGTCAACAATTTAACCAAAGATATGGAAAGACTGTTTGTCTTGGGTTTGTTTAAATTTTTGCATAACTAAAAATTGGCATCAGGAATGGATCTTTTGTATAAGAAGAAAATTATGCAGCCATGCAAGTAATAATCAGCTGATGCTAACAACTGCATTCTGTGTTTTCAGGTCATGTCATGTAATCATGTTTTTACAAACAGTCTTCAATCATTGTGGGCTCCCCTTTTTCCATGGGTGGGCCAGATTTATTTCTCCCTGAATAATTATCTGACATATGGCAACCTCTGACAGTGGTTCAGACACACTCAGAAAAAATGGTTCTTCTAGCCATGACCAATATAAATGAGGAGAGAAGCTCTGTGTGTGCTGGGCAGGAATCTGTGCTGTCATAGGAAATACAAGAGGCCCTGAGTGTGCCCAAATTGCTGAGCATCTCCTGGCTGTGCCTTGGAAGTTTGGAGATTTGATGGTTTGGGGATGCTGGACCTACAGTGCATGTATTGTATATGATCAAGTTCTATCATGTGGAAATTTCAGGGAATAAATTTGGTATCTTTGCATCGTGTGTTCCCAGAGGAATATATCAAGGCTGAATAAATGTTTTAAAAAATGTTTGCTTTCAAACTTTTGAGAACTCTGAAATAGAAGAGGTGGAAGTTTCCTCTTTTTGTTGTGAAAATGTGTTTTGGATATATTGGATAAAGTAACTTTTTTCTTCAGTTTGAAAACTGAACTGATATTTTCATTTAATTTACCTGTACCTTCATTTTATCCTCCTATTATTGGTGTAAAATGCTTTAAAATACTTGATTTACAGAAATAATTGTTTGGTTTGATAAAGAAAAACCCTGTTTTGAAATACAGTTTTCTGATTCTTCACTAACTACTGATCTTGGGAAACTTTTTCTGTGATTTGTTCAAGGTAACTGCAGACAAAGTGCCACTCCTTGACATGTTTGTACAGGTCAGGTCATAAATGTCTCTCGCTTTGAGTCCTTCCAATGTTTTATGCTTTGAAATCTGTTTATGTTGATCTCAGACAAATCCCTTATATAAACTTTTTTGACTTCTTGAGGTCAAATGGAATAGCAATGAAGGTTTAGCTTCTCTGAGTTAGTATTTGATTTTTCATTTTTAGGGAGAGCAATGAAAAGAAAAGTCTGACTGATGTTGGGGCTAATAATGTAAAGATCAGCATCACAAACCTGGTTACTGAAAGTTCAAAGTATGTTGTAGTTTCTCCAGTCTTTTTACTTGGTACCACTTTCTCATTTAACATTTGAATAATTTTCTTCAAATACAGATAGTCTAAAATTTTCTTCAAAATTATCCCTGAAAATATATATCCAGGGAGATGAAATAAAGAAAGTTTGGATGTTAAAATGCAGAAGTGGGAGTGAATTTTGCATGATCACTGACAGAAAAACAAGTCTGTCTCATAGCCAATCCAGCCTCATAAATAAAGCACAGGCGTCACAAATCATTCTTTTCTCTCTTCTCTATCTCTGCCCTTTGTGTTCATATTTTTCAGCAGCTGTATGTGCTATTAATCTGCATTTAGGTGCGTGCCTGAATGTCTGCTCTGCACTTGTTAACAGATGCAGTGCTCAATTTGCTAGTTGGGATTGAGGCCTTTTAAAATGTCATCCTGTGTTTTAGCATTGTACACAACATGTTTCTCCAATGTTGATTGAAAAGCTTTCTTTAGTAAGGGAAGCATGAAGCACCACGTTTGTTAGGTGCTCCTGAGCACATTCCATATTTGCCAGAGGAGAGGTATTTAGCACACAGAGCAGCTCTCCCTGATTGCCTGCTAATCTGTAAGGATCTTTCTGGTTGCCTTCATCACTGCATCAGCAAATTACAGGCTGCTTGTTTGCTCCGTGCTTGACTAATTCTGGGGCACTGCCAATTCATTCCGTCCAAAGGAATTGTGCTGTTCTGCATTAAAACCTCCATCAGATGGAGTTTTGCAGGGAAGGGATTGTGGTTTGTAATCAGCATTGTAATATAAACAATTACTGCTGCTGCTCAGTGGTGTACACGCTTGGTAGTATATAGGGGGTCCTATTTATTGTTTGCAGAAGGAAATTAAATCAGATTGTGACTGTACTGTTATGGTGATGGGAGCCTTTGCCTGGAGTACCTGTGGGTTTCTGACCAGGACCTCCAGTGCCATGATCTGAAACTCAACCTCTGTGCAAACCCAACCCGTCACTGTTACTCTCTTCTTAGTCCTCAGGACAGCCTAAATCTCACACCTTCTTGAAACTATAACCAAAGTACCACTGGCTTTGTTGCCCTTTTCCAGTATCCTGGCAAAGCATCTTGGAAAGTTCTGCCAGTCTGTGGTCGAAGGTATAAATGGTGCATCTGCACCTGTGCTCTGAGCACAGGCAGAGTATCCATGCTCCCAGTCACTAGCACAGATTCAGGAGATCACAGGCCTGCACATGGACTATCTATGGTGTAAATATATCCTGAAATACTTTTCCATGTCAATGCTCTTAGCAAGCAGTCACCCTTTGATCTATGGGGGGAATAGTCCCTGGGAGATAATCTGAATAGCAAAGCAAAAATCAAACTGCTCTTTCTGTGCATCTTTGATACACTAGAACTTAATTTACTTTATGCATAGAACTGATTTAACTTTACCTGGAGGTGAAGTGTAATTTGGATTGCCTTTTTTTTTTTTTTTTAAGAAATCCCATTATCAGTGTTAAAAGTGTTTCATACCTATAAAAACAGGCTGTAGATTAATCGTTATCTCTTCTATTTTTTTTCCAATCAGTCTGAAGCAGGGGCTTCTATGACTTGTTTAGTTTGGATTCACTGAAATTAAAAATTAATTAATTGCAAACACTTTGTTTGTCACATTATTCTTTCAAATACTTTGCTAATGTAAATACAGTTTATCCTATTCTGCAGGTAGATGTTAATGTTCTCATGTCTTTACATGGCAGAGACACAATAGGTGTGTCCCAAGAAAAGCACAGCTTAGTTCCAAAGCCCATCTTGTTACTCCATTAAGCCATCTTAAAGTGTTTGATCATCAGTGATATATCTGTGATTTATCAGTGGGAACTCTGACTTCCAACTAAGTGAAAACCAGGGTATGTAAAAGCAGCTACATCAAATTAGATGTACAAATTAAATCACAAGATTTAGGTTCCTAAGTAAGTTCTTACCTAATTTTTCTTAATGTCAGTCATTTGCTATTCCCACCTGCCTCACCAGGACAGGTGGGTTTGCTAAAAATATCCATGGGAATGTAGCTTTAAACACCTCATTCTGTAAATGAAGTGATATAAACTTTTTATATCCTGGAATTGAGCTTGAATCTCTGATGTTTACATTAGATCTTAGGAAGAAATTCTTTACTCAGAGGTTAGTGAGGGACTGGCACAGGTTGCCCAGAGAGGTTGTGACTACCCCATCCCTGGAAGTGTTCAAGGCCAGTTTGGGTGAGGCTTGGAGCAACCTGGGATAGTGGCCCATGGAAGGAGGGACTAGATGGTTTTTAAGACCTCTTCCAGTCCAAACCATTCCGTGATTCTCTGTTCTGATTTGCCATATATTGAATGTGCTTTTGTTAAAACTTATTTAAAGTCTGCTGCAGTGACATCAATAGTGAGGGTTTAATTCTGAAACAAAGCTTTATTTGCACCTGTAAGCTGCATTCAGTTCAAACATTTTCAGTTGACTGCTATAGGTTTATATAAATTTTCTGTCTGTACTACCTGACAGAATTATGGGATGCCCAACAGCAGCTGCCCATTAAGTTTTCACTCTACCTAAAGCTGCCTCATGTCTGTGCTGGGATTCTTTTGTTTTCCCAAAACACTGTTGTCTAGCAAGTGGAAGCCTCATTCAACCACTCCAGATCTTAATTAGAACATTTGATTAATGCAGAATTCTATTCTTTCTTAACTGTAAACCCCCATAGATTTTGTTGAATTCTGTTGTCTGTGGGTCAGAGCTTAAAGTAACGATTGATCTTCTGAGGGAGTTAATACTTTAGGCAGTGGGGTCTCAGGAAAGCAAGTGCATTAATTTTTTCATCAATTCCAGCTAACTTACAGTATTTCACTGGTCAGATCTAATTTGCTTGATGAGACATCACTGAAAGATGTTATCTATAGTGTAAGCTTAGAAATTGATTGTAACACATAATTCAAGGGCACTGTTTCATGCCTAGGGCAATAAATGCTATTTTTCTCTTAATTTCATTTGCTCTTTTATAACAGCTTACCTTTTCCAAACTATATCCACCAGATTTGATTGTAGATTTGCAGAGAAGCAAAAAGTACAATAAAGAACCACCCTAAAACTGTGGATTTTTCACTCGGACTCCACTATAAAGTCACATTTATTTTTGCCAAGATGTGTCCGAAGGCGGAAATATCTCAGCAAATTGGATATCAGTTTTTATTTGCATTCAAATCTACTATATATATATAAATATATACAAAGACACACAAACAAAGCAGTCACCTTTTTAGCTAATATCAATTTAGTGTGTAAAGCTGTATCTTCATTTCTCAGATTGAAATTCTTACATTAAATGTCTTAAAAATGTTCCCTCTCTACTGTTTCTGTGTAGTGTAAGCCTGGAGACATCCTTCTGCCTTAAGAGTGCTGTTGGTTTTATTAAACATAACCCAGGATGTTGTGTATTTCAACTGCTTTGTTTGCTTCATGGTGGTTTTTTTCCCCTGTAATAAGAGAAAATAGACTGTGATGAGTCAGCTGAATACTTAAGGTACACACAAAATTTACTGCTATGTGTCTGTGCCCTTATCATTGTTGCTCCCCTGGGACTGCAGACATAAATCCATTGCTTCCTCTACAGCTGTCATTCTGATAGTCTAGGAAATGCTGACATTCAAAGTATTAAAACAAACCATCAGTAGTTTTCCATAGTGATCGTGAAAATTTTGGATTTCAGGCAGTTCAAGCATCATTGACCTTGAATGTAATTTATTAGGATTTCTTTACATTATTTTCTTTACATTTACTTTTTCTATAAGTGCTGTTAACTCAGATTTCTAAGCTCTCAGTAAATTTTAGGTAATGTTAAAATACCGTACTTGAGTACACTCTTCATCTGATACTGGACACAGGAATAATTTGGATCGTGTTGGGTATAGTATTTACTGATTTTCTGAGATTCAGGTAATAAGCAAAGTCAACATTTAGCAGGGCAGAGCACTGACCAGAATGGCCAGTCTTCTAAGAAAATTGGTTCTATATCCAAGATAGTAACCCACCTATCTTACTTCCTGCAGTTTATGTCTCTCTATCTTGTTGCTTTATTTTACTAGGAAAAGGTTTCCTTTATGTAGCCAATGTTGACGCTGTTTGTCCTCCTGCCTTCATTTCACAATATCCTTGAGGCTTTTACATGTCCAGATTTATTTGTGTGATTGTTGTGCTGGTCTCTGGCAGTGCCAAACTCTTAGATGTGATGTAATGTCTGATAAATCATTAATTGATGAAGAAGTAGTAATGAATTAAGCACAAAGAACTCTTTTCCTGATCACATATGAGCCTGACTTGTCAAAAGCTTGTGGTTTTGGAGAGCCCAGATCCACTCATCCATGGCCATATCAATATCACTCCAAAGCAAAAGCTTGTGTTTGATCAGGTGTTGGCTCAGTGTGTCACTTCTGCATAACATGAGGAAAGACTCGTTTTTTTGACTGAGGATCCCTTTCCCATCTCTCTCCAACACACCATAGGTTTACTCTTTTGTACACTATTTTACTGTTTTTCTCCTTTTTTTTTTTTTTGTTTTTAAATTGTAGCAGCAGGGTTGGCTATTGGGCATGAGGGTGCATTCAGTGGCCTCTTTGTGCAGTGGCTTGTGGAATAGCTGCTCTGCAGATCTGTCTATAATGCCCATGTATGATCTAATTGCCTATGACCGTAAGGGACCTAAATCATTGAAGAAATGGATGCTTCCAGTGCTTTGATTGTGCTTTTTAATTCAACCACTGTGTAGATCCAGTATTGTTTTTCAGTGTTTGTTTCTTATTCAAGCAAAATTATCTGACTATTCATGTGAGGCTATGCACTGAATATATTTGGTGCCCCTCATTCTGAGCGTTGTCTACTCAGGACTCTACACTTCCCTTTGACTGAAATTACCATTATAGGTGCTGTTGTCATAGTTCAAATTAATTTCCTGTTTAACAGGGACACTAACGAGCTCCAGTGAGTTGTAACTGCAGTTGGAATCTGCTCAGCTGAAAACTGAACAGTAAATTGGTGGTCTTTTGAGTTCTCAGTGCTATGATTGCCTTTCTTATAGGGAAGGTTCTCTTATTCTCCCTTTTTTTAAAAAATAATTTACCTTTTATGTCATAGCACAGGTGTATTTTCTTGAATGACATTTAGCATGGATTGCATTATGCCTTCTTCTGTCCATATTTTGGTGAAAGATATAGTTGGTGAATTTCAATTAAAAAAAAAAAAAAAGGCTGCTTGGATCTGCTCCTAAATTTTAGGACTTACCTGGTGGCTATAGTGCTCTCTTGTCATGTATGATAATGAGCAGCTCTGAAAGAACTGCAGGACCTTTTGACCTGACATACGTGCCCACCATTCTGAGCATCTTGTCTAATGAGAACGGTTCCAAAAACATCATTTTCTCTTAGCTGAACACCCACCCCAATACTGATCAGAAGAGGAAAGATATTCTTCTTCATTATCACATCAGAGTTCAGAATCCATAAATAATATTATTCTTCAGAAAGGTTTTAATATACACTGGTTGCTGGGTTAAGGAACTGGCGTTGTAGAAGTCTCTGGAATCTTTGTGTCTTGGTTCAGACTCGCATTTTAGTCATCTGTTCTTGCTATGCTTCAGGTTGAATGAGGATAACACTCATTTCTCTTCATGAAGGAACATTCTGAGGATTCATTCTTAAGAACTGATGAAGTCTTTGAAAATTAATCCTGAGAGCAAATTGATTTTAAGAGAACATTAAATTTAGGCATTAAAAGCCCCCGCTGTAACATATAATAAAGAAAATAATAGTAATAAATTTCTACATCTCAGGCATTTAATTTTTAATAAAAATTTTCTATTACCTAAACCTTTTTCAAAATAGCATTCCAGAGGTTCTGGCAATTATTTTGAGGCTGAACTGAATGTTCCAAGTTGATTTTTTTCCTTTGTTATACTCTGTACCAAGTAGCTGCAAAAAAATATAGATTTCCTACTGTAGAATAGTTTGAGTATTTGCTGCCATAATTTAAAAAAAGGACTTAGACTACTGTTCTAGAAAGAAAGTAAGATCCCTGACTTGTAAGGTTCAATCCTTAGGACTGTATTTTTTGCTGATTTCAGTCCCTGTGATCAGAACTGGATGAGGTCATAAAACCTTTGGATCAGGTCCTACAGAAACAGAGCATATGTGTGTTTTCATTTTGGCATAAGTATTTTCATAATGCTTTCTCCTCCCAGAATATGTCCCCTTTGAGTTCAGTGTGTTTTACCAGCATTATGTGGGCTGATTTTCTGTCTGATTCTTCTACCCCCAGTGGAGCCAATGCACTCGGGGAGATGAGAGAGGAAACATGGAAGTGAGCATTGCTCCAGGACAGAACCTGCTGGATCGTGCAGCATCTTTGAACACATGTCAGGCCATTTCCCAAAAGGCAGTTTATTATTTTGCCACCACCCTCACGCAAATAATAAATAATGTGAAATTAGTCAGACAACAAACAGTTGAAAAGAACAGCAAACCACACTGAGCACCTGCGAGGGCGGCCGGTTGTGCTTTGGAATACATTGAGAGAAAGAACATTCCAGAGTACGCCTGGCAGGGCTGGGCTTAATGAACAAATCGACTTGACAAATTTCACCTTCCTCTCTGCTCATCTGCAAGCTTATAAATTTTCTATCCTGAGCTATCCGTTCAGTATTTCCTGCAGATAAATGTCAGCTTGTGACTGGCCCAGATGTTCAGGTTTCCTCACTGCCTGATTGCCCACTTAGTTAAACTCTCCAAGTTCATACCCCCAGGCAAAACATACCTGCAAAGAGGCAAAGACAGCATACCAGAATTAAGTTTGTATCCAGAATCCTTCTGTTTGCATAGAGAAATAAAATTCCTTGTCCAAAATGCTGGCACTGAGTAAAAGAATTAAGGAAGTGATAGCATAGTGATGGTTCCCCTATCAGGTTGATCCTGATTTGATGTTACAGTAACTCATGTTCATATAATGCTACTGATGATGTGCAGATGTTTCATTCAAATTATTACTGAATTTCCCCCCAGGCATATGATTAGTATTAGGGTGCTGTCCTGGCATGATGGGATGTTATATTTCAGTCCTGGTATTTATGGGAAAGTTTACGGGGATTCAGTTTCTATTCACCTCCTCTTATGAAGGTCATTTATTAAAAGTTAAAAAAAGAGAATGGACACATGTACAGACAGCTGTCTTGGTAAGGCAGCCACAATGTCAGAAAAGTTGTGTGTCTGATGATGCTTCATTGTTTGTGTTGCTATTAAAGGAAATAATAGGTCAAGAATGGATATCTAATTATATTTCTGGTTTTCATCTTTCTATCAGCCTTTCATTATAGTTTATGACAGGTCTGGTAACATACATTTTCTTTTTATTTTAGCTCAAAAATAATAATTCCTTGCTGTTTCTAAATGGTCACTGTAAGAACATTGGTGGATTTGGAAAGGTAACTGTCTTGTATTAGGTATCAACACATGCTGAAAGTTGGGAGTTGTGTCATGCACAGATGCTGATCACATCCCAGTCCATTTTTGGGTAGTACAAGGAAGGTGTGACCCATGCTGAGCTAGAGTGGCAAACGTGGTGTCTGGGTATTGAGTGGGAAAGAAGCAGTCTTTTGTTCTTTCCACATCCAATACCCCTGTCATTATCCCTGCACCTTTTGCTGGTTTTCTGCAAACATTACTATTGTTCACAAAGTAAATTAAGTTTTGAAGAACATTTTAAACCTTTTTTTGTTTGTTTTGTTTTGGGTTGAAGCAATATAGAAGGTGAAGTAATGAAAACCCCAGACACCAGTGCAGAAGGAAAGAAATGACCTCGGGATTGCTCTGCTCTGGTCCCACCCAGAGCTCCAAGGTTGAAATGATTCCCCCTTGATTGCTGCATGATGCTTTAGTGGTGGAACTCCTTTGGTGCTGGAGTTCCATCTCATTAGTTTTACCACCTCTTTTGCTGTAGTCTGTCAGGACAGCTTGAAAGGGTATTGATTAAGGGCTTAACTTCCTTTTTATCAGAGCTGATTATATTTTTTTGGCCGGGTGCTAGATTTCAAGACATGAGCCTTGGAGCAGCCTCTAGCAAATGGAGGGATGATTATTACTTCAGTGAACTGTTCACTGCATGTTCTGACTGTCAGCTCTCAAAATTAATATTCATAAAGAGTTTGAAAAAGAAAAATTTCCAGTCTTCTGAGATACCTGTTAAGAATTCAGATCTTATCTTCATTGTGAGTACATGCTGCTTTTCACCTTTCCTTACTCGCACTGTTGCTTGTCAAAATTCAAGAGGGGTTCTGGACAGTAAAGCAAAAAAAATTTGCTGCAGAACTGGCTCTGAGGGAGCCATTATGTTTCTGAGAGAGATGGTAAGAGCACACCTTTGAGAATGAGAAATGAAGAATTAACCAGTGGCAAAGGTCCTGATGTACTAATTAAATATAATTACATTTATACAAGCATCAGCACAACAAATTGTGCTTTTGATTTTTTTTAAATAGTGTTTACATGGTTATAGAGTGTTCACTCTATAATAATAAGGTGCTAAAGTTTTCTTGTTATTTCATGCTCATTTTTTTCCTTCTGAAAATAAACAGGTATTTCTAATTGCATTATATCATCTCAAATTACATAATTCAGTTAATCTGGGAAGCATGCTAAACCCAGATATTTAGGAAGAAGGAACAACACTAATTAACTTTGTAAAAATGAGATCAATGTTATTCTTTTCCAGTTTCTCATTTCAATTTCTCCAATCTATTTTCCGAAAACAGAACTGATGTAGGGTGTGGGCAGAGGTTTAATGTGACAGTTTTCATAGTCAGTCAAGTGAGTAAGCATCTTTCCCAATTGCTTCCACAAACATGGTCGTGTACACTGCCGCTGTTACCGGTTTGTTGCATCCAAATTACAGAGGTGGTTGCTTGAATTCTCAGGCATTTTGCAGTCAAAATCCTATTGCAGGCAAAAGAAAAGACAGTTTCTGTACAAACACAGAATTTTTGTTGGTTTAATTGAAGTCTTAGGAGTCTAAAGAATTATTATTAACCCAGTTATAATGATACTTACACTTATAATACAAATTAGATGCAGTTAAAAAAAATATATGCAACTTCCTATTATCTGCCCCTCTCCCAGCTCTCTTAATTTTCCACTCTCTCACTGCTCAGTAGCTTCATTCTGGAGGCAGGTGAGAACACCTCATTCATGAGCATTCAAGCCCTTTGATAGAGATGGGATGCTGATGTTGATGGTTCCTTCTTCCTTGTCCTTCAGTGTAATCAGGATCATCTTTACACACTTGCTAAATATCTTGCACCTTGCTCTTTCTAGATCTTGCTTAGATCCAAATTTACAATTTACAGTTTCTTTTACATATGTTGGATGCTAGTTTTGTTTTTTTTTTTTCTCCTTGTTGAGTTCAAAGCTAATGTCCAGCTCCTAGGGGTGGGGTTTATAGCTGTCATCCCTCCATTATCACCCTGTGCCTGCACTTTTAGGGCCTCTGCTGCCATCCCATGCCTGTACTCATCTATGCTGCATTTTTTCTGCAGTCATAGTTCAATTCCCTAGAATTGCTGCATGTGTTGCTATCTTTTAGTTCATACATGTGTGTCTATAAAACAACAGCTATTTCCCTGAACCAGAGGCACAGAAACAATTGTGCCTTTCTGAGAATGGCTGTTACAACAAACAAACAAGTCAAGTAGAGCAAAGCAAGCACACCTCAGACCAACCAAGGCACATCCAGGCAAAGCCTGAGAGCACCTGAGCTCTGCTGCAGCTTAGTACAAAACTTCTGCCCTGTTCTGAGCAGTGGCAGCATCGTATTTATTTACAAGGCTGCATAACAAAGGAAAATATGAGCTAGTTACAGTTTATTCTCTACAAGCACATCACAGACTAAACCTTTCTCTTTTGTCTTTCACTGCAGTAAGCTGAAACCCTTAACTGCCTTTTTCACCCTTACCTTTTTGCAAACTTAACCTTCTTACAGCAACAATCCCTCATCACCAGGCTGGTACCTACAGCTGAGACACTTCTTTCATTCATCCCTTTGCCTGTGCTCATTTTCTTTGCCTGTGGATGACCCCTGAATGGTACTGAACAATGAGATGTGTGAACGCTTACACCTGATCCCTCTTAATAATGAATAATGGGGATGAAATGTATATTTCTGTACTTTCCCTGCATGCTTAACTTTTCAGTTTTGGGTAGAGGCAACAGGCCTGTGTCTGCCGAAGATGTTGAGCACAGAGCACACAAAGAGAAAAGTCTGGACTCTGAGTGATTTGAAATAAGCATTTGTAAGTAATTCCAGGTATTAAGTGTAAAAGTGCTCAGTCCCCCTGTGATTTTCAGCACCCATTTTTTCTTTCTTTTCCTTGATTGCTAATCAAATCCCATCTAGAGACGCTTTTCTGATGAATCTCATTCAGTCTATGGGCAGTCTCTCACATGTACTTCAGTGCCAAAACATGTAATTTGATCACTGTATGCCTATAAAATAGAATTCATCTTTTCAGAAGCTTAAAAACATCTCCCTCTGTGTCAAAGGCTAAATATTTGGAGTCTGTTAAGTGGACTTGTCCCTCAAGCCTAAGGAAATAATGGAATGCTAATTTGATAGTTTGGAGCACAATTTAAATAACCACAGTATCCCATTTCATAAACTGTGTGCTGCCTAAGGCTTCTCTGTATTGATTTTCATCTTTGGAAATTTTATGGTGAGTTTTGAGTCCTTGTGGCCAAGGAGCAGGATGGTTTCCTGGGTTGCATTAGAAAGAGTGTGGCCAGCAGGTCATGGGAAGTCATTCTCTCTCTACTCTGCCCTGATGAGTCCACATCTTGAGCACTGGGTCCAGTTCTTGGGTTCCCTGTTTGAAAGAATGAGAATCTAGTGGAAAGGGTCCAGAGGGAGCTACAGAGATGGAGAGGAGACTGGAACACCTGACATATGAGGGAAGGTTGAGGGAACTGGGCCTGTTCAGCTTGGGGAGAGACAGCTGAGAGGGGACGGACTCTTTTCAGTGACAGGACAAGGAGTAATGAGCACAAACTGAAACACAGGAAGTTCCATCTGAATATGGGGAAAAACTTCTTTACTTTAGACTAACAGAGCTCTGGAACAGGTTGCACAAAGAGGTGGTGGAGTCTCCTTCTCTGGAGATATTCAAAACCTGCTGGGGTGGGATCCTGTGCAACCTGCTCTAGGTCACCCTGCCTTGGCAGTGGGTCTGGACTAGATTATCTCCAGAGGTCCCTTCCAACCCCAGCCATTCTCTGATTTTTTTTATTTAATTTTGCTTATTTGCTTTTACTGGGGAAAAAATAAAATGAAAAGAAGAAAAAGGGAAAAGAAAATAATTCTTACTATGCTTCTGAAACATTTTCCTTTTTCCGTGTGTTGTAGGCTTCCATGTGTTTGTCCAAGCTCTCGAGAAGTCTGTATGATAGATTAGAACGGGTCAGTGATTCTGTAAAAGATTAGGGGGAATAATGAGAAGCACATTCGAGCAGAGTAGGGGACAAAATCAAGTTGTTACTGCATCGCTGTGCCTGTGCACTGACAGTAATGCTTGTGATCGCAGTAATAGACCCCAATGAATAATATGCCTTTTTGGAGCAACTTAAACTGTCAGCCTGTCCCTAAAATATTCCTGTTTTTCTTATTGAGTTAGCTGTAGCTCTTGAGAATCACCAGGTGCTATTTTTATGCTCCTGCTGTGTGAGTGGAGAAGTGACACCTGTTGGTTTTATCCCCTGTTTGAGTCTTGTGTGCTTTACCAAAGGTCAGGCTGTGAAGATTTCTGCTTAACTTTGGAGTCTAATGTCTGATGCTGTACTAAGGTAAATTGTCCATTTCAACATGATCTGAAATAAGTTTCTTTTGCTTACAATGGTCTGATTTGAGTCACAGTCTATAATAAATACTGAATGCAAAAGAGAGGTTGCAGTTCAGTCACAAATTATTATTTTTGAAATTACTACTGACTTCTTGTTAGGACTTAAAAGTGCCAGACAACTCTTGAAGGATTTAGGAGTTTGCTTAATGAGGATTCATCTATTAAGATGTGTGGCTGGCCAATATACTGGTCCTTACATTGATTTTAGGATTGGATCAGAGTGTGAGCAACCTTTAAGTAACTGAGGAATGAAAAGCAGCTGAACTACTTTGGGCGATTTTTGAAGTCATTATCTTTTTTTATTTTTCTACTCTTTGTATTAAGAAGTAGCTCATTCTTCCTGTCAGTCTTCTTTAAAAACTTCCATTTCTTCTTTAAAGGAAAGATATTTTGCTATATGATCCTTTTTAAAGTAGGATTTTGTATAATAATGCAGGATACTATTCCACAATTAAGCTTAAATTTTCATTACCTATTGTGAAGCCTCCTGCAATTCCATCCCCACAGGCATGTATAGTTTGCTCCTGCTTTGTGGTTCTGATGTGTAAATTATATAGGTATGTCAACATAAACACAGTTGAGAAACAGAATATCTAACATATATTTTATTCATAGACAAGGACCATTGTGTCACCCAATCGGGGGGATAAATGTCTCTTTGAACTTAAACGATTTATGGGTATAAATTAAGCTTATGTTGTACCACTCCCATTTGTAAATCTCATTTGTTCTCTTACCAAAAATTGTCTAATTTCTCAGAGATGAATATGAACATGTGGGTTAGAAATGAAGTATTTTCTTTGTGCTACAGTCATCCTTGGTATGCAGTCACCTTCTTTCACACCCTTTCTGTTCCTGGGAGAGTCTGGGGAATATGCTTGGTTTTGATGGAACAAGAAAGTATGTCAAAGGGTAACCAAGGTGTTGTAAGCTCAGGAACCTGAGGGCTCCTGGTGCTCTGCTGAAGCCTCATGGCTTCTGTTTTATGGTGGCAATGCCTCCACACCGTAGCATTTGTGGTGTGCATGAAGAATCAATCTTCTTACAAAACCCCCGAGGGTGTGAGGGGAGTGTGCTTGTGTGGCCAAGGGTGCCACATGTGCCAGATACTGGCCAGAATTGCAGTGCTGAGAGATTTTGAGTAATCTGAGGGGATTCACTGGGTTCATACATGCCCACAGTACTCCTGGCAAAGTAGTGACTAAAAGCAGTGGGTCTCTGGCTGTCAGCAGTTGGAACCCCACTTCAGAAGGGTGGGACCTGAGGAGCAACAAGTTTTAGATTTATTCTGGTGGCAGAATAATGCTGTACAAATACGATAATTTGGATAAATGTAGGGAACAAGTGGGTTTGGTTTTTGGGGTTTTTTTGTGTGTTTTTAGAATAATTTGACTGGAGTGATGGAAAGCCAAGGTAAATTATGTTTTGAATGTCAGATTTTCAGGATTTCTTCTGTTCCTGACTTTTGGTTCAGTTTCATGTAGAAGTGCAATTCTACTGTTCAGTCACTTTGGATCCTTTGTTTAGGATGTTCCTAGGGTTGGAAAATTGGATTTTACCTGAATCTCCATTCTGGTTAACTTACAAACCAATTAACCAAACAAAAGAAAGAAAGAAAGAAAGAAAGAAGCAACCACCCAAATGCCCCCTAGATACCTGATGCTTTATTTTCATGGGTGGGAAAACTGTCATTGATCTTTTAACTCAAGTTTTAAGCTGGCTGAGATAACACAGATCATTACACTTTAAAATATAAGTTGCAATAATTGAACCTTGTGCCTTTGGTGGGGGCATCTCAGTGGGAGCCTTTTGTCAGATGTTAACATGCACTGAGGAGACATTGACTGTCTCAACTTTCCATTGCTGAAGTTGATTGTCTGGTTCTCTCTCTCCCCTGTAAATCGATCTGGATTGCAGCTTTTTCTGCAAACACACACACTTGGAGCTGGTGCAAAGTTGGGCAGCACATTGTAAAGGCTGTGCTGGATTTCTGAGCTGCAAAACAAATTCATTAGTGGAAAAAAAATATCTCTTGCACTTCCTTATCAAGCAACAAGTATCACAAGTATTTTAGTTGGTGTCTTCTAATTCCGTTGCAACCTTGGTTTGAAGAAAGATGAAGGGAGGTGAATTCTGACCATGGGAGAAGAACAGTCTGGAGGTGATGGTCAGCCATCACTAACAGCAGAACCTGATCTTTTCATTTTTGGTGTGTTATTTTGAATAGTGTAGCATTTTGCAATTTTCATTAAAAAAAAAAAACAATAAAAATCTATTTGTATGTTTGCAAGATCTCTGCCAACTGTGATTGAAAATATGTCTGAAGTCAAATTGGTTTTCAATATTTTTCATTCAAAAAAAGCATGAGAAGAACAAATTAACTAGTTTTTTTCAAAGGAATTATCAAGAGTATTCTTAAAATAGTTTAGAAGTCAAATTACATACAATAATACAATTATTTTGGATGAAGAGAACAGTAAAAATCTGAGGGCATGATGTCTTCAGCTGTCTGGGAAATATGTTTGGATACCTGTGCAGTAATTCAATCTAAAACGTAACCTGTTAAGGTAAATTTGATGTTACCACTTTCAGCATTGTTATTTTTAATCCTGTAGTTGCTTCTGTGAGAGTGTTTGTGTCTGGAGCTGTAGCAGTGTGTTTGTCAGAGATGCAACCTTGGACCGAATCAAACCTTTCCAGGCAGATGTGTTAGTTTGGGATACAATGCCTTTTGGCTGATTTTGATTTGCATCGATTTGCCTGTGTTGTTGTTTGATTACCTCCAGGCTGGTATTAGAAATGCAGGCTTTTCTGTTTGATCCCCCATTAGGCTCTTACCTACATGTCCTATTGATACTTGCCACAGGCTTCTCCTCTGGCCTCCTGCTGAGTGCAGCTCCCTTCCTGCCTGCCTTTGCAACTGGAAAATTAACTGGAAAAAAAATTTGGCGCGGGTCTGGGCAGAGGTCTGGTGTTCTGTCTGTTTTTCTAAAATGAATAGCAATAAAATATTTCAACATTCATTTAATATCATGAAACTTCTGTGCCAGTATTTCTGAGGAAGCTTTAATGCTGCTTATAACAGGGCTTTGGTTAGAGAGCCTTCTGGAAAATACTTTGGTCATTTTCTGTAGACTGTTATTTATTCTGCCATTTTGATACAAATTGCATCAATGTTGAATTTCAAGACTGTTGTAGGAAAATCACAGAACACTTCTCTACTTAAGTTACCTTTGTGAAGGGAAATTCAAAATTTAAATAATGACCTCTGTTTTTCCAGTGTGGTTTTGCCAGTGGCCACCTGTTGGAACGCAAGCTTCAACCTTGTTTTGTGTATCTTCAAACTGGTCACCATTACCATATCTAGATTATGAATCTGGATTTTACTGGGGCTTTTATCATTCTTTTCACCCACCAGTTACTTGGAGGAGGTGGGGCTGGCAGAGAGGTACTTCAGGAAGTTGTGGATCAAGTTTACCCTATGTAGGTAATGCACCTGTCAGGGTTTGGCGGTGCTACCTTGAAATATTTTAAAAGCCTAAGCAGATTTTAAGACTGATTCAAATGCTAAAAGGAACACCCATACTTCTAATCTAAGCTCAGAATTATATTTCAGAACTGATAAGTTGTTGGACATGACAGATTTTGGGCTCTGTGCTCAGAGCTCCTCCCAAAGCTCAGACTGTTCTTATGGTACAAGGGACAAACTCTGGCAGGAGCACTGCTTTCAGTGCAACTGCAGAACGGGAAAAAGACATATTTAAAGGTGATAGCAGATAACTGTAATGGCTCAGTCTTAAACCTCATGAACCTGTAGAGCTTTTCAGCAGGAACTTTGCTTGTCAAGGCAACCCTTTCTTATCCATAGGTTTCTCAGCTCAAATTCGAAGACTTCCATTAATGAACTTGTCTGTTGCTCACAGATGGAATATCTGGCAGAATGCATCTTCTGCAGGCACCAGTTTTTCAGTCTGGTTAGAACACATAAAATCATTATTGTTCTCTCACTTGCTCACAGAGGTTTAGTGTTAGATGATGTTGCTAATAGCATTTTTTAATCCATATGGCTTCATTGAAACAGGCTGTGTTAGCACTCACTTCAGTGAATACCCACTAGCATTGGCCAAACTAGTCAGAAAACTGTTTACTGAGTCACTTTCTTTTGAGATTGATATGGTTTTAAGTGATGCTGTATGAGCTTGCATTTATGTACATTATTCTTATAAAATGCACATGCATAATATCCAATTTAGGGCAGTCTGTGATAGTTTATTGAAATGTAAATAATTTATTTTGGTATATTTTGAGAGAGAATAGCTTTTTCTCCAGAGAGGCATGCTAGATAGAGAACATGGAATGTAACTGTAACTTGCCTAAGAGTGCCCCTTCTGCCCAGAATTCCTGATTTTGTTTTTTGGATTCTGCCATTAACCTAACCTTAATTCACAAGAATCAAGAGGGCATAGCTATTTGTGCTTTGATTGGTTGATTTGTGAATTGTTTTAACAACTGTCTTTTCTATTCTCTTATTCTGAAATGGAATTCATCTTTCTAAAGCCCCTTCAAGTAAAGAATGATATATATGTGCTAAGTACTATTATGCTATAGTCTGTTTTTTTAATTTCTATCATCTATTGTCAGTCTGTGGTGGTTGTACATTTGTGTTGCTGGGAGAAGGAAATTTACAGAAATGCAAAGCCCATGGGATGCAAAAATGCTTAATATCTACCTAGCAAGTGTGAGAGTACGTTACTGATAAGGAACTTTGCACAGTTATGCTGATGGGGCGATGGGCTTTTGGAGTGACAGGCAAATTATTGATTGGAGCTGGAGAGTCATCTTCTTGTAACTGTTGTTTGTCTTCTCTTTCTTCTCTGAGTCTCAGAGGAGTCAGCCGGGAATTAGACTGTATTCTGTATCGAGAGTGGATTTATGGTCTTTAACTGTGGGGAAACAAATGGGGTATATCTTTTGAGGTAGGGATGTAAACAATCCCAGAAATTGAATACGTTGGCTGGGTTACAGTGAGCCAGCACGAGGGCATGTAACACAGGAGGAAATGATTTCCTCCCAACTAGGGAAATTACTTCCACAGTTGTCCTATCTCTTCCACCAAGGACTCTCAGCAGTAATCATTAATTCCATTATGAAACAAATGAACATACCATGGTCCTGAGTCTCAGGGAAAATTCTAGAGATGCAGGTGAGAGGAATAAAGTGTTGCTCTGGATCCCCTTTGTTTCACCACTTGTGAGGCCATTTAGTATCTCGTTGCTTTGCTACACGAGCATTGACTGAAATCTGTGCTGATTTGGATTGTGTTCATTTGAGATATGACAGTACATTTCTCTAGCAGATATATCCCTGTCTGTGCTTCAGGTACCTACGGCAACACAGCCCAAGTCTTTTGAACTTCTGGGAAGAGGCAGCTGGTGTGCTTCAGGCTGCACTTTCACTTCTGGTTTCCCCAAAAACTACTTTGAAACCAAAGCACTGCTGCCAGCCTTCTTTCAAACAGTGAGCTTGCCCCAACAGCTTAATATTATTTCACTGACTCTCAGGAAAACATTGGTTTTTTGGAGGGGGGGGGGGCTCAAAAAAAAAAAATTTTTTCTTTTCAACACAAGAGAACAGGATCAAAGTCCCTTTAGTTTGTGTTCTGCGCAAAGGTCTGAATCCAGTGTTGTGGAAGTGAAGCTTCATCTTCTTGTGGCTTTCATTCCCCCTTGCAAATCCCATGTTTATGTGTTTTCTTTGTTATGTATTTCAAAATGATTAGATGTCTTAGACACTACAGTTAGTATTTCTGCTGCTGAATCAAATACAACCAATTGTGCAGCCATTCCTCTCCTTCCCATCACCCCTCCTGCATTCTGATTTCTGAATAAAGGGATTTTTAAGAAGTGTGGGCAATTAGCTAAAACAGTAGCTGCTAATACTTTTGATTCCTCAACACCACATAAAACTGCCAGAAAACTGTAGAGTTCACTCTGTTAAAGGCAGTTGCTGAAGTTCATGATGTGCCTTGATTTCTGACTGCTCATGAAAATACGTTTCAGCAACTGTTGAAATGGAAGCTCTTTCGCAATAAGCACTTACCTTCCTCTAATTTTTCACCAAGAAATAATATGACTTTAAATAAAATAGGATTTTTTTTTAAATTCTGATTAGTCCCTGGTGTAAAGAAGAGTCCTGAAAGTGTTCAATTAGGAAGCAACAACAAGCACGAAATGAGCAAAGCTGATTCTGTAGATATCTGGAGATCATACTGAGAAATAATTGAAGTAGAGAAGCTTGTTGCTTCTGATGGTTTAAGTGCCTTGCACACCCACTGCATGCTCTGAGTACAATAAAATGTTCTATCACACATTCTCTTCATCACACCCAATATAAGATCCATACTCCTGCAATAATAGGAGGCATAATTAATTCTGGCTTAAGCATTTAGGAAATTATTGAGTGCTGCAATTACAGGCTTTTCAAATGGCAGTATTTAGAAGCAAGAAGTTATGCTCTACATCCCCCCCCCCCCCCATATCTGAGTGCACTGAAAAACTTCTATTCAACACCAGAAGGAAAAAACCCCTGCAGGAGTGAATCTTAATGTAGTATTAATTGGGAAAAGGAAGAACATAGCTTCGAAACTCAGAGGGTGCATTTGGAGCAGGACAAATAATATGAAATACAAGTTTGATGAATTCCCTTCATCTCTGCGCTGTGGCTGCTGCAGCACTTTTGTTTATATTGATCTGAACGGCATGGAAATTTTCTTTCATCTGTCATTTACATTCCTTTTACCTCTTGCAATTGCCTCTACCAGCTTACATGCTTGTTTTCTGGTGAATCTATTAATAAGATTTCCAGTACATCAAAAGAATTTCTATTGGGCAAAGGTGGAATATAATATGCTTAAGGTGTAGGAGGGTTCCTACCTGCAATTTTAGCTACTAAAAGTTATTAATGAGTTCTGCAAAGTAAAAAAAAAAAAATAAGGGGAAGGGATAATGCTAATTGCATGCTATAGATTTTCCTCCATTGCTTACTTGTGTAGTTGGTGACTTGTAGAACAGAATATTTACACCATAGCTTTCTTCTGATTGCAATATGCCTCCTGAATTGACAAAAACAGGACCAAAGGTCAAATTAATTAAAAACAGTAGGAGAAGGAACACAATTAATGCTGCAAGATTTTACTTACATGTTTTTCCTAAAAAATGTGTGAGGTGCATTTTGTTTTGTGCCAAGCACAGGCTCTGTATGCCAGTGAAAATAAGAAAATACTAAGAAATGTCTTAGAGAGTAGAATTAAATTCAATTCTTTAGTCAGGAAAATTTATGCATAACAATTGCTTCAGGGTGAGCAACCAGGGCACTTACCACGGGTGTTCAATAGTGTAAGTGATGCAGGAATGCAGGTCTGTAGCTGTGTGTTGGAAGATGCCTGTGCCCATAGTGTCTTCCTGCTGCCCACATGACTTATGCCAACTCTGCTGATATTAATGTTATTACCCTTCCCCAGACATAGTTTTGTTTTTTTGGTTTTTTGTGGTTTTTTTTAACCTGAACATTAAAAATACAGAGTAAACCTAAAACCCTTCATTTGCTCTTGCACAGCTGTGTGTTACAAGGGTTTTCTGCACTGTCACGCTTCTCTGGATCAACCAGAGCAAGCAGTTGCCTTTCCTGATCGTGACCTCGTTATCGGTGTTGAAAAAGTAGTTCAGACTTATAGGTTGCAATTTCAGGGTGGCTTGTGTGGAGAATAATGTTGATCTCTGATTTCACTGAGCTTCACATGAAATCTGAATAATCTTGAAGTAACAATAGTAGCAGTATTAATCCTCTGTGTGGCAGGTAAGGAAAGAGTAGTCCCTGAGTGCACTTGGGGAGTTGCAGGAGCAGCATTTGCTGTGCCCTTGGCCTTCCCTCCCCAACCCCTTTGGTTTCTCAGCTCTGGGGGACACTTGGGCATCTTTCCAAAGATGCAGGGACTTGGACTCAGGGACTTGGACTCAGGATTATGCTATTTATGAGTACACAATAGTGCAGTTTTTGGTTTATACAGTAAAAGGCTTGGCACCAAGTTGTTTTTAAGCAAATCATCACTCTGCTCAGGGCTGTGACAGAGGCACTGGGGGTCTGTGTGGGCTGCACAGCTGGCAGCCCCATGAGGAGGAGCTGCCCTCCTGGCCCATGAGAGGTGCCCAGCCCTCCCTTTTGCTGACTTCTCTGCCCCCTCCCCTTGGTGCTTTGTATATTTTTGCATTAGCACCTTTCTCTTGACTGCCTGAGTTGCTAAGTGAACAACCTCACTACTATCTGGGTTTCTCGGTACCGTGCATGTCTGGAGCTCACTTGTTTCCTCGTTTGCCTCAGGAAAGCTGCCCAAGGTCACAGGTCTGTGCTTTATAAAGCCAGGTCCCCAGTGACAGACATCTGAACCTCATAGAGCTGGACCTTGAGTTACAGCTGTGCCCTCAGTGTGACTGCAGAGCACGAATCCCACAGCTCTGGGTCACGGCTGGGTTGGCACTGGGCTAGCTGCAGGACAGGGAATGATTCTGGCAAGTCACCTGTTCAGCTGTCACACAGTAGCTCTGGGGAAGTGACATTCCTCAGCCTTCAGCTGGAGCCCCTTGGTTCCCCTTGCCCAGAAATGCGTTATTTCTTTATGCAAACTAACATATGCTGCATTACTTCAGTAATTTGTATTGTATGTTTTGCTCCGTGAAGAAAGATGAGGAAGTAATCTTAATAGTCCTGAAGAATGGCTGCACTGAATATGGAAATAAGCTGGCAAGATTTTAGGAACAAAGGAACGTTAATGGCTTTATATTTTGCTTTACTGAAATTACACAAGTGGTGGATTCTGAAAGACAGTTATATATTCTGATTATCTGAAAGGGCAATTGCAGAGACATCGTTCTGGAGGAGCGAAGGATGATATCAATGATACAATGCAGCACTTCAATTTGCAAAATTTTTCCCATTTACAAATAGGTATTTCAGACATCCATTTAAGAATACATTATTAGCATGTAGTTAGACTCTAGGAACTTTGAATATTTCATGTATTCCACTGTAAATAACAGCTAAATCTTATTCATTATCACCCTGATAGTATAAATTGTGAAAATAGTGATGCAAATGGGAGATTTCTGACTTTATTCCAATAAAACCTAATCTTTTTTCTTAAAAAAACTTGGAGATAAAAATGGATCTGTCAAATATTTGAAACAAAACCAAAGTATTGTTCACCATGGCATTTATCACGTAGAATCTTTCCTATTTACAATAACAGAAGATTGAAACAAAGCGAAGTGTACCAGTCAAAAGTTCCTTTATTTCAGTGTATTTCAGATAAAAAACATTTATTAGACAATTGAAAAGGGAATTTCAGGATACATGTTCTGGTGACAATTTTCTTGATCCAGGAAGATCATCTTGGACCACTGGAGTCCACTGAAGAGTGTACTGCTAATAAAGGTCTCTGTACTGGAATGCTGAATTTTATTTTGTACAAATCAAATACAGCATGAACTGCATCACTGCTTGCAAATTTTGACCTACAGCTTCATTTTACACAGGCCAGCAGGTTTTCTTTGTACTCTCTTGCTTCTTTCTTAACCAGTTCACCTAAAGGTGGACCAAGTATAGTTGTTACGGGAATGTACTTCAGATAGGTGACCTTGGACAGCAAACACACTGTACATTTAAAATTAAGAATGGGTAATCTAGGTGGTTAAATGATATTTGCTAAAGGCAAAAAAGATAACTGTTGCAGGCCAATACTGATACAGAGAGCAGAAAAGAGAATCCTTTCACTGCACTCTAAGCAGGTCTTGAGTTTCCTGAGGGCCCATTTTGGGTAAAAGGAGAAATTTTTGTCTGTTCTTTCTCTTCTCCAAAAAGGGACAGATGCTTTTTTTCTTACAGCTGCATAAAAAACGTAAGTTTTATCCTTGCATTTTAGCTGTCATCAATTCCCATTCTAGCTAATCAAACACTTGTTATCAAACATTATAGATTTGCTGCTATAACAAATAAAATGTTGTTATAGTAAAGATGTTCTGTCATAACAAATGAGTGAGATAGTGACATGTCAGAGAGCTGCTTTGCTACTCATTGTAAAAGACCCTTCACTTTCAATTTTTTTTTTTTTTTTCATTTTTGTGTTGACTCTTCCTAGGAAGACTTGTAGAAAACCTGTTTCTTTACTGTGTCAGGATGTAGCAAGGGGTGGCTGCTCCCTGGGGGCCAAGAGCAACAAATGGTCCCCAGGGTCTTTGAGAGCTGCTGTGAATTGTTGGAAATGCAGTGTAGAAACCTTTGGATCCAAAAATATGAGGTTTTTTTCTGGAAGAAATTGAGTAGGTCTGTTTCTTTCTTTCTCTTTATTCAAGAGGTACCTCAGTCTCTTCAGGTTCTAAGTTGATACCGTGGATTTGCTCTCCTGCCCTAAGTTACATACTTTTTTTTTTTTTTTTTTTTTTTAAACCATAACAAAATGAGTTCACTTCAACATGCACACATGTAAATATCAAACATAAAGTTTTTCTGTGTCTGTATTAGGCATGAACAGCTTTATAATCATCCACATCTGCAGCAAAACATTTTATTTTATAGGATGAAATGCAACTGGAGTGATGCACAACTACTTGGACTGGAGTACTTATGAATACTCCTTGTGCATATCTTGCTAAAAGTGTGTCTCTGTGTTTTGTTTCTAAGTTCAACACACTTGCAACCTAAAGAAACAAAGTTAAATAAAAGTCCCTTTTTCTGGGAAACACTAACAAGAATGCCTCTGTTTCTCGGTTAGAAATGAAGGCACGTTTTCAAGACTCTTCAAGTGAATACCTGTGAGGCTTTTGGAGTTACACACATGAGTATTGCTTCAGAAAGATTTGACCTTTATAGGAAAAACTGAACAGAAAAAAAATCCCACAAACGGAAATGGAATCAGGTTCTTGAGATTTCTAACAGGTCTCTATAGCACTAATAACCTCATAAGGGTTGCATTTAAAGGTTTAGCCTTGACTGCTGCAATGTAAAAGTAGGGGCTGGAAGTCAGTGAGTAATTCACTGGAATATTTATTATTCCGTGAATCTATACGTTGCTCATGAAGAAACATGAAATCTATTTATCTGAGCCACAAGTGAAAGGTATAAATTAACAAAATGAAATTAGAGCTAGAGTACTATGCTACATAAGCCATAGTGTTGCTTTTAAAAGAAATACAACTGTAATAACACCCAATCAATATTTCTGCCAAAAAATATCCCTGTTGTTGGGCCAGCAGTCAGAATGGTTGTCAAATATTACCAAAATGGTTCTGTATTATTGTTTATGATTATGTTCTTTAACTAAAATATCTTTACCTGTCAGAAATCAAGCATTCAAGATGATAACATCAAAGATGATGGAAAATGAAAAATGTGTTCAAGAAAAAAATCAGAATTGAGACTTTTTTATTTTTCAGACTTAGCAACAGCACATCCATAGTGCAACTTTCATGTGTAATTTTTATTTAATCACATGTCAAATTGAAGACTTACATGAATTAAACTTTAAAAAGCATGCTTTCAGCTATCATTTTGACATCTAGCATACTATAACTGCCTTTCAAAAGCTAAATAAAATGTTTGACATGCTTTAAATGTTATTTTCAATTTTATTTGCTTTTTATTTCAGTTCTTTGTTGTTATTTCAAGAAGCTCAGAAAATAAAACTTAATTGCTAAATGTTGCTGGGAAATGTCACATGAGAGATACTCTTTGGTGCAACGAGGATTAGTGCCTGAAAATAAATACCCTTTGAAGTTGTTAATCAGAAATTTATGAAGTTCCAGGTTTATAATGGGTTTGTTCAGTGCTGATTTGGCTAATGAGTTTGTTCCATGACCTCTGTGGTGCGAGAGGCAGATGAGGGTATCAGCTTAGCCTCTACTTACATCAGTGAAAAACGGAAACAGTGAAAATTTGCTTCTTAAAGCAGGTGGTGTTACAAAAACCCTTCTTGTGCTTACCTACATGAGAAAGGGTTTCACAGAATACTTCTTTTGCAATAGCCAATAGCTGAAGTATCTGACATTTTCGCTTATCAGTTCAGTGCAGTTTTTCATGGCTGTAAGAAATGCCTGCAGGGAGATGAACGTGTGATTTCCAAAAGGCACCCTGAGTAAGTGTGTGGTAGAGTTACAAGATAGTCTTGCAAGATTATTTCTCATCACTTGAGCCAACTCTTTTTGTGAGCGAATCAAACTACAAGATCTGACAATTTTAAGTCATTTCCATTTGAGCAGGTGTAGGGGCACCATCTGTTCTGCTGATCTGCTGTGGAGGTAGTAATTCTTTCATTGAAAATGTACAAATCTGTCTGAGATAATCGTCCATATTGAATTTATATTTGTCTGGGCAGTCAACCAAGCTTTTATTTGCCCTTTTTAAATAAATAGGCTGTGCTTCCTGCATCTAAATACATTAATAAAGTGGGAGGAGTTATTTAAATCAATAATAAGTAAAAGCCTAGAACTATTTACATTTCTCATACTACTATGGAACAGTAAGATTGTTAATCACAGTGAGGAAAAGTAATAGTATTTATCAAAGCTTTCTCTTCTTTAGAAGGAAGCCAGACGCTCTATTTTCCATTAGTAATTAGTGAGAATATAAGATACTAGTTATTAATGTTAATGATATTAAATTAAGAGGACTAGATAAATTTATAACAAGAATGTCAAAAGGATTATATTGGATTTCTGAAGTTTTAAAGAGCTGAAAATGTAAAGTCTTGGCAATATTTAAAAGGGTAAATATGGTAAATTGGGAAAAGAACAGGTCTGTTTGATTTGATAAAGAAATAGACAGAAGCTGAAAGGGATGCAGTCAACAAAGATAGGGCAGGAGCTGGAACAGCTGAACTTGTTTGAAGAAAAGAAAGGCTTGTTCAACAAGTTTGAGCTATATGATATGACAGTTAAGGTCTCAGTATTGGCAGTAGTTGGGGGTGTTACTTTTTCATATGAGATAGGGGAAAACTGATTTTAATGTCCATTTAGCTTGGACTTCTGAAATTAGCTGGGTATTGTCACTTTGCACACTTCCCCCAGGAGATGAGCCCCTCATTTTCTTTTTTGAAAACAAACAAACAAAACAAACAAACAAACAAAAAAAACCCACACAAAAATAAAATAAAAAAAACCCAAACCAACAGTTCTTTGCAGGATCACCGCAGGGCATTTTAAAGAAATTATAAAAAAGCTACTGCTAAATTAGGAAAGGTGATTTGCTATTGGTAAAGTATTTCTTGTTGTGTTTAATAATGGTGACCAAGAATGTTCAGCATCTTTGTAGCCGGTCCAAGAGAAATACAGATCCTTGTTGGTAAAAACATAGAAGTTACTTTAATTTAGTGCTCCAAGCCAAAAAATATATGAAATACAGACTTAGAAAACAGTTGATAGACACTCCTTGGGCCATAATAGCTGTGCTGTTCACTACTAAGTTTAGGGAAAGAAAAAATGAAAATACTATCTTGTCTTTGTTGAGTTTCAACACAAAGACCTATTTCCCGTCGAGTTTGTGGTTGAATCTTTTCAGGCTGTTTGTTTTCATGTTGTTCTAAGAATTTTTCCCTGATAGTTGCTGGGTCCTGTTTGTCTCAGTGTAAGCCTATGGCAAAAGACACTGGATTGTTGTTTTGGAACAAAAGGTGATAGTTGAGTGTAAAGAGATTTGAGGTGGAAACTGTAGTTTGATTAGGGATTTTCTTTAACAACTGAGAATTACTGGTCATACTTGAAGATAGTTGTTGTCTGGTTATTTAGGGTACTTCACATCTTCCCAGCATTTGAAAGACACAAGAAACTGAGGAAATTAAAAATTTTTCTTACTACTTCTTTATTTACCAGCTGCTAATAGTGGAGGAAAATGCTGAAGTAATCCTGTTCTTTTATGCTTAGAGCATCTCCTGAATAAGTTCTGTTTTAAATCAGAATTATCATCTAAATAATATAATTAATTCAGCATAAATTAAAAAAGTAATGTTTTTTTCTTTATGATCTCCTTTTAAAAGGATATTAATTTGCTTCAATGAATGAAGATAATAAGGTTAATAGTTTAATGTTCCTCAGTTGATATATGCTGCTTTTTCTATTACCTTTTTCTTCCTTTTTGATTATAAATTGGCTAACCCCTGGTGTATAATTCCAGAAATCATCCCTTCAGTGTATCCAAAGCTATTTACTTAGACTCATCTTTTATTATTCCCACTGCCACAGTCTAATTATTGCAGTGAAAGATTGAACACAGAATAGTTTGGGGCTTTGATCAGTCTTCATATAAATTTCAATAATGAGAGTAAAAGGTTTGCGGTTTTCTGAGATAATTTGATCCCTCCAGACACACTCTGCTTCTACCAAACGCACTGAATGCCATATGAGACCTCTGACAGCATTTGTGTCTGGGTTCGTGACATCTCTGGAAGCAAAATTCTTTTTTCATACCAATAAAGGGTAATTTAATATTGTTAAATGTGTCAGAGAAACTATAGATTACTGTACATTTTTCCTTAAGTTTTCACTTCATTGTCCCCTATCAGTTTAATTGTCTGTATTACAAGTTCCTACACCAGAATCCACTAAGAATACATAATAGGTTTGCTTGCATTTCTCTCCTTTTGAGAAAGTATACTAACTGTCATTCAAATAAATAAAACAAACCATAATCCTTGTTATTCTATTACTATCGGTGCTAACTCCCTTCGGAGATAAATAGAAAAGCAGCTGGAGACTGAGGATATTTTGTAATCTTATAAATTGAAATTTAAATGCCTCAAGGAAGAAATTTCCAAAATAATTGTGACAGAAGATAAGTCCCAGCTTTTGGCAAAATTTTATTAGAATTACTTGTTCCAGATCACTGTCTGATGCCTGCATGAATTAAGAAAATGGCAGCACTGCCATGTAGAGAAATAGCTGCATTTTTTTCATCTTGATAAATTCTCCTGAAAGTGCTCTGTCATCAGCGTTATCAGGTGTGACATTCTCAGGGACACTATCAAATTAAAAATCAGGAGCCTTTAGCTGATGTCAGTTGATTTTAAATCATATGGGTTTTATCCTTTCAACTAATAACATTTCAGTTTATGCAACCAAATATTTACAATTTTTTACTGAACGTGAGTGTTAGTTAGTGACATTTTCAATTTTGTTTGAGGTATTGTTTTTTCTCACTGGGCTAGGCAGTTAAAAAAAAAAGGGTTGGTGACTTTCTGGTCTCCTTTACTGTCATCTGGTTAAAAACTTCTGCTGTATTTTGACAACAAACCATGGAAATAAATATTCTTTTTTTTACATATAGTGAATCCCAGTTGCACATAGTATTAACCATTGTACTTCCAGTCGTGTGCAAAAGCTAATATTGGTATGTAATGCTAAAACTTGGGCTACAAAAGGCTTTAAAAATACTTTATTCGTAAGATTCACTGGTAACTTGGAGAGGAGAAGATAAAAAGTAGTGTGGGTATCAAATATCACAGGCCAAACATAAAACAGCACAAAGGCAATGCAAACTTCACAAAATACAGTTTTTACAAACAGCTCATGCAATGAAAGTGGATTTTTTCATAGATACTGTGAATACCAAACTCACTTCACATCAAAGAAGTAGTGCATTCCATTTCCACATATCTTGGCTGTGCAAGCTCGGTACAGTTTTGAATGCAGGGAGTACATCAGAAGCATTGCTGGAATGTTTTCACTGGATCAATTTGACAAAACTTTAGTTATTTGGACTTTCAGAAAAGAGTTGATTGACACTGCTGGTGTGAATAGGGCTCTGAGAGGCAGCTGATGAGTGGAATAGTAGAATTACATATCAGTAATTTCTGTGGATCCATCTGGTTTTTTGACTGTGCAGAGACACTTCATGTATCTCCACCCATCTGTAGTGGGAAAAGACAGCAGGAGGAGCAGGACCACTGTCCCAGCCAGCCTTCCAGAGCCCTGGAGCAACTGTAGGCAGCTCATTAGAGAGTTCAATAAGATTCTTCTGGTGACACCAAAAATGCTTGGGGTCTGTGGGCGTGTTAGCTGGGAACCTTTCACCATCTGAATTTTTTTCCCGTGTGCTGTCAGGCTACCCCAGCACTCACAGAAGGGGTGTCCCCTTTCGAGCTTGTGTGATGGGAAGTCATTCTGTATTCAGGTTTTCAGAGCTCAACTGATGTCTTGGCTTGATCTGTTCCAATTCCTGTTAAAGATCTGCCAAATGAGGGAGAGTGTAAAATCTGCAAATTTGATAAACAGGAAAGCAGGACTGGAAGGCAAAGTGTACTTGATGAAAACAGATGAAATCATCTGGAAAAACAGAATGGCAGGAAGAATGATTGCAAAGTGCCACTCGTAGGCTCCAGCAATCAATGGCAATAACCAAAAAGGGAACAACGAGGAAAATGGTCAATAAAAAGGACCTGGGCATTATGGTGGTTGGCAAGGAAAATGTGTTCCACTGCCTTGGAGAAGGCAAAGCAGTGGTGGAGCCTGCAGGGGGTGTGAAATGATCCTCCTGCAATACTCTGTGCTTTAAGGATCTTGTCTGAAGCTGCATAACGAGTTCTGAGCAGTGCACAGAGCTGTGTGTGTGTGTGCAGGGGGGCAGGACAACATATCAGAAGCACAGGACAGATTGAAATAATAAGGCCTGTTTATTCTGAAGCAGACTAAAGTGCTAAATGCCAGAAAGATGAGTGGGAATAAGCAGACCATGATGGATGGGACTGAAGAAGTGATTTATTTTGTAACAAGAAAGAGGCAGGTTCGACATTAAAAGAAAACCTCTCCATTAGCAGTGGTGAAGCACTAAAACAGGTTTTCTGGGAAAGCCCTGAATGTTTTACTGGTAGCTTTTAAGAAGAGCTGTCACTCACATCTGTCAGGAATTACATAGGTAGAGCTGATGCTGCCGTGTTCTTGGCTGTACACACTGTACAGCAGCTGTCTGTGGGCATGTGGAATAATGTCACAGTGACAAAAAGAGATTTTGGAAAGTAGAGGATCTGAACTTTTTAGCAAAAACTTAATATAATTGAATGTTTTCAACACCATTGCCCTATAGGAACCAAATATCTAGAGACCTCTGAAAACATCTGCTCTATTATAAACACTACATACTTTTTTGCATAATTGCATCAAAAATCTGATCTCCAGCTTTACTAATCCCAGAAGTTCTGGGTCTGGAAAGATTTACATTGCCTTTCAAATGGAATTTTGAGTAACAAAACACTAATAATATTTTAAACTGGGTTTTTGTTTTGTTTGTTTGTTTTTTTCAATCTTAATGTTTCATGTTTCCAAAATGTGGAAAACAGATGCATCAAAATAAGGAAAGCTGCTTATTTATTTTTTCATGTTTTCTTTTAATACTGGGACAGATTTACATTTGAATTATTCAGTTCCTAAATCATACAGAGTCACTTAGGTAATGAAAACACTGTCCTGTGCCTGGTGCATCAGGTGCTTCATTTCACCTGGCCCTTCCTTCTGCAGCTGGGCTGTGATGCTTTCCTTCCTCAGCTCACTGTTTCCCAGCTTCCAGCCTTTTACACTTAAGGTACAGGTCTGCAGTATAACAAAATTCAAAGGAGTTGTAATAAAATGTCTGAAGGAGAGTAATGGAATCTACCTTTCAATCATTAGCTTAACGGATGTGTGAAATCTATTAAAATTTTTTCAATTCACAGGACTTGTTATTGTTTGTTCTTTCTCTGCTGTAGAAGAATCCAACAGCATTATAAATGTGTCATGTTTTTTAGGCCCGAAAGTGTGGAACAGCTTTTAATGGGAAAGAACATGTTTTTTGAAAACTAGAAAACTGAGCAGGGAAATAAATTGAGCCTCAAAAAATGATTGAAATCTCCAAGTCAATATACAAAAGGCATCCAAAGACTTGTGAAGTCTGACAGAATCTCTTTAGTTTGAGGTGTCTTTCATTTTGCATCAGGGCTTACATTTTTAAAAAACAGCAGCAAGCAGTGCTGTCAGGTGAAGCAGGTTTGAAAGCAGGCTGCCTGCTCATGGAAGCCTGAAATTGTGCACAACTCTCGGTAATGCATCCCCAGCAGATAACTGAAATAATACATTTCCTAAATTGGCTGCATTAAGCAATTACTGATACTGTAGTGGAAACCATATAATTTTGTTCCTTCCTTGTAGCCTCAGCGCCGTGTCACGTTTCACCTCCCAGATGGCTCCCAGGAAAGCTGCAGTGACAGTGGCCTTGGAGACCACGAACCCACGAGTGGGGCCAGCACATCCCACCCTCTGCCCCTCGGCTTCCCCCAGGAGGAGTACTATGAGCAGGCTTCCCCCAACAGCCGGACGGAGGGAGACGGCAACTCGGACCCCGAGTCCAGTAAGTGATGAACTCTGGTCATCTCAGTTGATAAATCATTTGAGTGTCGGAAGCAGGGCTTTTTATTTTTTTTTTTTTTGCCAGGTAATTATTAAAAACAAACATTGGTTTTAATGTGGCTGAAGAAACCCTATATTTCTAAAAACGCGAAGTCTGACCACTGGAAATAAAACACTTTGAGATGTTAAGGGCTTATGGATGACCTGATGTTTTTATAGATCTGCTGTGCTATACACAGAGGAGCTTTCTGATGAGGTTAATGCTGTTGCTCTTACAGTCATAAATACTGTGCTGAGGGAGTTCACTTTTTTTACCCTGTTTCCCTCTCCAACACTACAACTTGCTGTAATTAAATAGGGAGAACTCATGAATGATGAGCAGGTCTGTGAAGAGACTGCAGTCTCCAGGAGTAAAGGTTTCTTGATTTGCCCTTTGAAAGCAGCAATGGTGCATAGTAATAATCTCAAAAGAGTTTGTCATCTTACTTCTGCCATGGTGGCTGCCTTCTTGTGATGTCAAAAAGTTGAGCAAAATCAGTGTGAGCTCCAGACTACACTAGAGCTGTGGATATTGGCATTGCTTCCTGTGATGTGATAGCCAGTTGGAGATTCCACTGAACTTTAGTCAACTGTTAATTGTCCAGAGGCTCCTTATCTGGATTAAATTGAACTGTGCCATTGATAAAGAGACACCTGAATGTCTCTAAGCCTCTAAGGCCTTGTTAACGGCTTAATAAGCGATTTGGAAATACATCTGTTCTGGGCAGAACTTGGCCCAAAAGGTGTATTTCAGCTGCTTTAGTGTATCATGAGGAATGAATTAGTAAGTGCTATGCACTTGAATTAGCTGTGTGAGAAGGTAGTTACACTCTGCAGTGGCCAAGACAGCATTCAACAGAGAGCATTCCCTCTGACTTAGAGCTGGCTCTGACACATTCAGCCTGGCTCTCAGAAATCACCCCCTGCCTTTGCCTTGTTCTGCCCAGGACTGGAGTCTGAGGGGCTTTTTGCATGGGGAAGATCCATTCTCTTTTTCTTTTAGTTCATAAACTACTACTTGGGGATCCTCAGTTTCAGACTTTTTAAAATTTGCAAAGTGAGATGTTTTCTTGAGTATTATTTTTTTTCCCAAGCTGATAGACAGCTGACAAGAACCATCAGAGGTTCTGGATGTTGTGTTGAAAACATTATTCATCACTTGCTTTTGTTTGTGTTTATGTATTTGAGGCTGAAATATACCCTTAAAAATATTCTAGACAGTCAAACTGGATTCTTCACAGAATGCAGCTTTAAAGGGCTACAAATATACCCCCAAAGAAAGAAAATATAAAGTTATGTAGTGTGTTTTCTGCTTTTGCTATGTATACTCATGATCTGGACTTGCTTTCCAGCTCTGTCTTGTTGTTTGTAACTCTGATACTTATTCTTTATTGAAGTGAGCACAATGTACATGAAATCAGTATCTGGATCCTTTCCTGCAGAGAATGTGTGACAGGACCTGGTGTATGAGGAGTTGTTAGAACAGGGGTGTGGATCCTGTCTTGCCATTTACAAAGAGGCTCAGGTTTGGGATTTGCCAGTGCTTTTTGAGCCCAGTTTCTGCAGTTTCAGAAGTATGGATCATGACTTTTCTAGAATGTTGCCCTAAAAGTAGCACAGCTCTGGCATCTGAACGTCATTGGCACATATCACTGCGTGGAGACTGAGCACACATCTCAGTCTTTCCAGGTGTGAAGTTGAAGAAAGTTTAATCACCTGTCTAATTACCTGACAGTTCAGTTTTAAACTTGAAATCACAGTTTAATTAGCATTTATGTCATGTAAAGGTTTTTTTTTTTTTTTCTCCCTTTTAACTCATATCTTATTGAAACACTTTAATTGATGTGATGTGGTGTGATGGTTACGGCACAGAAAGCGTCGTTTGTGGCCCTTTTAGTGTTTTATGCTCATATTAATGGCAGCATCTAGCGGCAGGGAAAAAAAGGAGATGTAAATAGTTTCTGTTGTCTGCTCTAAGTAAAAAAGCAGGGGAAGACCCACAGCATATTCGTGTTCAACATGCAAAGTGCCTTGGTCTAGGTAAAAGCAACCAAAATATCTTTGTGCTGATCTATGCAAGTGCTCAGTCTGAGGTTCATTCTGTTCACTTTTGTGTGCATGACAAATTTAGTCAACAGTGAAATAGTGAAAATAGTCCTGAATTGACAGTTTCCTCTACAAACATACTGCTAGATTTTCGATCGTTATGTTTTTTTTCATTTCATTTGGAGTACCATGATACATTTGAAATCTTTTTAGTCTTCTTTCATGGACCAAAGTGTTATTAACATGAAAAGAGAAAGGAATATACAGTCAGATAATCTGAGTTCCTGAAATGGAATAAGCATGGCCTCCATTCTCTCTCAAGATCTTTGATATCTGACCTGTCTTAATCTGAAACATTGTCTAGAACATTGAGCCTGGTTAGTCACCTGATGGTGATTTAGTTCAACTTTGCTTAACAAGGAGACAGATTTGGGATGAAATGACATCAATAACATGTAGAGCCAAGTGAGACATTCAGTACCTTATGAAAGCTGATGACAGATGCGACATCACACAGAGATATATTCAAAAGTGTTTTCTCCCTCTTGTTTTTCCTGACTACAGTTCTTTGGTGCTGTTTGTTTCTCTAATATTGGAAATTATTGTCCTTTGGAAACTTTCCATTTACTGGCAATAGCAAAGCATTTATTGCAAAACACTGAAAAAGATGAGCATAACATAATAACAAAACCTGAGAAATATTGGTGAGAGGAAGCTTTACAAATTCACATCCAATACAGGATTGAAGCAAGGGGGAAAGAATAACTGTAAGGTTATAGTGGTTAGAAAGCTATAAGCAATTTATATGTACACCTTTAATTAAAATTAGCAATAGTCTATTTAAAATGATTTGTCTTCTCTTACTTTAGTTGCCTCCTCAGAAAAGCATAATGTGCAGTGTGGTAGATGCATCATAAGGAAGAGATGCCAATAAACTGTCACACTAAGTAAACAGGAATATAAAAATGTGTGCAGGTTTGTAGAGAACCTTACCCTTAAGTAACAGCACTCTTGTATGTGGTATTCATTTATTTTCTGCTCATAAATTGCTCAAACTGATAAGGATGCTTCAATAACTCCCTGTGTAAAGGATTTTAACCAAACCACCTTTTTTATTTTTACCCTCTTTTTCTCCCCTGTTACATTTAAATACAAAACACACTATAAACATAGACAAAGACTAACAAATTCGCTCTTCCCTGGCAAACTCTCTCTCAGTGGTATCCTCTTAGTGGATGTAAGCAGTGATGCTGATCAAAGAGGCTAAAAGGTACATGTAAACCCCAGTTATGCTGGGTTATTTAATACTTGTGTAACATATTAATGACAGATTTTCATACTTCACCTGTTTTTGTTGCCTTATCAAAACTATATTCTTTCCTTTAGAGAATAAAATTGTTTCTCTTTTATTTGGAGAAGGTAGAATATGCCCAGTTCAGCCAAGAAATTGGTCAGAGCTAGAGGAATGATTACAGCTTGGGGATGGTGGGGGTGGGGAAGCCAGAAAACCTGAAAGTAATCTGAAATTAAATAATAGTAATCATTCTGTATAAAGACAATAGAAGTATAAACAAAGCTAGCTGAAAATTGAAGGACTAGTTAATGAGGCAAATCACACTGAGATCTCAGGGTTTCAGATTGGAGGAAACTGGTGTCTTAAGGAAAAGGGTGTTTTCATAAAGAATATTTAAGATTAATTAGCAACTAATGAACCAAGAAAGTTTCATCGAAAATCTGAAGGCGTGGAGCTAAGTATGACCAAAAGGAGAGCCAGTAGACACCGTAATTTTGTGGTCAAATCAAGTTGATGTTGCTAAATATGTACGACTGCTTGTTTTTATCTCCCAATCACACCTTCTCTTGTGGCAGCACATGCATTTGAAGAGCTGTTTGGGTGAACTGGGTAGAAAAATTCATCTGGGTTCAACCCCTAGGGAGGGGGAAAAGTGATTTTTAAATACGTGGATTCCCCAGTTCCATTTGTTACATGAGGCACTACTTGTGGACAGCAAATGAGTGAAGGAGTAGCTGGGGCAAAGCTTATGCTGGCTTTAAGTGATCATCAGACTGCCAGAGAATTAGTCTTAAGAAGAATTAAGACTGCAATCTATGGTATTTAACCACACAAGAAGGAGGTTTGCAGTAAGGATGACATCTGTTCATGATTAAAGATAGCATATATTTCTTCCCCAAAATTAAAGGAACAGTTTCACCTTGCCTTAATTTTTGATAAGTATGATGTTGGTGAGCGCAAAGATGGGCTGATGAAGAATGATGATAATGACACTAAAAGTCAAAGCAAGTTCAGCACTCTGATGTGGAGGAGAGAAGATAATCTTCCTCCCAGGATATCAAAACTGATAATGTTTTCTTTATTTTCTGTAATTCTAAGACACAAGGTGTCAAGAAAAAATAAAATGTCAGTCAAGCTTCAGTACTGGAAAACATTTATGAGAAAGAAACTAGGATATATATAAACATAATGCAGTAAATGGTATCATAGGTTTCCCAAGAGTAGAACTGGTTTAGCTCTATTATTTCACGTCCACGACATGTATTTTTAGTATTGGGGGCTACATGTATAGTTAATCTATATCTATTTAAGAACTAATAACTATTATTACACCACATTAGGGTGGAGCAGTAGTAATCAAGAATGAAAAGACACAGAATAATACAAGAATGGAAAAATCTCCATCATTATATTCATTAATGAGTTTGCCATTAAAAAAGCAGGAGTGTGTCAATGAAATATTCTAGTAGCTCAGAGCCAGGCATTGCTGAAAATAGAGGAGGAGGTGTGCATGACACCAGAATTGGATTTTGCTAAGGATTTGAAGTAATAGCAGTGGGATGAAATCTAATAGTTGAGAGTCATTCTCATAGGACCTGGTGTATGGAACTACTATATAAATCATCAGCTGAAAATGACATAAATAAAAAAAATAAACTGAGTATTGAAAAGAGAAACTATAAATCACCAATATTAATGTGATTGTGAAAAAAATCTTGGGTTACTCCTAATACAGGGAAAAAAAGGAAGAAAAGAAATAAACCCGAGGCATTGCTGATACCATAATGGGCCTGTTATGAGTAATGTTGACTTCCCACACTAAAGAAAGGTGAACTCACACGAGAAACAGGTGTAAAGAAATATTAATAATAACAGGGGAATGGAATGCCTATATACAGAAAAAGGAATTAATATTGGCTTGTTTAAACTGCAAGGTAAAGGCTGGCTGGGGATTAGGGCTCTCACATAATAGCAGAGAGTGGGGGCCAAAATGAAGCCCTGGGTTGGTTCACAGGGAAATGAGCAGGTAAAGGCTGTAAACTAGCCAAGCCTTGAAATTTGGGGGTTGCAAGAAACATCAATGTGAGGAAGTATAGAAGCAGGGCATGATAATGCAAACTGGTTATAAAAAGAAGCTTGATAAATTTATGAGAGGGCAAATAAATCGCTCTTTGTAACAACAGCAAATCCAGTGTGTGTGATGCAACAGGTCACTTTTCTACATTGGGAATATGAAATCTGGGGGTGAATATATTTGCTGAGTCTCAGTTCTGTGTTAGCCTGTGGCTCCAGCTGCAGCCCCCATCTGGACACAGGGTTGGTGCCCTGGTACCTCATCTGTTTGGGGAGCTTGACCCAGAGACTGCCAGACACTGCCATGATGGGAAGCAGTGCTGGCCCCACCATGCCCAGCAACGTCAGCATCTCACCTTGGTGACAACTTGGGGGTCCCATAAATCTCCCTGATGCCACAGTGGAGTGGACAAGGTCAGTGCTGCACACTGACAGACAGCTGCAGACAGGAAGCTCGCTCTCCTTGGGGAAAACGCCTGCGTTTTCTACCACGCTGTCTTGTCTGATAATCAGAAACTCTGCGGTCGCTGAAATATACTCTTTAAACATCATCAATAGGATGCTCTGGCAGCTGGACTTCAGACCTCATGCTGGGACACAAGAAAAAATAAAACTACAAAGTTTTAATTTCCTAGTTCCCTGTCCAAAAACTGGATTGCCAACAGATAGAATTTTTTTTTTAATGGTGTTTTCATATTTTGATTCTCGTCTTGTGCACTTTTAGTTCCACAGTAAGGTTGAAATGTAACAGTAATATTTTAATCCAGTTGTTGCAGAGTTATAAACACACTATAGCACTTAGGTCTAATTTGAATAAAAAAGAAAGATGCTGTCATTAGTTAAAGATAACAAATCTTGGCTATAACACATCCCAGTCTACCAAATCTGCCCATTGGGCCCCTTTACTTCTGCTGTATTGGGTTTTTCTAACCCCATGGCTGAACACTAATAATTAAGTCAGAAAGTGCTGAGGTAATTAATCTTTCTGAGGCAATAGAGTTTGATTGATCTTCTACCTTTAATCAAATTAGCTTGTACGTAGGTGGGAGAATGTAATGGCTGAGCACGGTACTGTACCACTTTGTGAAGTGCCAACCTTTGCAGTGACCTGCTGCGTGTGTGCCCATGAATCACGTCTCTGTAAACCACCACAGCAGTCATTAAGTTGCTGTGTGATTTAAAAGATGGGGGAACTGGCAGAGATCAAAATCAGGATGTGCTCAACACTCACATTTTAGAGTATATTTCCTTCAGAGGTGCAGCTTTATGTCTGCGTGGCACATGTTTGAGGGCATTGAATGTCACAGGGCTGAGAACTGTGTGGATTTTCCAGAGGTTTTTGCTCTCTGTTTCTAAAATAACTGTCTAGTCATAGACACATATAGTAAAGCAAACCAGCAGAAACTCCTATAAAACAAAACATTATGGTATTCTGGATTTGTTCATGAGTGGAGAGGGAGGAAGAGGTCAGACTGAAGAGGTCAATTTACAATGATACAGATGAGTGGCTTTTGCAAGCAGATTTTCACTTGTACCTGAGAGGATACAGATTGCATATTCAGAAATAATTCTGTGATTTATTAAGTTTTTCCCTGAGTGCCTAACTTAAGAGTTATTAAATCAGCTGACACAAAGGGGGAAAAATGGACAAAGCTAATTAAATTAAAAAATGCAAAAGCAAAGAATAATCCTGGTTGGCCCCTCTCAGTCAGACACAGCACTGTAAACACAGACTCTGAGTTTTAAAATCTCTCTATAAAAAGCACTCTCTATAAATTCTTCTCAAAGTAAATTTTAGCTATTTTATTGCTGGTATCAGAACATAAAGCCTTGATCTACAGTTTTCTACTGTTTGAAGAAAAGTAAGATAAAAGCAAGTTTTCTGAGATGCACCATATTCTTTCATGCAAAATCAATAGGGATTGATGAGGAAAAATCAATGGGGAAATATGCTGGGTTTTCTAGACTACACACTGGGATGAAATAATTCACGTGTTTGTGAATACTACTTAATGTAATTCTTGACTAAGGTTTATAATAGAAGTTACTCTGTTTAAAATGATTACAAAGAATAGCTCCACCTTACAGTTGAGAAATCAGTCACTTCTTGTGAAATAATAAGGAAGGCTTTAAAGTGTTTGTTTTGGGGTTTCTTTTAATAATAAATGAGATCTGACATCTATAAACAGTGATTTAGTGGCAGATGTTCTGTGATATATATTTATGTTATCACTTAAGCTGACATGGTAATGGATAATCCTATTTTTTTTCTGTTTGAGGTTTATGAAAGTTTTAAAATATATTGCTCTAGCGAGCAGGCTGGTGGGGCAGAGGTGGATAGTGAGCAGATTTCTTCCCTCTAGTTTTTCAAACTCCTTTTAGATCTGACTAGCTGTCATATTTGCAGTAAATAGAGGCCCTGAAGTTTGGCTGGGTAAGTGGAATCTAATTTGGAGCACTCTGTATCTGGGAGTGTATTAGGGCTTTGATGGTTACGATAGCTCAGAAAGTCACAAAGGGCACAGATTAAAACGGGCCGTTTATCTGGAGCATATGAAAGCTGAAGTCATTGACAGAGCTCCCTTCTGGTGACAGCTTTGAAGACGAGTGTATCCTGCGTATCTTAAATCTAGTTATGGATGAGATAGGAGTTTATCACTGGGAAGCAGACCTCTGCCAGCAAAGCAATCCCTTATCTTGTCCACCGGCTTTGCAGATGACAAGTGTGAAGATGGGGCACAAATGTCAGGAGGCAGCAGGAATTTGGGGTGGCAAAGTCACCCCACTCAGGCCAGGCTCCCGTCGGAGGGAAGCAGTGGCCATCTCTTGAGAATGTGCCTTTCTTTGCTTCTCATTTTTATTTGGCCACCCACACAGCAAGATAAAGTTCATAAGACGTTTGTGTTTGTTACTTATGAGCCACAAAATGGTCCTTCCATGTCCTTCTGTCTCTCTTACTTTGTCTCAAACTTTCTCTTCTTTCTTCTTTTAGGAGTAGGAAAACACAGGTGATGTAATTTATCTTCTTCTTCTTTCTTTTTTTTTTTTTTTCAAATCAAGCTAATCAGTGGCTCCAGGAGGAGCTTTTAGCAATGTGAAATATTAAGGTGTTTGTTAGCACTGAGTTCCTGTTTTAAAAACGGAAATATAGAAAAAAAATTGTCTCTTTTATACCATTTAAGCCATGTGAAAAAATGCATGATTATAATTTGATTTGAAGCATAATAATTTATTACTTGATTTCCACTGTGATTAATGAAAAATATATTTAATGACTGTCTGCAGCTACCAGCCTTCCTTAGAAATTAAATGGTAAAATTGTATTTATTGAACAAAGCAGATTCCTGACTGACAGTGCACTTAAAGTCACAGCATTTGCTGAGTCAATAGATCTAGTGATTGTAGTCCTTGTTTGGGTAGAGATGTGGTCATCCTTTAATCTGACATTTTCCTTTTTACTGGATTTTTGGTGGGGAAATAGGATCCAATCTTGAAGTATGCATTAGGAACAACTAGAACTGTTGTGTATCTCTATATTCCTGAATAGAGGAGATATTTTTGGCTTTACTCTTCAAATATCTTTTAGCCTTCTGGAAAAGCAGCATGTTGTTAATAAGCTACTGTTTCTGTAATTTTTTTGAGGTTGTATAATTGGCATTGTGATCCTTTTATTTTCTGGTTACTGTTCAAACCTGGACTCTGCTGCATTAAGGTCAAGGGAAGGCTCCAAAACCCTTGTGCAGGGGAACACAAGGCTGGTGTCCTTGTGCTTGCTCTTGACCCAACAAGTGTAACATCAGTATTTCTTGAAACCTACTGGTCGCTAATATTATGTACACATTCTGAAACATAAAATATATTTGTCTGGTTTGCACTGAAGAGACCAAGGCAGAGTATTTATGATGACACTTTTGGATTTATATTAAGCCAGAGGTTGAGATTCTCACCTTTGTGTTTAATGTCAGTAAATAATGCTCCTGTTTTCTAGTCAGTGGCAGAATTTTGTGTGGGTTGTGCTTTATTCATAATGCTGTGTGATTCAGTACTTTTCTTATTAATCCAAATGACATTCTAATTGTTCTTAAATGTTTTCAGAGTTAACTCTTTGTGTTACTGATGTCAGCAATTCCAGAAGCTCCTGTCTCACATATCCCTTTCATAATTCTCAACCTGGTCTCACACTGTCTTGGTTGGTTGTACATATTCATTCCCACATTTCAGTTGGAATTAGATGGTAAATGCCCTGGATTAGAGAGAGAAATTTTACTGTGTATTTGTGGGGCTCTGAGCACAATGGGGCTGATTTTCTGCAATTGCACTAAAAATCACCACAAATACTTGTACAATAAAAGTGGTGTAGATCTGTACAGAAAACACATCTCTACTAGCAATACTTCTAAGTGCATGTCAGGTCTTGTTGTTTTCATTTCATCCTGTAAAAATAGTTAGCTTGGGGTTTTTTGATTCTCTAACTTCAATTCCACTGTTAATGATGATGTTAATTGGGTAATTCATCCTGATGTGAACAGACAGGAGCTGTGTTGTGACCAAGGAGAGGTGCTGGTGCTGCTGGGCAGTGCTGTGGTGGGCCAGCATCATGCTGGTTTAATTCACAGTCACCTGACTTCCAGATCAACTGTTTCATGGAGGTTCTTACGATAAGAAGTTAATTTAACCTCACTGTATAAGGTGCCTGGCAAATATTCACCTGCATCTGTGCATGTCAGCAACACTAACTTGAGGATTGTGTTTCAGAAATGCTTTTATGTCCCTCAGATTTGTTACTTCTGTAAAGGTGAGCAACACTGATGCATCCTGAAGAGTTTGGCTTAGATGGGATAATAGGATGGGATAGTGAGATGGAACAGGACTTAGCATCATCTTCCCTGTTTTCTGCTGCTTTGAAAACAGCACTTCTTGCTGCCCTACCTTGCTGCCAAGCAGCACTATCTCAATGCTTGTCCTCACAGTGCTTAAAGCTCTATGTAAAACCTTGGTGCATCAAATTAAAATTCTCTCTAAATAATAGTAAGAAGCAACTACTGATCCAGCTAAAATGCTGTTTCCAGGCAAAGGGCATGGCTAGCTGATTCTGTATGGTCTGCTGGACTTCAAATCCTCTCATTCAAAATAACTTTGTTCCTGTGAAACACCAGGAAGAACAATCACACTTTTTCAATAGTTGTTCTTTTATCTGGTTATCTTGACTGATGTTCCAAACCCAGTGTCCCAGAAGATGTGTCCTCTATAAGGGGAGATGTTATAAAGTCTGGCCCTCACCTAATACTTTAAAAGAAAGCAGGTCTTTCTCTAATAAGGAAGGCTTTATTCATGTCACATACTAATCATACACCAAAGAGCTATTTAGAAATAGAAAGAGAACCTTTGCCTCTCCTCCTCAGTAGTGGCTCATGTAAAGAAAAACAGTGGCAATAAAGGGAAATAGGAGTTGTGATAGAAAGCTCTTTGAAAACTATAAAGGCAAAAAATTTTATCTCCTTAGAACCAATATTAAAGATTTTCTTTATACACATTCTCTTTTTTTTTACTAAGGGTCAAATATCACAGATTATAGATTCTGCTGGGGTGGAGCTCTTGTCATCTGTTTCTAAAATTAGCTCCTTATTTCTCTTTTTTAGTGAAGATCACAAGAATATTTCACCATCAGCCCCATTACCAGTCAGCACTGCCCTGACCTACTCCATTACTCGAATATATCCACAGTAGTGTGAAAAGAATGTATGTCAGAAGTTCTATAAATAAAGCAGGTGCTTTACCTTGTGTTGCTCTCTCCTGTGGATGGAATAACATTTGTTATGTCTATATATGGGATCTGAGTAATTGTATGAGAATTAGGAGATTAGACTACTAAAGTATGATTTGTATGTTTTAAAGAATATAAACAGTTAAATAATCTACTTGGATATTGAACTATCCAGCTTTCCATTAAAGGATTCATAATTAAAATATGTCTAGCTTTGGGGAAAAATATAAGGTACTTCCTCCTCAGTTTTATTTTATATTTTTGTTCACATCTGCTAAACTACAGAAAGATTTCAACAGTGCAATGCTGTGAATTATTCTGAAGTTGGAAGAGGACAATTCTTGTTTTGTTTGCTTTCTTCCCTCTGAAATCTCATGATTTTTCATACAGTGGGGCTATTTCTGTGGAAGGGATTTGTGTCGGGATCGTTGTATGACTCCTGACTCTTAATTTGTGTCAGAATGCAGCAGATTGCCAAATCTGTGTCACAGCTTCAAAAATGTTGTTCTTTCTGTCATCCTATAACTGGCACAGTAGAAGAAAACACCAAGGAAAGAGCTATGATGTTTGTAGGACTTGCTTTGCTGCTGATGGCAGCTGATCATAGCAGGGCTCCAACATTAACACTTAACTACTCAATAAACCTGATGAGTCCACTTGGTTTATTTGAAACTGCCTGTGTCTCTAACAAGAAATCTCACTAACTATATTTTCATGCAGATTTTGTGTCTTTGAGCTAAGCAAAGGGCATTTAGTGAGGCCTTTAAGGAGCATTTCCTCGGAGTGTTTGTTTCCAGCAGAGTCCGTGCTGTGACAGGAATCCTGCAATCACTGCACTTCACACACAGCCCTTGGAAGCAAAGAGAGGAAACAAAGCTTCCACATTCCATGGTTAAAATTGCCAAGGAGAAGACTGATAACATCTTGATAATGCAACACATTGGCATAAAAATTAAAGATGGACAATACAACCTCAAAGTCCAAGAGAGGTAGGATATTTAGAAGCAAGGAAAGAAGAAAATACCCTGACCTTATTGTAGCCTCTGTGTTAGGAGCAAATCAATATAAGGATTGCAAAACTAAAGATATTAATTTAGCCACTCAACATATCTTAATAAAAAGCTCCCTCATGATTCCTTTTTATGGTTTTTTAAAATACAGAATTTTAGTGGGTTTTTTCCCTTTGAAACATACTTACAAAGAAACATGGTTCTGCTTTGTTCATTCATCGTTAACCTCTGCTATCAACTTTGTGTCTCCAATCTAAAGAGTTCAAAAGAAATTATAATACAAGTAAGCAGATGTTTTCTGTTTTGTATAACACCTATTCTTGCTGAATAGGGATAAAAGATGGTAAATGTGGAGGGACATTAATATTTCTTGTTAAAATATGCTTCACAGGCTGAAGAAACTCATATACATAATGATAGTCAAATGTCGGGGAGTAAAAATAGGAATTTGTTAAAAACAGCTGTGCTGCACAACTCTTTGACAGGAATAGAGGAATGCTTTATCCAGTAAAAATTACAGAATTTATTTAGAAGAAACTGTAGCTGTTAATTTTCATCAAGACAGAAGGTTAACAAGTCTGTGAAATGGGGAGTTGTTTCAGTCCTGTTTCATGGCCATGAAAAAAGAAATGTTTAACTCTGATAGACGATTTTCCTCATAGCAGAGGAGTTCTGTAGAATTCTCTGTAGAATTATGCTGTAGTTTCAGTGTGTTTTTAATGCTACCGATCACACCACCATCACCTTCGTGTTCCCTGGGAATCTTCCAAAGAAATCACATGATCACGCAGGTTGGAAGAGACCTCTGCAATCATCGAGTCTGACCTGAATACTGACACAAAACAAGACTTCTGTTTTAATGCTCTTGCTATCAGCTGGTTTGACGCTGATTTTCCCCGAGGTCATTGCCCCATTTCCCAGAGGAAGGGCTGGGAGTGCAGCCCAGGGTGTCTGTGCCTCAGTCCAGTGCCTGTGCCCTGGGCAGACAGAGCCCGTGATTGCCTCTGACACGGGGAAATGGGGCACTCACCACGTTACTCAACTGGAGCTGGCATTGCCTAAGTAGTTCTCTGGGTTATTTGGTTAGGATAGACTGTATGTCAGAAAAGATCTTGGCTTTTTAGCCAAGTGATTAGCAGCTGAATTACAGATGGCCCAATCTGTGAGCTTAGAAAGCAGACCGAGACAGCTGCCTGCACTGCAAGGCACGAAGGTGATTCCTTACCTCTAACACTGATGAAGCTCCAGAATATATAGTACACAAATATGTTGCATTTATGCTTTAAGAATTGATTACACTCCAAGCATATACTGTAACTGTATCCCACTATTTACAGTGACTAGGAAAAACTGACCCACATGTCCTGCAGTTTTTGACTAGTAATGCTCAATTTGGAGATAAGCACATAAGCAGAGCAGACAGGGGGGTCACAGACAGATTTTTCTGGTCCAGAAGCTGGGAGTGAGACTGTGGCACAGTCAGGCAGCTGCATTTCTAATTCACAGTCACTCTATCCTTTGCCCCCCAGGAAATGTACTCTAATCCATAACCATTTTGCATGCTGAGGTGAGATGTTAAATACCAAGGATTGTTTTTAAATAATAAGATTATGACACAAGCCAATGAGAACAGGGACTCAAGGTTAAAGATGGCATACCTCCTTCAATCTAAGCTTCTGGAAAGGAAGAAAGACATTGGAGAATTAAAAACAGAAGGTGTGACTACATCAATATATAGCATAAAAAGACTTTTAAAATCTGTTGTCAGTATATCCATTTAACTAAAACATATTTATTTTCCATTGCTAAAATATTACTGTTGAGGTAAGATCTTTCTCAGGTGTTTGCTCCATATGCACTCAATTCAAATTATCATTATCTTTGTGGCATGTGTAACTACTTGCAGAGTCACGTACTTTAAGGCAGATGGCAACTTATTTTCCCACAGCAGTAGAAGATGGTTCCAGTAAAAATATACTATCTTTATTCAGATGTCCATGGTAACAAATAGAGGAAAATAAGCCAGCTTTTTTTCTCAACAGAAATCCCTTTGAAGACAAGTGGGTTTTTTACTCAAATATTGGTGGTATTTCTGGAACATATTTAAATGTTCTGGAACATATTTAAATGTTAAGTACTTTATCTGAGATTTTGTCAAGATTCTGCCCTGAAACAATCTCTTTTTTTTTTTTTTTTTTTCATTAATGCACCTCTTTCCTAAGAGGCATCTGCACGAATCCTTCCTGGAGGGAAATTAAAATATTGTTAATCAAGGTCATGAGATAGGCTCCAAAAAAAGAGTCATAGATTTGCATATATATATAAAATGTTTTTAATAATTCCATTGGATTCTCTTGATGACTTTTGATTTCATTTTGTAAAGAGAAATAATATAATTTGGTCTATTTGCAATAAAATTGGAAAAAAATCTGGCAAAATTTAAACTCTTCTAATATCTCTATAACACTCACAAAGGACTCTGCAAGACATCCATCTGCTCAGAGGTTACCTTTGGGTTTTCCACAGTCTCTCTGATTCTTAGTAAGGTACAAGGCATAATTTCATTTAGTGCAGAGAGAAAAATAACAATAAGCCCAGACTGAGAGGATAGGTATGTGAAGCTCTTGGTAAGAAAGCACAGCACTGTGCTTTACCAGAATTTACTCTAAATCAGGAAGATAAAACTCTAAGTTTAACTCTATTTAAAAAAAAAATCTATTTTTCAGAAGAGAAGTTCAGCTGAAAAGTGGGATGCCATTTTTCTTTCATGGCTTGTAGGAAAAAGAGATCTTTCTCTGGAGTTCTTGATGGGACTTGCCTTTCTCTTCCCCTTGTTTCAGTAATTTATGTAACTCCTGCTCATGTCAGAAGAAGTTTCAGTTAGAAATTGTATTTGTAAATTACTGTTTGAGAATCTTGAACTAAAAGACCTGGTCTATTCGATGTGAAAATAATTCTAGTTTCATGTGTAAGATATATCAACTGCATCGACAATGTTGAATTGATTGTACAGGTTTGTTTGGAAAAAAATACAATCAACCCTGACCGAAAGAGTCAATTTGTTGCCTTGATTAAATAGAGCAGACAGAAGAATGACCAAAAAGAAAAAGAACTCAAAACTATGGACAGAGCAGTTCACTCAGGCAATACAGATTTTCTCTTCATTTTCCTTTCATGTGCTTCAGTTTGGTCACCTATTCAGCAGCAGAATGATAGGGTTGTGATGTTCTTTTGCTCAAAGTATTGAACTTAGTGCTGCCTTTTAGCAGGGCCTTGTTTGCACCCAGGTTGGAATCTAAAAATACATCTACCACTGAATGAGTCTCTGGTATTACTGTGATTTTGGTTAGTCCTGCTCTGCCTGTTGAAGGATACATTTTCTAACCTAACTTTAGGGTCCATATAGTGGCATCAGGATAGAGGTTATACATGGCACAGACTTGTGGGACAGATCCCACCAAAGAGAGGGACCTTTCCCCGAAAAGATTTTTCACCAAATATAATGAAACTGTGAAGTGGTTAACAGCAAGAACCATCAATCTATAAATCATCACAATTACTATTTGCAGTTATAAGTGCCACATTGCAAATTAGAAAACTCTGGACATCGCTGTAATAGGCACTCTGAATGCATAAAAAACTTACTATTGTGGGCTCTTGAAAGATGGGCATCTCCAGTTTGTTGCTGGAAGCTGAAGTGAGACTATGAAGGTAGTTTTCAAAGCATCCAGTAGATACCACGTGCTGGTAATTATCCTCAATGTTCAGGTAGATATCACTTTTACAGGCATGATATAAACCCAAGGTCTAGTTAATGTATAGAATCCTATGGACCAGTTTCTCCAAAGGTCTGTGGTCTGGAACTCAGAAAAAAAAAAAGTATTAAACAGTATTAATCTAAGTTTGAAATAATCTTTTACATTGAGATTCTGCAAGTTACTGAGTTCTACAGAGACACATTTTTTCCGTTCACCAGGAAAACAAACTACCTGCATGTAAATCCAGCACCTTTGCTCAGTAAAAACTGTTTTGAATGATATTATATTTTCATTTTAACATTGCAACTTGTATGTGCTTAGAAAGCTGAACAGTATGTCTGGCTTTAGCCTGTGCTCATTTATAATGAGTAATTATCTAATGATGATGGTGTTCAGCATGCATGAGAGCTCCTGTAGCAAGATTTGGAATTTTAAGGAAATGCTGTAGATCAAATGATAATGTCTCATTTATATTCTCTCAGTTTCCTAGTCACTACTGCACTTCGTAAAGCAACTACAGAAATGGATTGCAAATATGCACCATTTTTGTGTGAGATGAGAAAAGGCTCAATGATCCTGAAATACTGCAAATAATCCCTTTCACACACCTTACAGTATTAGATGATACTGTTCCAAGCAAATCACACATTGTATGAAATATGTTTTCAATCCTGTCTATAGGGATAAATGTATAACTGAAGGCAGCATTAGCTCCTTGTGATTATGTGGTGTAATTTTTATCATCCATCTCTTTAGTTGGAGGACATGTTGATACCTTTGTTCCAGCAGCAGTGTGCTGGATAACTCATTTGGGATTTTCTCGTCTGAGTTGTAGGACCATGGGATATGTGGGATATCCATATGAACTACGGCTTGAACAAGTGTCCATTTCCACTCTAGTTAGAGAAGGATGTTGCTCATATCATCTCTGGCATCAGTTTTCTAAGGCAAATTCAAAAGTGTAACTACCTGTTTGTCAGGTTTCAGCCCAGGTGTAATGGGCCAATGGACAGAGGATGTACCTGTCCTCCTGTGGTCAGGCCCCCATGGATGCTCTCCAAATCAATGTGCAGATGGAACAAAAGTCTTTTTCTTATTGTAAGTGTCACAAGTTCTATCCTCCCTCGCTGGAGGATGTAAATTTGTGTGTATTTCCAACCATCAACTGAATCCAGGTATGAAATTGAGTCTAGTTGGTTGAGTTGCGTCAGAAGGAAGAAGATTTGGGTTCGTTAGGATCTGCAGAGCTGTGCTGGTCTTGCAAACTCCAGGCATCTCAACTTACTAAATCACATTTATTGCTCAAGAAACAAATATTTAAACTACAGATTCTTCTGGGCTCTTTCCATGGTGTCACTTGGCCACATCTTCACAGACTAACTATTGTATAGTTTAACCTTTATATACATCATTCCACCTGTTGCACTACTCTATACAGGCTGTCAGGTTGTCTTTTACTTTTCTTAAAATTCAGATGATCTCATAAACGAATTTTCTCTGTATTTTGCCAGTGCATGTTAGTGAAAGAGCATCATTTGCCCAGTAACACTGAGAAAGCAATATAGGTTTTAGACTAGAACTGCAAAATCAAGATAAGATATTATGTATTGTCTTGTTAGCAAATCTATACCAGTTGGTTTTTCAAGGTCTGACTGCTAAAAACATTTGAGCCATAACAGGTGGATAAGTTCTTATGTTACCATATGTTTAATAATGACTCCATAGAAAACCAGAATGCATGAGGAGGATTAATGAATACGCTGTACAGATGGAACACCACTGTGAGCAACTAAATATTCTGCCTATATAAAATGGAATATTGTTTTTTAAAGTATCTTTGAGTAATTTATACATTGAGAAACACACAATGGCTAAGACAGGTGCATGTCAAAACTTTAAAACGTGCAAATACTGCTCCTTGTGGATCATGTGGAAAAGGCAGTTCGTGGTAGCAGGATAAACTTATTTCTTAATATTATACTCTGTTGTTCCAAGAGTTGCACATATTTAGTGCAATTGGGTATTGAAGTTCAAAGTCAGCTCTTTTATCTTGCAGCAACTGCTTTTTGATGTCTCTCCACTGAGAGTGAAGAGTGTTTATCTCCATCTGTAGGTTTATATTATGGATCCATCACTGTGATATCTGACATTAGCTGGTGACAGAGTAGCTTTATTCCCTAGTATTCCCCAAAAGTTACTTGGAAAATCTTAGATGATCTAAAAATTAGATGGCATGTATAATATAAAGCGTATTTAACTGTGTTACTTCCTGGACTTTGTACTGCTGTCATGTGGTTTTCAGGGTCTCCTGTCAGTTAGAACCCTCTATGATTAAAGCTAAAATTGAAGCAGGAGGATTCCTTAGTGTAGGAACTGTTCAAGTCCGTGTATAACTTACTACACCAAAGTATCTTAAGCTGGCTTGATGATCTATGAGCATATACAGAATTTCCATTGAAGAGCTTGATGTCGTGCATTAATGCAGTTGGGATAAGTACTGTGATGCAGGGGAGGGAACTGGATCAGTCTGAACCAATGATGCTTTGCACTGCCTGCTGTTACAGGAGGTAATGGCACAGGCCAACAAATGACACAGTGGGTTGAGTGGATTGTAGATAAATTCTCAGCTGAGTCAGTTGCTCACCTTTAAGTTGCTCTTAAATATGCAAAATGTTACTTTTGGACATAATAAAGTTGTTATTTCTGGCTTTTCATTGTGTAGTTGCTCATTTCACAAAGATGGAAGGGTTTGCAGGGATTCCATATTAAGCCTGAATGACATGATTATTATCAATATGTACGTTTAGAGTCTGTTATGGTTCCAAAGCCAAACATGCAGAAGAGAGTAAAATGAGGATCAAAAACTTCCTACACACTCTTAATTCTGTGTCTTTTGCATATGTTGCATGATCTTTGAGTCAAACCATTTCACTTATTTAGCTTTGGTATGGACAGTATGTTCTTGAATAAGAAACCTCCCAATTTATTTTTTAAAACCTTTAATAGATAGTGCAATTATTGAACTTTATTTAAAGACTAATCTGAATAAAAATTAGTGTTCCTTTTGCTCCTCAACACTTCCTTGGGTCGAGCAGAGCTGGGGAGCACACTGGAGAGACTTCTAGAGATAAATGCTCCATTGGCACTGGCAAAGTTATATTTGTGGTATTTGGGTTAACACACAGTCAATCTAGTTCTACTCAGCAGAGGAATGGAACTGTAATATGATGATGGAAAGCACTGGAACAGGCTGTCCAGGGAAGTGGTGGAGTCAGCAAATTAAAAGACATATAGATGTGGCTCTTGGGGACATAGTTTAGGGTTGGCTTGGCACTACTGAGCTAATGGTTGGACTTGATGATATTTAAGGTTTTTTCCAACCTAGACGATTCTATGATTCTATGAATTTAGCTACATATTTTTAACAAGTCAACAAAGGGGACCTTTATGCCCCGCTTGGCCAAACATTGCTTTCAAAGACACTCTTGGACCTGCCAACAGCTGAGACAAGAAAATATCCTTGAACTTTGCCAAATGGCTGAACAACCAACACATGTGCACCAGGGATGGCACAACCAGGCCAAAAATCAGAAAGCATTGATGAGAATATGAGCAGACTGAAATATATAACTGAAATATAATTAAGGCATGTTGTGTCCCACTTCTTCCTTGAGTCAGGTTCTCTACTTTTAAATGAGGTGTGGAAATTCAGGAAAAAAAACTGTAAAAAGAACAGCAATATTAGTGAGAATTTTTTAACAGCTGTTAGTCACAGTTTCAAAGCATATATATGCCAAAGCTTTCCAATGACATTTTAATGGTTATGGCTAAAGTGGAGGGGGTAAATAAAAGCTTGAATGGCTGCTTGGAAATGAGAATCTTGGTAATCCTTTTAAAACTTTTCTCTCTTTGCAACTGTTAATTAAACAAATAGGAATCTGTTTAGCATAATAAAAATGATTTATAATGTTAAAAGAAAATAATTAGAACTGTGAGTATTCTATTTTAAAATAGGTTTAGGAGTTTAGATTTGAACAGTAGTAGTTTTTTTCTTCTAATGTCAGTACTCTCCACTGTATAGGAGATCTACTTGTATATAAGCACATATATGCATATTTATGTGTCTTCATAATGTGAACAAATTATCTGTTCATCTAAACATACGTATATACAGTTGCATACATCCCATATCCCACTGGCTGATGGTTCAGTCTTCCTTAATTCAACATATTCTCAAAGAGACTATCAGGGAGCAGCTCCACGCTTTGTTGGGGAAAGACAGATCTGCCTGTGGTTGACAACCTTGTAATTGGAAACACCAGAGAGCAAAATGCTTCAAAGCCCACCACGGATATACCTGTGCAAAGTGTGTTCACTGCTCAGCTTTTAACCTGCAGCAGCCCCTGTGCATTCTTTAGTTAAATTACCTACTCCGAGCAGTTCCAATGAATTCAGTGGGTCTACTCTGACTGAGCACAGTTAAGTAGGTGCATAAGTGTTTTCAGGCTTTAGGCTTTACAAGCTTTCATAATTAGTGCTCTAGACAACATTAATTAAAGAGTACTTTAGAAAGAATATAGCTGTTTAAACCTCTCTAGTGGTTTGCATCTTATTCAAGGATCCCAGTCAATGCAACACATGGGTAATCCACTCAGAAAAAGATGTATGATTATAGTTTAATATCATCTTTATACATCTCTGCAATCGTATATAGCAAACAGAACTTTATATGAAGTCACTTCAGTTCAAGGATAATTAAATAAAAGACAGTAATCATGAACAAAACATATGTTTTCTATTTTATTATTGTTTCTTGCAAGTATTGTGATTTGTGGTAATCAAATATGACAAAGTGAGAGGTTTTCCTTATTTCACTTATTTTCTTGTTTAGCCTTGGGGCGGAGTTAGAATTTATATCTCACTCGTCCTCCTGTTATTATACAATTGAGGAAGAAGTAAAAATAAAGCACTGATTAATAGCTTTTATTAAAAAAAAGATTTATTGAAATGTTTAGCATGTTATATCTGATTTATTGTGTAAAGGCAGGTTTGAATTTTTTTGTCCCGTGCACATGCTATATGATGCAGTCATCTGTTTTCACAAAACCGTCTGAGTATCACGTGGCAAACCTTTTGATGTGTGATTGAGGATTGTGTTTGAAAATATAGAATCTCCTGCAGCAGCTCTACTTAGGGCTTAAACACAGTTTTAATTTTTGACACTACTTACCTTTTATGCCCTTTTCCTTGCATATTGAGATAATTTCCAAATGCTGATGTAGAAAATTACTGCATCTTGTACTGATGTAGTAGTAAAGGCACAATAACATTTGACATCTCTCATTTAGTGGGTGTGTTTTGATCAGAAATAGTCTATCACTCTGAACAAATTATTTTGAAGCCTAAAGCATGAAGGATATAATAGTTAAGCACAAAATTGCCTGATGGGTCTTTAATCACCCAAGAATTATGAAAGAAAATGTCTCTGTCCATTATTGAAAGAGGAACAAAAGACCAAGAATAGAAAAAGAGACAATGACAAACTAAATGATTGAAGGGGTGGGAGTCTCCTGTATTATCTAAAAACTCTCTTACCAATACCTAAAGATGTTCAGCAGTAACTCAAACATTTCCTCGGGTGCATTGAACAGCTTTTTATCTGGATTTGTGTTTCAGTTGTTCTAACAGAAAGAAAATACTGAAAAGCACCTGGACAATTTGCTTGTCTTCTTGTTTCCCTGAAAAAATAAGTGGTGGATCTAGAGCACTTGCTGGGTTTGAGAGGGGGAGACATATCCAAGCCACTGGCAAGGCTCCAGGCTGGACACTGCCCTGGAGAGCCTGAGAGCAGGACTGCAGCAATCCTTTGGGATAAGGGATGGGGATATGCAAAATCACAGAAACTCACATCTTCATAATAGTGACCCCCTTCTCAAAGGGGTCAAAGATAAAAAAATCTGTAGTTCTATGAATAATATTTCTCTGTTTTCTTTGAATGACCTTTTTTTTCTTAGTATGTACTTTCCACTCCCGCTCAGCATTGCTCCCAAAAATTCCACTTAGTGAAATTAAATAATGATAATATAATAATTATTAAACAAGTAAGTTTGATTCATCACTTTTTCTCCTGACCTCAACTCTAGGCCAGTGACTGCTGATTATAAGTACTATTAGTGAGACAGAAATCAGCACAATGTACTCAAGTTTCGTTTCAAATAAGAGGCTGTTTTTCAGCATTCAGGTTCCCCATAGGCTTTTAATCAAGGTTATGGGAAAGTCCATAAACTTTCTGCTGAATATTTAACAAGCTGAAGGTCGTAGCAGACATGAGATCCCAAGGACAAGTGAAATGAGATTACAATCAGAAGAGCAGAGGAGACCTGGTGATAAGCAAAGCTTTGTCCACAGATAATATCTAACAGAACAAACACCAAAGTCACGTTTTCAAGCTTCTTTTGTGAGATTTAATTTTCCCAGTATAAACAGCGATAAAAGGGGTAAATAAAAATGGGTGGTGGTTGCATGAGTATTAGTTACTGAATTTCTTTGAAATGATCATTGAAATCCAGTCAGAAAAAGTTTAGAAAAGTGAAAATGTTTCAGTATAGTAACACACTTTGCTTTTTTACTGACCTGAAATTCTAATTCACTAACATATTTTAAAATAAATTCTGTAAACAGCCTCTATTATACTGAATTGTAATGCCTGCTTATACACATAAACAAGAATTTTTCTTTGCTAGATCTTTTTAATTGAGCTATTTTTAACAGTCTCGTTGTGACAATATTTTTCTGTATACAAATGGGAAAGCAATCTTGCAGAAACTCTTACCCGTGCCTATCCAGCAGCTATAAAAATATAATTATAATACTCTGCATAATGCATGCAGTGGCTATTCAGAAAAGTAATGTCGGCCTGATACATATGTAGAGGCTACATGGAGTTTACTCCATAGATTGGCTTTCCAACAGCAGTTCCAGAGCTCCGTGTCTGCAGAGGCTGCAGGAGCTACAATGTCAACTCGCAGCATCTGCTTTTTGGTGATCCTCAGAACCAACTGCCCAACAAAGTTCCCTCCTCAGTAATTATTGCATTTTGACCTGTGTATTTCCTGAAAACTGATATGTTGTTTATTTTTCATTTGTAGCCAAAACTTACTGAAATATTTAATACGTAGCGATACAGTTTCATAGCCTGCTCTGAATAGTAGAAATCCCTTTTATAAAACCAAGTTGCCCTGTGCCTTTTTAACTGATGAGGTGGTGAGGCCCTGGCACGGGTGCCCAGAGAAGCTGTGGCTGCCCTGGAAGGGTTCAAGGCCAGGTTGGACAGAGCTTGGAGTGACCTGGGCTAGTGGAAGGTGTCCCTGCTAATTTCAGGGGGGTGGAAGTAGATGATCTTTAAGGCCCCTTCCAGCCCAAACCATAACAATTCTGTAATTCTCACCCTTAATGAAGGGATCATTAAAATATTTTCTGTCAAAAATTCTGCTAAACTTGGAGTTGACATTGTAGCTCAAAAGCTGACTACGTCCCATTTCTATTAATAGAATAGCACACTGATTTGCAGTAAATCTTGTTAGACTAGGTAGAATATATTCATAATATTGTCTTTGGCTTAATTATTATCAGATAAGAAACCAGAGAAGAGACATTGTTTAAAGTTTTCCTTTCTTTTATTATACCAGATACTATTAAAGGACCCCAAATGTTGGTAATTCTGTGACAACCATTCTAGGTTTCCAGAGATTTCCAACTGACTTTCATCAATCAGATTGATGATTTGGGGGTTAATTTTTTTCAGATTATTCCTTTCATAATTTCCATTCATTTTTTGTTGAGGGGAAAAGAGAACCCAGAAGAGAATTGTAAGCAAGCTGTTACTCTTTTATGGCAAAACATTTGAGCCATTTCTGTTACAAAGGTTCTAGTGTTTACAGTTTACTCATAGCCTCTATCATTCAGTGAATGGATTCTTTAATTTCTTGTCAAGCATTTTCAGCAAGGAAGGCTAAAAGTGACCCAGTGGGGTTTTTTTCATTAAATACCAAGAGCTGGAATCCCTTTTCTCTCCCTAATGGATGAGGACTGCTCATCCAGGGTGCTGGGCTCTGTCCCAGATGCAGTGCTGGTACTGGCATCCCTGTCCACACTCTGTAATGATGAAAACTTTATGCACTTCAGGAGTAGATATTTTTGCATGACTTTTCTGAACAGGGAAGAAAACACCTGTCTGGGTATTCTCCCGTGCCAGGCCTAAACCCCAAGTCTCACCTCATTATGTGGGATGAAGATAATTTTTCCAGTATGGGACTGATAGGGCATGATCCATAGCCATAGGTTTTGATCATGCAGTCAAACCACCTTTGCCACCATATAAATAATTTAACGTGGAAAGAACCTCACTCTTGCTGCTGTATTTAAAATTACAAGACAAAAATTTGAATTGTGCCATTTTAAAGTCTAGTTATAAAATAACAAGCATTGTAACAATGGAATTTGGCCGATAAAAATACTAAAAACCTGCAGGAAAGTTTGGTTAGTAATGAATGTAATCTCAGTGCTTCACTGGTAAGACTCTCATGTTTCTCTTGAGGCTGTACTGCTCTCAAGGCTGAAGAGCTGAAAAGAAGTTTATTGTAAATATCCATTATATATAGTTCATGCATGTATCTTGTTCCTTTGCCAGTCTGATCATGCACTGTTACTTTTTCTTTTGCACTATTAATGTATAATAATTTTTCAAAATGTTTCATAAGTTTAAGCTTAATGGATTAAATTTAAATCTGTTGCTCTATACAGACCTAAGTTTAAGTATATACATATATATACATATTGTAGGGAACATATAGAGGTTAAGTTGTCTAGAAAAATCCGTGTGTTACAGAACTGAATTATGTTTCAAGACTTTAAAAATGTTTCATAGTACATATATTTTAAGAGCACTTAAAAGTAGTCAGAGTTGTTCCAGATGATAGATCACACCAGCTGTTTCCCTTAGACTGCCTCACCCCAGTACAGCACAGTGACAATCTCAGGTCTCTGGTGCTTTTGGCAAATACAGGCTTGGAGTTGTCTAACTTTGAAAAAAACCAGCACAAATGTCCATGAAGAAAGATGATTTCCCAAGCCACCTCTTCTGTTTCTGTTGAGATCCATGAAATTAGAAAAAAAAGAAAGAGAGACTAAGATTACAGACCATCAATGTGGAAAACTTTCACAGTATCTCTGCAGAATATTATAAATTATGTGCTTATGAATAACACATAATCATTGCAGATATTTCCTTTATTCTGCAGGTATGATTATGCAGCAAGTGCTACAGATTCCATATGTATGTCTTATACGTGGAGGTGAAAGTGATTTTTTCTATTCTTTTGGGCTTCTTTTTATTTTCATTTGTTATCTCTGAAAATATAAATTTCTTTTGGGAAACAAATAACTGGAGTTTTTTGAGGGAGATATTTATAAGCCAAATGAGGGAAGGTATTAAAAAGCAAAGAGATAAAACTATTTCAGAATGAAGCTGATTGTGTAGCTATTGATCTTGAGAGAACTGGAAATTTAAACCTGTCTCTGCACAAACTGGAAGATAGTTATTAGATATGGAGAATAATCTAGAATAAGGAAATATGTAGGTATTGATAGAAATGAGATGTATTGATAAAATGAGATATTTCTATTCCACATTCAAAATAGTAAAAGTAAATGTATATTGTCTGATAGTTGTTTGACCTAATAGAGAAATAATAACACTGGGGCTAACAAATATGATAAATGGGCTAAGAGTGTTAAATGAAGAACAGTATCTGAAAACCTGGCAACACTGTGACAGGCCTTCCAGACAGCTAAAAAGTGGTAATGAAAGAATGTATAGTCTTGTCATATTAGAAATATTCATAAATCCTACGTAATGTGACAATGAAATGGTTTTCAGCCAGATTAGGCAAGGAAGTGCAAAATTATTTATTTTTTTCTCAGAATAAACTAGACTACACAAATGAGCAGGATGACACCTTGTCAGCATCTCTGAGGAGTTTATTTAGCCCATGTCCTCATATCTGATCCGTGGTTATAAATAAGGCTGTTATGGAAGGATACATTAAAGTTTTCCCCATTACATGAAGTTTGGGACTGTGTTTTTACTTTATTATAAATACCCATTTAGTCCTGGATCTTCCTGTAGTACAGAGAGATATGTTGACTTTTGTACTAGAAAATAGAGCAGGCACTTTCCTGCCTTCTCAGTCTGCAGGCAGGATACAGAGCCTGCCATGAGATATTCACCAATATGAGTGATAACTTAAAACCACATCTCCTTTTCAAGATGGGGCAGGTAAGAAAAAATAGTGTCATTGCTTTATCTTTGGTGCTGTTTGAGGAAATGTTCAGGAAGTTAGAACTAGTTTCATAGCTTTTCATTTGTTTTCATGAGACACCAATACAAATATCATAAAATATAATCAAAGCTGATAATGTTAAATGGAAGACTGATAAATAAGTCATGAAACTATGGAAATTGTGTTGCATCAAGGGAAAATTGTCAGGTAGTTATTTATAGAAGGGTTGTCAAGCTGTGAAAATGACAGGGATTTTCAGAAATTAATATGAGAGGTCGAGATGGATACTTTTCTCAAATATTGTCTTCATGTTTATATTTTTAAATATTCATCATAAATGTTTATTGTATCATTATAATTTTCTAACTGGCCAACTTTTAGTGCTGTTTATGTCAAGATAATGTAAGAAAATAATTATTTAATTTTAAGGAGCTTTATTCAGTTTTTGTTGTTGACATATTTAAGAGATGAAATTTTCCTAGCAGTTATGAAAAGAGAATATTTTAAGGGGCATTATACTTAGAAGAAAATATTAACTAACTCATTAATAAAAAACCCCCCACTTTTCTGCCAGGGAACACTCAGTAACTACATTTTTAAATGAAGTTATGGAAGAGATGGAGATTTGAAGTAATACATGATTAAACATGCAATTCCAAGAGTAGTATATAAGAAAAAGCTGACAGTAGTCCTACAAATGGAAATGAATAAAGAAATAATTCTTCACATGTATTTTTCAAAGTTATGCTGACATTTTTCGTTTTGCCAATCTGTTGTTTGACATCACTTATTGTCATTATTCTGAAACATTAGTCCAACAATGGTATCTCTGCCTTCATAAACTTCCTGGTATGATTGCTATTTGCTGTCACTGATGTCTGAGACCAAAATAATTTCAAGAAAAAGTTATATATGTAAGATTTGTAGGCAAAAAAGATGAATTTCACAAAAGGTTAGCCAAAAAAATCAAGCCCATTCATCTGAAATTATTTGGCAAGTTTCTGGAAAAACAGCCACAAAGAACATTTTTCTGGGGTTTGGCAAGAGACAATAGTGATTGACTGAACTTAGTGTCCAACTACAAATGTTAGTTAGACACAACATCAGTGCCAGCAATATAAAATCATTTACTGTGCAATCTGAGCATGGATGTGATGATGGAAATTGGAGTTTGGAGCTCTGTGGTATCTCAAGGACCCACAGCCACTGTTACCCTATAAATTTCGATTTGCTCAGTTTGATTTTGGTGTAGTTTTATTGTGGCAGGTGAATAACTTCTTGCTTGTGAAATTTTCTCCAGAAGGCTCGCAGAGACAAGCATGTGATGCTGCACTCTCTCTCCTTATACTTGTAATTAAAATGGTCCAGAAATTGCGTAGTCATCACAGATATTCATGTTATTTGAGAAAATGCTGTCATTCATTCAGCATGGGTAATTAGTTTGTTATAAGAAATTCTAGGTAAGGCCCCTGAATGGAAGTCAAGATTCAAACCTATTGTCTCTTTTAATGGGTTTTGTGTCTATGCAGCAGTTGATGTGTTAGGTACATACACAAGGATGTAAATTAATCTGTGGTTATTACTTTGTATTTGGGATTCAAGATGAAAAACATGTAACCTGTTCTTTTTAAGTCTGCCTGCTGAAATTGTTAAACTACTACCTGTAATTTCAAGTTAGTCTTTCAAACTTCCTATAATATTCAGGCTGTATGCCTGTTTTGTGAGAAGAAAAGGGATCTGTGCATGCACATGTTGAAGAGTTCCTGACTTTGCTGGTTAACAGTTTTTAGAGAAGTTATTGTCTTTCTCCCATAATAACAAATTTTATACAACTTTTCTTTTTCACCTGAATGCTGTGAAATCCCCAGTCAGACATGTGTCCTGTGCCTTTGCTAATGTTAGGAAATCATACTCTCTTTCTGCAGTTCCCCACAAGAAATTTACTCTTTGTTAGATGTGAATAAAGGATAATTGGTGACTGGTTATGTTTTCAGCTCCCTGGACTTGTTAGAAGCTTCCTTTTGAGTTCAGTGTCACTTTATGGACAGACTTTTCAGGGCACATACAGTTATTTCATCAGCAGAACAGAAACCTCCCTAATTTGTTTCATCGATGGCAGTGCCTGGTACCTGGCACTTAGGCTTGTTTAAGCTATTGTATTACCATTTTCTTTGGTGTAACTTTCTGCTTTCTGCAGTAAATGTCATATGTAGGCAAATTAATAATTTGTTATCATTTGCTGAAGCAAGAAATAAGAGAGGTGGAAGTCAGCTAAATAGACAGGACCACAGTGATGGCAGAAACCAAGAAAATAGCACTTTGAGCCTTTCCTCAACATATCCTGGTAGAATGCAGTAAAACTGAAAGAGCCTCCATCAACTGTTTCTCGTCTTCAGTACCTTATTAATAGATAAACATTGAGTGTTGTTATCAAGTTATAGGTGTTCTGTCAGCCTCAATATTCTGGGATGCAGCATGCTGTACTGTGGGCACATGTTTTAAGCCTCATCTTGCAGCAGGAGTTTCATGGTCTGTTTATGAACAAGCCTCCAGTCAGGTAATTGCACACGTGCATAAATGACCTTTTAATAGGTGCTCCTGACTGGGAGTTTCTGAAGACCCTGAAAGCGTGAGGTAACTCATGTCCACTGAACACTGAAGTGATTTCTTCCAGTGTCCTCTGGAAGTGTCCAAGTAATCTGCAGTATATTATCACTTGGAGAGACCACAGTGTCTCTCTTCAGGGTGTGAGTCCCTTCAGAGAGGTTCAACACAGTCCTTGTTCCTGGCTGAGTTCAATGGGAGTTTGATCAGCAAGTTATTAGCAAGAGGTGAAGGCTGCACTTGTCAGAAAATACTTTTTGTTTTGCAGTGTTTGATCTTGCCATGCAGAAAGACTTGTCTGTAGAGGACACAGGGAAGTCATTTACTGAGCTGCAGTTGAACGTAGTGAGCTGGCTGGCTGCTGCTTTTAATTAAATCGACCACCAGCCAAACAACTTGGCTTGTTTCCATGGCCTTGTTTCTTAGAGGGTTTTTTCCCCCCCAGTTTGTCCAAGGATAATCTGAATGCTACAGCTTATTTGTGATGTTGACTTAATACCACGTTGCTTTACTCTTGGTAGTTTTATTAATCTTTATTAAGCTCATGGCCAATCTGGGCATAGTCCTTTGATTTTGCTTTTATTTTTTTAATTATAGTGCTTAATAAATAAAATCACCTTCACCATTCACAAAGGTGTTGCAAGGAGTAAAAACTGTCTCTTAGCTGGGATGTTTTTGCTAAATGGGTGTGTGTTTGTTTTAGGGAGTTGTAACACATCTGAAAAAAGAGTAGGCTTGTTCAGTATATGGTTATTTGCTGGTACCCTGATGGATTAGCTTACAAATTATGGCAGTCAGACATATCCTATTATTTATACAACGATGTTTTTAAGAAAGTTCATTTTTAAGGTAAGCAATCAAGTAATTCCTTATATGGAGATGGGGGAATACTTAACCTTGAGTACAACAACATTAACTCCAGAGAGCTTAATGAATTATTCATGCTATTATCCACCTTGAGAGACATCAAATTGCTCTGCACTGTCTGCAAAGTGCAGTTAACAAAAAAATGATAGCTTGGTGAATTATATTTGTATATCTGAACATTAAACTAAAGACAGTACTGTGAAAAAGCATTGGTGGATGTACCTTTATAATCCATGCAGAAGCAAGGTCCTTCATGTCATTTCCTAATCCACTTGCAGTCATAACTCATTAATAATTTGTTTGCAAGGAATGGCCCAATAGACAAAAATCATTTAATATTCAAAAGTGCCTATTCCAGTGCTAGAGGATGTAATCACTGCAGGCACTAACCTTTATACAAAGAAGCTGTTCATTATGGTCTCTGGAGCTTGGTACAACATCCTGAAGTATGAAGTTGCCTTTTTCTGTGTTGTATTTTGGCTTTTACAAACAGAAACAAAAAGGCTGCTTACCTTTCAGTATGCAATTTTGGAAGGAAAGTGACTATTTTAAAAGCTTGGCTGAGGTTAGTGCTGGCATTGTCATCGACCGTAACAAAATTTAGTCTCTACAAACTATTTCTTTGAGGTCTTCAGACATACAGTCTTCACAAATATTTCCTATTTACCCCTTCTGCCACCACTCATTCTAAACTTCCAGTTTAGCAAGTTAGGAAAGTAAATATAGGTAGGAATACATCATTATGAAGACTACAGAGAGTATCAGTCCTTGGGTTGTGTGTGTTTTTCTACCTGGGCACACTTCCCACATCTGTGCTTGCTGCTGCCAGACAGCAATTTTGGAGAAACTTCACTCAAGGAAGTAATGCAAGAGATTGGACCTTATGGATTCCTCTTCTGACTTTATTTCTTAATAGGAAGATATGAAATCCTTCAAATTCTAATTATATAATTATTTACACGGCAATTTGAGAGACAAGAGTCACAAACACACACGTGAGCTTCATGCTACAAGGGAATATGGATGAAGTTTCTGCTTTTTCTAGTGACTTGTATTTATTAGTTTTTACTCCCCTTACATTGTAGCTTCATAAATAAATTACCTCCATATTTTAATATTAAATTACCATCTTGCTGGACCTGCTGATTTCAGGAGGTTGACTGTAATGAACTACCTTAGCTGGTTCCCAAATTAGAAAAATGGTTTTAAAACACTTTTTCTTAATTTAATGTTCTAAGATTTTGAATATAAAAATACATATTATATGCATATATAAATATACATTTCTATTTTTAAAACACAATTAAGAATGTCATCAATTTTCAGGGAATATAGGAAAGAACAAGAACAAATATTACACTGTTTATCTTTTGTTCTTTAGAACTGATTGCTTTTTATAATCTAGAAAGGCTACCCAGATAGGCTTAACATACGATGAGACAAGGTTTCAGCACAAAATTGAATGCTTCATTCCAGAAATTCTCCTCAGGAGCTTAAATATGTGTCTATTTACAAATATTTACAGTTTACAATTTTTCTATGGCTGTTTATTCTCTGGACTTTAGCACAGAATTAATATAAATTTCTGTCATATTTATTACTAACATTTTAAAACTTATCTTTCATAATCTTAGCAACTATCCCTAATGCTTAGAACGGAAGGGAGGTGGGTGTTTGAGGAGGACACTGACACAGTTTTGCTGTCTGAATATAGCTGGATGTAGAACTCCTGCAGAAAGTGATTTATCATTAACTAAAATTCAGAACATCAAAAAGATTCAAATTGAAGCCCTTGGCATCTTCAGCTCCATATCAAGATGGTATTACCAATTCCTGAATTTAGTCACTAATTGCTTTTGTCTGTGAAATGTCTTTTAACCCATTAAAAATGCTCAGGGCAAAACCCATGTATTTTATGGATTTAGTTCCTAATACTTTGTAACTCACAAGATCTGATAACTGTGATAAATCTCTAAAGACTCTCATCATCCAAACCTCATCTTTTCCTTGTGTACTATGCTTGTAGCATTAATTATGATTTTTACAGATATATAAGAATGCATCCACTAATTTTGAAATATCCAGATAATGCCAAATCATAATGCTCAAGAAAACTGTTTACCCTCTGAACATCCAAGCACAGAGAATCCTTCCTGGCTATACAAGAATCAAAATGAATAGGATGGAGAGCAATTTGTATCAGTTCCAGCTTTTGCCAAGAGACTTTATTAAAAACATTTAGAAGTTCTCCGTTCAGTGTTTAGACTGGCAGGAATATCTTGGGACCACTGCAAATCCTGATTTCTCAAATTATTAGGTATGATGAGGGATTGTAACTATCAAACTTGACTCTCTGTCCCAGTGTGGACTCTTAGGGCAAATGCAGTATTGTCTGCTTTTGCAGCCACCTAAAGTGTCCTGTGGGTTATTTTACAGGGTTCTCATAAAGTCTTTATCAAGTCTACCATTACAAAGTATTTATTTGTTTTTTTTCTTTATAGAGCTAATTTCCATCTTGTAGTTTTATTCCTCAGTGTTTTTGGAACATATTCTGAGTGATTTCAGAGCTAGTCATTTTAAAATTCTATTATCTGGAATATGGAAGGCTCGGTGTGATATCTGGCAGTTGTGTATCTCTACAAAGAAAACTATTTTCCATAATGATTTAAATAAAACTATGTAGCTCTTGCTTGACCTTTTTGCCACTAGAGGTTTATCTTACTTAACTTTTTGCCAACTTTGTGCTCATCTATAAAATGTTTGAGAGTGGAAGGAAGTAGCTTTTCTTTTTTTCTCTGAATAGCAAAAGACACAATCCACAGAAATGCTGTGTTTAAGTCTGTAGTTGTTTGGTTTGAGTTTTTCATATCTCCATTGAGTGGGGCCCCCTAGGTACCTTTTATCTCACTCTATAGGTGATATTTTGAATATTGTGACTGTAGCAAAAGGATTGCAGGGGGTGAAATAGTACATTGGGACTTACAGAGACAGTCAAGTATGGAAAGGAAAAGGACTATAGAGCAAACCAACCTTTTTGTTTGTTTTAGGGGTTTGGTTATAGTAGTAGCTTTGCAGTAATCCATTTAATACTAGAATGCAACTGAATGCATTGAATTTGAAGAAATTATGAGGCTTACCCCCACCAAACCAACTTTTAAAGAACAATACATTATATTAGTACATTTGTCTTCATTTCCAGACTGGGTTTCTTTCAAGTGAAATTTATTAGAAAAGGTTGTATTTGTGCTATATTATATATCATAATGTATCCATGTGGATATCAATAAACAAATATTTAATATTTTTATATAAATTCCTTTTATTAACTATGTCATTTGTAATTTGTCAAAGATTTCTAAAAAGAGAAGGGAAAAATGTTAGCTAAAACAAGGAATGAGAAATATATGTTGACACTTATATTCATTAGGAAGATCTCAAGAATTTTCCATGATTCATTGCCAAGTAACAGACAGTCTTAACATAAAAGAAATAAAATAAATTCCATTAGTCCTAGAACTGGGGGAGAAAAATAATATCCTTTGAATCCAAGACAGCAGGTCTGTGGATGGTGGTTCAAAGCAGGCTCAACACATGGACATATTCAGTCACGTACAGCTACCTGATATTTGGTTGTCAGAGTCCTTGGACTGTGCTGGAAGCAGACATATTTACCTCTCACATTTACAGCTGGGTCAGGACTGAGGTCACAAACAACAGAGTGAAAGAAATCTCAGGCTTTGCCTGCTAGCGCTGCATCTTGGGATGCAGCTCTGTTCTGCAAGAGTTCAATTTCTGATGCTCCCTGACCCTTACTCCGTTATAAATAATCAGAAATATTCATTACAGAATGGCAATAGCTTTGGAGGAGTGATGGAGTGTATATTATAAAAGGAAAAATACATCCAATTCTCATAACTCCTTGCAAATTGTATTGGAAAGCCTTCAGCTGAATATATTCATATCCTGTTTTAAGAAATGCTACAAATAATATGATGAGTTAAATTATCTTCAAGTAATTCAGCTCATGTAGATGCATGTGTACCAGTGTGCAGAGGCTTATCATTTTCTGTTTTCAGACTGATACAGCACATTGAAATATTGAAAAAAGTCCTTCAATTTAAGGTCAAGTATCACTCATAAAGTCATGAAGTCATATAGATTGAGCAGTGCTAACATGGTACTGCTTTGTTTTTTTCCATTTCTGTGCCTTTTATTTTTCTCTATGAGCTTGAATCCTTAGCATTAACAGCCTGGAAAATTCTACTTTTCTTGGCATTAATGTAAAAATGATTCCTGGCTCTGATTCCACAACTTGGTCACTTGCAATGGATACAGGGAAGAATGTGCTCTCGGTACTGTCATTCCCCTGTGTTCAGATTTAGTGAAGAGCACTCTAGAAAGAATCATGAGGCTCTTTTTTTTGTATTAATATTGTATTTTGAGAATGACTTTCTTTGGATAGCTTTCCATTTGTTCTTGTGAAACTTGTTATATTTTCTGTTTTTTTTTTTTTTTCTCTCCAGCCATAAATGATAGAAGTACTGGTATTTCTGGAACTCCTACTGCCACTTTGTTTTTTGCTTTTCTCACCACAGAAAATGGAATTTCACAATGCATTTGCAAGCTGATGCTTTAATAAAGGAAATTAATTGTAGAAGAGTAAGGAATGCAAAATTCAAAGGCTTATCCAGGCTATGTTATGGTCTATAAATTGCCATGCTAGAGGAAGTTCTAATAGGAACACTAAGTAAAGTTTTCTGTTCAGTGCAACACAAGAAAAGCAACTATTAGGGTTTTTTAATTGATTTTATTTTTTAATCAATTTAATTTAATTTCATTACCTTTATTGAATAAAAGCTTTTCTTTTGTAGCTTGAGCATTTGCTGTTAGAAAAGACCACAGAAGTCTGTCTAAGGTGTAACATTTGCAAATGTTCAACATGTTACTGGAAAGAAATAAAATCTTTCATTGTAGGTTTTAAGAACCATTGAAACTCGAAAAGTTTAGCAGACTGTTCTATGATTTTAAGCTAAAAGAGGGTAGATTTTGATTAGATATAAGGAAGACGTTTTTTACAGTGAGGGGGGTAAAACCCTGGCACAGGTTTCCCTGAGAGGTGGTGGATGCTCCATCCCCGAAAGCATTCAAGGTCAGGTTGGATGGGGCTCTGACAACCTGGTCTAGCTGAAAATGTCCCTGCCCATGGCAGGGCATTGGACTACATGACCTTAGAAGGTCCCCTCAAACCCAAACTATTCTGTGATTCTATGACAGTGTAATCATAGAATCATAGAATTATTAAGGTTGGAAAAGACCTCCAGGATCATTAAGTCCAACCTTTGAGTGATCCCCACCTTGTCAGCCAGACCATGGCACTAAATGCTATGTCCAATCATTCCTTGAACAACTCCACAGATGGTGGATCCACCATCTCCCTGACCAACCCATTCCAATACCTGACCACCCTTTCAGTGAAGAAATTCTTCCTGATGTCCAACCTGAACCTCCCTTGGCACAGCTGGAGGCCATTTACTCTGCTACTGTCAGTCTTTACAGTTAAGTTCCCATTCCATGCTTTAACTCTTAAACAATCAGTGCACTTAACGTTCTTACTAAACTAATATTCAGTTTAAATCATGTGTTTGGTTACTGGGAGTGGCACTGCAGTTTGTACACCGTGTTTTCTGAGGAGCACAATGTTTAATATAGCTCAGAGGGGAGTATTTTCTGTTTTGCAACTGTTCCTGTGATTTAGGGTTATATTTACTTTTATATTGGTTTGGTTCTTCAATAAGGAGAGAGAGTTCTGATGTCTACAGCAAAGTGAGAGCTAATCATGGCACTTGCAGCAGTGGTTAGTGGAGGCTCCTGAGTGAAGGAAACCTGAGTACAGTAAGGAGTGTCTGCAGCGAGTGCTCTGACACTCAGAGGTCCAATTCTACTGTTCTTCCTACACAGATATGTTTGTGTTTGCAAGGAAGTAAATGTAGATGGGAAATTCCCCCTCATTCAGTGATCCATACTGAGTCCACACAGAGATTCTCTGTGCTCAGTGTTGTTCTCTTTTGAAAGAGAGAGAGAGTGAACTTTACGGAGGGTTCTTATGGCACATTAACAGTGTCCACAAGTGGAGCAAGTGCAGAGTCCCCTGCAAATTTACAGCCTTATTTACTGCATAATAAGTTCCCAAGGGAGGCACAGGCTCAGGTGCAATGATCCATAGACACTCAGAAGAAATTGGAGACAAGTGAACTCACCGACATTCTTGAAGTGATTACTCACAAACCTTGGAAAAATACCATTTTAAACTCTGAGACAGCCTAGTTTTATTCACACTGTGCACTATTTTAACTTCATTTTACCCTAGAAATCTTCCCATGTTGCCCTGGTAATTTATGTGATGTTCCTTTGCAGGAACAAAAATCTATCTTACACTTAACTCTTTTTGATAATTAATTCTCTCCCATCTACTTACAGCTGGTATGGTAGAAATGTGCCTGAGATGCCTTATTTGCTCATGCCTTGGAGTCATCTTTTAATATAAATAGCTGTGAATCTCCCAGTAATTTTGAAATAAGCCTTTCTCAGTTTCTGACCAGCATAACCAAGTCATATTCCTTCATGCAATTTTTAGTATGTTGTTAGGGGAATGCAGCCTGATCTTTTTATGCTATTTAATAGGAAGGCATAAACTTTACTTCATATGTGATCTATTCTGCACTTGAAATAAATTTTTAAGAGCAGTGTGATCAGGTTCACACAAATAGAAACATCATATCTCCAAGTTTGGCTGTTTCATTCTCTCTGACAACTCTCACAACATTTAAAGTACATTCTTTTTGCAACCAGGCAATAATTTTCACCTAATAAATAATTTCAGAGTGTTACTGCTCTACTAGCTTAGTTTATTTAACACAAAATAAGATACTCTGTGTTTCCCCTTGTCCTGGATAACACATTGTGCATTTGTGTAGGGTGTCTTTTTAAAAAAACATTTCTTAAAAGAATTATCTTTTGACCTAGTTTTGAGGGTAAATATATCCAACTTCTGCCTTGCATATCTTATTTATTGTAAAAGCCTGCAACAAGCCAGGAGAGAATTCCTCCAAAACAAAATAATACAGTAACAAAGTAGCTGGCCACAAATTAGGCTGTTCTTAAGACCTCAGCAAATGAGTTCTGTTGACTTTGGATTCCTTGCAGCTTTCCTGATGTGTGATAATCTGCAGTGTTGGTTTACTTCTTATGCAGTGAAATAAGCAACAGACTTACAGTGGAAAGAGAACTCTAAATACGTCTTTAATGAATAAAATGTGTGCATGCAAGATGTGGGTGCACATGGATGTCTGGAAAGACACATTTGACCTTTGTAAGGTTTTACTTGGATTTTGCAGAAGACAAATAAGGTGATTCTTTGCAACTTGGCTGTGTTTAAGGAGGTTTAATTTACAATTTGGCTCTCATTCTAAAGTATCTTATTACTTTTAATTACTCTTAGCTGATGACAGACAAGTACTGATATGTATTTCTATTTTTTAAATGTTTGATACTTTTTAATATATTGATTCCTTTAAAATTATCCTCACCAAATGCAGTATTGAAAACTCTTGGAAGTCCTACTTTTCAATTAATAATACAAACTGAAACATGCATCAGTTATTCATGTGCTGTCAACTACTCTGATGAGTTGTTCATTTGCCAGAGTAACTCATATTTTTCTGTTACAGTTAAGACCTGCCAAAAAATGACCTGAGGTGTTCAAATAGCTTATATTTAATAGAAATTCTAAAATGGTTTTAAAATCCTGGGAAATTTGGCTCTGTTAAGTGAATTAAAATACTAATTATTGATAAAATCACATATTTTGTTGTCCCATTTTCAAATTATTTTTTTTTAATCCAAAGGAATAATGAAGATACATTCTGAAATTGTTTTGGGTAAAGGTTTTTTTTATTTAAATGTCAAAGTATTCAATCTTTTCAGGGTGTTTTGTTTTTCACAAACAGCTGCATGCAATCGATGAAATGGCTGTTATTTTTTATAATTTGAGTAAATGTATAAATCGTGCTAAAAAATACAAAAGCTCTTCTAAAATCAGTGGAAAAGAACAGGGATGATTTTTCTTTAGATCAAATGGTCTGTTTTCAGACAGGCCACACCACAGGGCTCCCAACCCAATGCCTGGCAATGTACACAGTATTCAATGGGTCTACAGGAGAAAGTATAAATTAATCCACATTTCCAGTTGCTTTAACTTGTTCTGCTCACTCTTGAGGGGTCATTTCATATTGTGGCATATATAAGTGTGGACTAAAGTCACCTTTGGTTACTCTTAAAGTGAAAACCTGAATCGAATATTTTGTATTTCATGGTTCTCCATATACAAATGAAATAATCCTTGTGAATTCTGCCATATTTTGCTGAAAATACATATATTTTCAGCACTTGACTACCTACAATGTACCTTATGAAACTTTCTCATTTGCAAGGATCTGGCTGAGCAGAATTTACAACCTGATACCAGCTCGTGAGATTTGTGGGTCTGACTTCAAGGACTTCTGGTTCAGTAGCTGCTGTTTGCCCTGGAATGTGTGGGGAAAGATACTCAACTTCTTTCAGGATTTTCTGTGGTTACTGCTTTAGGTCAAGCAAAAACAAGTAGTAAAATATCACCATTTTCTGAATTTTCTGCTCCGTGTCAGGTCCACCGGTAACAAGGACTCTGATCTTTGTGCGGTCTCAATTTTAAGTATACCTTTCTACAATTTCTAGGGGGATACATTTATCTTTTGGAAGAAAAATATGCAGATTTCAGAGTCACTGAGCTAGTGGATTTTAAGAAGGTAGAAATTTTTGTAGCATCATATTGGTGTTTCTTTTTTTCTTGTGATAGTGCAGTGGTTAGTTTGTTCAAAGAAATACTTCTTCAAAACAGGGCTCAATCAATTTTCTTCTTGACCTATTTCTCTACATTATCCAAGTACTTCATCACCATTGTGAGTTTATCTACATAAAGCTTTGTTTTGTGGGTTGTGATCCATTTCAAAACTGGAAACACAGGCAGAAGGCAAATTAGTAAAAAATTTTTGTCATCCAGAAACAATGTGTTGCAGTGGAAATTGCCCTTCCTATAGTCCCATTCTGTAATCACCAGACTGCTCATACTGCTCTGACTGGTTTTGACTGAACGAATCTGTAATTACTATGGGAACAAACAATTGAAATAATCTGATAATAGGCAGTTTCTACTTAATTTCACATTCCTTCTTTTGCTTTGATTCATGTTTCTTCTTAAACAAAAGCTCTTTTAGTTACAAATAACTACTTCTTTCTACTTATTTTTTTTACCAGCTCATGTTTGTTACTGGTACTCCAGCCACAAACAGAAGTATGAGCTTTGCAATCAATGCTGCCATAAGTGATGACTTTCAATATGAAATTGGGATTAACTGCAAATGTTATTGCCTAGTTCCAGACTCTGATTTAATTGCCTTGTTTTCATCTGAATAATGGCTTATATGGCTTCAGAAATTAGTACATCTTCTTTTGTTTATTTGAAGGTAGACAGGACAACCTAACAAACCAAGGATTTCGGAAAAAACTTCTTCCTTTTTGGTAGGCAAGAAGTGAACATCAGAGTGATCATGTTTTAGGAGCACTTTGCAGTAGATAGAATAAATTCTAAAACAAAGCACATGGACAAAACCTGAAAAAACTCACTTCTCTAACAGTTTATATTTTTTGTTTTGTGATCCATTGTTCAATAATAGTTTATATAAACAAACTACATAAATTTCAATGTTCTATTCAAGAGATAAAAAACTTCATGGGACCTAAATGCTTGTTTTCTAATTTTTTTCTTTGTTTGTTTAATAAATGTAGATTAAAATAGAGTTGCAAAAAATATTTTTTTTTTAAAACCATAGCAAAGAATAAACAGAAAACTGTGATAAACTACCAAAAATTACAGTGTTATTAGTTAAGTCTTATAATTAGCGTTGTAGGTTTCTTGGGAAAACACACCTGGTGCAGATGACCTTGTACTTCATTAATTTATATTACCAGGTCCCAATTTCTTTTCAAGTCAATGCAGAGGCAGACTAAGGAGGACAATTAAAGAGGACTTTGATATGGCTGCATATTCAGTCATAGAGCAGGAAAAGGCTGGATTAAGGGTCTTATTTACCCACTACCTGCTCTCTTTGGTAATTTTCCTGAGCTGTAAATTGTCATGCAGTCCATAAATAATTCCCATGTAAGGAAATCTCTAAAAATATATATTTTACCTTTCTGCTGGTGGTGATCCAGTCCACTACACTGAGTCACCCTCCCTCAGGTTTTAAGTGCTATTTTCATTAAAACCTAGAATTTGGATAGTCAAGTGCCAATAAGTTCATAGTTCCCACAGAGCGCATGGAAAATCTAATCCTCCTCCCTTTCTTCTTACCCTTTAGGTGGCAGCATAGCAGACATAAAACTTTATGCTGCAGAGGGATTATTCCATCTTTATTTGTGCCACAGTGTACACAGCCAACAGAACTTTTGTACATGGGAAGGCAGATTCAAATGTTATCTGAGTGACAGTTCTTTCTGGAACTAGCAAAGCAAAAGTTGTTGGTAATTATAATGAGCCTATTAAGCCTAGTCATGAGTTTAGTTCCATCAGGAAAAGTTTTAGATTATTTTCTCATCTCTTCTATTCCTTTGAGAATAATTAGCAGCCTGAAAATCTGCTTACCTTAAAAGGGGAATAATAATTATTTTCTAATCCCAATGCAGTGTGTGATTTAAAACAAGGCCATTACACCTTTGAGCGGTTTTGTTGTGGTTTTTTTTTGTTTTTATTAAATTAGAATTAGGGTACCTATAAGTGTAAAATGGATGATATGGTCCATTAAGTTGTTTTGGGCTACTTTTCACGAGCACAGTGCCACTGAACTGGCTTGGCTCTCTCACATCTAATAAGGCTACAAAAAGTTCCAGAGGTTTCCAGATATGACAGATTTGCAACTTCAATTACAGGGATAGTCCTCAGCAAGATAACTGTGCAGGTATGTGCTTAACATGGCATTACATCATAATAAGCAGTAGTAGCCTTGCCCTTCTGATTGTCATTGGGGCTGAAGTTACAGGAGCAAACACCAAGGACACTTCCAGGACTCCAATCCCAAAGTGAATAATCTGCTGCCTTAACAACAGCCTTCTGTATTTGCTGAAGATACAGAGATACCTTGTAATGTTTATGGCTGAGAATGTCTGCTGTCTAATGCTTCAGCTGCTCCATACGCAGTAAAATCAATAATAGTCTTAGACAGTTTTATAGTTTTAAATATTTCAGGTACCCATGGTGGCACAGGACTTGTTTTTTTCCCCAAGGAAAGAGGGTGTTCATTTGGGGTCTTAAAAGCTAGATACACTGCAAGTTCTTATTTTCCTTAGAAGGAAAAAAAAGATAAACATGCAGAAAAAATTATGGCACTGTATTCCCTTGACTAAAAATTCAAACAAATTGACCAATTCCTGAATTTATTCTTGCTGGTTTTTAAGTCACCTATAGGAATAGTGACAGCTCTTGGTGACTTGGAGGACAGTGATTTCTGTGTTTTTCCACAGGTGGTTGGGTTGGTTTGAATCTTTCTTTGTGACTCAGCTTTCCTGGTGCTTTCTCCAAAAAAAAAAAAAAAGGATCTAATCTAAATTACAGACAGGAAGACATGATCACTTCATGAAAAGATAGGAAAGTTTTTATGGTAATTTCTACTATTGCTTACAGATGATTTCAGGGCAGTGTTGCCTACAGGGTTGGAGTGCACATTGAAAATATTGGAAACAGGCCAGCTCGGTCCCCAGGTTATGCCTGGCATCTTTGTGTCATTTAAGTCTTACTTAATTTTGATGGAATCACAAGAAAACATTATTATTTTTCTAGACTACTAATCAGTAGCTGTCTTAATTTCTTACATTATCTGGCAGAAGTTTGCTGTTTACTCTGGCATTGATAATTACGAGTTACAGTTTGAAGGACACTGTGTGTGTACTAAAATCAAATGCCCTATTACAACAATGACTGTGTTTTCATGTGGAACATAAAAGAACTGGTACTACCCTGCTGATATCTAAAGGAAATGTCAATTTCTTGCTCTAAGTGCACCAAAAATAAAAGATATTTTGGAATGAAAAATAAAAGAGCTATAACTGTGTGACATAGATTAGGAAAATAAAGCAGAATTTTTAACTCGTTTATACATAGAGTAATCAGCATTAATTGTGCAAAAAGGTACTGAAAAATTCCATTGACTTTTAACACTTTACTTCTGCAGAAGAACTAAATATCAATGCTGCGAATAGTAAATATAATTTTTGTGATAATACTAGAATAATGTTTCTTGTCATGGTTTAATGGCTTGTTTCTGCATCACTAGGGAAGCTGCTTAATATGTGCAGAACAGCAGCAAAATTGTTAATAGAAGAGAAGCAGCTCGCAGTGTTATGCTTAAACAAGTGCTATTGATAGAACAAACAGCGATCCAGCCTTGTAAAGCACCACCTTCTCACTGAAGCAGCTTGCTGGGTTTATGTAAATCTTCACAGAGAAACAGACCATGAAATATGTTCTCTATAGAATAGTTTTGCAGAGAATGAAGTATTTGCTTGCTGAGGAATGAATGTCTGAGGCTGCAGTGGAGATGCTGCTGCAATTCTAGGTAGACTATTTGTGAGAACTTTAAAAAAGAGCATTTTGTGTCACCCAGCTGTTACCTTAGGCTGCTTTACCTAACTGCCTTCTAAGTGCTGTGTGTGTGTGTGAGTACATAACAGTTTTAGGTTTTAGTGTGTTGCAAGTCAGACAATAAAAACATTCCTTTAGTGTATTATAGGTACAGTGTTGTTTTGTATTCACTAACTTGTGTATCATATTTATGTCCTCGTTATTTTAGCATCTGTACACAACTCAGAGAGATCAGAGGTTGTATTAAGGCAGTTTGTTTCCTGCAAAAGTTACAAAGCAAAAATGATTACATACTGAAAAACCAGTTGTATCTAATTGCAAGAATAGTGTACTCTCAGAATCAATATCCTTGAAAGAAAAAAGAATTAAAAGCAATAATAAAATCTATTAGAAGTTAAATTGCTATGATATATTAGAGTATGTTGCTAAAATGGCTTCCTATCTTTTCAATGGTGCATTGAAAAGTAAGGCAGGATGGATGGATGAGTCATAACATCCATTATTAAGAAATGGTTAGGGCCCACCAATATCCTAGGGTCATTAGGCAGCTTAATGGGAAATAATCCTGGTTCCAGAAAAGGACTGTCTTGCCCCATACCTTCTCATAACTGGGTGGAGTATCCGTAGCAATGCCTGCTTGTAGCCCAGTGTGAACCCAGGGTAACCTAGGCTGTGTGTCATCCTCCTTAATAGATCATGTGCAATGTTTTCCTGAAGGAAGTAAAATAGAAATAAGTCTTTCAAGATACAAATGGAATGGCTACCATGCCTGTAGAAATGTAAAAGTGAAGTATGTGATGAGAAAACCAAACTTGATAGAATGACTGACATCTATTCTGGCAAACTTAAAACCTGCCTCAGTGTAACCATGTTGTTCTCTACCTTTTCTTTTAGGAGCTTCAGTGGGAAATACATTGTTCCAAGCATATGACAGGAATATACACTGATCACAATTGTCCTTTCCTTATTATGATAGTATTTTATTACCAATACTGAAGTTATTTTTGTTTAGCAAACTGTTGGATGTTATTTAAGGGTTTCTTGATGACTGGGTTTCTATTTTAACAACATGGAGATAGTACTGCCTAATTCTTCTAAAGCATAAACTTAGACTGCAGTGTTGTATTAGCACACCTTGGACCATCAGTGGAATGAAGGTGCAAACTGAACACTTCTCAACTGTGAAGTCAGGTATAAAGATGATTCACATCCTTTTTTATAATGGTGGATAAATAGCAGGCTGTGATTCTATTTTCCATTATTTCTTTAATTAAACATGAAATCCAGACCATGTTTAATTACATCAGTGAAACAGTGTATTTCTCAGTACGTTACAATTTTGTTAAATCAGTACATTCCAAACTAAAACTTTCCTGTAGAATTTTTCAGACAGACTTTGTTTTAAAGTGCTGTAAGTGCTCCAAACTACTGGGTCTTAACTGTCTCAGACTGCTCATCAAACACTTGTGAGTACCTTCAGTCTTAATTTCTGTCACTTTAAATCCTTTAATTCTTGTTCATCACATACTTCTTCTCAAAAGATTCAGTGAAAGTAGATTCATTATCGTTAGTGAAGAGTCAGATACCCCAGTGATGAATGTTACAAAGTGGTAGTAAAGAGATGACATTCTCCCATCAAGAGGTGAACAGATCTGTCCTGACAGCTGAGTTTGAAGCATGCAGTAAAAATTAAATAAGTCACACACTGACAAACTCACACCAACAAAATGTATTATGTGCTAAGTAAAAAGTCTGCTTCCAAGACTTTATTATCAAAAACTGTATCAAACTGCACACATACAGAGGCCTCAGGTTGTCTCCTCGAGTCCTTGATTTTTTCAATTGTAACAGCATTCTGAAATTCGTGTGTGAGGGAATGTATGTATGCTTGGTCAAAGCTTACATATTTTTACAGCCTATCAGAAACTGTACATATTATAATTCACAATTTTAAAGTATTTATTTAAAACTTACCAGAAATAAACAGAGTAAGAAGTAACAACAATAGCAATTAAAATCCATTCTGCCAGCATCATACACTGTTGTGTTTACGACTCTAATGTTTCCTCTCTCAGATTTTTTTTTTTTTTTTGGCTGCTAACACCTCTATAATTAAACAAAGCTTGAAGACTCTCTCAGAAATAAACACCTGGAAAACCCCTCAACAAAGTCCCACTCTCCCAACTTTAGATACAAGCATGTAAAGAATGACACTACGTGGGCAGGAATGACAAAACCTACTTAGTGCTTCTGTCTTAGCAATCACCTTGGATCGAGGCTGTTTTCTTTTTACACCACAATAAATAAAACTGCATTTAAATAAGAAAGCAAAAATGAGATGAGAATGCATAAAAGAGTAAATTGTGTATGACCCAACCAATGAACAGTGCAGACAGTACATGCTCTGAATAAAAGTCGAGGTAGTTAGCTCCCTGTGAAAACTAATGTGGTGCTTAGGAATAACTCTTGGGAATGAACAATGGCAGATAAATGGTTGTTTCTGCCATTGCAGTTGAGATTCTTAACCCTTGGAAAAGAAAGACAAATCGCATATGGGATTTCTAAAAGCCTTGATGGAATTATCTTCATGTTTCTCTTAATATTCCTTGAGGTAATCATCGTATAACTCATTTTTAAATGAGCAAAAATCTCATGTGAGATACAGAAACCAAAGATTTACAAGAACTATTTCTTCCTTTTCTTTCTTTACTGAATTAGAACTGAGTGTATATAAAGTGCTTCTCTGCTTCTGCACACCATGGTATCAAAAAGTTTGTGTGCTGAGATGTGAGGAGCATTAGAGTGATATAATTTACAGGATCGACGTAGGTCTGTAATTTGCATTCCTGGCTGAGCAGTTCAGAACTAGGAACATCAAGTAAGAACAAGTTCAACTCATATCTGTCTGGTTTGCACCTAAATGGAAAGGACTGGAGGAAAGAAAGATTGAGGTTTAGTTATCCTGTAAAAATTTTAACTTACCATATTGCTCCTAATCCAGCTTCTTGTTGAATTACTGACCTGCAGGTTAGGGATTGTTTTCTGGTGCTCACATAGTAGAATCTCAGTTTCTTGCATTGTTCTGTGTACAGGATAGAACCAACAATGTGTACTTACTGCTGAGTAATGTAATGACCAGTTTATTTTGGATAAATCTTACTGGGAATAATGTCTTTATAAAAATGAAAGGTAGGTTCCAGTCAGAATTATCATCTGAGATGGATTTTACTCATATACCTGTTAATGGACTTCTCTGTGAACTGTATCACTTGAGTGGGCAGATTATATGATATCTTTAGTAGGGGTCCTTCTGGTTCAGTCACTTAGTGTAAAGTTTGTCCAGAATGGAATTTAGTTTTTAAATAAACCATCATAAATAAAGGAAATAATAGGAAAGCCATATGACTTTCAAGAAATATTTTCTACATTTCTAATAAATCTAAAGGTGTAAAATGGTACAGCTGATAGTAAATGCAATTCAAAACACTTTCCTTTTTTTGCAGTGTTTCCATATGTCTAGTGCATATGGAAAATACCTTTCTGAGAAAGTCAGGATCAGTCACTTCAGAAAACACTAAACTCAAAGAGGCTGTTTGTTGTCTATTGAAAATTTTCAGAGAGACTCTTGTTATTGCCTTCAGTGGAAGATAAAAGGCTCTTACTACAAATATGTTATTTAATGAGTTGACTTTTCCAATTTTTAAATAAGTTCACTTTAAAATATTTTAAGAAGTGTCAAAGAATTCACATTGGATAGTATGAAAGAGGTGGGATGAGTACATGAAAGAGAATGTGTTTGCACACAAAGAATGAGTGTCAGTTCAAAGCTACCTATGACCTTCCTGTTTAATGAACACAAACCAGGCATAGCTCTGGTTTATAATTGCAGTCAGACCAGCAGCAGTCTGGACTAATGTTATCCTTTATTCTCTGAATGCCCTGATTATGGTGAAAAAGGAGCAAACACTCTGCCAAAACAGTGTGCTAATATGTGGAAGGATAATAGTTGTTCAAAATTACAGCACAAAATGTGTGTGGCTATAGGATGAAAAACAAAGCAGAAAGAACATTGAATGTGATGGTGAGCTAGAGGAAAGCTTTACATTCTGAGTCTTTTTACAACTCTTTTAATCCGGGGTAATCTACCTCTGCTGTTTTCTACAAATTCATCTTTCAGTAAGAACTACTAATTTTCAGGCAATCTCCCATTTTTGAGGGAACAAATGAGTGCATGGTAAGAACAGCGGCTTTGAAAGTTTTCCTTTTAGTCGGCCTAGCAATAATAAAACCCTTATTCAGCTGAATTACATGTTCTTATATCTTTTTAGGCTTATGTATCATAAAGATATACAAACAATGTTTTTAGTTGAAAACTGGAGAAACTGAAACTGCTTAGATACCTGAGGTCACACAAGATACCAGCTGTAGATTTAGAAACAGCAAATGCCTCTCCTGATTCCTCTTCCTTACCTGTTTTCTACATCATTACAGTATTTTATATCCTTTCTTCATAATAGTTGTCAGTAACTTTTGTCCTTGCACAGGATGAAAGTGAGAACTCCATTCTGGAAGAACATCTTTAAAGCACATTTGGCACAACCTCCTATGGAAAAAATTAATGTAGCAAAGGCTTTATATTTAAAAATATTAATTTTTATCAGTCTAACTGTGGTACTAAATAAACAGCTCATCTCTGTCAATTTACATACCCATAATCAGTAAGATTTGGCCATTAGGCAGATAAAACACATTTTGTAATTATTTTGTTGGTGAAAAGCCTCCTAATTACTGCATAGTGGTTCTGGGCATTCAGGGCACTGCTCTTTTACTGGTGTTATTCAGTAAGCAAGATTTAATTTATCTATTGTATCATCATGAATTCTTGTTGTTTTCTCTGGAATATTATATCACACAACAAACATTCCAGCAATTCTCTCATGTGAATATATTTTTGCTCTATTTCTCAGTTTTGATAAAGAACTGTAAGAAATTTTCACTGGAAGCAATATCCTTAAAAACCTTATTACAACTCTCAGGCAATTGTGCTTTTTGCCAATCATATGAGATAAACTGGCCTTGACATTGGCTTCAGACTTGTTTCTGGCATTTATTAAGAATATCTGAGTTATATCCTTAGATTTCATTAGAGCTCCTTTTTCATCATCCGTTTGCTGAATAACCTCAATAAATAGTCAGCCTTCATTCAGCAGGACTGCTTGAAAATTTATTTGATCTTAATTGTATGTTACAGGATTGCACATTTTCTCATGCGTTTTATGCTCATTGGCCTTTAAACCAGCACTGTAATCACTATATTTATTGGGTTTTGTGAAGTATTTTTAAAATTTCACCTGTTTTTAGGATGCTATTATTTCGAAGATGAAATATGTGTAAATCAGGATGTTTATATAAGTTTCCATTTACTCTGACCCACTTTTTAATACAATTGCATAAAAAAAGTTTTTCTGCAAAAGGAATTTCTGTTTCTAAAGCATTTGAAAACTTTCCAAAGCAGGTAGATTTGTGGTCTCCATTATTCTGGATATTGTGATCATCCCCAGTGGTGTCATCATGAAGAGCTTGTGTCTGGAAATCAGACTTACAGTTCTGATGCATTATTGATGACCTTAATGAAACGGAACGAGGTTTTAAGTTTTAGGATCTTGTTGCTTGTTTACACATGTGTACACAGGAAAATTAATGCAAATGAGTTCTGAAATTATCTTAATTCATTTTATCGTTAGTTTAGGAGCAAAATAAGATAAAGTAAATTAAGATCATTTTAATTTTAAATAAGAATAGCTACACGAGGACTTAGGATAATGTAATTAATCACTTCAAAGTTCACACATTTTACTTAATTCCAATTAACCTTCTTGAGTATCATCATGTTGGTAAATTCCTGCAAGCAACCATTCTCTAATGTAGTTGTGTAGAGGACCAGGAGCCCTCCTGGCATCTCTCTTCAGAATTAGAGCAGAGAACAACTTTCTTGATGATTCTTGCTTCTGGGATATGTTACTCTATTCTGTCTGACTAGACACGTTTTCTGAGGAATATTACAGAATTCCTTTACTTTTCTAAGGAAGAAGGAAATGCCCCAAGTGCTACAATTTTTCCATAACAGAAAGTGAAGGGAAAAAAAAGACTGTAAGCATTATCCCAGAGATCAAGGATCTCCCTTTTTCTGGACTTTTTCTAGACCTCTAGTCATTTTTATTCATGCAAATGTATGCTTTAATGTATACATTACTTCAAAACTTCATCGTTGCAGTCACACTCCTTTATCATTGCACAGATTTATCCCATTAGGGTGTTGGGGTTTTTTGTTTGTGTTTGTTTTTTCAAATAATAAGGAGCTGTCTCATCTATTTCTAGTCAACTCTGTCAGCTGAGTGAGGCTGTTACCTTTGGGGTCTGTTACCCCTCCTGACTCACCCTGAATCCTCATTGAAAAGAGAATGGGTTCTAACTGAAATGAAAGCAGTGCTGGAAGTTGTACAGGATTCACATCACTTCCAGTGCAGGCAGGAGGTTTTGGGATGGGTACGTTGTGATGCAAACCCCAGGTAAATCTGCAATACTTACATAATCTAAATGAGTAGAGGCTTTGCAAAACACATAAGGAAACTCTTACACAATTCTGGCTTCCAGCTCAGATTTTGGTTCAGAATTGTGGGTTTTTTTCCAACAAGTTTGCTCTCTTCACATGGTTTCACTTCCCCAGAGTCATATCGCAAACAGCTTCTCTGTCCCTTTCTTACTCGAACTTACTGACATTTACTCTTCAATCAGCTCTTCCCATTAGCAGCACCAGATTTCCACCTGGTTCTTTGTTTTCCACCTTGCAATATCCTACATTTATTCTGGATGCTTCAGCTTACAGGCTAATGACCAATTTCTTTTGAGCTGTGTATTTCCTAGTTCACATTTTCATTTAATCTGCGGCTCTACAACAAAACTTCCCTGCACCAAAATAGCTTTTCTTTACTATTTTATGGAGCACTCCCTTTCCTTTGAGGCATGCTGTTGTTTCTCTCTTTCCACAGATGTCTTATTCAATACTGCCATCAGCTTTTTCCTGCATGTAGCACCCGACATATTTTGGACTTGTTTTAAAATTCTCTCAAATCTCTGCTTCCTTCTTATTCTTCCCTTGCTTCCATTTATTTTTGTATCACTGCATAATATCTTGTCGCTTTCTTCTGGGAAAAAAAAAAAAAAACCTGACAAAATGAGATGTTTTTCTGTGCCTTCCTGTTGGTTTGACATTTTTTTTCTCCATCACAAACATCCTTCATTGCAAAGAAGCAAAAGTTTCTCATCTACTTCCCAGTCTACCTGTTCTGCTTCTCCTATCACATTTCCTTATATGCCTTGCAATGTTTTTTTCTTTCATTTCCCTTGACAATAAAAACATGATTAAACCTTAAGCCTCTCAACCTTTAAATTCACCAAACACCTGAAAACACTGCTTCTGCTCTTTGTTTTCTGTTGGTTTATGCAGTGTTCTAATTAAGGTTACCTGAGCTCTTTTCCTCTCAATCTTGCCCCAGTCCATCTTCTGAGCTTAGCTAAACTGACTGCTACCAATCTTTTAATCACACATTTTAGTTTAAAATAATTCTCATCTTACCTGAACTGTCAGACACTTTTGCCAGTCAGCCATGCTCTTTTTTTTTTATTTGAGATCTTGTAATTTCTTGTGTCATCTTATTTCATCTTATTGTGGACTTAACCTGCATCTGTCTTCCATTTACTCATATTTTTGTTCTTTATAAGCAGAAAAATTTTTATTTCATAGTTAGGGCTTCTTTTTTTTTTTTTTGTAATAATGTAAATAGTAAAATTTTATTGTTTCACCCATAGAAGCCAGTAAAGTTTAAATAAGAAAAGAAGTTTGAGAATGTCAACCAAAACAAATTCTAGAACTAAAATGCTTAAAATTAAGCATGGAATTAGCAATAGTATCTACCAGTGGAAAGCTAAGTAACATTTCCAAGTAGTAAGTAGCCTTTACAGTACTGTAAATTAGGGCTGGCTATAGGGTAATAATCACACCTACCTGGAGGCACTGTGAGTTTTTAATCCTGTGCTTACAATGCTACATTATCTTTTTATTATACTAGTGATGTTTCATCACATAAGCAAAAATGGGAGAGGAAAATAAAACAAAACACAATAATTCATCTTGCACTGTATTCTATTGGAAGTCATTCCAAGTAATTATGTTGCATTTTTCATTGACTTTGTAAAAAAACCACAAACACTCACCTGTGTCGAAGCCCATATTCAGAAATCCAAGATATTCAAAACTGTGCAAAGTCTGGATATTTTTCACCAATACCTTTGAGAATTGTTCACTGAAATCCAGTGTACATCTTTGAAAAGCTCCCATGGAATATCATACAATCTGTACACAGCAGCATCTCACAGGGTAAACAAAGTGTTTCTACATTTCTCCATGACATGAGAGGAATGAAATGGCTTGTAAAACATCAGCTTCTGCTGCTGAGTAGATTAAATTGTTTTCATGAGAGCAACACACTCCAATTCTATGGTTTTCAGCAAAATAACATTAGAATAGAATTGCAATTTGTAGCTAATCAATGTCAAAATCTGCTGGCATTGTAGTCAATGTATCTCATTTTGTACATATACACATGAAACTGCTGGGTGACCAGAGTCTTCTGAAAACTCAGGTTTGGGATAAGGTTTTGAAAGTAGTATTTTCGAAACTTACAACTGGAAATCTGATCTAGTCTTTAAAATTTTAATTAAAACCACCATAGTGAGTAGAAGAAGCAGTTGCATAAGAATTTTGTAAGCAGAATGACCAAAAATTTACATCAGGAAAGTCTATTTTTGCACATGATGTTAGTGCAAGAACATTTTTAAAATTAATCCTTTTTACAGAAAAAAAAAGGATACTGTATCATTATGCCATTGCATATTCCAAATATGCTGGGTTTTGTTTGGACTTTTACACGATTTGACCTTTGAGTACAGTAAACTTTGTTCTGGAACATTGAGAAAAAGTGTTCTGAGACTAGTCCATAATAAATGAGAATGTAACTTAGAAGTAAATTCAGGTCTCATCTGAGATTCTCTGCAGTGGGAATTAGCATATGCGACTTTATATAAAAAGTTAGAAAAGAAAAACAGCTAGGTAATGCATATTCATAAGGCTATATCCATAAAGCTCCCTCCAAAATGTAAGATTATTACATTATAGTGTTCAACTTTTCAATGAAAATATCCTTAAACACAGAATAATCATATCTGCATTCTTGATTATTGTCCATATATGATTCAATAATAGCTTACTCAGAGTCTAAGGTTAAACTCATGAATCTGTAATCTCAAATATTGTGTTTTCCGTGTGACCTCAGGTAGAAAATAGTCAATAATTTACTTTTTGTTTAAAAATAGAAACTAACCAATTGTCTTCTTTCACAAATAATACTGAATTAGAAGCAAAAACAGAAAAGCCCTTCCCCCAGAAAAAAAAAAAAAAAATCACTGTAATCTAGAAGAATAACAAAAACAACTAAGAAAAAACTGTTTTATTAGAAGTGCAATCACATTAAGCAGGCTTTTTTTACATCTTATTGTGTCAAAACTTTATTAAGGAGTATCATTTTACTGTTTTTCTTTCAAGAAAATTGCTACTATGGTGTGAAATACAGAAGGAAATGATATACAGGGACTCTTGGGCTGGAAAGGGAGCACTGAGCAACAAGCCATGAGATGTGAGGGATGAAGTGATTCCCTCAAAAAGGAGCCTCCTGTGCCCCAGGCGTAGGCAGAGGTTAAGGACAATTTTGGATTATAGGACAAAAGTTGTCTGTGCAAGATGGGGTAGGGACTTTTTGATGTAATTCTACTTGTATCTCTATTTGTTACATATAACCCAAACTGCTGCTGCAACAGCTTTTTAAAATAGCAGTTGGATACATACATGAAAATAGAACATACAGCGCTAGAACTACAATAGAAAGGTCATATTTTTATAAAACCTGCAGTTAAGTGTGTTGATTTACTGTACAGCGAGGGTCCTGAGGGGTACAAGCAGCTGAGGACAGCAGACACTTGGAAAGGTGATGGTACTGGAGATCCCAAACTTGTAAGTGCTGATCACAAATGGCCACACAAATCACAAATGCTGAATGGAACTGGTTTTGGGGTATTACAGAGAACATGTTTGCATGCCAAACATTTCAAATGTCTTATGGTGAAAGGGGTGTATTGAAAAAACAGTGTGCAGCCTTCACAAAGCGCACAGAGAAAGAACAGGAAGAAACACCAGGCTCCAACTCTGCCTCTGCTGTTAAGGATGATGTATCTGTATATCTGCAGTGGTGTGGGATTTACCATTCCACAGATTGCTGCTTCAGATTCAGTAATCCTTTGTAAAGTACATTGGTAAAGTACCTTTCAGTCTGTGAGTCTTTTTTGTGCTTGTGAAAATTTGCACTGTGAGCCAAAGCATCGGCTCAGTAACTTCAGATCCCAAAGCGACCTTCCTGGGGCCAACGAGCTCCGTGGGAAATGGTTTGCATAAGCTGGTTGTTTGCAATGTGATTCCAGATCTTTCCATCACACTGCAGCATAAAAACCTAAGCAGAGCTAGATCATCTGCTGATGTAAATTGCTGTGTCTGAAGTCTGTGTCAGCTCAGGATCTGCTCCCCGGGTTTTATGCAGAGATTTACACATAGCCAGAAGGTTTTCTTTGCAACAGCAGCTCAGGCTTTATTTTATGCTGCTACTTGCAAGAATATGTAAATTGTAGAGGCACCAGTCTTTTTTCTCCTTGCCTCCAGATGTACTATTTCAATTTTGATATTGCCAGTTTGTCTAAGCAAGGTTGGATTAGGTCAATACTTTATGCTATTCCTGAAGCATCCTAGTTTTTCTTAAAGTCTTTTCATTGAATAAATGGCACCTTAAGTCAATACTGAGCAAATCACTATGTTCAGAGGCAGTATTGCAGACAATGTGTCAAACAGATGTCTCTTTAATTTGAAAGTTTTTATGGGTAAGAATCAACCAAAAAGTAAGCACTGGGAAAATGTGACCAAAGGAAATTTGTTCTTGAACTACGTAAATATTCAAAAATCTACTGTGCTTTGACATATATTCCAAATTCAGTACTTACTTACCAAAAAACCTGACACTAATTATGGCTGTTAATTAATAAGACTACCACATATCTGGAATGGGAGATGGGAGGTAAAAAAAGGTGAAGTATTACAGGGAAGTATTTAAATGAGTTTTTTAGAATTACAAAGGATATTACTAAGTGATAGAGTTACTATCTAGCATGTACACACACAGATATAGCTATATGGAGAACTAGCATCTTCTCTGAAATAGAAACCTTTATCATATTTTAAATGTTTAGTTTTGTAGCAACTCCCAAAATATTCAACTTCTTTAGCAGAATCTGTTAAATACTTGTTCTTTGTGATTGAACACTGCAGTTGACTCTGCTATTTAAGCAGGTGCAGCCATTTGCACAACAATAGGCACTGTTGGGTTCAATTTTGCAAATTAAGGATGCCACGTTATAAAGTCACTCTTTGGCAGATAGGCCAAGGAGGCTTATGGCCTTACAGTCATGGGCTAAGCCTAATGTTTGGTGCAGGTCAGAGAGAGCTCCTCTCTGAGCAGCACAGAAGTACGAAACCCGTTTTCTTGCATTTCTCATCGTCCATGCCCCTTGGCTGAAAGATCACACAACAAGAGTTAATACAGAGCATCTGAAGAAACAAAGTAGTAGTAGTAATTCCAGCCACAGGATTAAAAGAGAACAGCTCTTGGAAGGATGTATAAACCCAACTGTTGTGAATAGGAGAAATCTCAAATTTAAAAGAAAGATAGGTGTACTCTCAATCTGTGATGATAAGACGTCACTGATTCAGAGATCAGTGACTTTTCCCTTGGAAAGTCTCAAGGCTGAGGAAACTCAGAATGGTCCTGTAGCAGAGCTGTAAGGCTGACAGCTGCAGCAGCATTGAGCCTTCTCACTAAAGTCAACGCTGGAGGAATGGCAGAAAGATTCCTTGGCAGTACTACAAGACATATGTCAGGGCACACTTCAGAATTGACTAAGTAGCTATTTTAACACACTTTGGTTGGTTCCACTAGTGATGTTGTCACCCATGTCATATTTTAGTACATCAAACACTTATGTTATATAAAACAGTTTTCTGATTCAGGCCTTCAAGTCAACTACTGTTCAAGGATTCATGTTTCTATCAAGTCTGGTCTGTCCTGGCAGATATCTTTGTAACATGGCTCTGTCAGTCTGTAATAATCAGAATATCCAGCAAAGTTGTCTCTCAGCTTATGTGGTGCAGCAAAGTCAGTGTACAAGAAAAGAATTGATATGATTACACTGCATATTGTGACAGAATTATGAAGTTATGGAGTAAATAATTGTAAGGAATTATTTTCCTTTGAGAAGGCAGAGAGACCAAGGAGAAGATTTTAAAAAAAGCCCAGTATTTATTAAGTATTTCCTTGGGTCTCAATGACTCAGAACTGGTTTCAAAGTATTTCATAAAAGTTGTCTCAAAGAAACTCATCTGTCAGAATTTTACTCGCTTTGCACAGCTGAACACTGAATGCTTTCCAAACTGTAGCAATTCTTTCAAACAGTGGTAGTGGGTGTTTTATCAACAACCCCTTCAGGATGTGAGGGATTCTGTGAAATGATGAAATCATTGTGCCAGTCCCTTTACTACCTAATGATTTTTGTTTCTGTTTTTAACAAACCCTTTGTACCTTCCTCCTAAAATAGCAATAGGACTCTTCATAAATGCAGTATTAAATCTCAATAATGGCATAAGTACTTCATTCTTACTGTATTCCATGGCCTGTTATGCAAAAGAGGATCAATAGTAAATCAAAAGACACCCTCTGGGTTCCCAACTCTTTCCTCCTTGGGGAGAAAGTTCAAATACTGTACAGGTGAGGGAGTCTCATTAAAAGCATGTACACCCTAATGCCCTGCCAGGTAAAACTAAAACTGCCTAAGTATTTAGACTGTAGAAAATAGAACTCTGCCAAAATTATATTAAATTCAGGGAACAGAAGTAAGAGGCAAACAGTAAAAGAGGATGAAAAAAACAGTTTATAGAAAATGTGATGACAATTTTAAGTGTTTCTCTTCAGTGTTTTCTACTTTTTTGAAACTAATTTTCCTTTTCTTTTTCATTTAAATGTTCTGTATAATCATTTTCATATGAGTCTCGTGCAATGGGGAAATAGGGAAAACTGTGTGACTGAAGAGCTCTGTGGCACAGACTTTGAGGTTGATGGTTCAAGAAGAAACTCTACATTGCAGCATTCGGTAGGTTGATAGAAACTGCCAGTTGTTTTGGTACATCAAAAAAAAATGTGAATTGTCCCTTAGTAGGTAAAGGCTGGTTTCTCCTGTAGATCATAAAAGTTTATGGTGGTGTTGTGGTTCAAACCCATCAACAGACAAATACATGAGCTATTTGTCATCCTCTCTTGCTGTCGTTGCTGTTTTTAAACAGTCCTAGACTACAGTATGTTCTGTGAAAAGTACATAATATATATTTTTTGACATCTATAAGAAATAGTTCCACTTAGGTAATTACACTTTTCTGAAAAATAATTAATAGATTAATGTATTGGGACAATGTTATGATGAAAGAGAGGGGGAGCACTTATGGCTTTGGGTGGAAAAAAGCCAAGCAGAAACTGAAGCAAATCCCTTCCAGAGAATGGACTTATCAAAATTTTTGTGTGGAACATCTAAAAATCTGGTCAGAGAGAATCTATTCTGATTTGGAAACTGTTGCAAATTCCTCAAGCAGTGATCAGTTGTTCTTGCAGTTTCTGTTGATGAATTCAAAGCTCTGCCAGGATAAAACAGAAGTCTGTTTTTACTTCTTTTGGTTTTTTTTCCAAAGAAAGGGGAATCAGAAGTTGAAATATTCCAGTGGAGAAAGAATAAGCACTTAAGATTCTGAGAAGGAACGAAAATGAAGTAAAATATAGTATGTCACAAAAATATCTCTCCACTGTCATAAGTCTATTTAATACAATTAAATTGTTCCATTCCTCCTGTTCTAAAGACAAAGAGTTAGAAAAACAAACTGAAAAGAACAGCTAGGTTTAACAGGGAATATTAAATATGAATACAAATGATGCCCTGTGAATAGCAGGTATTTGCATTCCAACAAATCAATGTGCAGAAGTGGCAAAAATATCTGGAAGTTGGTTTGTCACAATTTTGATGTTTATAAGATAGATACAGTCAGTGATAATAGATAGAGAGATAGAATGCTAGGGGTGTGAGAAACTGAGCCACCACCACGGCATGGAAACGCTCCCTGTCCCAGCCTGTGCTCTGTGGATACTTTTGTAACACAGGCTGGATACACAGAGTGTTTCTTTGCACTTCTCTGAGTCATTAAAATTCACTGGAAACCAGATCATCTGCTAAACCATATAAAAAGAAAACATCTATAGATACATTCCACAGGAGCTTTGGCAATAAATTGGTAAAAATGAGTTCTTAATGGCAGGTTATTTTGTGGGATGGAAACTTGCTATATCGTGACCTTGCTGCCAGTAGATACACTGTTCATGCCTGGATGGAGTTTCTGACAAAATCAGCATGTAATCATGAGCATTTTATCAAAAGTTCAGAGAGAGAAGATACAGTCACTCTGAGTTTGACAGGGTCACTTTGAGAATGCATTCAGCGTGCACTCTTGCATACCTGCTGTAGCAATGCAGTTCAATCAAAGGCATTTCAAAAAATGGCTCCATCACTGGATGCTTCATCTCTGGTAATATCTTTGGATCCCATTTCCTTGGAAAGTTAACAAGGCATATTCTAAGGATAGATGCCTTTGGCTAAGGTATATCCAATAGCATATATACAATTTTTCATGAAAGTGAGGGAGTCACTTCAAGATTAACATGCATTTCTTCACTATTGAGGACCACTATTACATATGTTTCTCAATACAAAATGTACTGAAAAGCAATGGATCTAAGGCTGAATTTAATGAAAAATATTTCACGTATTTTGGTTATTTTGGCAACTTGTCACATTCACTAATGAATGAAGAGATGACTAAAAGCTAAAATTAAATTAGGTTCTAATCCTGTCAAATTGCCGGTCCCCTTCCTCAGATGAACTGAGTGATGAAAGCAGTAGGATCTTGCCAATAGCATCCACCCTGCAATCTACTTATTCTGGCACCCCCTGTAAGGCCTTTAGAAGTAAGAGGAGTTGTAGCCTAGTGGTTTGTATTTGCTGCTGAAGACACATCTGTGAATTGATAATTATGTTCTTTTTCCTGAAAATGCACACTCTTATATGCGTTGCTAGCTAAGCTATTCCAGTGAGCCAAAAGTTACAGGTGCCTCAGGGTAATTTCATGGTTAACGAATGACAGAATGAAGGAATCCAAGATTAATAATAAAAACCCAGAGAAAATTAGATCTGTCACTATTTATATTCTGGGTTTGTGTGTTCTCTGCTCAGGGCTGGAGGAATCACCAAGACCCACCAGCATGGCATCGGATTTTCAGGGCAAGTCATATTTCCCATGCAGACAAGTTGTGCATGCAAAGGAAACCTGATGTTGGATGCATCAGACCTACTGTGTTTGCCCAGAATGTTTGTGTGTCACATACAGCACAACTCTAACTGGGACGTGCAGACACCCAAACAGTGCTGAGCCAAAGCTGGGATGACAGTTACAAATTTGTATGCAGAAAATGTTTCAGAGCTGTGCCATGCTGACAGAACTAGGGACCAACATGTATTTTAAGAGCTTTTCCTCGCAGAGTCAGAGAAAACAATGTTGTAAAGTTCTCATCCAGCAAACATGAAGTCAGGGAGAGGCAAGAGCCAGGGAGAGGTAAGATGGAGGCCCAAAGTGTAGTTACTGCTGAGAGTGGCTCACTGATACATTTATCACATCTCTTGGATATATATTGCAGAGTAAGAAAACCTTATTTTTATACAGCTTGATTTGGCTAAATAATAACTTTCCTGACATTAATGTATGATTATCAAGTTATTTCAGTTACACTATAATATAAATAAACCCTGAGGCAGGAGTTATCCTTCACTTTTAGGATATGCCAGTAAAAGCAAACAGTATGGACTAATGGCTTCCTTGAATACCCATCAATATCTGAAAATTTATCTGCATATCTGTCACTGGGTATGTGATGATAGCTACAAATCTAACTATAAAATTTCATTTTCCCTCTTCTCTGGGGTGACATGGCTGTGGATAAAAACTAGTCAGAGTTGTAGAAAATTCTTTTAATGGTTTCATTTATGTTTACACACCAACAAGTGAGCACCATTTTCCATGGCTCTACTCTCACATCGGTGTGTTATAGTTTATGACCAGCATGTTAAGCATCTACCATACTGGAGGAAATATTGCAAATATAATACTGGAAGCACAGAAACATGTAGGTTGGAAAGAATCTCTGGAGGTCATCTGGAGCGAAAATTGAAATGCCACTGGAAAAGCAGCACAACACTGTTCGTGAGTACAGATTTTATTCTTGATCTTTATTTATATGGGAAACCCAGAAGAGCGAGAAAAGTAATAAGTACTTTTGTATGCCACAGGAAGGGCTGTTGTGCCTACAGCCTGGAAAGGGCAAAGGGTGTGAAGTGCCTTGTGGAGATGTGGAGTGGGGACTGTCCAGCAATATCACTGTTGAAGCCAACGTCTGTAGGAGTGATACAGGTCACTCCTTGCTCTGAGCTGCTCTATTGTACCTGAAAGAAAGAACCTTAGAAAGAATCTAATTCTTAGATTAAAAATTATGTTTTCCTGGAGAAAGTCTTTGAGAGCAGTGAAACTTTAGTAAAATGTCATCCCCGGTACTGCTATTTCTAAAAAGGTGCTCGTGGTAAAGGTGAACCATCACAGGGAGGCCAGGGAATGCTGGAATTGTGTGCTTCAAGAAGAAGAAGCATGATAAACATGTTTATATTTCTACTGCTTCCCTATATGTGGCCAAAACAATTCAAAGAAGTGCTTTCAGCTCTTCAGCAGAAACTGAATAAATATTTTGTTCTAGTGATTGGTCGTGCTCTTCCTGTTAATGGTTTTGGGTGGTCACTTTTGAAGCAAAAGTAATTTTTTAAGTGCTTCTAGACTGGGCAGACACTGTTTTTTCTAATCTTATTATTGAGTTCAATTAGTTTAGGTTAAAGGTCATAAAATACCACATTTAAAGTAAATAAAATGTATAATTGCTTTTAGAGTGGATTCTTCATAAGGATTGTACACTGCAGTTTCTACCCACAGTCTTATTTACAAATTATTGATTCAATAGTAGCATTGCAGCATATACCATTCCCGTTGCTGGAACTTAATTAAGAATGCATCCCTGCTAATTGATTATGGTACTGCTTTCATAGACATTGCTCCTGAATGGCTATCTCAGGACATTTCCTATTAGTTAATGAGAAAATTTATTCTCTTTCCTACATTGTCACTAAAAGTAAAACCAATCTGAACTTCACCTTTGTACTGTAACACCTGTAAGTGTTTTCCTGAAGTTTCAGAGCAATTACATGCCCTAACTTTTCTTTCATTTTCAAAATCAGGTCAGCCATATATTCTTTTACTTTTTTTCCAAGAAATTAACCGAATTACCAAAATCTGATTCACAAAGAGCATTTGTAAGAATGTTTTCCTGCTCTATGGAAAAAAAGGGCCAAACTGGATCAAGTAATTTGATCTACATTTGATTCTCAACTACCAAGAAATAGAAATTCCTGCATTCAATATTGCATTAATTTTCTCTCAAGTGTGAAAATTCTCAGGACAAAAAGGAAGTGTGCTAGCTCTGTGCAGGGCAGCAAATCAATAAGGTACAAAAGGACTGACTTTGTGTCAAATACTGGAATTTTGTGCAGATTAAAGGATTATTTCTCAAAGTTCAAATCTGACATATAACTTCTGAACCCCACATTAACGAGCACCTAATCTGAATAAGAGAGTGCTCATGTTACTCACTGTGTTATACACTCTGATGTTTGTGTGTGATAACATTCAATGACACTTGCAACTTGTTTATACTTGCGGATTTAAGAAGGTATCATGAAAGTTATTGCAACACTGTTAACGGCACCATTCTTCCTGTCATAACCTACTGTATAATGAAATAAAGACTGCAGAAATAAATGGTTTAGGGGATAGGCCCTGTTTCATAACTATTTCTCCTCACTTTGGTTTTGTACATTTCTACTTCTGATATAAAAACTGACAAAAGTGGACTCGACCCCCTGCATCCAGCAACATCTGTGATTAAGATCCCAAACCTGAATTTGATCTGAATTCTTTGAGATTATAGAGCTTCACATTTGAGACAAATGAGAAGTGACCTAACAACTGATAAACTCCATCCAAACAAAGCCATATGTGCCACAGAACATGTTTGAGAGAGCTGATTTTAGCCCTGTTTCTCAGCAAACTGGTGCGTTTCTCAGAGCAACTGAGTGAGGAAGGTGCTCTCATGTTCCCAAAATACTGGCAGGTGACGGAGGGTATTAATGAGTAAACTCTGATGAATCTCACTGCAAGGATGATGTAAGTTCAGCTTTTAGACTTTGTGCTGAAGCACTGAAGATGCACACAGACGTTTCCCTTTGTTGATTGCTGTGGGTGTGTGAATCCACGGAGCCACCAGCTGTTCTCACTGTTCTTCTGCCAACTCCTTTGTGTGTGAGAACTTCCAGGAGAAGCATTGCAGGAGCAGCTGGTAACTCCTTGGATTGTCATGGGAAGACCTGCCAGAACTTCTCTTTCAGCCTCCTTAATGCTCAGGTTTTGTGCAGCCGCCCATGTGCTGGCTCTGGTGGTTTCTTCCAATCCATGTATAATTATGGAGGTTGTCAATAGTTGTGACGCAAATTAAAAAAGTTTGAAGGAAGCCATTAGAATAAATTATACAGTGAAGAACCCTCACTTTTCCTTGAAGTTTAAAGGACTTGGAGCTATAGTTCTACCTACCCACTCCTTCAGATCTGCTGTTTTGTGGGCTTGCTAATATTTCATATATAAATCTGGTAATTTCCTGCATGCCATAGAGTTACATAGAGGTTTTGCATTTTTTCACGTGACCCTTTTAATCAGTCATCTAATGATAATCACTTACAAGATGTTCATGGAGGGCAGAAATTCACTCAAAAAACAGAAGGAAAAGAACATATCCATGTACAGATATAATAATTAAGATTTTCCCTTATCTGTTAATATGTAGCAATCTGTAAGATGGAAAATGGAGATCAATGTTTTTATTTTCCTGAACTTAATTCCTCTGAAAGAAAGCACAGGAATTTTTGTGTGTGTGTGTGAGAGAGAGAGTTTACAAAAAAGATTTTATTTTTAAAAGACACTTAGATGGTCATAATATGAAAAAAAAAATCAAAGCAAGTATTTGGCATTCAGCAAATACCTCATTTCTTTGGTAATTTTGTTCAGAACAGACTGTGTCTTCCTGAAAGCACACTGACTTTTTCTCATTTGATTTTTCTCCTTCTCTTGCATTTATCTTTGACATTTAATTTCCAGATGGGTGCTTAGTATGACTGATGCGCCTTTTTTTTTTTTTTTTTTGGTGTGTGTGTGTGTAATCCAACCCTGAATTCATTTTCAAGGCTGCAGAAACTTGATGGCTGCCAGTTAGGTACCAATATTTTCATATATCTCTAAGTGAAGTCCTAATTTGATTAATTAATTATTAAATGCAAATTAACATACCAAGAATGACACACTCTCTTTACATTCCTGGGTCTCATAATTTCTGTCTTATCTGATACATTTTGATTTGTTCTTCACTGACATCACTGTCACCATAGTTACCAGCAGGACAAGTTAGAAAAACGTCTCAGTAAAAACAAATATCGCTAGAGTAGGGTTTAAGATGGCAAAAGATTATGAAATAGTTATAAATGGTAGGCAGTGTTCAGATTTTTTGCATTGCGAGTTGTTACAGACATGTCCTGTTTAAAGCTGATGGACAAGGCATTTGTACAAATGTTTGCAGTTTCAGTGTGAGAGTTACTGTTACCATGGGCTAGTAATTATTTTTATTTGGCTTCAAAAAGCGCATGAAGGTGAATACTTGAGATGAACAAAACCAGAAGGAAATCTTTCAAGGGATTTTTAACAAGTGAGAGCTGTTTGTTTGTTTGTTTGTTTTGAAAGAACAGTCACTTGAGCAGTCGAAGATTAGGAAAACAATTTGACAATTGAGTAGGCAGAATAAAGTTCAGAGGAAGTGCTGTTGGCAGAAGTTCATTTCATTAAGTTGATTAAGTTTAGCATTGTGGAAAACAATGATTTCCTTTTGAGTGGGCCAAACCCAGTCTGAGCACAGAAATAGGTTTTCATGTTTTGTGGGAGCTTTTTGTAGAGGGCATGGCAGAGAGAGCCAGAATATCTGTACATACATCCTTTGGCTCCACTGTGTACATTTTCCTCTCTCTTTTCCCAAATTAATATTGAATTATAATATTGTAATTTGGTAGGGTCAATGATTCTGCATATGTATATAATATATATATATATTATATATATGTATATATATAAGATAGAAGATATTGCATGTAAGATAGTAAATAATGGAGTGGCTGTACTCTTTTGGATAATGTTATGCAGCATTGATGTCAAATTATCAAAGTTAGTTCACTTTCATAGATAATTCAGCAGTTCCTTTCCAGTCTAGATGAATGAAAAATTAACTATGACATTTTATATCTCTTAACTTTTTTTATATCTCTTGAACTTTTTTTTTTATCCCTGCTGTATATTTTATATTGATTGGTCCCACTTAACCCTGTGTTTTGATGGAGAAGTACTTCCTTCGAAATTACTATGAATGTCTTGATGTATATTGAGTTCAGCAGTTAAAGTGCAAAAAGGAAAGTGATTTTTAGAACAATAAGGTCCTCTTTTAGAAACAGATGATTGTACTAGGAGATTCTGGACTATATCAGATGAAGACTATTCACACCACAAGTGGATGTGGACAGAGAATGGATCCATATGAACATTAAGGTTCAGACACTGAAATGTGAAAATAAGCACAGAAGTGAATAGTACTGAAGGTTCCATAAATCTGGCACTTGGAGATTTAAAAGAATATCTGTAGTTGCTTTATTTTTGTCCTTCTACCTTCCCTTTCTAATGCAAGATCCCTCTGTGTGATTAACAGTGTTTTATTATATACTTAGTGCAGTTGAATTATGTTCATTTATAGCTCTCAGTGATAATCATTCTAAAGTTTCTCTGAGTACCTTTAAACAGCTGATCAGTAGAACTTGTTTTCTAGCTCATATTCACTTCAAAAGAGAGGGAACAGTACACACATGAATCTGAACATGAACTTACAGGTAGTTGGTTTTTTTCCCCATTGAAATTTGCGAACAAACACATTTTGTAATTAAATATAGAAAAACAATGTAAACTACAATTTAAATGTTTGTTTAGCCTTTCTAATGTGTGACTGTGTAGCAACATAACCTTCAAGTGCTCCAGATTATCAAGAATTTTATCTCAGTGAATTATATGTACATGTGAATTACATTAGATTTTCCTGGTATACATCACGTGTCTAATGCTTGTTGGCCATAAACAAGTGGTTGTTGGGGACAGAAGAGGAATAAGATCTTCAAGTAGAAGCTTTCCAGCACATGAAAAATGTGCCTTCAATGGGCACATTTACTTTTGGGAGTTCCTTTAGGATTATATTAAAATTCTTTAAAAGTCTGAGTATCCTCTACATTTTAAACTTTAATGAATTTTTAACATAAAATTCTCTAATAAATCTATCCATAACTCTGAAGTTTTTTATCTAATGACATTAACCTCTTAAAAAAACTGGTACAGCTTTCACTTATTGACATTATAGAAAACTTGTAGCTCTTTGTTAGCATTAATTTATTTGGTCATAACAAGATACTGTGTTGCTATTACAATACAGAAAATGTAAAATGTATTTAATAATTTATGTAATTCTAATGTTTTACTAATTTTTCTGTTTATTGAGCCACTAGCTAGACCGTTTTATATATGCTGTTTTCATTCATTTTGCACATCCAGCACCTAAGAAACAAAGTTCCAAGTGTAGTGTTTGTATTTAACTAGGGGTTTTTGTTTGTTTATTTAATGATTGTATGTGATTCAAGGACAATCAAAGCTTTATTGTGCTTGGAGGTATGTGTAGATAACAAGCCAACAATGCTGCATTAAACACCCAGCAGTCATCCGTAGTGCTTCACCTTGTCAAAGTCCTTCTTTGGAAACAGATCTGACAATATAAGGGTGTAATAACGATGATAGATTCCACACTGATTATTTCTTTGTCGTACACTTACCATGTGAAAAATGCTCTATTGACTTCCCTTTAAAATGCATAACCCAATATTAATAACCCCACCAGTTAGAGCTCGTGTGTCAGGTTTCAGCACTGTGTGATAATTTTTATGACTGAGCCACAAACCCCATAGTGACTGGAGTTAAAAATGCTGATAATTGTCTAAATCTGTCATTATGGGGCTTCAGAGATCAGGGAGGTTTTTCAAGGCTGCAAAACTATCACTGTCTGTGACCTGCAGTCGAGGTGAGAGTGCAGGAGTCAGTAACTCTCTCAATTACAAGGCTTAGGAACGACAACACAAACAGTACTTCCAGGGCAGGAAAAATGTAGATGTATTTAGTGAGAATATGATTATGCTTCTGCTTTAAAAACTCTGTGATAGCTTTACAAATTGTTACTGGGCAAAAAAAGAATTCAGCGACAGCCGATTTGCTGTTAACACAATTACAACTCTAACGGCTGACTAGAATTTCGGTGTGTGACAGGAATCTGATATCCTGACACAGTATATTATGCATGGGAATTTCTAACCACAACCCATTAGAGAAAGCCACAGTGCTGCTCTTTTGAGTTCCTAGCTGCAATTAGGCAGCAGTGGGACACCGATGTGAAGCCTTTATGAATAGAAACCAGCATGGCCCTGGGCAAAAGGAGTGTGTGAAGTGAAGGGATGGCTCAGCAGCAGCAGGGGACAAACGCTCGTTTTGAGCAACACTGTATGGCATGAGAAATGGTTTTTTAATGTGAGCAGGCATCTACATTCACCTAGGTATTATGGGAGACTAAATCCCTGACAGCATCAGCACTGTCGGTCCTGACTTGAGCAAGTTACAGGGGTGGCTCTTGGACAGCAAGGTGTCAAATTATTCTGTTTATGGAACTTTTTCCACAAGTCAACCTTATAAACAGAGCTAGTAACACAACTGAATCTTATTATACAGCAACTTTGTTCAGGGGGCCCTTCAAGTTGGTTCCAAAACTGAGGAAGAAGTAAGGAAAACCTTTAGAAAAGTAACAGGTGATTCAGTTTGCAAAGTTTGCTCTTTAAGTTTTGTGTTTTGTTACCTAAGAGCTTTGATTTGTGGTAATTTCTTTCTTGGAAGATTGAGAGAGATTGGGTTGTGTAGCCTCGACTGGGCAGATAAGAATAAACGATCAAGAACTGTCAACATATGAATGTACTTAACTAAGATAAATCAATGAAGGACCTTAGTAAATGTCAAAAGATGCAGAGCTTGAAACAACTAAATTATCAGGTTACAGAGACAAGGTCTCTGCCAGCAGGATGAGGAAAAAAAAATCCAGAATGAGAGAGAAGGCTCTATATTCTTACACTCTCAATTTCCACCGCAATTTAATAGTTCCTAACTTTGTTTTTTTTTTTTTAAATAAATGCTGTTCTTGCAGTTTCAAATATAAACTGATTGTAGAAATGACAAAAGGTTAAAGCCTCTGAAATGATGTTTCATCAAAAAAAATATATATATAACAATATTTAGTAGGTGTTACATGTCAAAGTACAGAGTCAGAGGGGAACCAGCTCACCATCTTTGTGAGCAAAATGGTTGAGGTGTGAATATTTATAGGGGCTGGATGTGAACTTACCTTGAGGAATATTAGAGAGATATGAAGCTGATCTGATGTTCCTATGTAACCTATTGATGTTAAAAACATCTATTGCTAGAGAAGCACTGATAAGCCAAAAGGTGGTGTTGCTGTATTACCAGTTTAGAATAGTATTTCTGATTAAGTCAGGAGAGCTAATTAAGCAAACCCCAGTAACATGGTTTATTTTTCCTTTATCTGCATATATGCTGTACTTATGTATCATCTAACCCTCGTAGAACTGTACTGAAACATTCAGAACAACATGTTCTGAATATTTACACTCATATAAGGGATGAATACAATAAAATCAACAGTTTTACCACGGTCCCTAACTGCTGATTGAGGCTTGAAAGACTCTTGATTTTAAATATTAAATGTTAATGAGTTTTAAATCAGAACTATGTTGATCACTATAGGTATTTTTAAAACTGAAATGCTTCAGAGGTCAAAATTCCCAGTCGAGATCCACACATAACTAAATATGTACTGAAAAACAAGTGAACAGAACTTAATGAACGGAAAAAAAAAATCAGAACAGAACTAAAACTTCCAAAGATACAAGAGAAGAGGCCTCAGAGTAGAGCCTCTAGACTGGAAAAAAAAACTTACTTAAAAGAGCTCTATTTGGAAAATCATCTTCCCCAATCATAAATACATAATCTTGGCATTGTCAAATCAGTGTGAATTTTATTTTTGACATTTTCAGTCTGGATTTTATCTGCAAAAATCCAAGTTTCTGATGCCTCTGGGCCAAAAAAAAAAAAAAGTAATTTGTCCAAACTAATTATTAATGAAAGACAGAGTAAGGAGACAAGTCAGAACTTGTAAAGCTCCCTTACAACAAGTCAGAGCAGGCCAAGGTTCAGATGAGCTGCTCTGCTGGACTGCAGGATTTAACAAAGAGTTGTTTGCAGTCAGGTTTGAGACAAAATTATTTTGGGCAATTGTGTGTTTAACCAGATCAGCACTAAGCCATCTTCTAAATTTCCACTCAGATACACAAACCTTCAACTGTACCTGTGTGTTTGTGCTTTTACAATATTAAAATGTAATTGAAACTGCCAAAAAGTAACAATATTGTCTTAGAGATGTAGAAGTTACATAAAATGCAAGAAAATGAGACACAAGAAACCTGTTTGAAATCTTAGATTTATATTCATCCTAAACTAATGATAGTTTAAGACTTTTCCTCTGTCAAAAATGTTCAATGAAGACACAAAAAGGAGACATATCCCAAGTTCGGGGTTCCTGAAGATGTACTGAGCAGTCTGAAAGAAAGTTCAGACAGTTAGTTCTACCAGAAGCATTCAATATGCAGGAAGCATTTATTCTGAAAATGTTTTCAAAATCCACCGTTCTCAAAAATGCACTTTTTTTCTGTCAACATGGCAAAAATTGAAACTATGTAAAAAGCCTCATTATCCCATAAACGCAGCTCTGAAAGCCTTGTCAGGCTGCCTATTGAATTAGCAAATACAAAAGTTGAGCACTGCGATTGATGCTGCCCTGTCAAAGCAGCAGCCAAGAGGATTTAGGTAGCTTTATTAAAGCCGGGTTGTACGGCAAGACTAAGTATTAATTCTTAATATGGTCGAACACAAGGTTGGTGCATGTCTGCTGAGACTGCTTTTTCCTTCTGTTAGATTACCAGATTCAAGCTTACTGTCAAAATGCAGAACAGAGGTTTAGATGTAGAGTACTAACTATATTCCACAAAAAAAAAAAAAAAGCTTTAAAGTTTTAACCTTGTGACAATCTTAAGAAACGGACCCGAAACCCACCCTCAAACTCAAAGAAATAGAACAGGTGAAATAAAATATAAAGGATGTCTTAGATACTGTCCTCAACTTTTTTGAGAAAGAGTGCAAAGAACATGGTCCATTTCCTAACAACTTCTAACAAAACAAGCAAAGATGTGGCTGCACTATCCTGTTTATGCCAGAGCTCCAGGGAACTGTGCCCACCTCTGCTCCATCAGCAAGGCAGGATTAGGGTTAAAGCAGCCTCTACAGTCAGAAAGGTCCCTATTCCCACACACTACCATTTCCAGGAAAAACAACCTAGGACTGGTTACAGGTATTTTCCTGAGATAGCAGAAATATTGTTTCTTTTACATTCAGAGGGATTGAAGAAGTTTGTTCGTCTACTGCACATTCTGATTGACGTGGATTTAACTTATTTCTACAGAAAAAAAACAGCTGGAAAAAAACCCCCCATAGTTAACTTGCCCATTGTTAACTGGTGCAGACAGAGTAAAAATTGAACAGGATAGAAACAGTTTTCAATTTTGAAAACATTTCTTAGGCTGCACTTGTCATGTGTTTACCATGAGTTAAATAGGAAATTCTTACAACTGGAGGAGTCATACTTTTCCATCAACTGCTAGTTTTATTGTCTAGATATTTTTGTGTATCCAGAAAGTGGTAGAAAACAAAACCAACATTCAAATACAAACTTGCTGCTTATCACCACCAAGGCTGAGAACTATTAAAGTGTCTGGAAAGATATCTTTCTAGGAATCGTATCTGATAGTGTAGACTGTCTTGTTCCTATCCAGAGATTAAGAGACTGTATTTGTGTTCTGGGATGCCAAGTGCTCAGTGTTGGAGTGCCACAGACAGGGGATTGTGAATAGAGCCATGGACCACTGTGCTAGAGAATTCAGGAGTTTGTTTCAAAATAACTAGATCCCTATCTCGGTTTCTGGGAGTTGGATGCACTTTTGTGTAAGCTTAAATCTGAATTATTATCAAAAAAGGTCACAAAGTATGGGGTCAGTAGAGATATAGAATAGTTTTACACAAATTTAAAATATCACTCCATTTGTGCAAAATAAAATGAATATTGTACAGTTTCTCTCTGAGAACTGTAACTCACTAGTTAGAACCCATGTCCTACTACACAGTGTGGCAGTTTCTTCAAATAACTTTGACAACAACAAGGACACCCACATTAGTGTCCTTCTTACATTAGACACAGTGTTTGGTGTCCAAATTCATACGAACTAACCAAAACTGAGAACATCTGCTTAAGCCCTCAGGCAAAGCAGTAACCCATGAGCTGATCTTTGAACAGCAGCATATTGCAAAACTCAGCAAGCATGTGCACATCATAACTCCAGCTCAGCTCCTATAGTTCATAGCTAATTTTTGCCTGGCAAACAAGGATACAAATTTGATGAGCTTTAACATACAAGATAATAAGAGCAGTCCCATGATAGGGAACACTACACAAAAAGAAGCAGAGAGAAACATGAAGAGCTAATTGCTTTAAATTCTCAGCAGCTGTAATGAAATACAGTAAGAAACATCCCCAAGCAGAGTGCATTAGATTCACTTACACAGAAATCAAGAACTGGTTAAACAAGCAAAACTGAGATTGAACACTCCCTATCTCAATGGCTCCAATTTCAACTCAATTTTTACAGGAAAATACTTGCTGTTTGCCCAGCATGCACAAATTAAAATTAAGCTAAAAATGTTTTTTTCTTTGTTCATTTCTACTTTACTTTCCAATGAGCAATTTTTCTTGCACAAACACTGAACAGAGCAAATAACAAGCTCATTGAAAATATGAATCAAGAACAAGTAGTTGATTTCTTATCTTTGCGCTGCAAATTAGGCATACAACTCAAGTGCAGTGTTGTCCTTCTTAAAATGCATCTTTAAGTGCCTGTAAGAACATCTTTTTTTCCAAAAGAGGGGGTTTCTCTACCAGCTGAAGATATATTATTCTAGTGAGCTTTCCACTTCTGTATTATCCTGGGTTTAGGTCTTAAATGGAAGCATATCACTCTCAAGGCATGGAATGATGGAGAGTCATATATGGCTTCGCTCATAGTTGAAATGGAGTCAGTGCAGGGGTAAGTCAGTGCAATTTTTTTGTACCTGTAAAAATAATGGTAGAGTTAAGGATATAACACTTCTCATATACAGAGAACTAAAATAAAACGTCTTCAAACATTCTGCTGCTCATTTAATTGGAGTAAGAGAATGCACCAAATCATATAGACTGAAAGATTCCAGTGTTAGATTTTTCCATCACAATTTAGGCTGCTATATACACTATTACTAGTGTCATATTTGTCTGTCATAGGGGCTAATGCCTGTGAAAGTTAGAGTCTATCCTGATGGTATGACATGATCTGAATTTCAGCCTATTTCAGTCATTCAATACAATATAAGTCTCATAATTTCTACTCCAGAGTTTTAACTGTATCAAGCAATGTTTATTTCTTGCTCATCTGACATGACTGTGTAGCAAGTTTCTGGAAAAATCTGTAAGAGGTTCTGTAACTCTACCCAGCAGTAACTACCAGCAACTACCACTAAAATTAAATTTGCATTAATGATTGCTTTTGACTCCAGGTGATAAATAGCAAAAAAGGTATTTTGTAACCCAGTATGAAAATCAGGTGTACTGGATATCAGACGTAGTTTAGCTCTCTGTAGTTGACTGAAAACTCCAAGACAGTAAACCTGGTATGTTTTAATCACCTACCTCTACTAGGTATCTATCAGTTTTACCATTTTACTTGCAGAAGTCTTAACTAGCATACCAAAAGTCTGATTAAAATGACCTTTCCTTAGGAACTCAATTTGGTGAAAATTTCTGCTGAGATTTTGTAGTTAATTCATTTCCTCTTTTTCACTTGGCAGTTGAAACAGTAGAGATTTATAAAACAAAAACTTGTGGGTGCTAATTCTAAAACTCCATGTCCTTACTGCTGTTGGCTAACAGGTTGAACAAAAAAATTATGGTCCTTTCTTCTCCAAAAACCACGGAATTACTCATTTTCTGCTTGAATATCAGGTGTCAGTCAAGTGTGGGTCTCATAATTACTGTTGTGCAGTCACTCCCATTAATTAAAATTATATGCATAACAACATATTGTTTCTAAATTCCTCCTCAGAAAAACAGTATTCCACTTTCTGATTCTGCAGTTTATTTAAAGGTTAAATTTTGACTTTAAAGGAAAAATTAAATTGTGCCAAATATAAAACTCTGTTTGTTATGACTTACACTGAAAGAAAATCTTGATAATTTTATTCTGACACTTCTCATTCCGTACATGATTTTTGATGAGTTGAATATATTTAGTGCAGAAGTACTTCAAATGTTCTTAGCTTGACAGAACAATAAATAAATCAGTAAGTAGAAAACATATTTAATGCTGCTAGCAACTGCTTCCCTTGTAAGGAAAAAAAGAGGTTGTTTTTTTTCCAATATATTAAAAAAACAATAGTTTGCTGGTTCACACTAACACAAAACTGTTATATCTCACAATATTTACACAAAGTATATTGTGTATTGACAAGAACATTTTAACCTTTAATAACCAGAAGAGTTCAATTTTTACATAATTATTCTGAAATGCCAAGAGGTTTTGGGTTGGTTGTGGGTTTTTGATACAGCTTTTTTTAGCAGTAATGTCTCCATTAACGGTGAATTTTTAGATTGGGCTATTTCACTATAGTTTTTCAGCAGCTAAAGAGCTGAATTTGGTGTCTGAACTTCACTGTGACTATTTCACTATCATCATTGCAGAAACAAGTCAGATTTTTCATCCAAGTAGGATGGAGCCAAGGAACCATCCAAGTCATTTCCTACTGCACAGCAGAGCCGTTGTCCTGGTCCTGAGAGACAGGTTGTTCCATCTTCTGTGCAGTGGCACAGCTTAGGATCAGTAGTTTGACAAAGCCAGCTGCTTTATGGAGACTAAAGATGTCTTTTTCCATGGCACAGGCAATGAACTGATGGTGTGTTTGACCTACAGTTCTCCACCTGTTCAGCATAAGGTGCACTTTGCAGTGTATAGACTTAAGTCTTATTAAACCATCACTGGGGAAAATAATAAAGAGCTGTAGACCCAGGTCTTAGTCTTACTGAATGAACACCCTCTAGCTATTGCACATCTGGCATTGAAAAGCTTTCAGAAAAAAAACCAAAAACAACACAACAAACAGACACAACAAAACCCAGACATACTCAAAATGTTATTCGTCCATTAATATGTGAAATAAGTGCAATATTTTCTTCTGCCATTCCTTGAGCTTGATTTGATTGGTTGATTTGATTTATGCACATTACATGCCTAGCAAGCCTAACAACATCAGCAATTCAATAGTTGCAGGAGAAAACTGTGTGTATCCAGCTGTGCAACAGGACTTCCAAGAAAAGTGCAAGCCTACATCTTTGTGTTTGACTGTCTTGCAGTAAAGAACCTTTCAAGAAAGGAATGCCACAATGCTTTAATTACCACACAGTGGAAAAGGCATGTTATCACACAATCAATAGGGCAATTGCTTCGGTAATTTACATCCTTTCTGCAGGTTTCCCTCATATGAAAAAGCTTTTGCCTCAACAGGAGTTAAGGCCCGATCTTTTTTAGGATAAATGGTTCACAAAAAGCTCCTAACAAAATGTAGACTTTTTTTTGTGGTCCTAATATACCACCAGGTATCAAAAAAGAGTGAAAAAAAGTGTCTTGGAAATGCTAGTTTATGAAAAAACAGTTGTTGGGTGTTCTCAGGGAAGAACTATACTGTACGTGGTCTGTGTAAAATGGGTTTGTACCTGAGGTGTGGGGTCAGTGCTTGGTTGTGGATTGCAGTCAAAGCACAGTACATTAATAGTTAAACACACACTTAATAGTTTCACTGAAAATGAGAAAAAAGTTTCTAACATTTTAAACACATTCATTCTGGTTTTTAATCCTCTCTCAGCTCAGATTTCACAGGGCACAGCCTAGTTCATGGCTTGCTTTCATCCTGATTCAGTTTTTTCCTCTACAGTAAAATATAAAACTAACGAAAGACAACTGCGACTCGGAGTTTCAAGAGTAACCATTTAAAAACATATTTTAACAAACTTTACTAAACGATTCTTAGGATCTTTGATGCACTTTGGATGGCCAGTCCCGCAGAGGATGTTGCCCAGTTACACACAGGTACAGCCTGCACGGAGCAGACAAGGAGGAGGTTGTTTTTGGAACCCCAGTGCTGCGGGAACGCCTCAGCCCTGACAGGCAAGGGGGGGTTCACTCTCCATGACCCCTTCAGTCACTGCTGCTTTTCTTTTCCTGAGGCTGCCAGCAAAAGTGCCAATTAGTAGCAATTGTGATGGTGATTTCTGAAGTGCAGTTTAAAGGATTTCTAACCGGGTTGGAGCTGTTGTCAGTTGACTGACTGGAATAATAATAATAAAAAAAAAAGCTCACTGCTTCACCAGAAGCTTGTTAGACTTTCTTGTGTGATCTGCTATGGATAGCAGAACTGCAACAGCTTCTGCATTCAGAAGAGGGATTTTCCTAAAAGCATCAGTGAGCACTTGGCTGTTTTATCTGCTCTAAAAAACCTTAATTTTAAATTGTGTTAAAAACAAAAATAAATGAGGATCTAGAAATAGGAGGAAAAGAAGAAATAAAGTAACCTCTGGGGCATGCATAACTGTTTCAATACACCAGAATCCCTGAAGTGTAGACTTATCAAGTGGAAAAAATATTATGCATTTTTTCATGTACAGAGTTACTGAGATAGAACCATAAGCACTAAATGGGTTAAAACACAAGGGGGCTGATATACTGAAGCTTTGTGTTGACATTTTATCATAAACATCACAAACTGACACATCCTGACAAGCCATCCAAAGAAATAAACATTTGTTATTTGTATATAATAAGGGAAGGCTTGAACCATATATGAACAGCACAAAGCCGTTTTCTAAAAAAAGGTAAACTTTGTTTAAAATATTTTCTTTCTGGGATCATACCTATTTAGCGTCTTAAATTTTTACTGGTTTGATGTTGCAGCACTGTGAGACCTGTTTTCAGGATTTATACACTCACAGGAGCAGCCTCTTCTCAAAACAAATACCATTCTCAAATCTCAGAGCCATGTGTATTGGTAGCATCAAATACCATATCTTTTAGCATTCTCAAGAGGCCTGGAAAAAAATAAATCCCACATACATGGCCCTGGGTGAGTTGCAGGAGCACAGGCAGGTCTTGCTGTGTGGACCACGACTGGGAGTCCCATGTCCTCCTTCCTGCTACTCTCTGGAGGACTCCCAACTATCCCCTACACTGAGTGATTTTTCCTCACTCTCAAGAACTGTTCCTGAGCTGGTCACCTCTTAGAGAATGGGGACATGACTGAAGGAACACAAACAAACCAAACCCCAAGTGAGACACTATGGTGAGCCCTCTCTCATGGAGGGGAGGTTTTGGCGAGAACTCCTGGGCTTCATCAACAACCCCAACCTTTGTATCATGCTTTTATCAACATGCCAGTAAAATAGGATGGAAGGGAGCAGGGTTTAAACTCTCTGTCTTTGGAGAGGGGGTGTGAATTCATGAGTGCACCTGAGTGGCAGTGTCCCCCCACTGCACACACCTGGGTGTCCCATGAGAGCACCATCACACAGTGTGTTGTGACCTGCACGGGCTGAACAGGAGGTGAGAGAAAACAGGGGCTTGTTAAATGTCTGTTGGGTCACTTTGTTACTTGGAATCATTTAAACTGATGCTATAACAAAACTAAAGCAACTTATTTGGGGTGTTTGCAAAGCAGCAAATCAAAAAACACTCAAGTGTGAGATGTAACACACTTGTTATATTGTGATTTAAGAATATTTGTCCAAAAAGAGTTGGGGACCACCATGAAGGGATAGTTAAGGCTTCCAAAATTATTTTTGTGACTTAGAATACCTGTTGCCTAGCATAACTTTTACTCTGATAGTAGGAACATAAATTTCATTCAGATACTAAACCCCAGTTTTTTTGCTGTGTAGACAGGGAGGTCTAAGCAGATGTAAATCATAAAGAGTTTTACAGAGATTTGTTACACCGCTCCTGATTCCATAAATAAGAGTTAAAGCTCCTAGTATTGTAATGCAGTTTTTGTACATACTGAATTATATACTGGTTATATAAGTGACAAGTGCATCAGAGGCTGAAGGTGTTCTGAGATATGCAGTTGCTGTCCTTTGTAGAGAAAGAAGGAACAAGCTAGATTAATTCTACTAAAAAAAAAGAGAGACTGTGGGTGTAAAATGAGGAAAAGAGTGTCTATAAAGTAATAGCTGACCAAAAATACATGGTTTCCCCCACATCTTTTTCTAGTGCATAATATATAAGAAAAATCAAAATCACTTGTTGTACTTTTTGATCTGGAAGAAAAGGGTTTAATTTTTAACAATAAAATTTTGTCTGTTAAAAAGAATGTTGATGTTAAAGGGGTTTTTTGTAGAGTGAATTTTCAAGCTGTAAGAAATATTACAACTGGACTCACTCTCAGACCCTCCACTCCTGGAAGAAGTGGTGTCAGTGCAATTAATAAACCACCTAGAAGTTCACTGAGGTTTTATTGTTCATATTCATAGTTATGATAACAAATACTTTTGTTGGCTGCAAAATTGGATCCAGAGTAAAGAACAGAGATTGTCTCTGGTTATTTTTTAAGTATATACGATTTTCAAGTACCATTTTGTGCACAAACATGCACACGTATGTGTATGTATTTATATATAATAGATATATTTTCTTTGGTAAAACAATAGCAACTCAAAAATGATTTTTTTAATGTAAAATTATTCATATGAGGATCTAATGTGTTTCTTTCTGGATAAACCCTGCCTGAATATATAAATATTTTAAAGTAAATGTCTTATGTGACTATCCCGATATATACTAAAAAAGATCCCTGTGATTAAAGTATGTCATGTATTTTAGGCACAAAGAGTTTGCCAAACTCAGAGTTATGATCACAGAACACTTCTGGGTAAAATAAATCAGCTCTGTTTCTGGCAACCATATCACATAATGTCTTTTATGTCAGATTCTGTCTTAAAAATGATTCTTATGACTGCTTGGAGCTATCAAATTCCTTTAATGGTTCTTAAGTTTTCTAATTTCCATGCCAGTTTATTCATGACATTTGTTTTGTACCAACATTATTCTTTTAGTTTGCTATTTTTTATTCTTCTGATCCATTTTTAAAAATAAATTATAATTGTATTTTGGAAATCATTTTATTAGGCAAAGAAGCAAGAATTCTTTAGTCCACTTGTTGTAGAGTTCACCGTTAGTAATTCTTTGCTATACCCATATCAATTTAACTTCATTTTTTTATTGCTGTTTATAAGGATTGTATAAACCCTCTAGATAGGACCCTCATGTATTAAATTAGAGCATGAATCCCCCCCAATATCTGTAGAAAAATACCAAAAATTCTTATACAGAAAAGCAAAGTGCATTTATCTTTTTCATGATCATGTTAACTAGAGAGAGAAGCATCTGGGGCAGTTCTGTAGAGACCCATTCTCTCCCAGTCAGAAACCCCTCTATAGTTCTATAAATATATGTACTGTAAGGAAGAAGGGTATAGTTTGAAAGAGAGGTGGAAAAATTAGGGCATTAAAAAGAAGTACGTGGGAGTAAATGGGAGTTACTAGGGTGGAAGAATTTTGGGACACAGTCATCCTGTTAATTAGTATTCCAAAGATATTTTCATCTTGTAACTTTTCCCATGAACTACCCCCCAGGCTACAATTTCCTGTTATTAGTACACTTAAATTTTAATAGTGTTAAATTTCATTTTGCCATCATTCTCAAGGTCATCTAGTTCTTCACGTTTGATGTTCTGATGCCCTTTGAGCTGATGGCTTTCAGCTTCCTGCCACCAGAAGACCCCACCAGCCCCTTTTGCTTTTTATTGGAAGTCATTAACATTAGATAGGAAGCCTCCAGCTCACTTGTTCCTTTTTCTTTTGCAATGCCTTTGCTATGCACCCTTTAAGCAGCCCTTAATCTATTTTTACAATTCTTTTACTACTACTATCTGAAGATTAACTAATGCTTTCTTATATGTGTGAAATACTGAATATTAAGGTTCAGGTAGGTTAGTTCTGCCATATTTCCCTTATCTACAAAATCAGTTATCATCCTGACATCCAAAATCATGGGTAAATTTAGGCTCTATGTCATCTCATTTATCATACACCTTCATGTCTTTACAAGGAAAATAATAACTTTTAGGTTTCTTCCATCTGTGTTGAAGAGCAAATCATCACAGAAGAATCGAAAAATAAAAGACAGTTTATTTCTGTATGTTCAAAGCCTATTTTAGACAGTAAGTTATTCAAGTGCTTTTTTTTTTTTGTGGAATTATAATAGTCATGTTTTTGTGCACTATACTGAGTGCTGCCTTTCTGACTTGTTTCTCTGAATAATTCAAACTATATCTGAATTTCTTTCCTTGGAAAAAAAACAAACCTCTGACATGAACATGCAAATACAATAAAATAGAATATTGCAGTGTGCCTGGGAGTATGGTATGGGAACATTTTTAATTACCTAATTCATGACAACAGTCCAAGTTTCTAAACTGGAATTCCCTGCATAGAGCAGCAAAATCATATGCACTTTGTTGTTGGCAATTTTGGAACAATGATGGTAATCACAGGAATAAATTCACATCCCGTGTATATATTTAATCTTAAAGAATTTTGTTTCCTGGTTGAACTGGCTCAGCAGGTTATAGAAATCAAAAATCACAGCTTCTCAGAGACAGAGTTCTTCTGGTCACCTCCTTGGCAGTATCCTGCCCCTCTGAAACTTAGTGACTATATAGTTAATTCCACCATGCTCTCAGTGAAACCTAATACTTTGTTTTTAAGTTCCTGCAGCTGCTTTGTACCCAGGTATTTCATACACACAAGAGAGAAAAAAATGGTGTGCTAAAATAAACCTATTAAGATTTTGGAATGACATCTAGAATGTGATCTAAATACTTGGGTTTCAGTTTCAGTATGAAGATCTACCGGATTTATTGGCATTATTGTTACAAAAATCAGCATAAATAATTAAAGGACTAAGATACTGTAAGGTAACGGGTTATGACACATGTAAGGCTAAGCACAAAATGCGTGGGGTTTTTTTGCAAAATCTTTTCTTAACGTTCAGTATGTTTATTTTATTGATACTGTTTTCTTATCAACGATCACTGTCATTGCTTAGAATCACTGTTCACACTGTCTCCTGTTACAAACTCATGAGAGACAGTGGCTGTGTTTTATCCTGAATTAGCTGTATTATATAATACAGTAGTAGCTTATTTTTGTTTTGAATGAACTATCCATGTATCTATTAATATTTAATCTGTGAAAATTGGGTTTGGATGTTAACATTCTATTCAGATAAACGAGGGCTGTTCACGCCTTGGTAAGTGCCTCACTGTTTCACTTTGGTTGGCAACAAAAAAGGCAGCCATGAATTCTTGTGTAAGAGAGAGACTTGTCTTTGAAAACAGAAGAAATAGAAAATTTTAATTAAAATGTTTAAAATCTTACTAAGTAAAGCATAACATTTAGAAGTTCTGAAATTCATAAGCCTCTCTTACTGCTTCCATTTTCATGAAAAGCTGATTTTTTTTTCTTTGTTTTATACCACTCAAATATTGTTGTACCATAGGGAAAGAGTACTATTTGCATTAATTTTGCATTTAGGATTCCAGAGTAATCTGGCTTCTATACAGTATAATGAAAATCTAAACTTACTATGTGTTCAGTGTATTTCTCCAATTACTTTCCAGGTAAAGAAACTGTTTTTATCTTGCAGAAACTGGCTTTAGGGATTTTATAAAGCTCTCCTCTCTTTGCCCCACAAAATTTAAAATTAATTATATTATTAAAACATTAATTAATATTATTAGAAAAATTTGTCTTTAATTAATTTGATATATTACTTGATGTTCTAAACGCAAAGCATGAGAAATCTTGCACCTGAACTTCTAGGATATTCAACACCCCTTTTTAAAGCAGAGTAACTAGATATAATTAATGTGAGTTACTGATTGATTTGAGAAAATATAGTGATTATCCCCTTTGCTGTAGAGTAACTGCACAAGCCTATAAAAATGTAAATTGTAAAATCTTGTCTATTGTCTATGAAAAAGTTTGATTTTATTCTTCCCTGACATGTCTGTGGTACCCTAGCCTGGTTTTGTATCTAAGCTGTCAAAGATTTCCATAGATTTGAAAATCTGTCCCCTGTTCCCCACATGAAATGTCACTGTCAGTTTGCTCCATGAAAAATGAAGTTTATTTGATGTGGTTGTCATGATACTTGTATAAGCAGTGCACCTATCACTTTTTTTCTGCAAAGAAAAAACTGACATGATATGTAGTCAGATTTTTTTCTGCAGTGACTTTTGCAGAGTAAAACTATAGTAATGTAGACTTTCTTTCCTCAGATAATTTACAGAGTATTGAAATATGTAATAGCCTAAAGAAGAAGAGGGTAGATAGAGTACTACAGACTAGGATTTAAAGTCTGGATCAGTACATCTGGAAACACTGTAGAGTATTCAATGAATGTCTGTTCTTGTGCATTGCAGAATTAATTGTCAAATAGTTATTGGGACTGATTGTAAATATTCACCCCCCTAAGCATCTATATGGATTTCTAAGGCTGTTTATTTCATTGAGACAAAAGGGTAACAATTAAATGACCACTTAAAGAATGATTGCTAATGAGAGCCCTCCTGTCTTGAGTTAGTACTTTTATGTCCCTTTTTTTTTGGCTTGTTAATTTTTCTGTATATAACAGAGGTGTTCATATTGCAATTGGTTGGAATTTTTTTCCACAGTTGTTGTTTTTTGTCCCTTTCTATTGTATTTTAGGATTGTCATCTCTGTATTTTCCCATTGGGTAACCCCCCCCCAGGTTTATCCACAGACATAGACATTCTCTTATGTTCATAAAGAAAGAGAATCACTATGTTTGACAACTACATTTGCAAATTACTCAGCTCTTTATAATCCGTGGGGTTCCATTTATCAGTACAGATTTGTGCAGGTCCAAAACACTGTTTCATGTTTTCACTACATGCTGAAGAATGATAATTTTCCCACAGGAACTCTGAAAATCTAAAATGGCCATTGTCCAGTTGGCTTAATGGCTCGTATCTAGCAAGGCCAGTACCTTCACTGCAGTAATATTGCTGTCTGTAGATGTTTATTTTGTCTTATATATTAAAGACTAGTGTTTCCTAAGCTCATGGAACACCTTAATTCAGGTCTTTTATCATGGCTGGGCTTCACTAAAATATGTCTCTTGTACAGCTGTGATCACTGTCCTTAGTTAAAACATGGCCCAAATCACCTGTTGCCAGTGAGCAGAAAAACAGGTATTTAACAAGCCACAGAATAGCCAAGGAGCAAATCCCACACTAACAGTAGTTCAGATATAAAGTTCCTAATGGGTGTTTACAAGTTATCATTAATGAAGTGAGATTTGGTGTTTTAATTAAATACCTTCCCTACTTTAGGAGGCCCAATTTGAAGTATGAATTTAAGTTATGGCTTACACATGGACCTGCTACATTCTGGTAAATCAAGGCATCATTTAAGTGAGTATTTTAGTCTGTTAAACTTTCCTGAACAGGTAAAATAAATGTAAAAATAAAAATAATTTGCAAGTCTAGCTGAATTATACATTATTAATAATAGCCTCCAAGACGTATCAGGCACTGTGCAAAAATGTAACATTGGCTGTGATGCCAAAGGACTTACACAAAAAGAAATCCAGGCAGATAAGAAGCCAGGATGTGACTAGAAAACTGTAGTTTTTCCTTTCAATCACTGTAATTTCCCCCTATTTAAAAAAAAAATAAAAAAATTAGTTGCCTATACTTCTTTCCACCTTTTTTCAGTTTAATTTATTTTACAGTACAACTCTCACTTACTACAACACTTCAGGCCTAATGTTTTTATCCTTATATTTGCACTTATATGTTCTCCATTAATGCTGTCTTTGAGTCTATCCGAATCCTCCTGAACCTCATAACTTTTGAGATTAGAATTTCTGATAAGGGAGAACCCAAAGGAACGAGTAGTAAGGTCATACAGAAGGGACAAATAACTGGAAGGGAATGCCAGATGTAGGACAGATGTAGTGCCCATCTGTAGGATTTGATGGTCAGTTCTCCCACCTTATTTTTACCTTATTTCCCTACCATCACTTTAACTGCAAAGTGCTGATTCTCAACTAACTTTTAACGCAGTACAATCCCAAGAAAACAATATTCAGTTTATTTTTCAGCAACCTGGTCAGGTCTTCATTTTTGTTCATTGAACTCTCCTAATAGAAGGGAAAGATTTCATTTTTGAGACACGATGTGGTAAAGCTGTGATATGGAATCCTGGAAGATGTGGGCAGGATAGAGTCATATTTTCTAAACTTTTCAAGGAGAAAGGGCACAGAAATTGAAAAAAGGGCACAGAAATGGAAAAAAGGGCACAGAAATGGAAAAAAGAGCACAGAAATGGAAAGCTAGCCTGTTCAAAACCAGCACAGAGAGATTGTTTTTCTCTTGGGACTAATGATTAATCTGCATCACTCACTGCCATATGGTATCCTGAACTGAACATTAATAAGAATAAAATAACACTCTACTTGAAATTATTAGTATTTAAATTATGTCAGAGTATTGAAAGGATTACAGATCTTCATGCTTCCTTGCATAAATGGTCTTGTGGCACATGTGGTGAAAAGTATACTTTTCATAGGGTAGATTTGTCTCCTAAATGAAGAGTTTTGGTTTTATTCCTGTAAAATGTCACTGTTCAAGACAGGATTTGGGATTAGATGTATGACTGCTTTGATCTGTGCTGGCCATTCCTCTTGACACTCCACTCAAGGAGTTCTAGTAGTAACACGTGCTGCCTTGAAGATTTTTGATCATCTGTCTGCCTTGGGAGATGGAGGGTTTGCTCCATGATCTGCCAAAGTGATGTGACATGTTGAGATTTTCAGTCAAACTTCAGGCAGCAGTGAACGTTTAGTGACAAATTATCGCCTACTTAGGAGCAGTTGATAGTAATGGAAATGCTAAGGAGCCATTAACTCCCTTGGAGTAACCTGTGCTACTGTAATTAAGAGGGTATCAGAAAATCTGCAAAGATTGTTTTATAATCTTTTAAATATTTCACCCTTTTTTTCCGTCTGAAATTGAGTCAGCAAAAAATGCCCTTATTTAGATTGAAAAAGTTTTGAGAGAGGAATAAGCAGGTGTCTGAAGTTCTTCCCCAAGCGCTACAATTTTACATCTATTCAGAAGTTTTGTTAGTATTGTTAATGAAGGTCAGTTTGCCTTTGACAAGTAGATAATGTCATAAACTGGGCTATAAATTTTGGTGAAAATACTATATTGAATTAGTACATACTTGAAGAATTGCACAATGAGTAATGAAACAATAGGATTGTGTTATCTCATCTATAAGGGACAGATTTTATTTTGATTAACCAGGCAAAATACTGACAGTGCATGCTAGTACAGTCTCTCACTCTTTTTACTCAAAGCTCTACATGGTCCTTTTAGGACACCTTCACAGCACATGTAGCATGCAAAATCTCCAGTTCTTGGAGACTATGGTAGTCAATAGTTCCTAACTGTGCCCATCCTGGTTCAGGATTTTTGGTTTAAGCAGGTCCTACTGAATAAATTTAATTTATCTAATGCTCGCTTGAAAAATGTAACCCAAAAAGTCAGCTCATAGAGCAGTGTATAATTGCTTGAATTCTATAAAAATACTTCATATTTTTTAAAAGTGTTAAAATTGGATCATAGTTATTATGGATCAGTGGCACTGCATGGAGGAACAGTTTACCTTGAAACCAGTAGGCTGCAGGGAGATCTACAAATATTTGGACATATCCTCTGTCACAACAGATGCTGGACCAGAAACTCTAGTTGTTAAAACTGCCATTAATGCTAAAACATCCTGAGTGTACAAACATCTATGACTCTACTAAAATTATCTCTTCCAGTTATTGATGACAGGTGAAGATTTGTATGGGGTGGGGGAAATGATGAAGTCAGTGTCTTCACATTTTAAAAATTGAGTAAAAAAGCTGATTCTTTCTTTACTTGGCTGCAGGTAAGAAATTCCACTGAGCTCTGTTCTTATCTGTTCATCAGTGGTTATGCCTGCACAGGGATTTTTTATTTTAAAGTTGTTTCTTTGTTTTACCACAATTTTGGTAGTGATCTTCTGCCAGTTTAATGCAGAATATAGCTACAACCGTGTGACCCCTGTTTTCTAGGGCAGTCTGGTGCAACCCACAAGGCTCTCACAGCTCTCCTTTCCTTGGGCACAAATGCTCACATTCCCTGAACCTCAAACCCAGAGAACATAGCAGCCCTAATCCTTTCTGCTTTGTATTCCATAGGACCTTTCCAGCTCTCATTTTAGAACCTTAATGAAGCTGGGAGCTTTTTTATCTTAACCAGAGTTTTTAAGGGCTCTAAGCCAGAAGCACAAAGCTGTTCCATTCCTGAGAGTAGTCAAGGAGTCCTGATAAGACTGGGATACTTTGAGACACACTGTCCCAAGGGCACACGTCACACAGTGTTGTAATTATGGTATTTTATTTTTTTTTTAATAATATGTTCGGTATGATTCAGAGAGACCTGTAAATGTATTTTTATAGGAGGACAGTAGTGTGTATGAAGCATGCAGATGGTATTTGAGGGTTCTGAAAGCCCATTTTGAAGACTGAGCTGGGAGAAGTGATGCTTGGTGCATCCTCTGCCATAGTAGCTCATGGAGTAGTCCCAGCTTTCATCTAGTGGGAGATCTTTTGTTTCCAGTCCAAAAGAGATTTTGTAAATGAGTTAACATGTGCATAGTGTGGACAGGAAACTCAGAGCAAGATCCAGGGTGATTCCTGTTGACAGAATTAGCTAGTCTTCTCTTGTTCAGCTTTATACAAATTGCAATGTGACTTAATTGATCCAATAATTTTAGTACTTTCCTCTTTGTTTGTTTAATTCAACAAAGCCCTTCCACTGACTTTCAGTAGATTTTTGAACTCTCAGGCAAACACAGTGAAATAATTGTGACTATTTGAGGAGCTAAGGTTGAAAAAGCTTTTAATTTTACACTACTTTCCAAACACTCAGGGGCTCAGATTCAATAAAAATAGCAGACCTTTTGAATTTTGTTGTTGTTTTCTGTATAGTATTAAATTATGTATTAATTTATTAAACACTCTATTGAAAGATGATCCCCACTTATGTATGTAACAGTGAAGCTTTATCCCTATGTTATAAAGTAGTGTATAAATACATAATTAAAAAAACTCCTTTGATTGAAGATGGTTATAATAGACCCATAATTAGAATGCACAACTTTGACCTTTTATTTTCCAGTGTCTGAAAAGGTACTAAGTATTGACTAGCTTTGTCTAGGCTGGCAGCTAACCCAAACTATTCTTTTTGAGTGACAGAAAAGAGATAGGAGTGGAAGGGGAGATGAGATGCCAGCATTATCTCTGAAATACAATCAGATCGCCGTTTTATTTTGTGTTACCGTTAGCAAATCACAGTTTGATTGTTTAAATGCATCTGTGCTTGAGAAGACTTACAGCTAGGGAACATTTTAAGTACATAATTCTAAAAGAAAAATACTTTCTTTTTTTCAAAATAATAAAAAAAGGAACTTTTAATTATTGGAAAGGAGTACTCTTGTTACTTCTTTCAAATATGCAGGGGACGTGGCATGGTTCATGGATCTCTTCAAAAGCAGTTAGTCATTAAAGTCTTGAATGTAATAATAGATTTCAGAATGATTCAGTAACATGAGATTCAAATGTGCAGACTGTTCTAATAATTTGTAGGAAGAAGCAAGCATCAGTGAAGGATTTTAAACTCTTGTTTTCTGTTTCAAAAAGTTTCTTAAAAAGAAAAGTAACCATAAAAAGAATTCTGTACTACTTTTGAAGCAAACTGCTATTAAGAAAAAAAATCCTAATTTCAGTTTCTAGAAAGAAGTTTCTGTATAACCTTTAAAGAAGTCAATTTACTTTTGTTTTGTTTGCATCTAAGATACTCTAATATCTGATGTATAATTTCAGCACTACTATGTGTTACTTCTCAGACCCTTGTGAAGGTATATATCCTAAGCATGTTAAAAACCTAAGTATGTGCATTAACTCATAATGCAGATTTAAATTCATCTCATGCTGTCTCTTGTTAACTACAGTCTTGATATGAAAGGATTTGTTCAACAATTATTTCTACTATTGCCATTATTTGCTTTACAAATGGATAAATTAAAAATACCACATTACTCATAAAGCATAATTACATCAGTTGTGTTGTTCTCACTGATTTCTTTTACAGTTGAGGCAGGCATCCCAAAAGGAGAATTTTCATTAGAGAAAAAAACCCATAGGTATTAGTGATTATGCATTTAAATCACTGTGTGTGGGTGGGTGTATGTGTAGAATTCCGTGAGAATTGTAAATGAATGTGAACATTCATTTACAGTGCATTTCCAATTCTTATGAACCCCACTCCTCTGCTGGTTCAGACACTTCCTGAGCTGCCAATTAGGGCAGGCTGGGACAGTATCACCACCTCCTTGGTCACTGCTGGGGCTAATGGCCTTTTGAACATGACTCGGTGCAACGTTCTCATATACCAAGGTTAAGGTGATTCTCAGAGGGAGAATTCTTTGACATCGGGATATATTAATATTATGAATACATTAGGCAATTTGTAAAACTTACAAGATCTTAAACTGGTAGGACAGACTATACAGAAATGGAGTGCTTACCTTGTACTAATCTTGCCCAAAACTTTCAAAACTTCTGAGTCTTCTCTTCATGATTTCCACCTTATTTACACCGATAAATTTCTTTACTGGAAACCCTTAGTTGTGACTGCAGAGTAGCTCATTTTGCATGGGCAAATTTAGGTTTTGCAAAGGCAAATTTAGGTGCAGTAGCAAGCTGACCCAAGTAATATAGACCTTGGCCTGAACTAATTAACAGGGTTTCTCAGTGGAGGTGTGTGGGCAGCTCTGCAGTTTTCCAAGTAACACTTGAAGCGTTTGTTTGTACACACCAGATCTAAGGCAAATATCTGCACACTGCTCTTGTCTGTGGGTACGTTAGATGGGAGATGGGGCACCTTATTCAGAATATATTGCATCAACCTATTTTTTATTCACTTTCCTGGCAACCTCCTGAGGAAACAAGACATATCAAAATTAAAACAGCAGCAAAGAAAAATCAGTTACTGAGGTGAAGTTGAGAAAAGCAAAAGTGACAGCAGTTATATGAAGAAGCGCTGGCTCTTGAAGTTAAGCTGCTCTGTCACATACCATCAATTGGACTATTATCTGGCACAGGAGGACTGTAATAAATTGTCAGATTTTCTTCTTAGCTGAAATGATGGGATGGAAATTGTGCTGTGTATTTTTGGACAGGCATGGGGGGAAAAAGCCAGCATGCAGCTGATTTCCTCACATGCCAGACCTGCCATGATGCACAAACCCAATTTCCCAAATGCAGCTCTTGGAAATCTTGTATGATAAGAGCTGAGATGGTTAAAAAAGGAATCCTATCTCTTCTCTGGGAAAATAAGGTCAAGGAGGAGAAAAGTACTAATGAGGGAAAAAACTTTTTATACATACATATATATATATTTAAAAACAATAAAAAATGTTGTTTCAGATTTTTTTTTTTCTCCTTGTCAGAGAAAATGATAAGAAATGGAGGCTTTTTTATATCACTGTCTGGTTCTATGCTATTTTCATTTGAAGTAATTTTTTTACAGAATTATGATATCAGAATATTGGTTCTTTAATAGCTAAACCTGATGATCATTGCTTTTGTGAGGGCCAGGATATGGAAAAAGTGTTATTACATATGGGAATAATTTGTGGGTTTTGTATGATATGATTTAGACTATCTGTGATTGGAAAGCAGCTGGTAATATACAGTGATGGCATGATCCATAGATAAAAGTGCTCTTTCAAAATATTATATGTTCGTAGGAGCAGAATGTTTTCAGTAGAATTACTGTATGACTAATATCTATATCTGTATATTATATGTGCAATAATAGGTAATTGATACCCACTTTAAAAGCCTTAGCTGAATCATAACATAACTGCTTTAGTCAACAAACTTGAATTATTTTGCATGGCCAACATGCTAATTCATCAGTAAGATTTCAGAGATCTTGCAGGGTATTAAATTTTTCTGAAATATTTATAATATTGTAAAGAACAAGTTCTTATTTGACAACTACTCTGCGTAGACATAGACGGAAATACCATAATAAGGGGTTGAAATTCTGAGTAACTCTAGAAGCTGTTAAGGCTGCCAGGTTTGTTCCTCTGCTTTGTTATGACCATTAGGTGAGCATTCACATTTTCCTCTATTTTCCAGTCAGCTGCAGCAGTAGTTCAGTTGTGTAAAAACACACAATTGTTAGCCTTTTCAGAGAGCTTGAGGAAGTTCAGACAGTGAATCAAATGTATACAGCCAGAGAGAATGTGAAAACATATCTAGTGCCTTCAGTTTTCCTTTTGTGAGTCTTGGCAAGCCATTTAATGGAAGGTTCAAGCTACGAACAATGGTAAGAATTTATATCTCAATGTACTTTATGACATACTCTGTGTTTATAGAATTTCCATTATTACACAGGGCTGTGAAATGTGCATGTTGTATTTAGATCTTCTCTCTTGGTAAAAAGGAATTGTTGTATATTAGTATTTTTTTATCAATTCAAAGGTCTTGGCAGTAGACTCTGAAATAAGCTTCTTTTCACCAGAAAGTGGAAATTTAATCTAATGAAGTCAATAAGAAATTGTATGAGCACATTGAATTGTAAGAAAGAGTGGAACAACATGTCATGGACTGGATCAATCAGAAATATGAAGACTGTAAAAGAATCAGCAAGTCCAACAGAATAGAGGGAAACAGCAAGCAGAGTTAACAATCACGCAGTGGTGAAAAATCAAGTATTTACTTGCATTATTCCACTTCCATTAGAAACTGAGCCAAAAATGGAGGTGCCAGAGCATATCAAAGAAGTGTAAAAAATCATCAGGCATAGACTATATTGATTCATGAATTCTGAAGGAATACACTAACATGAGCAAGCTGTTAACAAAAGTGTGTAGTTTACATCTAAATAAACAGTGGTGGAATGAAGAAGGGAGCAGCTGCTGTATCCAGTTTTTACAAAATGCTAGAAATGATCCTGGGATCATTTCAAAATGACAAAACTTGTTGGCAAAATGTTTCAAAAGATCTAAAACCTCACATCAATGTGAAAAGAATTCTAAAAACTAAATTATGCTTCTGTAATAAGCTTCTGTAATAGGACATTTTCCATCCTACTTCTTTAGGTTTACTTGTTTGTTGATTGAACAAAAGATACACTGGAACCTGTTGGAATAATTCCTTGGAATATTAAAAGATTAAAGTCTCTGATAGATTAATAGAAAAGAAGCTGTCACGAATTGTCAGGTAAATTATTGCTTTGGATTAGAAACTTGATAAGACACTAAAACCAAGGTAAAAATAAGTAAACAATTTAGAGCAGTGTTGCCTCAAGGTTCCACTCTGCTACAATAAAAAAAGACTTAAAGAAGTTGCAAACTGATTGATGGCACATGAGAAAATACATTAGTGAATGTCAGAGAGGTCCAAGGATTTTCAAAGATTTGATCTCAGCTGAGAAACTTTGGTTTCACCTTTTTATAGTAAGAGGCATTTTAATTGTTTGTAGATGGTGCATCCTATAAAGGATTGTGGCAATGTGTGTTTTGAATCCTACTCAGTATTGTAAATACGTGTTCCTACTTTGCTATTACTATTAGAAAGTAAGGCTTTAGAGGAATATGAACATGGTTTTATAATTTGGGTGCAAAATTTCTTAGTGTCATGTCAAACCTCATGATTTAACTTAAACCAAACAATTCTTTAAGATAGACCTGGATTATTCTATGAGCTGTTGCTATTACAATCGATTTTTTTTGGTGCATTCGGTATGGGTATATATCTTCATTTTGTGACTAAAGCAGTGGGCAACAAATCTTTACAAGCCTTTACAAAGCTTACTAACCATGAAACAGATTTCACGTACCATCTGCTGTGTGAAGGACACATTAAAGTAGTCCCCCATTTCTCCAAAGCATCAGCACATTCATGCAAATCCCTATTCTCCTACCTGTACTTCTGAAAGTGATGGAGTGTACTATCTGCACACTTCATTGAATCATATTTGAGCTGTGCAGTCTCGTTCACAGAAAGACCAGATAGGTGGGTAACACCAAAAATGCAGCACACACAGATGTATTGAGCATTTCCATTTGCAGCAGAGGTAGTCAACTCCTTAATGTGGATAATTACTCTGAGAATTAATTTTATCCAAAGTCCCATTAAGGATATAACAAAATTTTATAAAAGCATTTAAAACTTCTGGAGAAGGGTAAACTCATGACATTCAGTGCTGAATTAACAGCAGCTCCTCAAAGAATTAATCCGTTATTTGTCACAGTTGAAGTTTCTGTACTGAAAGTCTATTTGAAGAGTGAGACAAAAACCAAAGAAAAAAATGAAAATGCATGAGTAATGAGTTCAGGGGTTTTTTTTCCTTGTGTTACTGATTGAACCACACAATTTAACCTACTTAAATCAAGTGTAAAGACTTTTCATCCAAACTGATTACAATTGCTTTTGTACACCAGAAGAAATGTTTCAGGTGTCAGAATCTAAGTCAACATCTGTAAATTGTGATCTTGCTGTAGATTTCTACTTGTCATACAGTAGTGAGATGATTTTGGCTTAAAAGAGCCAACATACGGAAATATTTCTTGACAATCTTACTTACTGTAAAATATTTCTTGATAATCTTACTTACTGTAGTGCTCAACCCCTCCTCAGTATTATTAATTGTCAATAGAAAAGCGGTAGTCAGCAAAATCCAGCAAATATTAAACTGTTCATCATAATCAGTAAAACACAGCAGCTGCCTGGAGACACTTTAGACCTTTAGAAAGAGAACAGCAGGCAATCTGCAATATATCACTGCTAAAACCCTGTGCATAGGCCAGGTAGCCTTTGAGTAGATTTTAGCACTAATTTACATGTATTGCTTATATTCTACTTTGATATTCATGTGCATATTCTATACAGTTATAGCATTTAAAGCATACCATTCACCAAAGTGGCCCTGAGAGTCCAGACATTTTCACTTCCATATGACAGGAAATCCAATCCTGAGCTTTGCACTGTGGATTCTCTGCTACTAAAACATGTACTTGGAATGGGACTTTGATTCAGGCAAGTTTCTTGCACATATATGTTTGATTGCTTTATTCAGAACTTTTATTTTGCAGGAAAATAGCTCCTTGTTTAAAAGAAATAAGGAAGGTTCCTCCTGTGTAAAACTGTCTCTTTACTCTCTTGTAGGGCTTTTGTCTTTTTTGTTGAGTAGTGAAGTAAGTTTAAAAGAAATTAAATTCTGTATCTGGAATGCCTGGGTTTACTACAGGTTCAATTGGGAAGTTTCACTGTTTGAAGAAGTTTTCTCTTTTATTCACATCTCGCAGCTCAGAGCTATCTCCATCATGTCATAAAAGAAAACAAGTATGTAACAGAATGAAGTAAAAGAGGCAGATTTTTATAAGTGTTAGCTGGGGGGCTTTCTTGTCCTTCAACATTGATTTTTACTAAATGCCATAGGCATAATTCTATTCATTCTTGAGAAGTGATTCCCTAAACTGCAGTATAAAACTTGGCTCATCACCTTAAAGACAATCTTAGTCATTCTGGAAATCTCATAAGGTAGTCTCCCAGGAAAAGTTCCTTTCATTTGCTTACTCTGGTTGAGTGTCTCTTATCATGCTATCCAAAAGCAGCCTGCTTAGTTTTATTCATTCTTGCCCCTGTTCTACTCATAAATAAGCTTCAAAGAGACTGCAATGCCTCAAGTCTAACATTGTAAACTTTATTTTAAAATTATAACAAAGAATGGGGGGTAAAAAGTTTATGATATAGTCCAAATTTTAAATTACTGTCTTTCTGTCCAGATCAATGTTCTGTTAACTGCAGATTAAAAGGAAAAAGTCATTTTTCATTCCAAGATAAAGTAATCCAGGAGTCATTTCAAGATTCATGAAATCAATTGTGTCAGTTAAACTTTACAGCAGGCTGTTATTTTTTTCAAATGCATAGCGTGGAACTTAAAAGACAGAAGAATTGTATATAGTGTGTAATACTGGAAGTGAATTCAGCACAGTCACCATTCACAGTATGAGTTGTTAGTGACAACGTCCTGTGCTTCCATCATTTCTCCTGCTTGAATATGGTCTTAGTGTTAGTTTATAAAGATTTGAAGTCTACAGCCAGGAAAACACCAGAAAAATTAGAGAAATAGCAGATTAATCTCTCCTTGGCTGTGTAAACATAATTCTGTATATTGAATTGAGGGGTTGCTAATCCCTTACAATCATGTTTCTTCCAATTAAGTTGCAGGGCTTTAAATACTTTCAATCACAGGAGGCTGAAGAAGCAAGTGCAATGTCAGGAAGGAGAGGAGGGTGGTAATCCTAAATGAAAGTAATTTTATTAGGAGAGAAAGCAAGCAGCAAACAGAAGTTCTGAAGTGGAGAAGTTCAGAAAATAAAAGATTCTGCAAAATACTCTGACCCCCTAGGGAAGCGAAGAAATAAAACTGGGATTTTCAGCTTGATTAAAGTTTGATTTATGAGCTGCTTTTTGTTAACAGCAGTGGAACAGGAGGAGGAGAAAAAGGATTTAACTTGTAAGGGAGAAAATTCTTTTGGAAATTGCCTTCAAGTTCATGGAGTTTTAAAAAAAGTGACAGATGGAATTGTTTTGTAAGTCCTCCCCTTCTAGCCTCTACTTTGCTCTCCACTCTCTCCCAATCCATAGTTAGTAATAAATTATGAATAATAGTGAAGTGATCAAAAAACATATCAGGTGACTAATTTTATTACTGTTCAAGAGTAAATAGCTAAATATCGGGGCAAATCTCCTGTATTTATATTTTTACACAAGTGCCATAAAAAGGCATCAGGGGATGACAAGCCTAATTTTCATGTGAGGTGATCTCTTGCATGGAGGTTATTATACACAGGAGATCAGAAGGTGGAAAAAGTTTCAAGTGTTGCCCAAAAGGGTGCAGTCTTGCACAAATAAAATTAAGATGAGGCAATTGTAAAATAATGAAGAGCCCTTTAGGATTCTTTTCCTACTGGGAAGAACCATGTGTAAAGTTAGAATTGGCAGGGAGTTGTAGGTGGTCTAGCTCTCTTCTTGTTCTGAGTGTGGAAAGGTTTCTCCATTCTTGTTCTATCATCTTGCCCCAGTTTCACAGCTGGTGATGTCAGCACTCAGCCCACAGCAAAGGGGAAAACAAATCCTCAACGGATCCTGCTGTCCCTTTGTCTGAAAAACTTTAGGTAAGAGGCTCCTGGACCCACCAGCTTAGGGCAGAGTCCTGTTCCCACAGGCCTAGTTCTCCAGAATGGTGACATTCTACTTCAGATTCAAAGAGATAATATAATAGAAGTTACCACTTCTTTACTGCACCAAAGGGTTAACAAAAATGCTGTCATGCTCTGTAAGCAATAATGGCTTCACATTGGCTTACAAATTGAAAGTTACTATTGTAGAATACCTTTTGAAAGTAAATGTAGGAGTAAAATTGCTTTTCAGTTTGAATTGCCTCAGACATTGAAAATTCTGAATTGTCATCATAAAAATTCAGGCTGCTTGTGCTTTAACAACCCTTCACCTTCCATTTTTAGATAAAGTACTAAATCTGTGTAAAGTAATAACACCCAGAGGTTTCTTTTTCTCACTGAAAAGGCATTATAACTTGTTGTTCATCAAAAGTTTTAAATGCTGACCATGGTAGGATAGTTTTGACCACTTTGCAATTACATTAAATATTTTATTAATTTCAGTTGAATTTGGACTCTAAATAGACTCCTGAAATTTCATGCTAATAACAATGAAGTTGTCACTGTGCTAGTTGATACTGTAATTTCATTTATAAACACTCAGGCTGTGAATTTTTCAGTAAAACGCATTCAGTAGTATGCAGTAGGTCTCAAAACTATTTTACCCATCATCAGGGCTTCCTTATTTCTAAAAGTTTACCTATTCAGTTTAAGTTTAAGTCTACCCAGTTTACTAATAAATACTGTAGCTGAATGAAAAACTGGAGAAAGTATAAATAGCTGATTTAAAAATATTTTTTCTTCCCTTAAAAATATAAACCAGTATATACTGTATATAATTTTACAGAATTCATGAATTTAAAATTGTCTTGGGTGTACATCAGCAGATATTAACATCTGCTTAAAAATAAGGGTGCAGACAGGCATGGTATTATGCATATGTTGAACCAGCAAAATCTCTATTTCACTGTTTCAGCAAAAGTCAGAATGAAATATAAGAGTTTCCTAACTATTGGCCAAAGCAAAATTTTCAGTGTGGAAGGCAGTAGGCTAAAGTTTGTCTCTAATATGTGATGCTGATGGGCAATAATATATCAACGCTATCAGTATATCACAATTTTAAACATCCTCAATTTGCTGTTATGGATGATCCTTTCAGAACACTCAACCACAGGGATGTGATTCCAAACCATACTGGTGGTGGCAGGCACAGATGTGACAGCAGTACCTTTGTGCTTGCTTTACAGCAGAGTGCAGAATCTGCTCTAACTCCCAACTCACCTGGCGGTGGAAATGGAGCACATCTGGGGGTGCCCGTGCCCCCCTTCCTTTCCCCAGCTTCAGACACCTTTCCCTTCCCATCAATGGGGCATAGAGCAAAGAAACTCCATGGACAAGGTGGAAGGGAGGCTGACACAGGAATATGTAAGGGAGGAGGGTACCCACAGTTCTACATCCCATCAAAAGGAGAGCAGAAGTGGTGGCTCCCCTCACCCAAAATTGCCTCTGTTGGCAACTTTGCTATGGCTACCTCCTTGAGTAGATTATAGATCTGTAAAGGGAAAACCAGTTAGAAGAGGAGAGAAGAGATTTGAAACATCTAAGTGTTTCTCAGATATATTATGTAGCAAATATATTGGCATGAAATCAATATTAAATGTTTGTTAAAGACATCATATGTTGGCTGAAAAGTCCCAGCAAGTGCTCCCATCACAGGACTCTGGTGTTTTTGCTTCATCAGTGTGTAGGCACCAGGATAAAGTCAGACACTATAAAAAAGAATAAGGATTGCATATCAAATGTGTTTGCTTTAATAAAAACAGAGTACCTTCTCTTCCAACAGTGCAAACGTATAATATTAGGTTGGATGCAGCGACAGTAAGTACTGGAGCATTTAAATGTACAAATATCAATCTGTGAAGTCAATGCCTGAGATAAGAAAGTACAATTTAGTGTCTTCTCTGCGTTAAAGGGTTATCTTTATTACAGTCTGTGTGGTAGGTGGCTTCTGCATGTAGAGATTTGTCCCTACAATCATCGTATCTTTTAGCCTATCTTCCTGTCACTTGGGTGTTTCTAGTCTGTCTCTTAAACATTTAAAGATGCTGGACTGTCACAACACTCCTGGCTGCCACTGTCGAACTCTTGGGAGAGAAGTGGCTTAAGTACTACTGATGACTGTTATCTCTAATTTAGCACGAAAAGCAGAAACTTTCAGCGCTAAAATTCTGCCCTCTGCTATCTTTTCTGGGTGCTGTTTTATTTTTAATGTACTCTTACAAGGTGGCTTTGAAGTTGATTCACATAAAAGAGCCTCCAGCCGTACATCTTATAAAAAGCACGTAGACCTCATTTAATCATTCTTTTTATTCCTCTGACTTGAGTGTGATCTCTGTTCCACTCTCACTGATGGAGCTGGCACTTTATCTTCATCCAAATTTATTCTTGATCTAATTCAACAGAACACACAGCAGAACAGATTTCCAAAGTGGAATAATAGCCACTCAAATATTGTTTAAGCCTACCGCATACAGAGGCAACAATCTCAATTTCTTCAGAATTACGTTACATCTTCAACAAACATGATTATTCTTCCTCCTGCTTATTAAGGTACCATCTAAGTTGCAGCAGGTCCACCATAGGCCAAATGTATTTTTATGTCCACCCTTTTGTGGTGGACTGATTTCTTTATCACCATGTTAAAGAATGGATTTTGTTTTCCTCAAGCAGAAAGTGGGATGGTTCTGCTTGGAACATAAGCTACTGAGTAGGGAACTTCACCTGCTCACTAACAATGAAATTTAGCCTTTTGGATCCTGTAATTGTGGTTCCCAGACCATGATATTCTTTGATAATGTGAATTTCTGCATTTCATCAGAATGAAATGGATAGATCAGCAGAAATACATTTATTGCTCTCTTTCATAGAAATACTACTCAGCCTGCAGAAGAAAAATGCTTTGAAATTTATTACTGTCTTGAAATTTTGGGTCAGGAGGGAATTGTTACCTTTTCCCATCTAATTCTATATGAGCAGAACTGTAGGTCAGCTGAAGTGCAATTGGATTTAAAAGTTGGGATGTCTTTTCTCAGTAACCAGTACATGAACTAGCAAAAAAGATCTCCATTACATAGATTCATCTGTGTGAAATAACTTTTTGAGAAACTTTTTCATTCAACTGTCTCCCTTTCCATTCTTCACTAAGCAGCTTCCTAGATAGTAGAGGCTGTCATCTTGGTGTGCTTTTTGCTAGGAAGGGTACTTTTTTTCACTTTTGAAATTTAAAAAAAAAAAAAAAAAAAAAAAAAAAAAAATGGGCTCCCCATCAAAATTTAGTCATGCAATAATACCTAGTTCAGTTATCCTAACATTCTGGTTCCCTAACTCACAAAATGGTAAGTATAATAGATATTTTTATCTCATAAGGATATCCTGCACAAGGTGGCTGTCAAACAAAGTCACATACAAGTCTGGAGTACTCTGGCCATCAGCCTTTGATATAATACATGCAGAAGAGAATCACAAATGGTCACAGAGTTCATAAATTAGCAGCAGCACTGCTGTCACAATTGTACCATGACTATGACTTGTCATTTCCTCACTGTGATTAATGGTGCTTTACCAGAAACCCATTTTTCAGTGGAACACAATGGGAAAATTAAATTTCCTTTATATTTCACTTAGTTCATTGTGACCATACACTTCAGCCCATCTGATCCAAACTGGTTAAATGTTAAAGCAATTTGACCTCTTTTCAGCTCCAGTGTCTACTTTCAGAACCTGAAGACTGTGAACTCTGTCTTACTAAAGGGTAAACTCAGTTTTATTTTCTGTTATGTAAGCTAATTTGTGAGGGGTTCTCATAATGTCATGTCTTCAAGGAGATTGCAATGAGTGTCTTAAAGATCAGGCCAAACATGTGAGTTTGCTGTTCGTGTTACAGGATTAATTAGCACTAACTTAGATCTTTTCAAAATGTTCACACTTTACAATTCAGAAACAGAAAGTCTCACCTACAAGTGATCTGAGACCTTAAACAAATTCCATCAGAAGTGTATTTAGAGCAGAAACTGGGATTCCTCTGTTGAATCTCTATCTGTTCCATTGATTCATTATTTTTCACTTAGCCCTCAATTCTTTCTTCATTAGTGGTTTTCATATTGCTTACATTTTTACAGCAGCATGACACCTAATTATTACATTTGGCAGACTCTGACACAGCTGAATGTATTTTAATAAATAATAAGGTGTTATGACTAGAATGAAAACAGCTTGTATTTTCAGCAGTTCTCATTGTGTAGTGTTGCAGCCAGTCCTCAAAGATAATCAGACCAATGAAATACAAGTAGCCTTAAATAAGATCCCAAGATACAGTTCCTTCTAACGATAATGAGACAGTAGTCAGCACAGGTTATCAGAACAATTAATTCTACTTCACCCAACTCTGAGGAAAAGGGGAATGTGCTCAGCTCACTGAGGTTTGTTGCAGTGTTACTGAAGCAATTTAGATGTGGTTTCCCCTGTGCTGTTAGTTATGGTCAGCTTTGATTCTCTATGTTTCAGCTGTGTTTTCTCTGTACTGGATTAATTCCTTGAGAGGGTTTCTAGTTTGGTTTGGTTTGTTTCTTTAATTTGCTAACGTATCTATTCTCTGGACATCCATGTGATTATATTTTCTCAGACAACCTGTTCATCTTGTGGACCCTGAATTTTCTCATAACCATCCATCACAAAATGTTTCTCCCCAGTAACAGATTAACATTATTTCAAACTATCTCTTACTCATTTTTTACCAAGTGTGGTTCAAGATTGCCTTAATATATTCTTGGTCTCCAAACATTGTTAATCTAGGGTTCTAGAATTTGTCAGGATCCCTGAAAATTCAAGTTATGTAATAGCAAAAGAATATGTATGTGTGCACCTGTGTGTGTGTGATAGTTTTGAAACAACTTGTTACTAACATCTTAAATACTATCTTATGTTAATGGTAGTTCTCAACGATATTTATTTTAAATAATTTGATTCTATTCACGCTACAGCAGTAGATGCAGGATTAATTTTTATTTCTTTTAATTAAGGTTCCAAGAAACATAGAGCAAGTAAAATGCTGCAAAGACATATTCTGCCTTGTCCAAATGGAAGGATTGAAGACAGTTTCCAAGATAATGAACACAGATGGGTTTGCCATTATCCCTTACAGAAGGAATAAAAAAAAAAAAAGACAGAACTTTATGCTTTTGTATGGCTAACTCATGCTAGATATTTATGAGTCAGCATTTCCAATTTCAGTTTGTCCATGGCTGTGAGTGCTGCACTGACAGGAGAACCCAGCTGTACTTCCCTACAGTGCAGTGACAGTCAGGACTCAGGGAAGTTGCTGGTTAATGCAGAACCATCCCTCTGACATGCCAGATGGATCCTCTGTAACTCCTTATGATGGATACTCTCTGGTTTGTTTGCTCATATTTCAATGTGTTGGTACTTTATTCTCTTTTTTGTGTGACTGGGCAGCAAACAGGAGTGCTGATTGTTTTATTGTGCTCTGCCCTACTAGATGAGCACCCCAGGAGGAGGAGGAGGAGGAGGAGGAGGAGTGGGCCAGGGCACTGCCGGTCTGTTTGGCAGCTTGAGTCCAGGCAGGTTCATCTCAAACCTCTAATCATTTGGGATCTACCATGTACTTATCTATTACTGTTGATTATATTTTAATGAATGGCAGTTGTCATGCACATGATAGCAAAAACATTAATTAGATTCTTGATAATTTTCATTACTCTGACCCTGCAATAATAAAATACTATTACCTTAGTTATCACTTTTTTAATTGCCACTGGCTTACAGGTGAATGCACAGTGGATTTACAGCCCAAGTGCCACACATACACATTTGAAACAGCAACTGGGGTTTATGTGAGCTGAGTTGAACAAGTAAACCTGTAACAAATGAAAAAATTAAAAAATTTCAAACAGAAAAAGATAAGTTTAAGGGACTCTTCTCTTTTCTGAAAGCACTAATCTCAGTGGTATTTAAATACGTAGCAGTTCTGTGCTTTCAGACATTTCAATGCAATTTTACTAGTCCTTTGAGAATTAATTCTCTACCTTTCCATCTACTTCTATATGTAATCTATATAATCCCACTGTGCAGGTATTCTTTTTTTTTTTTTTTTAGGTTTATTTCTAGCTAAATATTGTATGACAGTAGCTTGCACTGAAAATGAAAAACTGCAATACTGAGGGGAAAAAGAAGAGAAAGCTACTCCTACTCTATCTGTTCCAATCTGGAGAATAAAAGATGAGCCTTAATCAAATGGATATATCCTTTGGTGAACATAATAGCATGGCATTGGCTATGAGTTCTCTTCTGAGCTTTGTAAATGAAAGCCAGGAGTTCAGTGGAGTATTGTAAACTGCGTCATCTGGGGATTTATAAAGGGAATATATGGCCAAAGAATTCTTCCTCAGGGCTTCAGCTGTTCAGGAAATGTGGAGTCCTATGGAATACAGATATAAGCATATAAATGCTCAGAAACTCCTAAGTTTTGTTAAAATGAACAAAAATATATTTCAAGGGTAAGCTAAAATATGTTTTTTTCCTGGGTATTTCTGGAAGAATGGAATATAATAACAAAATAAGCTCTATAATGGTGACCATTAGGAAAGTGCAGATCAAATGGTTAAGCTGTTTTTACATTGTTTACAAATCTCTGGCCTTCTTTTTTTATTATCTGAATAATACCTCTGCAATCCTGTAACCCAGAAATAATCCCTGCCCATGGTAAGAAGGCTGAGGAAATCTCATTCTTCTGAACATTTTTTAATTAGTTTGGATGGAGGAAAAAAGGCAATTCAGGCAAAACAAGAATAGTTCTGCACACAACTTGTTACTCTGTGCTCTCTCTCACTTGACTTAAACCAGAAGTACATGTTTTTAAAAATGAGCTTTTATTAATTGCAAAATCTTCTCAAGCATGGTTTTTTGGGGACTAAGATTGTTTTGAAAGGATGTGAGGTGAATCTGAAAAGTTAGTACAGAGAGGTGGTTTAGCCCCTGGTTTATCCCAGCCAACTCAGGTACAGGGTTGTGGGTTACCAGGGACTGGAGTAGTCCCACTCTCCTCTTCACCTTGGTCTTGTGTTCCTCCTCTCTTTCTTGTAGTTACTCTGATTGTCAGGCTGGTTGGTTTGTTTTCCAGCAATTCTTTAGTTCTAAGAACCTGTTCTATTTAAATCTACCTCTATTTTAAATCTACTTTTCCTTTAGCATTCACAGTCCAATTTATTTTTATTAAGTTACCTGAAAGCCTCACTTGAGCTCATAAATAAAATAAATTAAAACAGAATCCAAGTTTTAAGTCTGTTTCCTGGCAGTTACTCACTAACATTGAAGGTAATGTAATTAATTACTCAGTTTCTTACGGGACTTGTAATGCTGGATATCTTGATACAGCTGAACTGGAAAAGCAATATTTGAATTTCTGTTGTTATTGCTGGACTTCTGTATTAAAAAAGCAATACTAGAATTGCTTATACTATTTAACCATGGCTAAGGGGTGATTGCAGATCTGTGGATTTGCAGATAGCAATCCTTTCATCACCCAGTTGTGTGTTTTACGAGCACAGGATTTGTATGTTGTGATAGTTGCCATGGTACCCACATGTGTACCAGGGAGATTGTCGGCAAAGTGTGATTTATGTTCACAACAAACTGAATTAAAAAAAAAAAAAAAAAAGTGATCAGGGGTGACTGGTACATTTTAAGTTGTGTTCTTTAAAAATAGAAACCCCTTTTTGGTGTAAGGCCAGAGTTCTGATTCTTCCCACCAAGCAAATGCTAACATGGAGATATGCTAACAATTTGGGCATGGGGCCTGGGGTGGTGCTTTATTGCAGCTCTTTTTTCTGACACCTGGCTCCAGAACACTCTCATATAGCAAATGCCACAGTCATTTGAGGTAAAATTTAACTGCATGAAGGGGAGATGCAGGACTGCTAATACCTCTTTTAAGAAATATAGCAAAATGCTTGTTTTATTGGAGAGGCCACTGGCCCAGTATTTACATATTACACCTTTTTGTTTCTATCTCGTGCCTCTGGCTGAGCCATCAGTAATTTGGTGGGAAATCAGTGTTCATTTCCTTGGAGCAGGATGGGGAGAGCAGCACTGCATCTTCAGCATTCACCCCTTCCTCAGGCTGGAGGGGAGGCAGCAGGAACTGCTCCAGGCTCTGGACCATTCCCTGCTGGATGGAGCATGTGCCACCAGGGAGAGATCAAATCATAGGACTGCTCACGGGTAAGAGAGAGCTCCCTTCCTGGGTTAAACATGAACTTTTCCTCTTGAAGTTTGAATTCTTCCTTCCTTCCAATTAAGAGAGGTGACCACTTAATTCCACCTAATTAGGGAGTTTTTAGATCTATTCTCCACTGTACAGGCCAGATCAGCATCTTACTTTTGCCGTGAACTCTCATGGATTAATCGTTTCTGTTGCACAGTTTAATTACCTCAGTTCAACACTTATTTACTTTTGACTTTTAATTGACTTTATGAATGCCATTATTGGTATTGTGTGACACTCTAAGGAGAAACTGATAATATTTTTTTTTTTCAGTAAAAATAACAAAATACCTACATGAAGTATTGTTCAAATAGAGCATTATTTGGGTAAACTTGTTTTATAAGAGACTATAATGTGGAGAATTTAAACATTTTTACATGTAGACCAAAGGCTTTTGTACTCAAAATTTTGTAATTTCTCTGAATCGTTGATGCTCAGTTCTATTTGGCATTTTCCTCCTTTTGTTTTCATGCTGTTTGATCAGAATCTCAGTTTTCTGAGCATCCGGAAAGACTTTCATTTTGAAAAGAAACTGCTACCTGTAAAGATTGAGATAAAACACCTCAAAACATGAACCCTGAAGATGCAGAAATCATAAAGTAGAGGTGAATGTAGCTCTATAAAATGTTCTCTTAAGTGTGACATTTTGCTTGATCTGTGAATTTCATTTTCTGAAAGTCATCTGGTTGCTCAGGTTTAAGAGACACGACAATTCTGATGTGTCATTGGATGTCTTTGATGCCGAAGAGTAGCAAATGTAGTATAAAAATGCACTTTCTACAAAAAAAAAAAATAAAAAAAAGAAAGAGGGGCAGATGTCAACCTCTTCTCCCGGATGAGAAATGAGGGAATACCTGAGTTTTCTCTCTCTTTCTGTTCACTGTGCCTTGTTGCCAATCAGGGGAGGCAAGGTTTGTCCTGTGCTTGGCTTTTAAACTGATTGTACAAACAGTTTGAGTAAGTTCTGTGTTGTATCCCTGTACCTGCCAACTCGGCAAGGAAACCTGACCTTTTGTAAAAACACAATAATGATCTCCATAGTTGATTGTACAGTAACATAAAATAGTGTTTTAATTATTCTTGCTGTGATTCGATTGTCCTTTACATAGGATTTTGATTTCCCTCTGGATTCCTACCTCTTTTCCAGTGGAATGGTGAAACATTTAAGCCTCTGACCATAGTTAAAATACTCCCTATACATTTTGCAAAACAGTTTTTAGTCTCTATGGCATTATAATGATGCAAAATTTATTTTGTCTCAAATATATTATTAATCCATCAATAACAAAGGATTAATGTATATCCTTTTCTTTATCTTGCTGCCATTAGTTGTGAAGTGGTAAGGTGTTTTTTTTACTTTCTTTTATTTAGTTTCTTCCCTGCCTAGAACCATTTTCTGATTCAGTTTAACACTTACTCAATTTATACACTGTCCATCTCCTACCTTGAAGAGCAAGAGTCTTCCACTTAATAAGAAATACTTATTGGCACATAGCTTTGTTTCATAAAGGGAATGTTTCCTTGAGAGAGTAATTGGTTTGGGATTTTTTTTTTCTGCTTACCAAAGAAGCTTATCAAGTCCTTTTACAGAATCCTTAATATTGTTGTTTTTCTTCCCTGAATGTGAATAAATGCGACAGTCAGTCTGGAGGAGAACTGATTACTAAGTTATCTTTCTTTCTTGAAATATGAAAAAGGTCTTTCACACTTTCACAAATTGTGAGTTGTAACTCGGTTTTCAGAAAAAGAATAGTCTATATTATTGGGTCCTGTAAACAAAATGATCCCTGTGACTGCAGACTGTGTTGGTTCAAAGGCAGGAAAGTCTCCTTGGCCCCTTAAAGAACAAGTCAGCCTAGAACAACATCTAATAATGCAATAGAGTTAGAGGTCGAATTTGTTGGGCTTAGAGTGAGAAAATATTTTAAAGGCTGATGTGCTGATGGTCTGTCAATATTAGGACTAAAGTGGGAATCAGGTAGACAAATCTAGTGGGTATTTGTCTAATTAGCAGTGACCTGTATTAAAGCAGAGCTACCTGAATTAAATTAGTTATTGCTCATCTGGTACTAGCTTTCTTTGTATCTGAGAATCTGGTAAACCTCAGCTAGGATGCTAATTCTATCCTTCTGTGTTTTCCTCTGAGGCACCTTTTCATTTAATAATGAGTTTCTTCATTGTTTTTAAATTTAGGACAGAGATCTCTCCTTTTGGGGGGAAATATCTTTTAATTTCTGCACTGAAATATGTAAATACTACTTTTGAGGGAAAGCAGTAGGACAGGTACATTAAGTAGAATCAGATCTGTTGCCTTCAAACATAAGAATAAAGTATTGAGTAGCAAGGTAGGATCTGAAAATTTAAGATCTCTGTTTCAGAGATCTGGGTGGGCAGCTCTGTAGAGCTCAGACAATACACCTCCAAATGCTCCAGAGCACTTTAGGAACATCACACCCAGTGCTGTACCCACACCCTGGGAGCTCCTCTGTTCTAATTACTATTTCAGATGCAGAGCACGCCCCTTGAAGCTGTTGTTCTTCTCACTCTTTGGGTTAATAACTCTCCTTTGTTTTAATAAAAATGATTCCATTTGAGTTTGCCTGGGGTTTCTGACCACCCGAAGTTTTAGTCTCAGCTCTGAGAAAAGTTGAAGTGCAAAGTGACTGTTGTTCAGGTGAACTCTGCCAAGATGCCTCGATAAACTGGTAAGGAAATTAATATACAAGGGTAGAAAGGATTACAGATAGAGATAGAAGGATTAGACTGTGCACTAGCAGCAAGACTTGCTGTAAAAATGTTGCTTCAGGCTTTTGTTTATTATTTGGAGAAATTCTATTTAAATGCAGATTAGATTTTCTACCTAGAAGTACAACCTATTCTTTGTTTAGGAACTCTACAAAGAATGAATACAGAGTGTTTTTGTTTTCATTTCTTCATGAACTTTGACAGTCACGTTGCTTATCCTGTTATCTGGATTAGATATGCAAGCTGTGGATACAGGAGTTTTAGCAGTTTGTTTAGAGACCCGAGTTTAATTAATCAGTGTAAGATTACCAAATTGCCTTGGGATGAAAAACTGCGCCTGAGAAGTTGTAATTGGCTACTGACTAAACAGAAGGGCCCAGCTCTGCACAAGGTGTCTGGGAGAAAGGGAGGGAGGGTGAAGGCAGGGGAAGGAAAGGCAAAGAAGAAGAAACAATCAATAAATTAGACAAATACATTTTGTGACCTGAAATATTTTCATTCTGTTTACAGCTCAGATTTTTGGGTTGCTGGACTTTCTGTGAACAATCATCTCTTAAAATAATGCTTTGTTTTCTTTAGAAAAAAAATGAAATTAAAATAATAGTTTAAAGTAAACATCCCAATCACTTTCCATGGGTTTATTTTTATTCCTCTATCCATTCTTCTTGCATCTTGTCACCACATCTCCAACAGCCCTTACTGATCTTCTCAAAATTATGATAACATGATGTACATACCTAATGCAACTTTTTATTAATCACCTCATATTTCTGTACAAAGAAACCCCACGTGCCACAATTAAAATGCTGATTTCAAGAGGGTTTTTTTCATTTCACCTATTTCTTCCTCCCCAACATAATTTGTGATTTATTCAGCATCTTTTATGATAGAAGATTCACACAATTGGCATGAACTGTCTCTGGGATTCACGCACAGAAACAGTAGAATTGAAATATGTTTCAGGATTTGAGATTTTGACCCAATTTTAGAAAAGTATAACAGTAGTTTGAATTCTTTGGATATAAAGATGAGTCTTGTTTGTTTTGTCAAATGTATGAGATGGCAGCCAAACTAGGCTGATTGGAAATCAAGTATGTCCTCTGAGAAGATCTACTTCACTAGCCATTTAATATGATCAGTAATTTTATACTGATCTTTTAGCATGGAAATAGCATGCTATTGCAATGGATTTAATGTGGTGTTATTGTAATGGTGTACCATTTAGGAAGGTAATATTTTAGTATTACCGGGTTCATAAAAGCTTGTCTTTTGAGAACATAACAGAGATTTTTCCATATATTATCCAGCTTTGTTATGAAGTGGAAAAAATAAAAAGATCAAGGGTTTGCTTAAAGGAGGTTGGTAAAACTTTTTGCCTCATAGTAGGTGTATTTTAAGTGCCCTGTGTTTTTTTTTGCTCCTTTCTTTATTTCTTTTTGATGAACAAGCTAAAGCAGTAACTAAAATGAAAGAAAATGATTCTTTGGGAGATTAAGAGCATTGGACTAATAATTTACAAGTAACATATTCTTAGGAGCTCACAACCTCAATTCAGGGTTCAGAGCCATTTAAAAATCTGAATTTAAGCAAAACTTTTCTGTGCCTTCACTTCAGCAAGCTAATCCACTTTTGGTAATATGATAAGGTGTGCATAAAATCAGTCAGAAAAAAAAATATATCTGTGATGAACAATGCATGTCTGGTGGGTGACAGAAAATGGCATATATGTCTGAGAGGAAAATAATGAATCACATGGTTAGCAGTATATAAATGTGTCAAATTCTGATATCACACAGGGTCAATGGACAGAATGAAAGGCAATTATTAGAACAGCTTATTTTCCTTTAATGTATCATTTCACAGTCACTTGTACTCTTGAAGTACATCAGATATTTATATTATTTTTCAAGACTTTCTTGTAACACTATTGATTGACTGGAATACAGCAGCTATTGGCTTTGATTTTAATATATACTTGAAACTATGTGCTCTGGCCATTTTTTAAAATTTGTTAATATTTATGTTCATTTTTTGGCATATCTAGATGTAGTACCATTTCAGGCTGGTTGGCAGCACCAACAAAAGTTATGAGCCCTCAATTCAGTTGTGTTTAAGTTGTGAAGATTTTGTAACAGGGTTTATTTTGCTGGAGGAAGAGAGAAGCTTGCATTCAGGATGCTTACTGTGAGCCTGTATTTAAAAGTCTTTGGACAAATGGCCTTTCTAGTGGGTACTTAAGTCTCAAATTAGAAAATGCAGTTTTCTGAACTGACCTCTGAGGTGACCAGCACATTGTTGCTTGTGAAGATGGAACCTTGTAAAGAAAAGTCTGACATTAAACCTGATAGACCAGAACTCTTTTGGAGTGCACCTTGCTTTCCCTATTTCCATTTTTTTTTCATGAAAGAACAGATAGTCATATATGCTTTTTTTTTTCACTTTTACTTGGAATACAAGAATATGAACTCTTATTCTTCCAACTGACATAAGTATAGGGGCTAAGTGTAAAGCTCTCTTGTTATGAGTTCAACACCCCTTTCCCTCCCTCCTGCTTTGTAGCTGTCCCATCCTCAAGCTCATTTACACACTCTGTTAAATAATTATGTTGATATAAGCTATACTAACATGGAATGGCAAGCTCTAGCCTATTTTTGTATGCTCCTTAGTTCCTCTGTATCTGCAGGATAGTCTTTCTTGTGAAAAGGGATGCAAGCTTATCCAAGGTAATTCAAGTAACATGGATGCTGCTATAAATGTAGTGGTAGTTCTGCCTGAGCTGACTTGGGTGTGACTAACTGAGCTGAGCACACTGTGCTGGCTGCAGGACACACCTCTGTGTTACTGAACTGCACAGAGCCCTGCTGAGTGAATTCTGAACTTGCTGTCGTCTGTATGATAACAATTTGTAAGATTTACTTTTCCGCAGATGATGATTGCATTGGGATTAGGAAAGGAGAGAAGACTTCCTGCTATCAAAAATGTTTCAAAGACTTTCTTCTGCACATGTCTCATTCCCTTCTCTTCATTAGCTGTCTTTGTATTTGGCTCGTTCCCTAAGGAAATGAGTATTTATCTTCACTGCCTAGAAACTGCAGCCTGTCTATAGTGATTAGGGAGAAAAGGTTACAGTCCATGTCAGAAACATACAGGGAAAAAATATTAAAAATAAACCACTCATCAGTTAGAGATAATAACATGGTTGATCTGAGAAATACTGATGTATGTGTCCATTTTTAATTGCATACAGTCCAATCTACTTTTATTTACATAAAAACTCCCAAGATTTTACAGTAGGAATAGTTGTAACTATAGTCTAGTCTGTTTTACAAAAGAATTAAAGTTTAATTCCGAGAAGCATTTTGAGGAATTTCTAGAACTGGTTTTCCATGTAAAATTTTACAAAATCATTACATTTTATTATGTTACTGTTAAAGCTAAATTTTAAGGTATATATTTTGGAAAGTTTTGCTACCACAAGAAATCATCATCATGTGGCTTTTTAATGGTTTATTAAAATAACAAGCTCTTCATCTCAGGAGGACTGTTTAAAGTGTATATATGGTTTTCTGATATTCTCTTTGGTTAGGTTGAGTAATGACAATGAAAGATAAATATATGTCTATATTTTGTTATACAGTTTGCAATGTGCAACACAGCTCTTTGATGGTAAGGGAAAACTGACTTTTTGCCAATATGTTGTGTCCTTCAGGTTTCTTCGGGTGCCAAGGAAACATTATCCACTACTCCAAAAGATATGTTTTGAAAACTATCCAGTGCTCAAGTGTCCAGAAATCTGGTTTAAGCTCTCTCAAGTTAGATACCCAAAAATAATGGACACTATATAATTTTGCCCAATTTCTTTATTCCTCAGTTTCCCAGATGCAAATGGCCTCAAGAAAGCAAATAATGCAGGTGGATAATGATTGTGAAGCTTTTGATTTTGCCGTGAAAACAACAAATACACAAGGAAATGAATAAATCTACATTCAGCACAAGGCTTTGAAAGTATTAATTAAAAAGGTGTATGGCCACATGCTGATTAGTGTAGATAAAGAGAAATATTGAATAACTACTAACTCTCTGAATTGGGCCCAAGGGTCCTATGAGAAAAATAGTATATGATAATTTAATTAAAGTTTGCATCAAAACACATTTACACAAGGGAGCTGAATTAATATTGTGGAATTTGCACTTTCTAACTTTCCAGTGCTTCCCTGGGAAATGTTAACTCTTTTTTTATTGCAGTGGTTCTTCCCTGGGACATCATGTACCTGTGTATACATATATGTATATACATGTACATGTTCTGATCAGAGACTTGGTATATTCACCTCACCGAGTTTCTTAGATTCAAAGCATTAATATAATAATTTCTTGAATCAGAAATAACAAATATTGATAGCAGTGCAGTTGGAAGCACAATTCGATTGGGTTCTGGAATATGACAGAAGAAAGGAGGGAAAGGAAGCTAGATGGATGTTTTGATTGAGTCAGCCAGATATTTACAAACACTTGAGCGCTGACGCTTACTATTATACTATATTTAAGATCCTCTGTAAAATATATAGGCAGAGCCTGGTGAGTTTTGTATTTCTTGTGCAGGTCTGGAGTACTCACTGTCATTTCCCCCCCCCCCTTCCCTGGAGAAATTTGGTTACTCAAGTCTTGAAGCTGCATAATTACTCAGTGCAACAAGATGAGGAGCAGGGAAATGGCTCTGGAATATACAGAACTAGAACACAAGTATGTAAAGTGATGGATAAATGGAGTAACAGTCTGTTAGAGAAGGGACCACATCCAGTATAAGCAGCTACTGGTATAGAGGAGGGGAACTTCTCCCCATGCTGCAACTGGGGACAAAACAATAACTGGGTGAAACAAAAATATTTAGAATATTGACTATAATGCAGTGATTAAATAAGTGATTCCAGACTTTAAAATAAATCTCCACAACCCATATTACAATCACAGTGACACCAGATTCATGACAGTATCTCAATGGTTTCCATTTCCACTGTGTAATGGACTTACTTATAACTACAAACAAACAAACAAAAAATTTCCATTGTAATAACACCTGAAACATGTTATGAATGCTGTTATATCCAGCTGTTCCTAGAATTCAGATAATTTGCAGATACATAGTAAGTGTGTACTTAGAGTAATAGATTACCTCAAATCTTCTGTTACAAAAGGGATAATTAGAACAAATTAAAAATAAAATAAAGTAGTGTCACATTATGCAGCATTGCAATGAAGCCCTTGGCTGCATGGATCTGTTGATTAACAGTTTGTGACCCTCAGAGCATCAGTACCATTTCTGCACAGCTTTGAATGTCACTGTCACTCCTCGTGCTCCTGTGATGGTGCTCCTCATGTCTCCAGGCTCTGTGGTATGCAAATGATTCGGAGCAGAGCCTTAATGATTATTTCTGCCTCAGGGCAGCACAGAGGGTGAGAGAAAGGACCTGTGAGTGTGAAATTGAAAAAAAAAAAAAGTCAGTGTCAGGAACCTCCATATTTGGGGAGTTACACTCGGGGGCTTTTTGTTTGTTTTCCCCTTGAGACTTTAATGTCCTTTTCTGCAGAAGTTCTGCAGTCATTACAGTTTCATCTCCCAGCATTCCAACAGCCCAGTTGGTGGGAGGCTTTTTCCCAGCCATGATAAATTATTCTCTGTCAGAATCCAAATCTGCCTTTTCAAGTCTGATCATTTGTGATGAATTTATTCTGTTAACATGAGCTTGAATAGAAGCAATAGAGGATAATAAATTAACTTTGAGCATATTAATGGCATCTCTAGACTATAGATGAATTAAGGAATAAATAGATGAAATAGGTTCAATAACAAGCTGGTGAACACTTAGTCAGCAATTGACTGGTAGCTTTTCATTTCAGTCCTATTATATCCTATGGTTAATTAAAAAACATAGAAAGATTTAAAGGAACTTTTTGGAATACAGACTAAGTGTGAAATGGTCCTACCATCCACAGTAACTGTAGAAAATATGGTTGTGATATGTACTTTGCTGAAGCTTCAGGTACACCAGCTTCAGAAATTCCTGTTTGGACCCTCTTAAAAAGAAATCTGTGTGCCAAACATGGTGAGAGCTTTCTATATGGCATCTGCCAGAGGAGCACTTAACCCAGACTTAAAATATCCTTTCTGTAGAACTCAAGAAAAAAATAAACATAAATGATGGGATTTTTTGGTTTTGCTCTTATAAACTAGAAATTAGATTAGTTCATAAATCTTTATTCCTAGCAAGAATGGTTGTGATTTATTTGGTTACCTGTAATGTGTGCCTGTTATGGTCAGGCAAACAGTTTGAAACTTAGACTTTGAAAAGAACTGTATGCTAAACTTCAGTGACTTTGTAAGAACTGTTTCTTAAATCTGTTTCTAAGGGATCCTCCGTCATATGCAACAGAAAAATGGTTGATTGAGGCTTATATAATAAAGGAGGTGATAAGTTGCTTGACAAATCTGAGTACTAGTTTTTAACCCCATTAAATAATATATGTTAGGCTTTTATTAGCCTAGGTATATTCATGCCAAAGCTTATCAAAGAGGAGCCAACGTTACTTTTTTGTGAAGACAGCTATGGTCTGTGAAATGTATAAAAATACAAATATTAAGTAGGGCTAAGTCAAAACTTGACACCTACTCTCTGAAATTTGAAGTTCGACAAATATATATCTGTCTTCAGTATCCTTCATATAGACACACATAGAGAGTGTGTGGTTATAGATAGAAGATATTATATAATTAAGCTAATGAAAGCATACTTCAAAGATCAACTAATGTTTTTATTGCCATTTTAAAACATTTCTATCTTTGAAGTAATGAAGTTTAATTTCATGAAAAACTGAATACCTCATGAAGTTTAACTTAAGACCCCCACAGTTTTAAACTTCTTGTGCTCAAAATAATTTTTTAAAATACAATAATAATAATAGTAATAATAATAATAATAAACACTATCATGTTTTCAAACATCATCATATTCTTCCTGGTTGCAGCCACAGAACCTTTTCTGACAGCTGTTGAAATGGCTGAAAAGATAATGTAAGCAGTTGCTTATTCCAATTCTCTTGGGATCTTGCAGAATAATCCCAACTATCACTGTTCCCTAACAGTGTTTTGTTTTGTTTTTTAATTATGCATCCTATAAGAAAATGTCCTGTAAAGAATTGTGTCAAATGTTGATCTGGCCTAAATTATTCCCATCATGTGTCAGTTGTCCAAGTGCTGATAGAATCACCTGGTTTAGAGAAGAAAACTATAAGTTTACTAGTGCTCCTAGCTAAAATTATTGTGGCTTTATGTTTTAATTATAACTTAGGAGAACATACATACATATATATATATATATTACTATCCTGTCAGAAAAACTCCTTGGTGCTAAAAACTTCTTAATAGTTGGAGAAGGCTCATGTGAGTGAGATGAGAAACTTCCAATCAAACAGCACGGCCTCAGTGGAGAAACTGGTAACAAAGGCATGTTTAAAGAGCTGACAACTAAAAGTATTGCCTCGTCAGAATGCTGCCAAAATTCCTGAAGGTGCAAGCAGTGCCTATGAAGGCCAATTAGGAAGTTGTAGCCATTGCAGTAAGCAGGTTTGAACTCACGGGGAAATGATGGAAACTCTAGTCAGGCACCCCTTTTTCTTCTCTCAAATGTCTGAGTGAGGCTCTGAGCTAATGTGCAAAGATTGCTCCAAATCACTCGGAGCCACAATCCGATGCCTGACTGGAGCACAATGAAGTTTGGATTATGCTGTTTTAAATTATCACCCATTTGAAGTAGTTTTCTTTATAAAACAAGATTAAAATGACTGTAATTCAAAACATTTTACCTCAAATTGATGTGAAAATTGTAGTGTTCATATTATTTCCATTTTTCAATTTGACAAAACATTTCACTCCACATATAAGTTTTTCTGTGTTGTCACTATGTCAAGAGTGAAAACATGAATTTTACTCTGTGTATTTTACTCTTTCCTGATGTGTCCTATTTCTTAACACTTCTTATTTAAGTTTCTTAAAGCATGTCTTTATATAGACTGTTATAGTACCTGGGGGAAATATAAACAGATTTAGGAGGTTTGCTTACCTCCTTTCTAGCCCACACAATAACAGTTTATAACTTCATAATGTTAAATTTGTTCACTAGTCTCCCTACACGCCCAATGGTTAGATAAGTGCTGATAAAAAAGCAAAGCAAGGAAGAATTTGAAGTTCTAGCTTGATAGAGCTGAATCTCAGATTATGATAACTTTTATTTACACGAAATTTTCCTTTCATTTGCCTTCATAATAGAAATTTTTCTGCATAAATTTTCCTCAAGGTTTCATATGTCTGAATAGAATCATTTAGGGAAAAAAGAGTCTTTTCCTCAGAAGTTTATTTCATGGACAGGCAGTTTTATCAGTAATTCTTTTTAAAAACCCAGTAAACTTTGAGTAAATTACTTGTGTTCCCTATGAATAAGGGTATTTTTTTCATCTAACATTCTTGCAGAGTTCTTGAGGTATCAAAGTGCAGAACAACACTGAAAAACACTGGAAATTTAAGTGTCTTGCAGAAGTCCCTGCCTAAATTATCACCAGTGAGATTTACAGCTGTAAAGTTCCTGGCCTAAAAATACAATTACACTTATTTTTAAGTCGTACTGTGTTCAACTATAAGTGCAACAGAATGCCAAATCTTATCACTTAAAGTAATAACAATACATATGTCAGCTATCAGACCCTCAAACTCTGGGAAAGAGCTGCTTTTGTGAGCTCAATCTGCAAAGGATAATTCATTCCTTACTAGGGGGTATGATTTCATGAGCTGAAAGCTTTAACTAGTACATATGTATAGGGTAGATTTAAAGTGATTATGGAAATGTCACCACAGGACAATGCATTATTAGTAGTCCCTCATATGTTGTATGCTGTCCCCTTATGTTTGCTGATAATTAAAAAGCAGATTGGGATGTCATGGTGAGAATGAGTGCAAAATGTCCCTTTTATCATTTGCAATAAATATGAAATAGTGGTCTTGCTGTATCCTTCAGTGATTGTTCTATTTGCTTGGTGACAAATGACAACTTTCTCCTTGTAATGTGCCTGCAGGGTTAAATGACTTTATTATTATTAATGAGTCGTTGCTCCAACTGTCCAGAAATAGAGGGAGTAGGAAGCATAAGAGATTTAGACCTAAGTAATTACAAATGTAATTATTACCTTTCAAATTTCATTTTTACAGCAATCACAAGGTTGTTAATCAAACATGGCCCTTTCCATGTATTCACACTTTTTGGGGCCTTTGTCAAAGGGATGAGTAGCTGCGTGGTTCCACTGAGGGTAGTCTGTGGCAGATTGACAAAGTGGTCTTGACAGAAAACTGCTGTGAAAAATTGGATAAAAAATGTTGTCTAGTCATCAAGGAGGCTGTGGTTGAGAGGGTTTTCCAAGAGAAAAACCTGCCTGAACTGCAGCCATATGGAGGAGAGTGTCCTCTTGGGGAGGACAAGAGGAGCAGGAGGGGAATCCTTTTGTCCTGTGGAGATATGAGATGTTGAAGTTTTACTCCTCCGGTCTGTCCTTCCTCAAGGTTGTAGGTTGTCATGAAGGGATCATGACAACCAGCACAGCAGAGCCAACACGCTGCTGGGCACTTTAGGGAAATTAAAATCCACGCCCTCTCACCCTGCAATAGTTATCCTAATTTCTCAGAATGATGGATTTTCAAGTTTTCAGGTGGAGCACAAGGTTTTTTCTTCTGTACCAGTGGTAAGGGAATTGCAGGAAATTTGAAAAAGGGAAATGGTTGTGGGTGGTGTTAGACAATGTTGCAGGTGCTGTGAAACTTAAGCAGTGTCATTTTCCAGAATCATAACCTGACCTTGATATTTATTGTGATATGTAAAATCTGGGGGAAAGCTTTGGAGAAATGAGAATGTTTCCCTTCAAAAATGTAATTTCTTCATAATGTTGAAATGTTGAAGATCCTCATATTTTAAAAAATCGGGTGAAAATTAAATGAGAAAATGGATACTACTAGTTATCCTACACTCAAATGTAAAGTGAATCAAAACTGTCGCAAAGCATTTGAATTTTGAAACTACATTTTTGGTGGAAAATTTATTTGTAAAAAAGACTTCAACAGGCTTTATTTATATATTCAATTGAGATTAATATTGTTGATGGTCCAATAAAATTTAATAACTATCAGCACACAAAAAACCATAGTGTATATATGGATATCCGCTTATGTGAATATTGTAAGAATGTTTAGAAGTATTAAAATATAGGTAAAGACAGGATATTCACAATAAAACCAATTTTTTTTGTTTATATCCTTATTTTTGTTTATATTCTATTTTTTTTCTTGAAATGCAATTGGAGTGGCCACATAAAAGCTACAGAACATTTTTAGACTGTTGTAGGTTTATTTTGGTTGCTGCTATAGTGGCCTTTGACTTTAAATTTCTGTTTGTGCATATCTGATAAAAAACATAATTCAAAACATCTTTTATTGTGCATGTCTTAAGTTATCACAGGAAATATATGTTTACTAGCTTACTGAGTATTTGGGAGTTCTATGAATCCCTTCTAAAAATTAATGTTTCATTAAAGTGTCTGAAGCATGAACAATTGCCCACAGTTGTTCAATTACTTAATTCAAAAGATTTTTTTAGTATCCTACTTTAGATCAAACTTTTGTTTATTTTTTACTGGAAAGTCAGTAAAAAAAAAAGTGTCCCATTTGGCATGCAGATGCATCAAGAAACTTACTGAAGTGAATACAGGCTGTAAATGCAGACATTTGAAGCAGAACTGGAGGTCTTTCATCCCACACTTATCCTTGAAGGAGCACGTTTTATAGCAATTTTTACCAAGCATATGACATTCAATCCCTAGAACTTTATATGACATATGCTGTTCTTCATAGATCATCTACACCCCATCTTTTAAGTAATGTTTAAGGATATTTAAGAAAGCATAAAACTATCTATGTGTACACATGTGTGAGCAACAAAGCTTTGGAAACATTATACAGCGAAAGCAGAGTTGTACTTATTGCTTCAGTCTGTCTTACAGACACATGCTGCAGGGCTACATTTTTTTGCTTTCCTGTAAAAGATGGCATGGATAAGAACAGATATTAGGGAGAAATTCTTTACTGTGAGGGGGTAAAACACTGGCACAGGTTGTGGATGCTCCGTCCCTGGAAGTGTTCAAGACCAGGTTGGATGGGGCTTGGAGCAACTTGGTCTAGTGGAAGGTGTCCCTGCCCATGGCAGGGGTTGGAACCAGATGAGCTTTAAGATCTCTTCCAACTCAAAATGTTCTATAATTCTATGAACAGCTCATAGTCCAGAAAAGGTGAAAGATTTCCAGTGCTCCCCATACCACTGAGGGGTCGGGAGTGTGGTGTGTGGTTCTTGGCTGATGCCTGGGGAAGTCAACACTGAAAGATATTACTTGAGGAAGTACTCATTCCAGGGGACAAGTTCTGACTATCTAGCGATTTTCTGTTTCCCTGACTGTAAATAAGAGTTTGACCTTGAAAGACTTAAAGCGAAATTTTACAGATCAAGAGGAATGTTTGCCGTGTTACCAATGCCCTTCTGAAAACTCCTATTGGAAATGTTTCCTCTGAAAAGTGAGAGCCAAAGTCCTTTTTCGTTCAGCATATTTTTGCAGAATGTTGAGTTTGTTACAGGAACTTTACATCAGTAGCAGAGCTTAATATATAATCTAAAATGCATAGTCTTTTCAGGTATGGGGGGAAAGAATGCTAATTTCACTCTTTACTATGTTTCCAGGTCGAAGGTTATTGCTGGAGGATAAACCATTTCTCACTATGCAGTTTCACCTTGTTTAATTGATTTGAATTTGAATTTATATTCCATGTTAAATAATGAACCATGTATTAATAATTAAGAAGGTTCGGTACAAATGTGAAGCAGTTAATTAAATATTAAATAAAGCACATTGTATTACCCAGAATTGTAATCAATATACTAGATTTTAGGCTATTCATTTTAGATGGTCATTATACTTTACAAGTTGTGGTTAAAATTCTTATTGATAACTCAATATACACTTTATAGGCTAAGAAACATGTGTCCTTTGCAAATGACCATTTTTTTTGCTATAAATAGCAGCAAAACCTGGACATAAAAGATGAATTTAGTTGGACTGTTAAAGAATTAAGGGTCAGTGCCATGTACTCTACAATATCGTCACACCCAAGTTCATTAAGCTGAAAAACAAGAGGGTTGGGGGCTTGGTTTGGAGGTTTTTGGGTGTGAAATGTCTTTCTGTGGAAAACAGCAATTACTGAAGTTGAACTTTTTACAGGAGCATTGCCTTTACACAATTTCTTGGCTATGATTAATACAAGATTGAAGTTTGAGTCAGAATAGCAATAAGAGATGACTTAATGAAAGATTAATGTGCTTTATTTGTATGGCTGTTATTTGTGAAGAAAAGTTTCACTTCACTCCACAAATGTAGTTAATGATACAGGAATTACAATATGCTACCTCTTTCGCCCTGATATTTTCTCCATTTCCTGCCTCCTCCCTCACCAACTTTTCCTGGCCATCTTTGATAGAGTTTGCTTGACTAATTGCAGCCAGGTGCAAAATACTCACACCTCATTCTATTTGGATTTTATAAGAATCAGCCTAACTCATGGCAGTTTTTGGGATTAAATTCAAATTAAAATCATGGCTCTTGGGATATAAACTGTGTTCACTGGAATGGAAGCAGAGATGATTTTACAATCTGGCAAGCCTAGGTAGCACATGAAAATGTGTGATTTCCTGCATTCCTGTTGATTCCTCAGTTAGAACATCTGGAGGATCAATCTTCTCTGAGTAGGATTTCTCACAAGCAGGGCAAGCTCTGTACACCCAGCTGAAAACTAACAAAAGTGGTGTGTCCTACTTGCTCCTTGAATAAAAAGGTTCCGAGGCTAGAACTTAAGTAACTCTTTTAGGTTTTTAATTTATTGAGACATATACGGGAAATAAAATATTCATAGGAAACTTCTCCCAAAGGCATTTTATTATTAAACCAAAAAGCTAGAGTATATTATAGCAGCACTCATTTAGGTTTCTACATTAAAGCTTCTTCCTCCTGACCTTATTAAAGTAACCCAGTTTACACTAACAGCTGTTCTCCCCTCCCTTTTTTATTGTTAATGTCATTTCTGTTCTCCTCATATAGCAGAGACCTCTAAATGATGTTACCCAAGCGGCCACTTTTGGTCACCAGGGTAATTCTGGGCGATAATTTCCCCATATTATGCTTGAATTCCTGCTTAGATTTAGTACCACTTTTAGTAAATACACATGGGCAAAAAATGGGGGGGAACATGACCCACTCCTTAGGAACTATTGGCTGAGATGAGTAGCTTGGGGTTGTCATCTTCATCACTCTGGTGGGTTCCTGCTGAGCAGAGAGCACTGAGAGTGCAGTGGGAGCTGTTTAATCCGGAACGCTCCGTAAATGAGAGGCACTTCTGGATGCTGACAGAATAGTGTTGGCACTGCAAGCCATGTATTCATATATGTGCTGTGTTGTGAAAATATGAAAAATAGCTCAGCAATGGCATAATTGTGGGCAATTTGCTTAATTGCTTGCTAATTGTTGCTTGCTTTATTATGAAACAAGAGTGCTCTAAATGTAACACTGGATGGTTTGCATCCAAAATGTGTCAAACTCAAAACTGGCTTTTCATTAAGATTTCAGCTACATGGCTTTAAAATTCAAGCACTCTATATTCTGTGTTTTAAGGCTTTTTCTTTTTTTTTTTTTTTTTTTAATTGGTTTTGAAATTTTATTTGCGCAATTTATAAGGCCCTAAACCTGCATTGGTACAGTGCAGTCTGGTGGTTTTTGAACTTCTAATGAATCTGAGTACTTTGCTAATGAATACATTTACAAATGTCTTTTGATCATTACTACATGTATGGATAAAGGTGGAAATGTTTTAAGGCTTCTCCAGGAGCTCATGTTCTTGATTGCCCAACTCTTAGAGGTACACATCTCCTTTCAACATGTGCATTCGGATTTGGGCTTTAGGGGACATGTACAATTCTGAAAGTTTAAGCCAAACTTTTGAAAAAAACTATTCTCTTCCGTTTCAACCAAGATATCCTGATTCTAGCAGGAGGTTAGACCAGACATCTTCAAAAGTCCCTTCCAGTCCAAGTCTCTTTGTGAGAGGTCATGATGCAAGTGATGGCTTTTATAGCAGACTGAGAAAAGAACCAGCCCTGTTGATATTGTCTTAGTAGTTTGTCTCTCTTTTGAGGATGAAGGGGAGGCCATAGCAGTAGAAAAGAAAGTGTGTTGTAAATCAGATACAAAGAGGATAACCAACATTTTTATTTACTGTCTCTAAAATCCCACACAGACTTTATAACCATAGGAAGTCTCGATTGAAAAAAAAAAAATAAATAAATAAAAAAAAAAGGTTTGACCAAAGGATAGTTTTCTGACGAGGCTGAAATTCAACTTTTTCTTGAGGGAAAGTAAATATTCTTACTTGAAAACTTCTTTGACCTATAAATGATAAGACTGTGGAACAATGAAGAAAGCCTTTTAACTATTGTGCTTTTAGTTATATTTGACAGCTCTGATCTAAACATTTCAGAAGAGCTGACAGACACTTTCTTTAAAAATGTTCTTAGTTCTGCTGCAGACAATTTAAAAAAATAGTTTCATTCCTAAAACAACCTGGAATTCAAACCAAAGTGTTAAACTCACATGTCCATGAGTGTGATCTGTTATGTGAATTAAAAATTCTCTTTCATAGTACTTGTATGTCATGTTTGAAGAGTCTCCACGTAGTATGAAAAAAAAATATAAAATTGAGGATTTATAACTGAATGAAATAAGAAATTAAGTAGATGGTTAAGAGTTGAATGGAATGTACTGTTTATAATACATGGGGAATATGTACACTCATATTTCCTAGACACTGAATTTCAGTAGCAAAAACCATCATTTCTTCTGAAAATATTCAGACAGCAGAAACTTTCTTATCCTTGATTGGTAGAGGCAGATGCCACAGATGTTTCCTACCCCTGATTACTTATGAAACTATGCAAAATAATCACCTAAATTATTACATTTAAATGAGAGACAAAGGCTCAGAAAATTTTGTTGTCATCCCATTTACAGTGACTTGCAAAGATACAAAATAGAAGGAAGCTTAAAGAGTAGCAGCTAGAAAATGCCATGGTCAATTTGCACTGGCTCTGGTAAATGACCACCTGAGCTCTGAACCTCACACTCCCCCAGCTGCGTGGCTGGAATTCCTCCTCACAGGGTCCTCTGGGATGCTCAGCTGAGCCAGGCAGAGAATCCTTTGTTTACAGCAAGTGGTGGAGGGGAAGGCAGACAGGATGGTGAGGACACCTCAGTGCTGGGTACAGGGACTTCTTTGTGTGTAAAGTCTGTAACAGAATATTTGAAAATCAGCTGCGTTGCATTGTAAGTCTGCACCATCTGTATGATACATTGCTGACAAAAAGCTCTCTTCTCTGATTAAATAGGGAATTGTTAAAAGTGTGGTTTTAATACGTGCAACATTGTTTAGTGCAATGCCAGTGCCAAGTAACTATTTAGGAGGATTTCAGATGCTGAAGAAGCAGGAGAGTGATATGTTAGGAAAAAAGAGAATGAATTAGACTGACAGAAAGAAGGTGTATTTTATGGCCTGGAAGAGCAGGCAAAAAAAGATAATGCTTGTTGAATATTCATGCAGAAAATTTCCTACATTTTGTTCTGAGTTGAATTATTCTCCAAGAGTGATTTTTACTTCATTGTGCTAAAAAATAGTTTCTTGTATTGCTGATTTTATATTTTTTTACTTTATACCAAGTGAAAACTGTATTGCATCTGTTGTCCTTGCTAATATTATTTACTGAAGCTTATCAGTGTATGAGATTTTTTTTAAGGTTCCTTTAAATGCATTTACTGGTGGTTTTGCTTCCCCTGTGTTTCCTACAGCACACCCAGTCTCCTAAAGACTGCCTTAGGGTTTCACTAATGCTATTAGAAACAGGTGATTTGGATTAAAAACAACACAAAACCTGTGTTATTAATAATTTTTAAAAATGTACACCTTTTAAATTTAGTCTAGAAGCTAAGGTTATCATTGCTTTGGGGGGTGTTGTTTGTTTGTTTGACTTTGATAATGAATGCAGTATATTATAAAAGAAAACTTGGTTGTTACTAGTAAAAAAAGAATTCAGTCAAAAATCATACAGAAAAGTACTTGTATTTGCTAAATAGTTTTTATTTCCTGTTCTACAGCACTGCAGAAGTGCTCAATAGGAAAGGGTCTTTTCAAATTTAAAGAAAACTTTATATTTTGCATATTATTAAGCATAAGCTCTGATGAAAAGCATACTCTGACAACCAACAACACCTGCACCAAATGCCAAAGCTGAAAGAAAGACTATAACTGCTACAAAAGATCTATCTGCTAAACAGTCCTGCATTGGCAGACTTTTGCATAACAAAACCCCAACTTAACACCAAAATAATTTGTATTCATAACTTATGATTATTCCCAGGATTGTTGTAAAGTTTTGGAGTTTGGATTCTTGTTTGGTTGTTTGGTGGTGGTGGTGGGTTTAGTGGTTTTTGGTGTTTTTTATTAATTGAACTAAAACCCAGAGTAAAATATCTCTTCTTTAACAGAATAAGCAGGACTGTAATTCTGACAATACTCTTACTCTTAGCATGGAGTGTTCCAAGTTTACAGGTAATCTGGCAACACATGGCCCAAAATTACCATCCTACTGATCTGTTGAAATGGTGTAGGGAATGTTTTAGAAGTGACCTTTTAGTTCTGCAGTTGCCTTGTCTAAAGTGTAAATGTTACATTTTTATTGTCAAATGTTTCTTTTGATGTTTTAGCTTTGCTTACTCTCTTACTGAAGTTTGGGAGAGATGGTAAAATATAAGGATTGTAATAGTTGCTGTGTAGAACTAGAAATGCATAAGTATTATTTCCAAATAAATAATTGTGTGTTTTATACAGTTTAACTGAATTAATAGCATTTTAAGAGCCACTAGAAAGCCTCAAGATAAAAAGAAACACTGAAGTATTTGGTATCAAATTTGGTATTTTTTTTAATAAATGCAAAAAATAATTTTCACTATAAACTGGGGCTAACTCAACACTCCATCAAGGTTATACCTGATTTCAGTGAATTGTCTTGATCAGAATAGAAGCAAACCTGGATAATTAAAGAGCTTAAAAGACTTGTATATAGTCAGATTTATGTCTCTAATAGCAGATAGTAGGACATAGAAAGATTAGACTAATCCACCAGTAGCAACTTTTTTTATTTTCCTGCAGGAACTGTTGCCTCCACTGAATTATTTCCATATTTATGTCTCCTACTGCCCATCATAACTGGATTAGTATTTCAGCATCAAGGTGCCAAAGCTTTGTCAGGATTACACTGAAAAGTACTCAGGCAAAATGACTGAAGACATGTTGAAATGCCAGTAATATGCCAAAATAACATTTATAAACAATCACTTCTCTGACTGACACATACTCAAGGAGAAATAATCAAGAATAGAGCATTCATGATAAAACAAGTAACCAGTTGTCTACTTAAACATGGTAGATTTCAAAAAGATGCATCCTGTGTTTTGGACAGCAACATTATATATTTCAATGCCTTGAGGAAAAACTTAATTCATTTGCATTGAAAGCTAACATGGAAAGTAGTGTTTGTGCTCTGTAGCTTTACACAGATTTCCACATGCAAAGGATTTATTAAAACAGAAATGCAGCATCTGTTTAAACATAAAGCTCAGAGGGTGGGAGGCTTCTATTCAGCATTCTTCTTGCTCTAAATAATTTTAGTGGCATACCTTCTCCAGTGCCTATGACACAGAATCCAATTTTAAATGTTATCTTCATTAAGACAGATATTAAAAACATGTATACATCTTTCATTGGAAAGTTTTGTGAAGATGGCACTGTGAGATATCTAATCAGATATTCTTCTATGCTTCTGATGTATTTAACCAAGTACACACCAAGAGAATATAAAATTAACATGTGTAATATGAAAATTATTTCAAAGAATCATGTGTAGAAACTTAATTCTATTAGTTTTAATTTACACAATATGATAAAGCCACAGTTTAGATGGAACTGATCAGGAGTGTTTATGTGTTGCAAATTAACACCTTTCAGATTTTTGTTTACTTTGCCTTTGAACAAATTATAATTTCTATGATCCTATTTCAAGGGCACAAACCTTGCATTTACTGAAGAAATCTGGTTCGATTACTAGTAAACTGCAGAGGTTACATCTTCTTTTGCTATTACCCTTTGATTTTTCAAGGTTTTCAGCATTGAATACATGGAGAAATCAATTCTCTTTAAAATAGTTGTTACACTCTTTCATTCTTAAAGCTCTTGAATGCATCTTTGAAGCCAAAGTAGCGTCTTTGGCTAGTGTCCATATTAGCCTTGTTTTGTCTTAAGCAAAGCCAAACAATTAAAAAAAATAGTTTTAAGAAAACATATTTAAAAAATTGTAATTTTAAAAATTATACTTTCTCAAAGTAACTCTATGCAAATATCTAGAAGAATGGCATTAGCTTATTAGAAAGCTTTTAACTTTATTATGGAAATTAAAATTTCAAAAAGTGAAAGGATCATTGTGACTAAGTGACAGGACAAGAGGAAACAGCCTCGAGTTGTGCCAGGGGAGACTTAGGTTGGATATTAGGAAAAATTTCTTCTCTGAAATGGTCATCCAGCGTTGGAATGGGCTGCTTAGGGAAGTGGTGGAATCACTGTCCCTGGAAGAGTTCAGAAGGCATGTGAATGTGGCACTTGGGGAAAGGGTTTATTGGTGTCCCTGGCAGGGCTGGGGTAACAGTTGAACTTGATGATCTTAGAGGTCTTTACCAGCCTCTATGATTCTGCGAAATAGGCTGTATAAGGGCTTTAGTTGCACAGTTGTAATAATGGTATCAGCTGCTCATTAAACAGTAGGTGTTTTCTGGTGATGTCCAGTGAGAACAGTGTGGTCTGAAAACTTGCAAACACCTAAACCTTTGCTTCAGATGTACACCTGGAGGTAATTCCTTCCCAAACCGTGACCATTATTGTAGAACAGGGATTGCTTTGTTGACCTTGATTTCCTTTGTACATCCTTCTTTGTATCCCTGATAATGCCTTGTCTTTTTCCCTCCTCCCAGCTATAGAAGTGAATCTCCAGAAAGCTCTGGCTGAAGCCTCTGAAAACTGCACACAGGAGTGTCTGATCCTCGGCCATTCCGACAACTGCTGGATGCCTCCGGCTTTGACGCAGTACCAGCAGCCCAACACCCCTTTGCCATCGTTTGGCTTCCAGCAAGGCTGGGGCCGGGGAGCCAGGCCTGAGGGACGGCACACTCTGGGCAGGCCCCTCCCAAAGGATGACAGTGACAAAGGCCAGGGGGGGCCCAGGCCCCAGTTCTACAACACCTGCGAAAGACATTGCGCCAGCGAAGATCCCGTCAAAGTCATTCCTCTGGCAAACTTCGCCGCGTCCCACCAGGCTCCGGGCTCTGGGAGCGGCACCGCGTTCGTACACGAGCACCAGCTATAAAGGCATCTCTGACAAATCCCTAATTTCAGGCTTTAAGTGACTGTGTATAGTCACAGCCTAACACTCTTCTTCGGGAGCCTACACACTTGTTAGGCTTGTGAATATTTGTGTATATAGGATCCTAAATTTGAAACTGATAATCTAAATCCTTAGGACTTAGTTAAAAGGTGTTTACCATAGTTCTTGGTAATATCCACAAAATGGGGAAGAGAACCCACAACCCAGAAACAAGTGAAAGAGAAACAAAATCCTGTTCATTTTCCTACACAGGCCATATAGTACAAATATCTGCCAGCAGTTCTTCCTCCCTTTGAAAGCAATTTTTTAGTACAGTTTGGGGAATATTACAGTCTAAAAATAGCTTACTCAAATTTTTCTTTTTTGTTATGATTTATAGCATATTCATAGATTTCATCTTCCGTTTGCTTAGCATTAGTGATCAAGTGAGTAATTTCTCATTTGATTACTTGACATAATAGAATTAATAAATCCTAAAATCTAATTCTTAAGAAGGATTGTATATCTTACCATTTATCCTTTATGTAATTAAGAAGGAAAATGTACTTAAAGAAAAGACAACTGATTTTTATTTTAATTTTTATTGGCTCAATATACATGTATTTATTCTTTGAAAGAATGTTATAGATGAAATAGAAAGTTCTTAACTGGCTTTTCTGTGTGAAATAAGCAACATGACAGTGATAGGACATGCCAGAACAAAACTGGAAAAAAATTATAAGTAACTTTGAATTTCCAAATATTTCTACAATAATTCAAGGAACAATATTATACATACTATGTTTTCAAGCCATAAGTTTATTTCTCTTTTTTTTCTTTAATTGTTTTTTTTCATCTTGCAGAGCTTGCTTTGGCTACTGTTCCTGTTAGTTGAAAATTACATGGGCACTGCTGAAAACAGTAGGAAAGTGGGGTAGTTTTTTTGGCTGATGTGCTGTCGTGACTGCAAGATACCAGTGTTTAAAAAAGTGTTATAGTGATATGTACGGCTTTTTTTTTACAGCTATATTCACCTATTGTAAGTATTCAGTAAAATTTTAACTATAATATTAGTTACTTCACCACAAACCTATTAGATTAAGAAGTACTTGTCATTGTGGATTAGTTATTAGAGAATGATTGATAGTGCTCAGCAAAGAAAGAAGAATCTAGGTAATGAAAGCTGGATAAATATAAACACACCCCAATCATATTATTTGATGAAGTCTCAAGGTGATTCTCTTTATAGATGAGTGATTTTTTTCAGTGTTCTCCGTACTGGAAAATATATTCTATTGGTAAATTCCAGAGTGGATGAAAAAGAGATTCCTTTCTTAGATGAAAAAACATATTTTTCCTCTAGCATTTCCTTCTAATATTTCTTTGCTGTTTAGTCATTTCATAATTTACAGTATGTACATACCAAGGAATTTTTCCTTTAAGAAAATGCATAATTTCTTAATTTTATTGCTACATTAAGTGAGACAATCGAAGTTGTATGGAGGGGAAAAAAAGACAGTGTGTGAATATTTCCTATGGATAGAATTCTATGTAGGCTTCATAATGTAACTTAAATCTGTAATTTATAAACAAAACTGTGTGTAAAAATGCTGTAATATTAGCTGCTTGTAAAATTTACAGAAGTTCAAGTTGTTGAGGGTTTCCAATGAATGCTAAAAGAGCTTCTCTTATGTGCCCAGCAGGTATAAGTAGCTTTATATATTGCTGTCCCCACTGTAAATCTATTCAAATCACATTTAGAATTTATGTGCAAAATAATAATAATTAAAAAAAGCTTCACTTTTAACCTATTGATAGGGTTTAATTAATGGACATCAGATTATCTAATGATGTACGTCTTTTGCTTTCCTTTTTTTTAATGTAGTTTTCAATAATGTTTAGAAAAGATGTGGCACACTGGCTTCCAGTTGCATGTAAGTCCTGGAAAAAAATAACAATCCTTTGGGTACTGACACACAATAGCTGACACATCTCATTTCCAATTCCAGGACAATTAAAAATTTGACAAATTAATTCATACCTTATATATACAAAGCCCTTTGTTGTTTGCTTTGGACACATCAGAATGAGAAAATTCGGCAGTTCTTTTCAGAGACATGCAAAAAAAAAAAGCTTATCTTTAGTTTACACAGATTTACCAAACATACTAATTGTGCAAATTTAGAATAATGCTGACAGCTAATGCTTCCTACTGTACACAGAGGTCTTCAGTTTTTATTACAGAAGGCTGCCATACAGAATTGGCAGCTCCACTGGAAAACTCTCCTTTTTTTTTTTTTTCCTGCAACAGTTCCTTTTTGGATGAAAAATGTAACTGAAATTTCCTGGCAAAGAATTAATTTCTACAATTTTAGGATTTTCATAGGAAATGGTGAAGGAACCAGAATTAGTGTTTTTTCATTGGTAAGGAAAAAAACAAACAACAAACTTCACTTAATTTAAGTGTGTTTAGGGGTTATTTTGGTTTTTTCCCTAAGATACAGAAGCAATTAACCAAGTCCCTTCTCTTGAAAACAAACAAAACCCCAACAAAATACCCAAACCAAAAGACAAAAAAATATTGCTTAAACAAAAGGCATTGTAAAGATTAGTCAGATTGTATGAAGCATTAAATGCTATATCCATGAAAATGTGTTCTGATATCCTAAAATTCAGTCAACAAGGTACAGAACAATTAATTGTAAATACACACTGTTTCAGAAGATAAAATGTTCCCTCATTTTTATATATTACATATCTAATATATAAAACTACACATTTGAGGCAACATTTTTCTGAGTAGCATGTCAGTATCCAGAGGAATAATGTTACTAGAGACTTGTTACACATCTTGCCATATATATAAATAATTTATCTAGTACATAGACTGTATATTTTTGTGTAATTTTTTTTTTAGTCATTTAACTTATTTTATCTTACTTGTGTGAATTTGTGGAGAAAACAATCCTATATACAATATACAGTAAAATGGTAGTTACATGATTAGATTTGTTTCATACAGTGTAACAATAAAGGAAAACCTTTGCCTTCAATGTTATGTGTCAAACAGTCTAGTCTAGATAATTCCCCCTCTCCAAACTCAATACTTGTTGCACTTCCAAGTATTGCATCAAAGTTATGGGTAGTAATGGCAGAAAGGAAGGTTCTATTTCCATATTGTAAAGCATTCAATTCTTTAAAAAAAAAAACAACAAACCTCTAAAAGAAAGAACTGAGTCAAACTGTTTGAAGTAAAATATGCTGTTTCTTTGTTTTCCTAAACTGTGCTGTATTCTGAAGTGTAACTTAATTCTAAAGAAAGAATAATTAGGCATGTCTGCTCAGCCAGACAGAGACTACTGAGCACCTGCTCTCTCTGGGCTTCCGAGCTGGCCGGATGCAGGTCATTTAGCTAATTATCATGGCAATGAGCCCATGCTAATAGGGCCTGAGGGCTTATGAATGTTAGCACAAAGGCTGGCCTGATCTAACATTAGTTATGTGGTCCCGAGCCCAGCCAGGTCTTTTTGCTGGGCATAGGACCAGAGTAGAGCAGCCTCTTTGCATCTCTGACCACAGTGGGGGTAGATCTGGTGGGTGGTTTTGTAAGAGAAGGGAAGGGTTGCTCCATTGTGTCCTGAGCAAGCTGTAATCCCCTGTGGAGCCCCATTAGCCCCCAGCTACCACCCTCACCTGCTTCCAGCACAGAAACCTAAACAATTTCTATCAGGAATGGTCGATTAGCTCAAGGTTGTTTGAGTCTTACAAAGTCTGAGGCTTTAAAGTTTGAAAACTTACATTTGACTTTATTTGATTTCTCGTGTTTTCCTTTTGCAGGTTTAATACCAATCCTTAATCAATGATAAGCAATTAAACGATCACACTGCAGTTTACTACCCTTATTTAACTGGATAAATAAAAAGGAAGGAATTGGTTTGTGTTGACACAAAGTAAAGCTGAAGGCAAAGATTTTATTTGGTATACATAGGAAAATTGTGTATAACTTATGTTATCCCTAGTGAAGAAAGAGATTGATGATTTCTTGTAAATATTTGAGTTTGTATTTCTGGGAAATCTCCCTGCTCTATGGCATACTACAGGATCTGAGAGTGAGCAGTGTATGTCTGTGTATTGAAACAGCCCTAACCACACTCTACAAATCATGCAGCTGGACACCATATACTACAGTCCAGAAGCATTTGAAGTCCAGTAAATTTGCAGTAGTTCTATTTCAGGTTTCTGTACAGCATGTTGTCCTGTTAATTACAATGCTTATTAATAAACTAGATCCACAAAAGCAGTTTTCCCCTTTGCGCTGTTTTCTTTGTGTTTCATTATAAAAGTTTAAAAAGTATTCCTCCAGCTATGCTTCTCTCTGATTTTCAGCTTTCTAAATCTCCCTTCATTGTGACATCCCAAACTGTCAGAAAATGCACACGTGTACAACAATCAAGCTTTATGTTATCAGAAATATCTTCCATTTCTGTGTCACTTCTTTTTGTACCAAGCTCCCTCCTTGTACTTTGCCTCTGATAGACTTGCTTATAGAAAATCATTATGAGCTGGAGGCAGGAGTGTTTATGGGGTTTGTTTTGTTAGAAAATAAGCTATTTCTAATTGAGAGAACATGGTTAATGAGTTGTTGTTGAGCTAAAGGGATTATCTTCTCACCATGAATGTGATATAAAGAAATAGCCATCAAACAAGGAACTAATGAAATAACATTTTATGCATTTTTCTATCTTGTTTTAGTCCATATTTAAAAAGCAACTCTTGTTGGCCTGACACTGAGGTGGTAATATCTTATTCCTTGATGCAATTATGGCTTTGCAAGTGTAGCTTTCTTGTCTGCAGGACCCTTTCAAGCAGGAAAATAATATTTATTTTGGCAACAAAACTATGCACAAGTATATTCCTTTACTGACAATAAGTGCTGACACATCAGTTGTTATGCTAAATAATGTATTCAGCCTACAAATTAAGAAAATGGATGAAAACTCAGGGAGATGGAGGGTTTCCCTTGTTTGGATGGGAAACTCTTAAGCTGGAGTCAGTAATATATTGAAGGGCAACCTCAGGAGGAAAGGAAGCAGTGGAATTTCACAGAGCCCTGGAAAAAAATAGAGTGAGAGAGAAATATGTAGTACTTGAAGAACTGCATAATTTCAGCATTGGTGTCACTGTGCAGAGCTGCAGGGGGTTGCAGAAATGTTGTTCCCTAGGAGTCATCATTTTGCTTCCTTCCCTGTGGACACAAGGAATGCCTGGAGCCCTTCTCTGGCCACGTGGAACTCACCTGAATCCCAGGTGTTTGCTGTGTAGCTCTATGAAGTGCAATATTTTCACCAAAGCACTGCAGCACTGGGGGAGGGCTGGTGTTCAAAAAACATCTCTTACCTGGACTCCAAACCTCCTGCCAGGTAATTTCAGGTGAGGTAATGGCTTGTTAGAACATGCACATGGATTTATTTTTGAAAAAGAACATCTCTTTGCCAATAACAGACAATTTGGGAGATATTCTGCCCATATGATCTTTTAGTATTCTTACCTTTTCTTCAGGTTTCTTCCAGGTGTGGCTTTAGGACTGAGCTGTAGTTTGAGCATCAACTACTCTGTTCCTCCTTAGAAGTGTCACATATGAAGCAGAAGAAGGAAATGAGCAAAAAAGATGCTTTTCACAGCAAATAGAAGACATTTCTCCTCCCTTGAATGGTCATGAAAGTCATATTTTAAGAAGGTACTTATGGATTCTACTTGCAAATAAGTATTTCTCCAAGATGCAATTTTTATTTCCTGGTCCTTTCACTCACATAGCAGTATGAAAATATATAATGTCTGATAATTACAGTGAGACTCACACTATAATTCCATTTTAATTTTTAATATTTTAGTGATTTAGGTGTGTTTTGATGGTGCTAATTTAATACTTAAAACTAAAGCTCTAACAGTAGGTGTGTTTATGATCTGAAAGCTGTGTCTTCATATTTAATTCAAAAAGGAACTAAAATCTGTAGGTCCATGCTTTGTGGATAGCTTTTCATCTGGAACTGATGAAATTCTCACCCTTTTTCTCCATTAGGATTATGAAGTCTGTGTTCACAAAAAAGAAAGTTAGGATGTATACCCATCAAAGAGACAGACAAATGAGGTGCCTGGAAGCACTGTACTAGACTTCAACTCATAGCTCTGAGCCACCAGCTGTGATGTGTTCTAGAGCAGATGAGTAGAGTGTGCAAAGGAAAATAGACATTTTATAAGGCACTGAAACAAAGTCATTCGTTGCTACTGCAGCTGTTGTGCATGTAGTAAAAGAGTTGATTAACATAATGAGATTAAACTAAGAGAAAGTGTTTTTAACCTGTGCTTAGTTTGAGTTGTTGTTTAGTTACCAGAGATGATAAAAGACTGTGCCCAAAAGCTTCTCTAAATTTCCCAAATGTTGGCTGTTCCATAAAAGATGTGGATTTGCTTCTCTGTTTTGTAGATCAAGCTTCAATTTGCAGGTGTGTGGAACTGCAATAAGCCAGTGCATAGTTTCAGGAGACTAATTGAACAGAGGAAATTTAAAATCAGTCTGAAAAATGAAGTGATTATAAGTGGGGTGAGCAGGTAGGGGGAAAGGTGAATGCTTGGAATGCTTTCAGAAAAAAACCTATAAAGACACAGGCAAGCAGGAAAAATGAGCAACTTTTCCAGCTAACAGATACACTGAGATACACTGGGATGTCTGCAGACCTGCAGTGCAATGCTGATTTTATTAACATTTTATAGATATGTGAAATTTTTGGTTTGCATAAAAATATGTGTTAAAACCAATATAATCAAGATCTGTAATGACAAAGAAGACATACCTGGAATACTTTTAGGCTTATTAAAAAGGCTCTTTCAGCAGGTAGACTTATAAGCTAATTTCTAGACAATATAAAGAGACTTGCTGTTGCTGTGTGAGAGGTAATGCTTTCAAGTACTTCTAACTAGAGAGACCAGAATGGTTTAAAAGCTGGAATTCAATGAGAAAAGAAAGATGTTTAATCAATCTACATATAAATATAGACACTCCAAATTTAATTTTCATTGTTTTCAGAGTTCATCTATGTACAAGAGACAAATGTCATCACTGCGCATCACACTAATTACTGCATATCATCTAAAAATATTCATTATATTATGTAAATGTGCACAAAGTCAAAGCTTCCTGTCTTGGCAGATACAAGTTGATGTTTGTTTGTTTTAATTGCAGCAGAGACATTTAGCACTGTGCCTGCCTGGTAACATAGGAAACGTAATGTAAGACCTTGACATCTAAAAAGATTAGACTGTCTGAGCTGACTGGCTCATAAAAACGATGCTGAGGAAATTGGCAAAGAAAACAAGTCTCTGAAATTTTTTAACAAGCATTTTAAATGCAGAAAAAATAATCTAAAGGGTCATATTTGCAGCACATAAGCTGCCAATAATGTGCTGCACAGCCATATCCCTATAAAAGTAAAATTTTTACAGTGTAGCATAGTAAAAGAGCCTTTTTGTTAGCTGAATTCACTCTCTTGCAATGATTACACACAATCAATCTGCTTGGATTTTTAAATGCTTTTTATCTGATTTCAGCCTATTGAATCATAAATGTATTTTTTGTCAGCGTAATACTACTGAATATTAAAGAAAAGATCAAATTTTCCAACCCAAAAGCTGTCACTTCAGTCTACAAAAGGCACTTATTGAAGCCTGTTACTGTTTTGGCAATGCTTGTCTGAAATTCCCTCAAAATATGCTACTAAAATTCAAAGAAAAGACTATGAAAACACTAATATTGAAGATTTATGCTGTAAAATTTGAGTTAATTTGCATATAAATGATTCATAGAATATCTGAGATGTAATGAAAATTCAGCAATCTTAATGTTTTCTCTACTTAGAACATCTGAAGTGAGTACCTGAATCTAATTACAATGAAAGGAAATCTACTCAGTAGGCTGAATAGAAACAAACACACAAATATATACACATTTCCCTATTACATATTGGGGAAAAAAACAATCTTACTAAGTAGACACAATAGCCAAGGACAGATACATCACCCATAATTTTAGGGAGGTGTTTTATCAAAGCTAATTGTTCAAAGCATCTCTAAGCTGGGTATAGGGGAAAGGACAGCTGCAGGGAAGGAATTATTCCTTCACTTTTAAAATTTCTGAATCTGCACGTGTCCAGCTGATGGAGAGAAGCCAGAAAATTAATATTCCATGTCTGCCTCTTAGATGGCTAAGATCAGATTAATCCAAAACATAGTATTTGCATAAAAGATTATATTCTCAGCATGACGAGTGTGATGGGTGGATATCAGACTTAAGAAGCCCAGCCCCTCTCCTCCACCAAGCATGACCACAAAACCCTCAGAATGGTTTGCCTGCCAGGATGCACCTGGATGTGTTTTGTTTCCATGCCAGGTTCCTGTCAGAGGGGTGCAAGAGGCTGACATTTGATGTATGCAGAAGAACAAAGAATAGGTTTTGTGCTAAAGCCAAATTGGCAAATATTTTTGTTTCCTGTGACAAGTTTTGCTTAACTAGCACAAGAACCAGCAGAGCAGAGAAGTGGGCTCCTCTAGTGTGAAACAGAATCTATTTAGGAAGGTAAGTGCAGTTGCTGGGTTTCCACTTCCCTTTCTTCACCCCCTTGCTAAATGCTGTGCTGGCACATCGCTTTCTTTTCGGTGACAAGTCTTTCTGAAAGCCAACGGGGAACCAACTGTGCTTAGGCATGTGCACCTGTACCACAGAAGAACCAAATGAAAACATTAAATAATGTTTCTCTTTGTGCAGGAGAAACATCAAGAGGAAAAAAAATAAAATCTGCAAGAAGCTCTGCCATAATGCAGAGGAATTGGTAAATAGTCGGGTCTCTTCATCCAAAAAGAAAATTCTTCTGAACTGGGAAGATGTCTTATTTTTATGAGTTTACCTGTTTCCTAACTGCTTAAATCTGAACAACCTGTGGCTGCAACAAAGCAGGAAAACTGTTGTGTCAATGAAAGTGCTTTCCCGTAGCATCAGTTTGCCACTTGAAGAAAGGTCACATGTAGGGAAACAGCCGTTCATCAAGAAAGAAATATTGGATTGACCCAGGTAGTATCACCAAGTCTTCTTTACTTGGGAATGTCTTGGATTAGCATCATTCACATTGTACAGTCACACAGCTCTGACAGTGCCATTTTTAACAGGAAAGTACTAAAATATATTTTTTATTAAATTATTTTGATATTTAGCAGCTCCTTTTATGCACATCTCAAACTCCTCACTGGAGTTTCCCAAATTTACTTGGACAAAGTCTGCACCACTAGTTTTAACAATTTATTATTAATTATCAATTCATTACTTGCTGGACTGTGTCAACACTGCATGTTCTCCACATGGTCAAGAATGAGCTGCCAAAAGTCTGTAACTCAATAGCAGCTGCCTTATTCAACATATCTGCCTCACATGCTGCAGCATGTGACCCTAGAATTAGGACTTGTTGCCAGATTTGGCAACGTTCTGCTTTCCAGAAAGGCCCTCAACTCATGACATTGGCAGGAACACCCATTACATAAGGTCATAGTTGGCTGAAGTTGGCAACAACTTCATTAATGTAACACCAGCTGTAATAACACCAGTGGTGGAGTCTGTGGTAGATGCAATGGGGATTTGAGTGTGACTGAGAAGCAACTTTACTGGTGTTCCCCAAGTCAATTCCTCGATGATAAATGACCTGATATATAAGTTTAACATGAGAGATGTGCACAGCCAGTTAAAGTGTGGATGTTGGTATGAAGTAAATAACAAGTTACATTTACCTGGTTCTCAGTTCAGCTGTACAAAAATATGTAAATATATACTCTGTATTTTTTTATATCTTTAAATCATTTTCCCTCAGCTTTAGTCTTTGTATCACAAACCTTTTTAAATACTCAGAAATACTGCTCTTACTATGAGTTATTCATCTTTTGCACAAATTTTTCCCAAATCCTTACAACTTGGTTGCATAGTCATATTTACCTTCACAGAGCAGGTGTGACATAAAAATATCATAATAACAGATATAAATTCAAAGAACTTCTGCTTGTGATTTCAGTGCAGAGAGTTCATATCCAGAGTGGGAGAATTATTCTTTTATGCAGCTACCCTTAACCAGCAGAGCTAAGAAAAGCTGGAGAATATCATAAAGTCCTTGGGTACTATGGCACTTTGTTCCTTCCTGGTCTTTCCATACAAGTACCACAATTTCAGTAACAAGAAAAAGATTTCAGCAAAAATGAAAACAAATGTACCTCTCAATTTCTATTTAAGGGAGCTTGCATTCTAGAATAATTTAAATGTGATGCTAGAAATTAAGATAGCAAAAAGTTCGAGGAGTGGAATTCTGTAATGGAGTGAAATTAGCATTAAAATTTATATTAACAAGATAAATTTTACAGTCAACTTATACTGTCAGGTGCTCCACTTTGGGATCTCTGTCTAAAAAACTCTATCCTTACAGACATATAAATGTTATTCTATTATTACTGGTTTCAACCTTAACCTTGTTACATCTTCATATTTTAGGCTAGAATGAAATTCTTATTTCCAAAAACATTAAGCATGCAAGAAGATTTTACTCACAAGGGATAACAACATTTTAATTATTTGCAATTAGCTTCTCTACCTATCTGTCACAGGAGAGTGTGCAGGGAGACAGCAACAGCACAGTAAGGGATTAGACAAATGCATGGGCAATGTGAAATCTATGAGCAGACACTAAAGGGGGTGGTCATGGGGCAGGTTCTTACACCACTAACACAGAAAGTGTGACAGCAGAAGACAGACTAAGTTCAATTGCTCCTTCTAAGCAGCATGTCCAGCTGTCCCCACCAGAGCCAGAACACAGAGCTGGACACTCTTCAGGTCTCACTGAGTGGGGCATTTCTCATGTGCCTGTGCAGTCTGTCAAGGACATCTGGAAAACTAACAGTGCTCACAGCTCACCAAGACTAATTGTGTCTCCCAGGAACCACTTCTTTAATATGGCTGCAGAAATGGCCTCTCTTCAGAAGAATTTCTGCATAAGCAAATGTTTTTAAAAACTTTTCCTGTTTGAATGCAAGCTTTAAAGTCCTCAGACTTTGCAGCTGTGATTTATTTTTCATTTGCCATAACTAATATTACCAGTGGTCCTGGTAATTTTATTTGGCCTTTCCCCACCACAATTTTCAAACAGTATTTGATAATCCTTGTACGACTGCATAAAAATACTTCAAGATGTTCTTCAAAGAGATACTCATCACAGTGAAGGCAAAGAATGCGATTCCCTCCCTGTCATTTATTGCCCAGAAAGTTGTGCTGTAATTCTCTGACTTTGCATCATCTGTTCAGCTCAGGTTACTCACTCTCCTGCATTATCGAGACTGTATTTTTCCTCCGTAAGAAATAGTGGTTATGATAGACTATTTCCAAAATGACAGCTTAAGTGGCTCCATGGTTCCTTAATATCTATTCAGAAGTCTTGTCTCCTTGCATATTTTCATTGCTTTCTTTAAAAAGCAGCTTGTGAGAAAGGTAATACATTATTAATGCTACATGTCATAAAATAAAATAAATACTCACTTTTTGAAGAACCTGATCCACTAATCAAGAGTAAATGAATGCATCTGAATTATTCAAAGAACCTCAAATAGTGCAACTTGTACTCAAATTGAATATTGTGAATAGAATATTTGCAATGTAACAAAAAGAATCTCCAGTCATATTAACTACTCCATTTTCATAACAGGAAATGGGATTTTTATTCTTCTTTTTAATCAGTGTAGATATTTTGCCCACCTTGCAAGGGCAAAAAGGTCCAAGGTAGGTTTCTGCACTTCCAGCAGCCTTCTAAGGTAGTATTTGTGTTCATGAGCAGTTGTTAGGGCAGGTGTTCCGTGTTTCAAATGAAGCAGGTAGAGCTCTATTCCTGTGCAGCAGAATTACATCTCAGTTACTGGTGAGCTGCAGGTTGGCAGTTGTTAAACAGCTGTGCAAAAACAGGTGAAAATGCTACCACTTGTTGTGAGAAAGTGAGCACTGCTGAGTTGGCAGCATTCTGAACCAGTGAGTGACAGCATCAAGGGCAAGACAGGAATGAGATCTAAGGCAATTAATTAAAAACAGCTCCTGCAGCCAGAATTTGTTTCCTCCCTATTACAATCCATTCATGTCAATGAGTTTTCTGGCACTGGTTCAGGAATTTTTCACTACAGCACCCTGTTTTTCACAGTGTGGTATTTAGACCATATCCCCCAAAGATATTTGCATTCCACAGTAGTTTTCTTTGGAAAAAAACCAAAAGAAGCTGTGCCACATTTCTAAATGCATCTGCAAAATCTTGTTCTTACAAATAGAAGACTCCCAAGTCCTGTGCAGCAGTATGTCACGTTCACAGTGCCATTTCCTTTAGATGTTTTTGTTGTATAGATTCTCTTGAATTCAAACAGACTTGCTCAGGAAAAATTAGGGATGTCAAATTGGTGAAAGAAATGATAGTCATAAAAAAGAAGTAAAGCAACAAACCAGTCGAGGAGAAGAGCATTTGTAATTCTATTCCTCTCTGTTTCTGTGATCCTGTCCTGAATTCTTGGGATAATCAAGTTTCCCTTGGTTTCAGTTTGCCATCTCAAATGCCTGACTTCCTAGTATTTCACTATGAACTAAATTTTCTCAGGGGGAAGACAAGTGGGAGGAAGATATCTCCAAGAAGACATATATATTACATCTCATAATCTAAAAAATAATAGTAAGTTGCTTCAGACACACAGTGACCATCTTCATGTCACTGGGGCTGGTAAGTTGAAGAGCTGCTAGAACAGTTTTATGCAGCCATTATGTTACAAGAGTTTTGGTATTGGCCTGAAGGCCAATGCTGAAGGAATATATTTTACATATTCTATTATCAATGTAACCTGTGTATTGCACTACAAATCATACAGCTACATCAATAACCTGGAAGTAGTACACTTCTGAACAGGATTTGAAACTGCTGCTTCCATTGGGGAATTTGAGATTTGGCAGGCATTCCTTGACCCATGATCCTATTACCAGAGATTCCAAATTAATGCTCAAATCAAGTAACAAGTTTGAGACCTCAAACTTGATCCAATTCCTGTTGAAATCAAGGGATTGTTTCCAAGGAATTCACTGGCCATCTGTTGAAACCAAATGTGCTTTGTATTTTGTGACCAAAAGAGTAAAAAGCAAGAGAAATTTTTTGTCTCAGATAGTATTTTCCACAGAGGAAAACCACAAGCTGGAACTATGGGATTTACAAACCCCTTTTGTTCAGTCCTGAAGGAACAGAACGTCTCCAAATACCTATATTCCCATTAGCTTTATGTACTGTGTCTCAGGAATAAAGACATTTTGTCTGGATGTGATTCAAAAACATTGCACAATCAGCAGTGGTCTTGAAGAAAAGCAACTTCTGCCTGGAGAATATGCAAATTTCCTTCAGAACTTTACATTAATCTGGAAACATAAAATTTAGTACATAATGAGCTTTTTCTATCAGATTTAATTGAAATATAAGAAAGAGATTAATTTATTTTTCTACTCAGCTTTTTTCATGTTCACATGGGTACATAGATTTCATTACAAATTGTTTTCAGTGATATACTGACGTACTGTTTGTATATTTATATACATTGCATATATATATAGAGAGAGAGAGAAACACTTTTTCAATGTAGTGTGAGCAGGTCAAAGCAGAACCAGAGAAAATGCATTTGTCATATCTTCTATTCAACCTCATCTGTTTTTCCATCTATATGTAGTCATCATAAATCGAGTAAAACATGCAGAAATACACTGGAAGGGCAACCTCAATAATGTCAGTAGATTTATGTGTTAGCAAGAGAAGATTTTAACAGCACTATCACTTTCCATTTTAAACCTGTGATAAAACCTCTGCTGCTGTTCGAGACCTGTCTGACAAAATATTTCCTTGTTTCAAATGTGACAGGAAGAGGAATGATTGAGTTGGCAGAATGCTACAGATAAAAGGTTAGGAACATTCTTTATCCAGATTATTTTCTGAATATAACTTGGAGCGAAATATAGATTATCCCATTTAAATCTTGAGTCCTTATTCACAAGCTTTGCTGGGGGCTGGAATTTTCAGGAACTGAGTGATCAGAACCAAAATCCAGTGAAGTTGTCCAAAAGACTTTCATCAGCTCTCAGTGGACCTTGATTCATGCACTAAATGAATAGGATTTGTCTTATAGCACTGAAAATATATCTTTTCTTAATTTATTTTAGGGTGCCCTGATATATCTCTCACTACCTGCCAAAAAGAAATCCTTCACACCATCTTCTCCCTCCAGAATATTCAGGCCTTATGCTGAATATTAAAACAAGCAATTTCTTTGTTTGTAGTATATTTCTATACAAGAACACCTCTAGACAAATGATTACAAGTGTACTGAGGGTTTTACAGTGATATGCTGTCTTGGTATGCTCTGATTTTGAGATCAGTGTTTGGCAAGTGTTGATCTAATCTCTGGTATAGGCTGAATTTGGCAGCTGTACAGAAGGAACTCTGTGTGGATGAAGGATCACTTTCCAGGATGAGTTTGGTGTATCCCAATTGTGTAATTTGGGAGGGATTCAAAACTTAATAACAATAATTTATAAAAAATATTTTCTTTGTAAGTGTAGTATAGGGAACACAAAGCATTGACAATGTTGGGGGAAAATATCTCAGTTTCCTGTCTTATCAGTCAGTCATAAAATATAATTGGTCCAGCTGCACAACATGGCATGAATCATTAGGATGACATTATCCTGTCTTCACTCATTTTTTTTCTGCTGCATCTCCCAGGTCTGAAATGGACAGCTATTTTTAATACTGAAAACTCTCACATGCCAGGTCCCACATGGTGCTGTCCTCTGTCTTATTCAACATCTGTCACATCAGCTGCAGGTAACATGAGATGTTCCAGTCTCAAAAGCCAGTGACCCCTGGTGATGCAGCTCATCCACCAGGAACAAACACAGCCCCATCCAGGTCCTTGGGTGACCACAGTGTATGTACAGAAGAGGAGCAATTGTCTTGGGGCTTTCAGAAGAGTTAATACTCGACCCTTTCCTCATGAGCAGGTTTAGCTGCTGCACAGGTTTCTCCAGCCAAGCCTGGGTCTCTTCAGGACCTACATCCACCCTGCCTCACCATTTCACTGGGTCCTGTCACTCTGGAATGACATGTGTAAAGTGGCAATAAACTCAAAAGTGGAGTGATTAGAAGTATATTAGAAAATGATGAGTGGTGTCTGACAGGTGAAGAGGAATTAATTGCCCGTCAAAGAGCCAGAACAAAGAGTTCAAAGCAGGCCAAGAAAGGTGGCTCTTCAGGTGGCTGCAGTTCACATCTGGCATTCCTGGTTACAGGATTCTGTCACTGCTTAGAGCTTAAAAGGTTCAAGAGGACACACAGAAAACCCTCAGAGAAATACACTGGTTTTTTATTAAATGTAGGAACAATGTCAGCTCAGGAAATGCTGAAACTACAAATGGTTGGATCCTGATGGAGTTGCAGAGGAAGTACTGTACCTACATTAGCATTTATTTATTTATTTTCTCATCAAGGTATACCTCCCCTGGGCAAGGCAGACGTCTGGCTTGTATCCACTACAACCTCTCTTACACTCCGTACTCACAACCATCCCATCCCCTTAGGTTCCTGAGTTCAGCTGTGGATTCCAATGAATATGAGACCATGTGTTTTCACTGGTATAAATCAGAGTATGATTCCTAATCTGGTTAAAAGGGACATTTGGAGACCACCTGGTCCATCCCACCATCTAAGGCAGAGCTAAGGTTTGGTTAGGTTGGGGCTTGCCTAGCTCAGCTCCTGTTCCAGCACCTCATCATCAACCCTGTGCATTAATTTTCAGTTATATCCAATCAGAATTTGTTGACTTAGTTACTTGTTTGCTTCTGGTTCTCTGTATTTATTCTGGTTTCACTGTATTTATTTTCCTGAGAACAAGGCTGCTGCTTTCAGTTGCTTCTGGAAGCTTCTAGAAGGTTCTGCAGTCTGCAGCTGGGCTGTCATTGGCAGGTCTGTGGTTGGTGGCTGACTCCTGGCTGTCTGGTGTTTGAATAAAAGGGGCTGCAGGGTCAATTGTGTTGTGTTGGGTTCCTGGAGCTCAGCTGTGGCAGGTGGATGATGGGGATGTCCAGGAAGGTGTGGGAGAGTGCTGGGCAGGGTGGGCTGGCAGGCAGGGCCTGGAGCATCCCCCAGAATACTTGAACTGAGCTTCCTTCAGCTCAGGTGTGAGTTCTGGCCGAACACGTTTCCAGGCACAAAGTTTACTTACAGTAACCAAGTAGATATGAAACTTTGGGGGAGGTTTTCTGATTTTGACTTTGTTTTGTTCCTTAGAAGCTCGTCTGAGCTGTGCTTCTATCACAAAGCTTCATTAAGGATTCAAGTCTATATAAACAGAGGAATCATCCTGTAGCAGTGACACTTAATAGTTGCTCTGGACTGTTCTTTGGCTGTTGTGGTCTTTATTCTGTCTGTGGGGCAGTCAGGGAAATCAGTCTGTTCAGCATTTGGAAGAGAAAACAAATGTGTTCTCTAATTGCTGTCAACAGCTCCTGGTCGGGAGATATAGAGGAGACAGAGCCAGACTCTTATTAGAAATTCATAGGGAATAAACTGAGACACAATGGACAAAAAAGCAATGGGTATTCCAGCTAGAGACAAGAATTTTCCAGTGTCAGACCCTGGAACAAGGTATCACAGGGGTGTGGAATCTCTGTCCTTTGAGACACTAAGAACTCTGCTGGGTGACTCTGGTCAGCTAGATGGGCTCCAGAGGTTCCTTCCAACATACATTATTCTATGATTTTATGAATCCTATTGGTAAGCCTATAATACATCTCTTCATTACTACACATGCAGTAGATTTGAATAAACGTATTAACAGAAATAGTCTGTGTGAAATTTGAATATCCTACTTAGCATTTCTCTGTTTCTTTCTGCATATTTTTCCTGGTCATGATTCCCCTTACTGAAGAGGAAATACTTTCTTTTAAGAATTTCTGAATGCTTCTGGCACAAAAAAATCCCCAAGCAAAAGCCCCAAACCAAACTTATGTTGAAATTATAAGTTTGTTAATTTTTTTAATTTACTTTTTGTTAAACCCTGAACACTGATCATAGACATTGTGAATACAAGGAATTAAGGAGAGGGATTGTTTTGATCTTAACCTGTATTGCTATGTCTCCTTTAGGTTCTGGAAAAGTTAGTGAAGGTGTGGGAGGAAAAAAGGAAATATCATTCTGTGCCTTTCCTTAGTTGTGTTCTGGGAGAGTATAGAGAACAGCTTGGGGTGATGTATCATTGCATTGTTTCTGATGGAGCAGCTGACATGGTAAATAGACAATATATAATCTAGGAGTAGATTTATTATAAATTGTACATCTTCCTTTTGTGAGCTTCCTCAACACTTTTGTTGAGCTGTATAATACGAAATCTCAAAATCACATTAGAAAGATCTTTGCCAAAAAATGCATGGAAGAGCTTTGGAAAGACAAATAGAACCTTAGATCACTATGAGTCTTCTGGGACGTTGCATTTTCCCTAAGATTAATTTAATAAAATATATGTCTGAGAAAAGATCCTGAAATAGTGTAAACAGTAGTCTCACAGAAGGAGCTGCCCACTCACTGTGTAGGTGTTTCTAAAAACTTATAGGACATTTTTACTTTTTTAGTAATTTTCATTTTCATCTTTTCTGCAGAGGGATTGTTACTAAAGAAATCAAAGTGGCTGTTACAATGTGAGTTTTTCATTAGTCTTTGCTATCAGGCTCATAATATGCAGAAATTCCCTCTTCACTTTGTGCCAGTCTCCAGAATAACTCTGTACAGTATAGAAAAATAAACAGAATCTGGATATATATTGTAAAAAGTTAATTAACTTTATGACATGGTTAGTAGACAAAAAGCAAGATAACAGTGAATCATGGTTTGTTTGTGGTGCTTTGTTAACTTACACAATGATTCACATCTGCTTTGTCTTTCGAGTTCTTGCTGAGATGATATTTTCATGGAACTATTTATAACAGCCCCCAATGTCTTGGTCCTGAATTAAAATATTCACCTCAGAGCCTGTTTTTTTATATGTGAAATTAGGATTGCTCCCCTCAGCCAACGTGCATCACTTCATGTTTTTTGTCATTGAGTTTTGCCTGCTGTTAGTGTGTAGCTGCTCTATCTTAAAATCCTTCTGCAGTTCTTCACAGATGCTCTTTGTCCTTACTCCTGCAAATGATTTTCAGGTGTTGAACTATCACCTACCTACCTACCTGCTCAATCCCTTTTCCATCCTGTGAATGTTCAGCAGCCACAGTACATATCCCTGCAGAATGCCATTAGCGACCTCCCTTCTTCGTGAGGGCAGATCATTTATTCCTACATTTTGTTGCCTATCTGTTAAGCCATCATTTATCCATGACATTCCCTCTTATACCATAGCTTCTTAGTTATTTTCAAAACCTTGATGGAGAAATTTGTTGAAAGCCTTTTAGAAATGCATGTAGACTTTTATTAACTGTATCACTTCCACGGCACAGAGGTGACCTTTTGGGAGAATCTTTATGTTTTTAAGGTGCAATTTCCTCTAACAGAAGGCAGGTTGACTCTCTTGAAGTACATTATTTTTGTCAAGATGCTCCTTAATTTTTTTTCTTACAGTTTCTAGAGATGTCAGATTTCCAGACAAGTTATTTCTCTATATCTCTCCTGGCATCCTTCTGAAATTTGGCATCATATTTGTACCTCCTCAGTGCTCAGATGCCAAGGTGATTTTAAGTCAGTGGTTATTCACTGTTGTGAGTGATTTGTCTATTTGACTTCCATTAAAAGTCTTAGATGAATATTGTTTAGTTCTTGAGATTTAATATTGTTCATAATATAAAACTGGTCAGGAATCTCTTCAATGGTCACTTCAGCTTCACAGAGATTTTTTGATTCCTCCACAGAGTGGAATTCTAAAGTGAGAATCACCTCTTTTTCTGACACAGGGACCATATGCAAGGCATTTGGCTTCTCTGAATGCCTAATGTATTGACACGATATATTTTGAAAAGGTTTTCTCTTTTGTGCTTGTTCCTTAAATTTTTCTGTGGTTGATTTACTGAGTGTGTTTATCAAAACTTTATCATCACTTCATTTTTAAAAGACTACCTTACTCAGTCTAATAGGAAATGAAAATATGTTTGACTACAGTAAAATAGGTTTCTTTCCTCTTTCTATTTAATTTGATTTCCCTAAAAGGTCATTTTTTCCAAATTTTCTTTTTTTTTTCCTTTACAAAAGTCCATATAATGTCAGGCACTTTGCTGAATAGGGAAAGATTTAATTAGCAGCTTAAATATTCTGCTGAATCGGGGTTTCACAACTGTAACTTCCTAACAGTCTAGGTGATATTTAATGTATCAGCCACGAAGAATAGAATTTACCCCAAAAAACCTTGACAACTGTAGTTAAAGCTCTTCAAAGAGATCAAAGCTCAATTTAACAACTTTTCTTGCCTTTTTTTCTCCTCTTTTTCCTTTAACTAATGCCTAAGTAGTTAGGCAAACTTTCTTTTTCTTTACAATGTAGTACACATTACAGCTTAAAATTACTCTGAGACCTGTTTTCCTTCCATTTCTGGTGAGTTAGGAATCAAGGGATTTGAGGTGGTTATCGTATTTTTCTCTTCCTTATTGTTCATTAATTATAACACCACTGTTCAGAGGGAGATTTATCAGGTAAAGTGAAACTCTCGTTTCCATTTTGGACAACTAGTTTTAGATTTGCAGAAGCTTATCTAGACCTCAGGTCTTCCTTTTAAATTAGCTTCCCTGGGGCTCTGAAGTTTTATCAGATAGTGGAATAGTAAACAGTTGTTCAGACTTCAAGCCCTAATGTTTCTGATTAAAGTCACAAAAGATTTGCTTTCCTATTACAAGTTTCAATTGAAGCAAAAATGCCAATTCAGGATTTTCTTCATAAAGAAATTCTTCTTTGTAAAAATAAAAAATAAAAGCTTATATTTATTCAACTTGTCTTCTTTAAAGATTAAATGAACTTGGAATATAAACAGTTATTTACTTACCAAAATGTATCAAAGCTTCCCAACATATTATCCACATCTCTAGTCAAACTATCTCCAAAATAGCTCTTCAGGCATACAGCATTTTGTTATTTTGATTAACAATAAGCTCTGCATCTCAAAGCCACCTACCTAGACAGAAATAACAATTTAATGTTATTTACCAGTTAGGGTCATTTCTTGATCTCATAACTTTTTTGTGAAAAATTCTGATATATGATTTCTTCTTTTAGTCACAGTCCTATTGCCTCATCCATTAAAAGGCAGGCACCTTCATTTAATAGAACTTCCAGGTTCCAGGGGACCAGCATTGGCTCCAAACTGGTAGGAATCATTCAACACTCTCAAACTTCTCTAAATGTCCCTTTGTCTCTGTACTTTGTATATGTACAAATATGTATGTGCCATTCTCTTTCTTCCAAATAAATAATTGCAGTCAGTCTCTCATCAAATGTAACACCCTTGAGCCTGTCAAAATGTTCAGCATCATCCCACTGCCAGTTGGTTTTCCCCATCCCAGGCTGTGTTCATTTCCCATACAACACTGATCAAAACAGTTGGAGGGTTTGGCCTGCAGATGAGGCCTTGGCACCCTCATTTCAGTGCTAAATCTGATTTTTCATTTCCAAATTAGAGGTTGTATGTTCTCATCGTCTCCTGACTCCTCCTGAGTTTCCTTCACAGGAACCAAGATGCTGCTTTCTTCCTTAATACAGAGGTAGTAGTGCCAATAACACTCCTCTAATGGGTTTGGGAGAAGGTGGAAGCCAAAAACTAGGAGGAGTTGCCTCTTACGAGTTTGTTCAGTGTGCCATGGCTCTTGGCTCCCTGTTCTGTGGCGGGCTTACCATGGGCTGCTGTGGAATAGACTGGTTCCCACAGCATAAATTACCATCCTGTCCTCTGAGCAGTGGTGAGTTTAAAAAGACTACTTTGTTTTAAAAGCATTTCACAAATGTGTTCAATTCCTTTTCATCTTATTTCAGACTATACAGTGGCTCTACCTGCTTTTTTTTTTTATTATTTTCTCACTGCAGAGTCAGAGTCATTTCAGATACAGGCAAAGATATATAAATAAATCTTTATTCATCATTTAAAGAAAAAAAAAAAGATTTGTAAATTTGAGGTTTTCATTTGCAGCCATCAGTTTTGGACTTTGATTAAGTGTTTTCTGTCAAATAGAAGGCATTACTTGATATCTCCAAGCTTTAATAGTTCTAATAGGAGGCAACTCTCATTTGTAGATACATTCTTTATATAATAAATAAAAAAATATAAGGCAATAAAATTAATGAGAGAAAAAATTGGTAAGAAATCAGTGACAAGCACATGACAGCTGAATGCAATTCATATAAATGTGCCTGGTACTAAGAGCCTCAACTAGCAAATTAATCTGAACTTCCTGAACTCTTCGCTTTGATTTCTGCTCTTACTTCATATGTATCTTTTTCCTGTTAGGAAAGCCTTTGCTCTTCCAACAGTTTTATAGAAGATGCTAAAAACTGCAGTAAACTAGCAGACATGTACAGTAACTTCCCTACAGTCTTTAAAAAAAAAAAAAAATAAAAAAAACCTGATGATGCCATCTGGACCCTTGGAAAGCTTAAACAATTTGCTTTATAAAAATGTGTTTGCATGTTTAAAGGTGTTTTTTATGCATCTTGTATTATCATCATAATATTAAATCCACCATTATGAAACAGCAAACAGAATAGGTCAATGAAGTTTTAGTTTTTTTGATTACTGGAAGAATGTGGAGGTAGAGTTCTATAAATGTGCTTTGGAATATATGAGGAAATCGTGCATTTCAGCTACATTACAGTGTCTTTATTTACTGACTGGAATCTGGTATTTCACCATGACAGCAGCTGCAGTCATCTCCTTTAAGGCCATTCTGCAGGTCTGCCATTCTGTATGTCCCTTCCTTATGAACAAAACAATGGGCTATAAGGTATCAAATAAGCTTAAGCAGACCATGAGGAATGTTGAAATGGAGAAATTTAGTGATGGAGCTGCAGTGATACAACTTTCAGTATAAACACATTGGTTCAGGGTTTACAGCATCGTTTAGAGTGTTGTTTGTGTCTCCTTGGAAGTGGTTGAATTTTGGCAAAGTCACAAAAAATACAAAAAAAAGGAAAGAAAAGGAAAAAAAACAACAACTAAATTTCAAAGATGGAGTCTCATACTAACAGGGAGAGTGATATAATTGTATGGATTTCAGTATAACAATACATTTTCCTGGGTAGACATTCTTTAATCATATTTTGGAATTTCTATTGATTTTCCTTGTTATCAGTGGCCAAAACATGATTGAATGTAACATCTAGCTTATGCAACATTGCCCTGGAATAGCACTGACACATATCAACTCAGCCCTCAGTGACACACAAAATCCAAGTACAAATTTCCAGCAGCATTGAAATAACTAATAAACTTTTCCCCTCTTAGGAAGGTCACAGAAGAGCATCAGTCAATCCTTCAGAATATTGCCTCCTGTTAAACCTTTCCTTCTCAGGTGTATCTTGAAATAATATGAATATAAAATAGTTTTTCTTAGCAGTAGAAGTAATGGTGTCTGCTTTTGTTTTCTCCACATAAACCTGTGAAACTACAGTCCCGTAGTTAAATATATATACATGAACCTGTGTGAGTACTTGCAGAAATCTTAATGGGTACAAAAATCCCTCTGCAAATCAGGGTTCTCATATATATATATATAAAGATTACAGTGTGGGGGTGTGTGAAAAATTTTATTCTAAATAAACATTCTGTATTTAATAATATTTTGGTACTAAAAAAACTTGATTTCTGTCACACCATCCCCCAAAACTCTCCTACTCAAGAAAGCCATTGATTTCATTAAAGCCATTGTCCTTTATTAAATTCTACAGGACTAAAACGTCATTAACAAGGTTAAGAAAGAGAAATACTCTGTGTTCCACCAGAAGTAAAACAAGTCTGAATTTGAAAGTAAAAAAAATACTGTTAGGTTGTGAAAAATTTTAGGAAAGGTCTGAAACACGTTTTGTATTTCAACTTTTATTCTTTTAAAGGTCTTGCATTAAGTCAGAGATTGTTGTATAATTCATTATGCTTGCTGCCTATTAAAATAAAAGCAGCCATTTTTCTTCCATTTAAAATTTAGGAAGCAATATTTCAAGTTTCTCTTTGGATGAAACATGGTAAGACACTGTAACGTTCCTGTGAAGTTACCTTTCACTGGAATGCCATGAAATACTACGTTCCTCTTCTGCATTAGTTCTGCCATGACTCCTGAGTTCTACTCAGTTACCAGGCCAAATCCTGCCAGCAGTGAGGTCAAATCTTACTCTGCAAAAGAAAGAGAGTGAGATCAGCTGAAAAGAACTGTTTGCCTATTAGTTCATGATGTTTTCTCAGTCTGTTTCTTGCACATTCTACCTGGGACAGCAGCCCTGAGCTGTCCAGCAGTTGCTTGTTTTGGCTGTTCAAGGATAAATGTCAGAGCAACAATGAAGATAATGAGCAATTTAACCACCTCATTGGTACCATGTGTTACCTGAGAAAGCCATGAAAGCCCAAGAACAAGTGGGAGGCAACAGTTTGTGTTTATCATCCATATTTTATGGATAACAACTTGGATTTTCAGTTGTGAAAGCAACAGCAAGTGATAGCTGGGAAGCTGTCAGAATCACTGAAGTGTTTAGCAGTGTTATTCCAGAGACTGTGCTGAAGACTATCTGTGGAATTCAAAGCCATGAAAGATAAGTCAAGGCTCTTGCTTATCTATTCAAAATGGTTGAATTCTTTGTCTGGAGACAAGAGTGAAGGAAGAAGTAAAAAAGAAAAGTCCAGAAGACTGGAAATAAACATATTTTCCAATACTTTGCTCATTTGGCATTTAGTACCAAAATATAGAAAAACAGTTGTCTGGAACAACTCTAAGAGTCACTAGGACCGTCCCTTTCCTGTAAGCTGTTATCAACTGTCTGTCTAGGCAGCATGTTCCAAAGTTTACCTGTCTCAATTGTTACAAGGTTTTTTGTAATGTCTGACTTGAGTCTGTCTTGGTGCAATATTAAATGGTCTGCTGCTGTTTATTGTGCTCCCGTGAATGCTGAAAACATGACCTTCTCCTTCTCAGTCATCATTTATGCCACCTGCACTGCTATGACTTTTGCTCAACTCCATCTCCCAGTCTATCTTCCTGGATAAGGAACAAGTCCTCAGACTCACAGGGACACAGACCTGTTATTTCCTTCCTACTAAGTAATATTCGTATCCTTAACACTTAAGGCACTTCTTGCTGCACCACACAGGCGCCCACAGACTGGCTGTTGTAACAGAATTCTTGACAAGTTGAGAATGTTAATGTTGATGTTCCCTAATCAAATAAAATGGCTTCATTCTGTGTGAAATTTTCCTCATGGAGTAATGCTGAATACTGAGCAGCCCCGCAAATTCATCACAGAATAATCTATTTCCAAATCAAACTGTGGGTAATTCGGGCATTTTGTAATATTTCTTAGCAGAGAGCATAGGAGGTGTCATATCTTGAATATATCCCTGAGCTGCAGTAAATCATCAATATTATGAGGTTCTGGATAAAACATTTTGTGCAGGGGGGAAAAAGGATTGATGGAAAGTAATGGTTTAGGGACATTCTTTGGAATCAATTAGCTACTTATTGAGCATAAATGAAGATATGGTTAGGACATATAAATTGTTGTTACTGAGGAGCAGTTTGGTAAGTACAGTGGGAAAGGACAACAAGCATTTAAGCATTACAGGAAAAAAAAGTTTGTTTTATAGCACAGTGATGGTGTCAATAATCTCATCTAGTTTAAGAGTTTCACTAAACTAGAATACTGTAAAGTCTGTGAAGCACCAAAACAATTTAGGAGCCAGCTTTAGACTCTATATGGCATGACAAGCTGTGTGCCTGAAGAGATTTAACTATCCTAAGAATACCAAAAGTAATGTAGCCAGGCTTTGAGAAGCACAAAAAATGACAACATTTTCCTTTCGAGGAATTTGTTGTCCACCCTGCTATAACAATGTACTTTGCTGTTCCTTTATTTGACTGTATAATCACATATTAACAAATTTTGACTTGTGAATTCTGTAGCTGGTGACAAATGCACTCTGCTGTGAAAAGAATTTTATTTCTCTGGGAAAGTGGATATTCAGTTTCATTTTATGCAAGAAAAATGTATAGAAATATAAGCAAGACTCAAGAGTAAGAAAATGTAATAGTTGCATTGAGTGAATGTATTTCACCCCGCTCTGCCAATTCCCCAATTCTGATTTAGCTGTGAGCCTACACATGGAAGTTTTTAGAGCAGCTTGGGAAGATAAATAGAGACAAAAGCCCATTTAACACTCGGAATCTGGAAGGAAACAGGGTGAAGAAATGCATATTGGACCATGTCTTCAACAGATTTAACTTAGGAGGAAGCAAAGTCTTGTTTATTAGTTAAAATAGGCCATTGCCACATTGGCTGGAACAGGCAACATCTGTGACCTAAGGAATGTATGGTATGATTGGCTACAGAATTTAACCACTGAGTTTTTATTATGGTGACAATGACAAGACCATAGTTTTGTTATATCTGCACATGCAATAAAATTGGCTGGATTGCTGAGATCTGTACTTACAGATGAAAACCCTTTTTTAAAAAGCTTGAGAGATTTCATACTTCATGCACATTCTGATATTGTCTTTTTCTCATTGTTTCTGCTGGGGAAGAAGTATGCTTCACCATAAAATTAAGTTGCTTTCCCTCCCTGCCTCCTATACAGCTGTACATATAATGTCTGTTAAATATTGAACCACTCAGAATATGTTCAGTGTTTTTGTCAGAAATTGCCAAATGATAAAGCCAGAGGCTTTCTCCTTTTCTGGTACAGGCATACTGCTCTTTCCCTCAGCTGGATTCAAACTGCTGGAAATGAAGAAATTCTCCATTATTTAAACCAGGTACAGTAAACAACCCCAAAGATGCAACTGTTCAGGTCAAGGCCAGGATCTGCTTCACTTCTAATAATTCAGATTTATTGTCCATTGCCATTGAGGCTATGGGTTAGTAAATGCTACAAATCTGACAGAAAAATAGACCATGATATTCTAGCTCTTTTCTAACAGATTTAACACTTTGAAGGGCATACTAGATCCACAAGTTAGTGTGTCTACATATTTTAACAACCGCATAGTAACTATACATTTTTCAATGTTTTTTAATTTTAGTAAGCCTAAATCATTTTAGTTTGGAGACCAAAATAAATGGAAACATGGCTTTTTAATCATTCCCTTATAGAATTTTCAGAGAATGAACACTTATAAGCCACTTCTTTTCTCCACAGTAGCGGACCTTCCCTTCTCCTCTTCTCAAAAAACAAACAAACAAACAACAAAACCACACCAAAAGCAGAAGAGGGGTTGCATGAATTCCAGCTGTTATTCTTCCTCCCACGGTCAGAATAATGAGCAGAAAAGTTCTAATGCATTAAAGTCAGGTGGAATATAGAAGAAGTGTGAGGATCAGCCATGGTTTTATGTTCGGAAAGCCTAAACAAAGACCTAAATCTCGTTATTTAAGCAAGAGATATAAAAAGAAATAGCTCAAATAGTATAAATTATTAAACTTAATAATGAGGGAGAAGAACCCAAATGACCTTCAGAAAGCACACAGTGTTCTTGATTCTGAGTACTTTTTATTCCCATCTCTCCTCCACGGGGGCTTTGCTCACACACTCCCCTGTCTCAGGGCAGGCAGGTGGCACTTGGTGGCAGCCTGTCTCCTGTCCTCAACAGTAACCACATGATGGTGCTGCAAGGCCAAGTGGAACAAAGACGAGTCTGCCAGACTGTGTGCTGAGCACTGACCCATCCAAACGCATCCTCTGTGATATCTCCACTCCTGAAATGAGGAAGGCTGGCAGAAAAAGTTTTGCACAGGCAAGTGAAAGTGTGTCTCAGACTTACTATCTAACTGGAGCTGTCTGCTTCATCTGTATCCTACTTTCCTAACTTTCAAGTCACTTGTTTCCTCTGCAGCTTTGAGGACATTACAATGCACTGACTTCATCTAAACGGTGACAACATTCACTTCCAATTCAACTTTATTCTGCTTTCACAGTGTTCTTCTCCTCTCACAGCAGTCTTCTCCCAGCTGAATCACATGTAACTCAATAGACAGAAGAAAGAGAGCAATTTTATCCATGTAGCATAATAAGTATGAAAGATATATTTTTTACCAAATGGATGAAACTCATTTCGTGTTACTGTCTCATATTTTGTAAACATAATATAAAATCCTTGTGCAGTCTTGTTAGTAGTGTCTCTCCTTGTATTCTGTCTTTTCCTCATTTCAGTCTCTGTTCTAAGTGCATTGCAGTGAAAGTAAAGTCATGCTGCAGGTGTAAGAGAAAGACAAATTCAGATGAAATTTGACCTGCTGGCAATTGCAATCGTACCAATGACTTACATGACCAATATGCATTTACCCAATATTTGTATTGTTTATATTAACAGATTAAACTGCACCAGGAACCATAAATTAAGACTTACAGGATCATGGCTTCTTAATTTTTTACTTAGATATGCCAGTAAAAAAACAAATTCAAAACATTTTGAGATCACGTCTTAGTGTAAAATAATTCTTTTAGTATTTTTTTTTAACACATCTTTTAACTAGGTCAAAATGATTAGGAAACTTTAGGAGAACATCTTGCTTTTAGCAGACTGCTGCCCTTTTAGGAAGGACAACTTGTAGGATAATGCAAAATTACACTCCTTCTGTAAGGACATCTGATTTTGGACACCTGGTGAATCCTATCAGACTCTCACAGCAATATGATCTTACTTTTTTAAAAGGAGAATCCTTCCAGATATTTAGAGAGGAGTGGAGGAAACCAGAAACATAAAACTCTATAAAAGGAAAAAGGGAGGATCTTCATCCCCTAACACATTAATCTCTAGCTCATCAATCTCGACATATGGAGTGTTTCCAGACAGCACAGCAGGCTGAGGAAATAAGATCAGAATTCTTTCATCTTGATATATTTGTTGTAATTTTAAAGAGATGACTATGTGATTTTCCAAGCCTCTTTTGCAAAGTCTGTGGAAAGTGTCCATCACCCCATTGTTTCTATTCAGAGACAGACTAGAAACAGGACTGCCCAGAAGTCTGGGACTCTGGGAAATAATGTGCTAATGCCAATGAGGAACCTGGAAAAGGTCAGCTGCATTCACTCAGCTCAGAGCAATGCAATGGTGATATCCCATTCCTGTGGGAGGAAAAGACAGGTTGTGCTCAAGAAACACGTAAAAAAATTAAAAATGACTGTGTAGTTCCAGCACATAAGGTCCACACACAGAGTCTTAGGCTGTTTCAGAGTTTTCATCTCAAGCTGTCTGGAGAAAAGTATACAAACTAATGTTTTGGTGGGAAAATATCAGCGGGGGTTATAGACAGAAAATGCTTCAAGTTCTTATGGAGGTAAAAGCTGGCTCTTTCATTCGCTTTCCTGATACATGACAAATCTCTTACTGTGAGATTTCCTTACCAGACTCCCCTCAGTGAGAAAAAGAAGTCGTTATCCTGCTAAAACCCTTCAGATTTCGCTCAGGAATGTTTCAAATCTTTCTCATCCTCTTAAGTTTTTCTTTGTAGCAGTATGAACTGTTGCTATCAAAGCAATCACCTAGTCTGTGTGTGAACAAAGAAAAGCATTTCACAGGTTTCACGTCGTGCTACAAACAATTCAGACTACTGGATACTTTCTCTGCCTAAATAATTTCCTGATGCCTGGAAAGCACCTGAAGAACAGGATAAGGTGTGAGGTCATTCTGGAAGATGTGTGAGACAATATCATCTTATGTCACCTGCAACTGAGGTAGAAGTGATTAGTTAGGGCAGTGGTTACTATATTGTTTGCTGTTTTAAGTAAAGTAATAATTTTAATGGAAAAGTTTTTGGTTTTTAATAGCATTGTCTCACAATGTGGGAGAGCTTTGCCAGTGACAAGTGGTTCCCAGCTACCAGGCTTGTATTGCCGTGGTGTTAAACTAAGAGATCAATTTTCCTTTGAAAGGGACACAAATCTCCCTTTAAGATGACATGGGTTTAGTTTTGTCATCTGCTTTGCAATTCTTACTGCCCTAATGGGAACCTTTAGACTCCGTGATGTGTTTAGAGAACAGGAGGTCCCCAAGCAGGCAGTGGCAGAAATCTACCTAAGTACCAAGGGCAGAGCGAGTTTAATGTGGAGCTGGGCTCCTGTGTGTTGTTTCATATCAAATCAGCCCAGAGTTTGTGTGGACTGACAGCATATTTTCACAATTATAATGCTTTGGCAGACATACAAAAAGTGCTGATGCACGCCCTGAAAATATTCTATTAGAAATTAGGAAATAAATTAGGATTCAAGATTTTTTGACTTTAGGCATCAGTAGGTAGCAGTCCATGGGCAGTGCCTACTAAATAGTATGGAGTAGCTGTTTTGAGTTAGTCTGTCAGGAACAACTGCATAATTACACCTTTGGGAGAATAACTGAAAGCCAGTTCTGTTTGGATTCCTAACTATTCTGAGACTGTATTATGGGCCTGCTCCATGTACAGAAATTTTCTTTCCTTATTTGAAAACCACTATTTCTATGTGGTTTATTTATAATATTTGTTTTTAAGAGCAGGAAAAATAATCTTTCAGATCTTTTCTGAACGTTGACATCAGCTGAACCTGTGAAATCAAGACAGAGTTGGATTTAACAGTGAACTATTTAAAGTCATTGTCTCTCAGGAAATCTGATTCTTTACCTGGTCCCTGGATCAACATATAACCATCAGTTCAGCACTTGACAAGACTGCTATTACAGACAGCTGTCATGTGTACAGTTTGCCACTTTGATCTGGTGGTGTCATATCAAGTATTTTATATTTGAATTTGACATGCCAGCTTTGCAAGTTTTCCATAACTTAAGTAGTTGCACAGGCATGTGAGGGCTTCTTTTTCAGTAGTGGAAAATGCATGAGCACAGAAAGGGAAAAAGTGGTGGCACAAATAGAGTGTTGCATTAAGTAAGTCCTTCCCATGAGGAAGAACTTCTTAACCATAACTGAGGATAAAATGTCTCAGATTTCTTATTAAATATTAATGTAATTAAAGGGGAATGGATAAACAACAGCCTTCCAATGACCTACTGACTATATGACTCTGCCTTATAACATAATAGAGCAAATTTGCCTCCTCATTTTGGTCTTGCAGTTAAATGTGTGGTTTTTATGCATTATGTTGGGATTTGTGTGTGTATTGGGTTTGCAGGGAAAGGTTTTGGTAACAGGATGGCTTCTGTGAGAAGCTTCCAGAAGCTTCCCCTATGTCCTATGGAGCCAATGCCCCTGGTTCCAGGACGGACCCATTGCTGGCCAGGGCTGAGCCTGTCAGTGATGGTGGGAACACCTCTGGGATAGTGTATTTAGGAAGGGTGGAAAAGTTACTGCACAACAGCGATTTCAGCTGAAGAAAGGAGTGGGAATATGTTAGAGAAAGAACCCTGCAGACACCACAGGAGAATGGGGGGTAGGGGTGCTCCAGGTGCCAAAGCAGAGTCCCTCTGTATTCTGCAAGTGAAGAATCTAGGGCAAGAAGGTGTCACGATAATGTCCCTAAGGCTGCTGAACTGGGTATGATATTGCACACCATTTTAAAAAACCCAAAGTTAATGATTTGCTGCCAACTTTCAGCACATCTCCATTATTATCCATTCTGTAGGTCCTGGTACCATCCTCACAAATCCTGTGAGTCAACATATACCTGATTAGAATGTGCTGCAAAGATCACTTTGAAAAATGATAAAATGGAAAACCCACCAAAAATAGTGGATTGCTGGGTCTTCATATATTCTGATGCATTCCTGCCAGCACTCAAACTGTCCATGGATGATAGCATGAATTCTTAGTAAAATCTACTTAACTTGTTACCCTTCTTTACTTAGAAATCAAGAGTTAATACCTTTCTGATTATGGGATAGGAAAGAGAAATGCTAACCATGCTCTGCTGTGCTGCAATAGACCATTTGCCATGTTGCTCTGTTAGGAAGGTTTTTTAATCTTTAAAACTCTGAGCACAAGACTGGGCCAGTAAGGCACTAGTAGAGTTTCCTGCTGGCTAAGACAAGTGATAATTCAAACATGTTCCAGATTTTTCCTTGGCTCCAGACCTGAAAGGAAAACTCTCAGCTCATCAAGAAGTGACTCATTATAGAAAAAAGACCTGCCATCCTCTGCTACTGAAAATATTTCTACATTTTAACATACTTCTGCTTGAGAATGGTCTGCTGAATTTAGCAGTTTTCTGTGAAGCTAATCTGGAAGCTGCATAGTGTGTACAACAAAAGGAAACCCTTTAAAATTCGTTCCTTAGGCTGGTCTGGGACTTTAGGGGGTCTATTTAATTGGCAGGGCTTCTCTCCACCCCACCCTGCTCTGGGTTAGAGGCTGCTGCTTTGGCTTCATATATTGTGTGTGTACATGTGCATTGAGGTCCTGACTTCTGATATATTCACCCAAAATATGGGAAAGCTTGGTCCAGATTAATTAGGTGCTTCTGCCCATCTGTTTTTTTCAGCTTTGTATGAAAGACCATGAATTAATACTGAAGTCTGGGTCTTCCTCAGTAATCCAGGAAGACGGGGAGAAAGGAAGCATGGGCTGGGAGAATGAACATGTGAGTGAAATACAGGAACACTGCAATGATGCCAGTACCATTTTAGGCAGACTTTCCTGTCTCCTTCTCGCATTTCCAGCTCATCTATGTATGGTAAGAATAAGTGAGCTAATGTCAGAGCTGTAAAGATATGTCAAGATGTGTGTAACTAAGAATTATGAACAATGTAGATGAATTCAACTGGATCCATTAAAGTGAAATGTGCTGTTAAAAATCCTGCACATAAAGGATACAAAGTGTCAAGACTAAAAACAAATAAGGAAGCGATTTTTAACCTTATTAAGGTCTTATGCCTTTCTGTCTAGAGGGCTTAATCTTTAATGCAGAGCTATAAAGAACAATTACTTTTTTATGGGTTATGATTACAATCTAAGATGATTTACTGTTTGGTTTATATTGTGATGAGAGTTGGGCTGTTAATTTTACTGCATTTTTTTGTTTTGGTGGTCTGTCTTTTTCAGTCTCTCATTGTATTTTCTGTTACCTAAAACTCCTTCATGCTTCCGTGTCAGCAAGTAACTCAGCTATGTACTACAATTTGTTGAGGATGTAGCAGTAGAAAAAGCATTACCCCCTTCAGATGTGACATTTGGTGTATTACCTGCACGTGCAGTATTGTCAGGGGTGTACTTTCTGACCTGCAATGCATTATCTGCTCTACTGACTTTGGGGCTGTTTATCACCAGTGACATATTTCTCTGCAGGAACCTGCCATTCTTCTTGTGTCTGCTTTAAAACCCTAAACACAGACATACTGTCTGCATTTTTGAGAGTGGAATGAAACCAGATTTTTCATTTTTTTTTAACAATTCCCTTCAATGTTTTCAGTTAAACATGGTGCCTCATAAGCTGCTTTTGCTATGGCAATATCATGTTAAAGAGCAGAGGCACTGCAAGAGTGGAATTAATTATGTATGCATTATGCTTGTCCAACTAACCACACTGTATTCCCAATGAAATACTTAACACATCTCTGAGTTCCTAAAGTCAAATAACATCACTATAATTTGAGACTTATTTTGAGCTGCAAAGAAAAGATTTTGTTACACCTGCAGAAAAGCTATTCTTTTGGAAGGGGCTTTTTCCATTTGTATGCTTTGATTGTGAGCTACTTAATTTAGTCAAAGATTCTAATTGAGCTTATTGGCAGCCTGCCTGATATTTGGCACAGTAGGACTGTCTAAGTTTGAACCTTTGGGGATGTTTTCAGAGAAACGTATGTCTTCTATTTCATTCTTTATTGTGGCAGACTGATGAGAACTTCTAAAGCAAATGACAGTAGCTGAAGGAGTTAAACAAGATAGATGTTATTTGACAGAGCAGTATGTGTCATGGTCTAAGCAGACATAATAGGATGAAATTAAGAAATATGAATATTTAGGCTACAGACAAGACTGTTTCCTGATACTAAGACCTGTTCTAGTTTAAACGGTCTCTCTCAAAAAAAAAAAAAAAAAAAGCAGCTCCTAGCAGGGAATATTTAACACCACGCTGAACAAAATGCTAATCCTCAGAGGATCGTTACAGTATTTTCAGCAGGATGAACTAACTGATCCCTTCCATCTCTGCTCTGTTTAATTTCAATGTCTCAAAGTTTCTGCTTAGGAGAATATGCACTTCACTGCTTCATTTTCCTGTTTCCTTGAGAACTGTCATGTCTGCAGCCTAGAGAATGACCTACTACTGCAGGACATCCTCTGTTTGCTTCTCATTGCCCTTGATTTTCACAAGTTGACTTGTCAATGAATGGCTCCAGCTGAAGCATTTGAGCTTAATTTGCCTAGTAACATACTAAGGACCTCTGTGGTATCAACCAGATGCTTCCTAATGACCTGGAATCATCAACTCTCCAAAGATCCAGGACTCTGCAAATGGATAGACACAAACAAAAAGTGTCCTTTGAAGACTTGTCATCTCCCCTCTACTCTCCCAGGCAGAAACTGAAGGATTTACATTAATATCTAACCCTCTTTTTTGCCTCTGGAAACATGGTGATAATTCCACTTAAATAGGACTTGTGTGAAAGATGAGACAAAATTATACTGAGAATAGTTTTTAAAATATTCTTAACTCTTCAAAGCATTTTGTGTGAGATGAGAGTTTACTTCTCTGTCAGATCTAGACTGTTACATTTCATCACTGGTAGCCACTGCTCTGTGCATAAACCTGTTTTGAAGTATACTTGTACACTGTGAAAAAAAATAGTATTACATTTTAAATTTTCAGGGTAAAGTAGATAACAACTTTAGTGATACAAGTTGAGCTGTTGGGGAAATGAAGTAGCAGTTAGTAGTTCGTACCTTTGTGATCATTGTTATTGTAAAATGTTATTGCTTAAAGTAACAAATATATCAAAATAATATAAATCTCTTGACATAGTGAAAAGTTATTGACCCTTCTAACAGGTATGTTAAAAGTGTGTAAGCATTCCACACACATATATACATATATATAATTTATGTTTATATAACATTAATCAATAATTAATAATTACTGTTATATAATTAATTAATTATAAAGTAATAAATATAATAAAATAATTAATCAATCATGTTATGTATGAAGTGTATAATTAATATGTTATGTATTAATTATAATTAATGTATATGATTATCATATAATTAATAATAGTTAACTAATACTAGTAATTAATGTTATCTAAATAAAATATTAGTTATTATTAATAATAATTTGTGGTATTATAATTGTTATTAATAATTACTAACTATTATTTTATTACACCTAATAATAAATAATGTTATGTTAATGCAAACATTTAATGATGATTAATTTTAATAATAATAATAATAATAATAATAATGTGTTGTATAAATAAAACCCAAATGTGATCCCTTAATTACTCATACTAGGATTTGAGAAGGTGTTGGATATATTGGATCTGACTCAGAAAGAATTCATGTAAATACATGAAAGTGGGGTAGAACTTAGTTTATACCTTAGCCTTTTGGGAAAGACATTCTTTGGGTGTCAAGATATGAATTATTTCTGAAGACTTAGCAAGTTTCTGGAACAGTGATGACAAATCATAGAATCAAAGACTGAGAAGAGGTTTTCCCATCCAAAGAGAAGGCGTGAAGTTGTTTACAAGGCTTTTGGTATTTAATAGCAAATCTTCAGAATAAGACCAAAGGGGAAACAGAGAAGTTCATAAAGACCAGGGAAAGCTATAAAACACAGATTCCTGAGCACCACTGATGAGCAGGCAGTTCCTCATTAAGAACTGGTTACAGTACACATATACAGTCTCAATCAATTTGTTTTATTTTAACAGGGCACCAACTGCTTCCCATAAACTTTGAGGGCACTGAGTACTTAATTGAATCATCTACACATAACCCCTGTGCTCAAATAAATATCTATTTTTTCAGAAGTAATCAACTGAACCTTATCTGCATCAGCATATACAGAATAGCATAAAATAAAATGTGATTTTTTTCAATAATCGTGAACTTGTACATCCTGCGTAATGATTAATATACTTTTAATAATTGACCTTTGATACTGAGGACCTCTTTATTCAGTGGAATTTTCAACAGTTTTGAGAGTGGAAATGATCCAAAGCTCACTGTGCTGGTTCTAAACACAGAAAAAAAATCAAAAACATCTTTACTTTGTTCTTACAGATTCTCAGATTTGTTTTTTCTCGTGTTTTACTGTAAAACAGCTTATGCTGTTACAGTCTTGATAAAAATATGACACTATATATATTCTCCACTGTATTGAATACAGAATAGTTGCTGGCAACTTCACAGCTCTTCCAGGTGACTATCAAGCACCAGATTGTCTTGGATATACTAATATAAGTAAATATACATGTCAAAGGAAAATGTGCTCATGTTAAATTCATACAGTCTAATGAGAATCTTCCTTTCATTAACAGCTACTAGGATGCAGTTCCTTCTTTTGGACACACTATGAGAACAGGCTAAATAGAATCATAAATAAACATTTCTAATAGCTCAACTACTTCCTGAAGTATATAGGATCTGTTGCTGGAGGATATAAAAAGAATGTTTATTTAATAAATTCTGTAACTTCATATGTATATTTGAGCATATAAACTGCTACAATGCATTATAATGTACACAAAACCCAATATGCTCTGTATACAGTCCCATCTGCTTTCAGTGTGGTGATTGCTGATCACAGCAGACGGCTCACGTCGTGTAAACACTTTGCTACACACAAACCGATATATTCTGATTACCAGTCAATAAATTCCATATACAACCCAATTAGTTGTCATAGAGACTCTAACTGATCTGTTTCAACTTGCTAGTTTACTTGCAGGCCAATGTATATTCAGGATAGAGACCACTGTATCATAGAATAGAAACAATAAATACTTCCAAGTACAATCTATTTAGGTTAGTTTGTTTGATGAATTAAGTGACTTCCTATGGGAGAGGGTTCCATGAATTCTCTTGAAATCATCTTCCTATCAGTCCTTCTGTGGTATTTCATTTTATGGAAATAATTTTTAAATATGCATAAAACACAGTTAATATAAATAAAACTTGAAGATACAAAGGCTTCACTCTTGAATGAATTCTCACATTTGATCAAATTAGCACTAGAATGACTATAAAAAGATTTTTTTCAGAGATGTGAAGGGGAAAAGAATTGGGATCTTCCACTATATTGCTAGTGGTTCAACAAAATAGAATCTATGTATCTCTGGCAAAGGTAAAGCATTTCCATTAGAAACACTAAACAACTTCAAGAAAAAACAATTAGAAGAAAACAAGGCTCTGGGAAAGACAACAAAGGCTGCACGAATCTCTGTACTGCTGTTCTGGGGAGACATTAGAATCCTAAATCACTGTATAAAGGATAGAGTCTATACATAAAATCACACAGGGCTGCCTGTAGAGTACACAGTTTGCAACACTAGATGCTGACTGACTAAAAATCAGTAAAGATTACTCAGAAGATGTGGGCTTATGCACTGATTTTAGGCAGATGAAATCACAAGCAGTAGGACGGGTCATGTCCAAAGTTCTGTGAAATTCCCTTGAATGATCTATCTCAGAAATTTTTACTGAATGCCCTGAACACTCTGTCAGTGTCACCTATGCTGATTTGTTCATTATCAATAGGCGTAGATTTTTAGATTCCTTAATATTAAGGTCAACTCTGGGGCTGGATGTTGATTTATCTAGCCATCAAAAATATAACGTGTCAACTTGGAACTCAGGATGGTAGGATGAAATTTGCCATTGAGTGAATTATAAAGGAAGAAACTTCCAGTTCTGTTTCAGACTGTTATATCTGCTCTGATTATTCCTAATTGTTGCACCCAGCTCATAAAAGCAGGGTATCTTCTTGAGCTGAATTGAAAGTTGTAGTCTTGTCTCTGGCAATAGTTAGGAGATAAGCTTTTTTTTTTTCATTTTGGAGGTGTTAGTCTTGCCATTAGTAAATTCACAGGTAATGTTTTTCCTTCTGCTGAATATGCAGAATGTGACTTAGAACTGCCTTACAGGCTCCCCAAAGAAGGAAGATGACAGTGCAGGGGAATTTATTTCAAAGCAAAATTTTATTGCCAGCAAGAGAAAATTAATAAAGTTGGGAATTCCTAGCAGAGAAGCTTTAATACTCCTCAGCTTAAAACTATTCCTCTTTCCCATTCTAGTCCAATCTCTGAAGAACAGCAAAATTATCTGAAAAAAAAAACCTCTGCATAAATAATTGATTTCCTTTACTCTAGATGTGGATTCTTTCTGAATAAAAATGTTCTTGTGGAGTACACTTTGTCAGGCTGGAAGAGTGGAGGATTTGGTCTTTTGTTTAATACACGATTTCCTTTGGTTTCCCTGGCTGTGCTACATAGTTTTGGCAAAGAGAAGCTCGTACACACCCAATAAATGATGGGTTTGATGATGGGTTAATGATTTGAATTTGTATCACAATTTATTTCTTCTAAATTTTATTTTTATCTCATGCCAAGGTTAGGTCTAGGCATTTCTGCAAAATTAGAGACTCTGGGGATTAATATAAACCCCAAAATCAAGGGGGAGAATCATGTTAGTAGTGCCTTTGCACATTTCTGAAGACTGGACAGAGAGGACCTGGTTTTACCTTCTACAGAAAGAACAAACAGAAGTATTGCTTCTCTGAGGTGTAGCTGATACATCACACAGTCCCTGATAATTGACGTACATGTATTCATGTACTTGATAGCCCAAAACAAGAGTGGTTGTTTCCACAGGTCTCTGCACTAGAAAAGAAATATCCTAAAGAGTGTGAGGAAAACTTTTATCACATATATTAGTTTTATTTTAATGGAATCAGATCACAATCATAGGGCACAATAATGAACAGCTGAACATTACAGGGATAGGAACAGAATACTGAGAATTAGCATTTTGTACAGTTTTGTATTCCTCTGCTGCCTTCCTGCCAGCACGGATGGGTGACTGGTATTACCTCTGGTCCACCTGGAACTCGGGCCTGTCAAAAAAATACAAATCACAGTATGAAATAATCAGCTCATGAAAAAGTTCAGGCTGAGATTTGTTTCTCATTTGTCACATCAAAAACAAGAAACCTTTTATTCAGGAAGCTGGAGAGTATTTGACATTAATCCTGCCGATATGCAGGGAGAATAAATGAGGAATTTTTGTTGTTCATGTGTTCGTGTAGCATATTAATGATTTTGATAACAGCATGAGGATATTTGGCTACTGTCTAAAATTAAATTGTTATGACCATAAGACTGCTTCTCTCAAACATTGTTCTAGTCAATTTGTATGATCAATTGTTATATGATTGTTAAAAACGTGAAGGAAAAGATCAAGTATAGCTCAGTCTATGGTAAAAAAATTATTCTCTTTAAGTCTCATTAAATCCATTTAGTTTATTGATTGACAGATGCACACACCTGCTTTCTTTTTTCTCCTTTTTTTTTGGATCAGCAACCCATCTTAGATATTTGTGTGACATATGTGTGCAATAGCTTTTAATGATGCTAATTTTAAGAGGAACTAATTCAGCATACTGAGAAGAAGCTACATAGAGAAAAAGCATACAGCCAATTTATTTTTTTAAAAAAAGACGTTTTTTGTTTAGACTAACAGTCCTCCTACAGAGGTTGAAAAATGTAACTTAGACTAAATTTAACTTTGCTACAGTCACCAAAGATAATAATGTGTCCACCTTCTGACAAAGTAAACTAAATGACACTTGCTTGACTAATATTTACCATCATTCAGGTCTCACGGGAAGGACTATTCATGAGTGATGGGAGTTTGGAAAGACAAATACGTACCCTTCATCTGGCAAAGACATGTTATTGGAAGAGACTTATGAACTGCAGTATTAATGCAAACCACAGGGCCATCTCCTGAGCTATTAGGGGTGGCTAGAAGATGGTTAAGTTTGTTTTGTCAGATATTCAGAATGATTTCCTTCTGCTGAGTGATTGACTAGAATTGTTACAATGCAACACCTCTGTGTGGAAGCTTCACCAATGGAATCTGAGAGCAGAAAATCTGCTTTCTCATCTATTAAAAGTCAGTCTTTTGCTTTTAAAGTCTTGCTTGGGTAAGAGAATCAGAATTCTATTTTTTTATTGTAACACTTCTTCATCCCTTGGTTTGCAAAAAAAATGACTTCAGGATAGCCCACTCTCTTCCAGTTGGTTAGTTCAAGAATCTCATCTTCATTTTTGCAGTTAGGAAGCACAAAATATAATCAGATGTTCAGTTAGAGAAAGGCAGACCTGGAGCTGGGCAGAGCTGTTTTCAAGGGTAGAAGAGAACAAAGAAATATCTGATGCATGTTAGACACCATGTTTAAGAAATGTGGATGCTATTGGAGCAAAATAAAGAAAAAACAAACCTCTGGGCAGTTCATGTAAAGCTTGGACAGAGCCTTATCTACCTCAGCCCTGACACCTGCAGACACAGGACAAAGCCTGTGGCCTGCTATTGTCTACAGCAATTTTGTCCTCCTGCAAAAATGGGATTTCTTTCCAGTCATGGCATGGAGGTTACAGCTTTTAAACTTGAAGTGTTGTAACCCTGTGGAAGTGAATGAAATGCTCACTTTGGTGCTGCCTGTTCTGTAGCAACACTTTTAGCAACTGTAAGCAGAAAATTAGGAATTTATTTAAGATAATGAGCCCTATAGTACTTTCATCATGTAAATGCAACTAGGGACGTACTGAAATCAAGATAATTAAATTTTATTGCATTAACTTGTTAAATTCTTTTAATGGCATTAAAGCCAGTAGATGCATTTTTCAAAACTCTGTCTGAAAGACAACAACAACAATCAGTGTCTTACTTGGTTCTTCAGTTTCTACTCTGCTCCTGAGCACTTTCATGAAGGAATAAACAATTAAAGAAATGTATCTAGTATAAAAAACAAACCAGTATTACAGTTTGAGGACTCTTTCCTCTCCTAGACACCACATCCCCATGGCATCTCTCAGCTTGATTCACCACCTCTCAGGATCTTTATGTCTGTGTGTAAGACAGCAAAATTTCACTTCCATTTTTCAATGCCTAAGTAATAACAAATACAGTATCCTAATCAGAAGGAAATAAGTGATGTAGTGAAGACACTGCTTGGAAATATTCTGGAATAAGTTAAATTCATGTAGTTGTGCATAATGATGGTTGATTAATATATGCACCATACCTGTAATGTGAACTTTGCTGTTTCTGACCCCATTTGATGTTTAGCTTTATACCCAAGTCTCTTGGATGGGCAGCTAAAGAGATCCAGCAGAGACAACACTCTGTGCTCTGTGGTTTGTGTCTTGCACAAAAAGCTTCACAGAAAATACACAGAGCAGTGGGTGCTTGAACACAGGATCCTCCCATTTTTTTGATGTTCATTAAACTTCAATGTCATGCTTAAATGAGCCTATATTTAGCTCAATTAATTTCTATGCCTTAAATAGAAGTAAAGTTCCTTCATCAGGAAGTTCCTTATTATGCACAGATAGGGACTGAGGGGCCTGAAAGTTTAGTTCTCCCACAAAAGGAGTTCATCCCTCTGTCTCAGATGTAAAACATGGGAAGAGATGTCTCAGAAGGGGATCCACATTAAATGTTGTTCATCTGGGCAGAGAACACTGAGGACAAGAGGATGCTACCAAAATCTCTGAATTACCAAAAAAATACAAGTTATTAGCTCAGACACAATTTCATCTGACACTTAGAAATTCGAGTCCTATTCAAGGTTAACTTCACATGGCACAGATAAAGTTCTCACCGTGTATTAAAGGCACTTGAGTGCCACCAAGTAGCGAAAAAGATTAATAAGGTCTGTTCAGTTCCCACCTGTTCTTCCATAGATCAATCTGTCATTTCTTCCTTTAATTTTACTGCAACAAAACATAATTTTAGACCTGAATATAAATCTGACTTGCAGAGTTTACCCATTGAAACATAAGATATGAGACTATAAGAGAAAAAGCCATATAACAGAGTGCCTTCTTTACTGAAGCAAATCCTTTCTGGCTCCTTAGAGAGTGAGGCAGTGTAATGTGGACAGATTGCACTTCTTACACTCTGGAAGAGCAGTTTATTCCATGTTCTGACAGCATTTATTTGGATCTTGAAGAAATAGGTTATAGGAAGTATGGGGACAATGTTATACTTGCTATGAATTACCCTCCTTAGGAATTTGTAACATAAAGTAATATCACTTAATGTCTTTTGAAGAATGTTTCTGGCATCAGATTTTTATATTGAAAAATAAATGCAAAGGGCAGTTTCATCAGAAAATTCATCAACCCAACCCCCTGGAAAAAAATCGAAACCAAACCAACACTGGGAAAAACTGTAACTGGTAAGAAAAGTCTGGGTGGGGATACAAGCAAGTAAATTATCTGTACATGCAGCATTCTAGGTACACAGAAACATCGATTATTTTAGGTTGGAAAAGACCTTTGCACATCATCTCTTCTACCCCCTTAAAATAAAGCCTATTTTGCTGAGGTTGCTCAGCACTTTCTGCTTTCAAGTTTTGAATATCTCCAATAATGGAGATTTCACAGCCTCTCTGGGCCCTTGCTCCAATATTTGACCACCTTCAGCATGAAGAAATTTTTGCTTAACTTCAGTAAAAACTTTCTTTTGCTGCAACTTATGTCCATTGCCACTAGTCTTGGGAATCTCTGAGAAAAGTCTGGCTCCATCTTCCTTATGAAACACTCATTAGTTAACTTACACAAGATATTCGATCTCTCATTAAAAAAAAGATACTGAGAGCCTAAAACTGGGCAAACAGTGGTCCAACAAATGCCAGGTAAGAGAGAGCAATCATTTATTTTGACCTGCTGGCTGTGTTTTTGCAAATGCAGCATAGTATGAAGTTAGTGTTCTTTGCCACAAGGACACATTGCTGTCTCATATTCAACTTTTCCCCAGGACCCACAGACCTTTCCTACAGAGCCTTTTACTGGCCCTGTGATGCCCTCCCAGCACTGTTGCATGGGGTTATGGCATGCCAAGGATGTGTCTTTGCATTTGCCCTTGTTGAACCTTGTTGGCAGGTCTCTGTTGGTTCATTTCCTTCAGTCTTTTGGGAGGGCAGTCAGGGATCCACTAGAGTTGAGCCCATTCATTGTCACCTGTAAGCTTGCACAGACACCTTCCACCAACATCCAGGGAGCCAGTGATGTGGAACACGAGACACCATGGTGACTGCTTGAGTATTGCCACTTTTAGTCAACTGCCAGGCAGACTTCAAACAGCTGATTCACTTTCAGGTCTGAAAGTTTCATCTTACTTTATTTTTAGAGTAATTTCTTTATCTATTTAAGGAATCCCAGAAATTAGGTATCATTTCATTGCTTTTTATATATAATAAAATTAGTTCTTTGCAGAGCTCATTGAGAGTACAGCTAAAATAAGCGTCTCATACACAGTATGTCTTGATTATCTACCTGGAAATATTCCATTGAGGCTGTATAGAGCTATATAGGTAAAATTTGTCATGTTCATTTATATCACAAATGACATAATGACACCGGGGCAGAATAAAAGACATGTTATACCTTTTCATCTGAAATTTCTAAATCTAGCACTCCTCATGGTACTGTAGCATCTTCAAATTTGCTTTAGGAGTCTAAGTCAAAAGCAATCCATACTTTTCACTATCTGTAAGTGATGGTTGGCTGACAGGTCCCAGAAGCTCAGATGACCCAGACTGTCACAAATTTTTATCTCAGTTCCAGGCTTTAGCCATTACCATCTTCATCTGACATCTTCAAATCAGAAACTTTTACATTTTTGATACAGAGACATCAATTTCTGGTGCTAAAAGTAATGAAAAGAGAGTATTTTAAAAGTATTAGAAATGGTGTCCTTTCACTCTGTTTTCTACTGCCTTGAATATCAGTGTTCACTACATGAAGGCACAAGAGTATAAATAAGAGATTTGTCCACGCAGAAGTTGAAACGTTGTAATGAGATGGCAACACATTCAAGACAGCAAATGTTTGTAACAAATAACCCCTGGCTCTATTTATCACTACTCTGAGATATCTAGACACAGACACTAGTCTTGAAACAGGACCATAAAAGTGAAGCCAAACACATTCAGAAACCCTTTTTCTGATAAGAAAACTTCTCACAGAAGTTTCTGCATGAGTGAAATGAATGTACTTCACTGAATAGTACCAACAGTAGATAGGAAAGCTTGGCAACTGATTATCAGCTCTTTGGGGGAAAGAGATCTAGTTATGTTAGAAAAGGAGTCACTGAGGTATGTTTGGCAGTAAAGCAAGTATGCAGGGAAAAATAATTTACTTTCTGAAACCAGTACTTCTGAACATATATCTAGATGAATACAGTCTCATAGCTCTGAAAACTCACACAGTTATGTCAGTCTCTTTGGTAGCCATAGACCTTCTTAATTACAAAGTTCCAGTAAGGAAACTACACACAATCAGGCTTCCTGAAAGATGTAGGCAATCCAGGCAAGGATGTCGTTGCATTATTCCATAATCACAAGTTGATTTCATCAAGTGATTTAATATACCATGTATTAGATTCAATTCTTAATGTACCTAATTCAATCGGGGGATGTTTCTGGTTTGAAAGGTGACGCGTCTTGATTGGAGTGGGGTGCTGGATGCTGTGGAAACTACATTTTCTGCAGCAGAAGTAGTTGTTTCGCTGAATCTTCTGTAAGATTCAGGAAATGGTATCATGAATTTAATGTCATTTAAATGTCTTTTAAAGTACAGTCTACTGCACAGACTTTTTTGTCGCAATTCAGTATGAAATCACACATATTAACAGTGTGCTAGTTTATTTTCTCTCTTAATTTTATCATAAGTGTGTTCTGAAAACAGAGGTATTATTTTCATGGAATAGAATAATTATATTGTCAAAGAGCTACTGTGTTTTGGTGTACAAAAACACACAATGTGATTTAATAGCAAGCAAAAATTACTCCATATGATGATAGATGAAATGGAGATGTTTGGGGTAAATGTGGAGAACTCACACATGACAACCACCTTATATTTTTAAAAATTTGCCAAATTTTTCTGCTAAATTAGCAAACAAAATTGAGAAGATGTCTTTGTAGATAGTCAACAAAATAATAAATTTAATAATCTGAATGACAGATCAGTCAAGCTCAGTCTGGCATCATCCTCAATCTCCCTGTGACTCTTAACAAACAAGTTTAATGGATCAGAAAGATGAGAGAGGCTGGGGGTCAAAGACAGAAATAAAATTTAGCACATAGGGAGAAAAGAGACAAAACCATATATATTACAGTAATATGAGCCAGAGATAGGCTGCTGTATTTCAGGTTTAGGCTGAAATATTAGGCTACCGTAGTGCAATTGCAACAAGTGCAATATGGCAAGAAAGAGCTGGGTTTCATAAGCCAGAAAATGGAAAGGAATGTTTTTCTTGTTATTACTGGAATGTTTGCAGAAAATGTCTCTCTGGTTTTTGTTTTATTTGACATACTGATCATCGTCAGAAAAGGCAGAGACAATAAGGCTTGAAGAAGTTGTACTTCTTACGCCATTTATCCAAGGTGTGTGTGCTCCCAGTTATCCTCAAGTCCTGCTGACACTGAGTACCTTCCCCCAGACTAATAGGAGCAATGAGGAATATATTCCTGTCTGAATTGTCTTTTGACATAAGTGGAGTCACAAAACAGCTGAGCAATTTTTCCCAAGGGATCATAAAAGGCAACAACCTGAAAAAGAGAATGCAACTCCAAGGATTCTCCTCCTGTATTTCAGGGAAACTCTTCGTTCCATAAAACATAATATTACTGGAATAACACCAAAGGAATGAATCTCCATTTGCTATATAAATAAAAAAGCATAATTTCTGTTATCACACATGTTCTGTCTCATGTATTCACAAGCTTTCTCAGTTCTCTAAGTTTAAGTCTAAGAAGATGAAAGTTTTAACCTCTGCTGCAACTAATACATTAACCATGGAAGGCTCCACAATAAATTACTTTTTCTTTACCTTTTCCTGTCATCATGTAGATAATAAATTGTCTTCCTAATGTAACCAGTTTTATTACATTCTTGAACTTAGAAGAAGACAAATAATCACCTTTGCACCATTAGACTTGATTAAGTTAAACTCAGAAATTCGAACTGGAAAGCACTGAACTGTACATTTCATAGGCCAAGTTTAAATGAACATGAATATTTTACAATACTTATGACTTGAAGGGGTTTTGTTTTTACAGTTATGCAAATAATTTTCCTAGCTGTTTTCTACAGAAAATTAATGTCAAGGACATATTTTACAGCATGTAAGATGACACAATACAGAGAAATAAAAGCAACCAACCATGCAGGTGAAGTTCTGCTCTTAAAATGCAAATCTAAAATGTTCCATCTTTTATACCTCTCTGTGTTAAGTGGTACTCATACAAACTAGGGTACAATAATATTAATTCCATTAATTCAATTTAATCAATCTTCTATGAAAAAAAAATTAGTGAATGAAGATTAATTTTTAGATGAATGAACCTCTGATTTTCAGTTTTTACTGTACATGCAACTCTTGTTCTGAGCTTGCGTGTAAGTAAACATGAAGTGGAATGTTTTGATATTTTTGGATCCAAATTGAGAACACTATACTGAATATAGAAGGGTAATATTAGAGAAACTTTTCTCACTGACTTTATGTCTAAAAATTGAAGCTTCCAGTGGTTTTACACTCCCCACATTTTTTCTTTTTCACTCTCTCTTTCAAGTTTTAACTTTCCATTTAATGAATAGTTATAATTTTTTAGGCTTTATAATAATGCAAGTTATTATAAAAATCTTCATTTTCTTCTTGCCTTATATCTTAATGTGTCTCCAGATTGTTATCTACATGTATACAGATACATATATTCACAGTGAGAAAGAAAATGAGTTGTTAGATGAGAAATACCTGATAAGTACTTCTTTGCCTCTGCATGAATCCCTTTACAATCTAGATCCATGTTTTGTGGGTAGTTAAGGCTGTTAACGAAGCTAAAGGAACCTCATAGCCAATTAAAAAGAAATTTCTTTGAATTTCTTTTTTTTTCTACGAGGGAATAAGGATATAAGAAGGTTCTTGGATATGCATGTTTCAATAGACACATTGTTAAACTGTGTGGATGCAAATAGAAAGCTTGATATTTTGCTGAGGCTGCCATAGGGTGTAAGGTGAAGAAAATTTGGTGGTAGAGTCAGCTAAGACTGAAACATCATCTTCTTTTTATGATTCATCTTTCACACATTTAGCTTTAAAGAGCAGCTCAGAATAATTCTGCTTTGGCTTCCAAGGCCAAAAAACATGAGAGACTCGGGCTGAAAACATACCCACCATCGAGGCTGGATTGTAAGTATTGTCTTCATGACCAGAAAAGCTGCTTGAAAATGTGTGGTTTTTCATAAGTTCTTCCCTGAAATGAAACAACCTAATTTGGTTGCTCTGCAGGATTATTTGATTCTGAGGATGCTTAGACATTGATTCATCAAACCCAAATTACATACAACAAAAGGTTACAGGTGCCTACTAGTTCATAAGATAACTATTAGCCCTGATTTAGGTTTGAAATTGCTATAGATTTCTCACATTTTCAACAACCTGTGCCTTTGCAGGAACTTACCAAAAAATAATGAAACGGCAACTCAGGAAAATCATTCATTAACACCTGTACTTGTCCAGAATATGTCTTGACCACAAACACTTGCAGTTATAATATGTTTCCTATTTTCTCTAACATTGTTAGGAAAGTTATGTATTGTTTCTCAATCACATTTCTGAGGGCAAAAAGGCCATTTTCCTTGCCTGCTGCTATAAACCTCTGATAACAGATGAATAGGACAGGATGAACTCCCACACATCTGAATTTCTGAGCATGTTCCTCTTATTGGATGTGTGTATCCTAGTGTTTAGTACAAAACAAACCTCATATGTGCAAACAAGTTCATTAAAATTGCAAGAGCCTGTAGCACATTTGTAACAGCTTGCCCAAAGGTTAGCATTTATAGTTTTGCACTGCCAACATCCTGCTTTTATGGGGCACATTTGTATGCTAAATTGCCTATTATGTTAAATTGTAAGTTCCCATTTAGCAGCATCAGGAATAAGATTTGACTATAAGTGTTTAGATTTTATTAGTGCTCTGCTAGTCTTCTTAACAGCTCAAACTTTTCTACAGGCTGAAAATTTGCTGCAACCTCTACAGAGGTTCTTGCGTATGAGGTGTTTAGGAACAGCCGAGGATAAGGAGCATGGGAAGAAATGTAAGGCACTGCTCACTGACTGGAAAGTGCCTTACTGTGTCTCACCTTTACACGAGTCCTAAATGTCATGTTTAAGCAATGATTGCACCTAAAACAACCTCAGTAACATCCCCTTCTCGAGATAATGAGACCAAAAAGGTCAGCTGAAAATATTCCAAGAGGGACAGTGTTCTAATTGGTAAGTAAATATGTCTAGTTGCCTTTTTTTTTTTTTTTCTGTAGATAACTTCCCAAAGCATGGCATAACAGAATGAATGTGATATACAAGCCACGTAAACTGAAGGGGCAAATTTTAGCTGTATGTGCAGTTCTCAAAGGTAAGAGAAATGTGTTTGCTAATGAAACTGTGTATCACTCAGGCTCCCCTGGCTAACAGGTATTTCTCAGGAGATCTTGGGACTAAGGGAGTTACCAGTACCACAAAAGCCTTTCAGTTCTAGGTCACCAGTTTGCCAGAGCAGGGGCCTGATTTTGGATATTATTTTAAAAGCCTCCATAAATATTTGCTTTCCTTAGCAGCGACTGATTATGAAAAGTAACTTGACAAAAATAACAGAAGTTCAAGTCCTTCACTCAGGCTTTCTCTGCAACAAAAAAAAAAAAAAAAAAAAAAAACAAAAACGGGGAGGAGGGTTTGTGAAATTTCTTTTTGAATTCTTCTGTCAAAAATAAGAATGTGAGAACATAAAGTTGCTCCTCTGCTCCTAATCTTTCAGTAGCATGCTGGAAAACATCATTCAAAGCAGATATACTGATGTACTTCACAGAATGACCAGGCCAGGTTTGTAGATTTATTTAAGTTTACATAGTGGGTGTAAATTGTTGAAAACCATTATCGTTGTAACTATTAGAACTAACTATTCACCCCAACCACAAGGGGAAAACACAAAAATGAAGTTTCAAGTTGTTTGAACAGGAAAATAAATATTTTCCAAGATGCACAAATACTTCTCTGATATAACAGGATGTTCTTAGAGGCAAGCAAGAATGATAAAAGGAATATAAAGCCTCTCAGCACTATCCAGAGCTGAGGAGGGCTACCTCAGTTGCTGATTAAATAGGATTGCAGAGTTGTGTGCTCTACAGAACTCAACATTTTTCAATGATTATAAGAGTTGGAGTAAGGAAGGTGCTTTTTCTGTGTAAAATACAATATCATTTCCAGGACACAGAGGTCCCACATGAAAGCTCCAAGGTCTCTGTAGGAATCTGTCTAGTTGAACACACTGACTTTGTTGCCAGTAAAGGCTGCAACCTCCAGCAAATGCAGACAGCTCTTTACCTATTAAGACAATCCGTAGGGGAGAGACTTGAGGAAAGTAGCTCAAAAAGTTTTTTTTAAAAAATGACCTATTTAAAGTTACATTTTTTAAATCATTTATGGAGAAGACTTAGTTAATGCTACTTAATCAAAGTTCCCTGCAAATAACTTAAAGGTGACAGGTCAGCAAAGACATGCTTACTTAAAGACTGTATTTTAAGATTTAAAATGCTAAGAGTCTTACCAAGTCTAATCTGCTAAAAATTAGAATAAAGCATAAGAGAAGTTCAAACCTTATTTATTTCGAGATCAAATTTATTATTTTTTTTGAGACCTTGCAGGCAAAGAAACAGACAAGAATTAACACAGCAACTCTTTCTCTAAAAGCACACAGTCTAGCTACACTGGTGGGTGGATGATGATCGCTTTCTTTATCCAAAATGTTTCAGGTTTCTGGCTGGTTATTCTCTGTGGTCTAAATGGGGTTTACTGTTTTAGGCAGTGGAAATTATTTACTTTGGGAGTTTGTTTCTTCATGCACACATGATGTGACAATATCTGTAAATACACTGCAGCACTGTGCTATTTCCAAATTCTTCTTGGTTGTAAATTTATTTGTTAAATAGCTGTTGCTGCAGTTTGAAATGAAAATGGTGACCTTAACAAGCACTATCATTATTATGCCTTCAAGGGACTTACCCACACTCTTTCACTCTGATATGCTGTGTCTGAGTAACTTGTTGTTCTGAGCCTATTATTTTGCTGAAGTCACTGAAAAAAAGGTGCTCTGCATTGCCCTGTGTCGCTTTCTTTGGGTAAATTTCATAATAGAATACTGCACAGTAGGATTCTGATTTCAAGTTAGTAACTTGAATAGTATTGTAATTAGAAATATCTACCTAGAACTTCACTTTTCCTAAGTCAGAGTTAAGTGGTGAATATGTAATTGGAGAACAAAGCCCAGGTGATTTTCTGCTTTTTGTTAGGATAAGGAAGAAGTGTGGGCTGTCCAGTGAAGACATTACAGACTGCTGGAAAGAGAGGGAGTTCATTGTTATAACATGGTGCTCACAGCTGGGAAAGGAAAAAACACCAGCTAATGAAATGGAGCGAACCACAAGTTCAAAATGCTAGAGAAGACTTGACATAACCACTGATATATTACCAGCCTAAAACCAAAATATAGCTCAGCCTTGCAGCCAGGTCTGTGTGAGTGGTAGGGTCTGAATACCCATTTTATATCTGAACACTCTTTGAATTTCAACCAGCTCAATAAGGGAAGAGTGGTGTTCTGAGAGAGGAAGGAAGACTGAATCATTGTGTATTCTCTAAACCAGTGCTATCCCAGCAAAAAATAATCCAGTACAAGTTTTAGATCCATTTGAAGATTTGTGATGCATATGTGTCAAGCATATTGAGAACAAAGCAGCAAATACAGACAGATTTTAAATACCAAATGGTGTGCTTTAGTTTAGAATGAAGCAATCAGTGTTTGGGGAATGCTTTTAAAAACACTGTCTTTCCTTCTAGAAATTACCTATTCAGGGCAGGAAATTTCTGTTTGATTATTTCTACAGGTAAACATTGCATTTATTACATTCAGAAAACAACAGAAATTTAGATAGCTAAGCCTACACATATTCTTGTAGCATTTTCCATCTCCTTTACATTTATAATAAACATGAATTATATATGGAGACAGCCATGCTTTGTTTAAACTGCTGCACTAAGTACTCCTTGACAGCAGTAAATCAATGGTTTGTTTTCTCATACATTTGAATGAATGTAATAACTGGAATAAACAATTAATCTGATGGATACACAGGAACTCTCTGCAGCTAAGTAGAAGAATAATACTGTTCTACTGTTCATACATTTGTCATTTGTTGATGGTCACACTTTATTGACTTTACATATTATTTGTCTAATTATTTGATTCTCAAAGTTATTCTGAACAATGTATTCAGCGTTTGCTTGAACTGATGTCTGAAATTTATTTTTTTTCTTGATCTCCAACTAATAAGCCAATTAAGATCAGCTTTGGAAGCTATTAACCAGATTCCAGTTTCTATTTTTGCCACCTAATTAAATCTAATGCTCCTGGTACTACAGTGACACTTAGGCAATCAATGTGTTAATATTTTTTTTTAAGAAATGGTAGTATTTGTATAAAATATATACACATAGATGTATATGAGATACTGAATATATATGTACACATATATATATATCTACATGTATATATATATATTTACACACATAAAAAATACCAATGACTAGTTTTTTATTAACTTTAAACAGCAGCATGAGCTCCAAGTTGGGCTCTAAGGCTGTTTGGACGTGTCAGGAGAAAATAAGTGAGTGAAATTGTTCAGAGGAGCTTTCATTAGACTTCTGCTACCTGGTGCCCTGGAGGTGTCATGGACATTATTAAATTAATGGAGGAAACAAGGATGGATGTACAGTGACATTCTGTGGACAAGCATGAAACATTAGACAAGAAATGCGCAGAGCTTGTTCCACTTTGTACTTCCTCATTTTAGAAATGAATTTGAAGCACTTACATGAGAGAAAGAAATGCAGGATGGAATGTTCCTGTTCTAGTTTCTCCATCTTTGCCAAGTGAAATGAAGGAACAAGGAAAATGATCTCTTTAGAACTATTACCCATCATTCTTGCTGAAGCTCTTGGATTTATTTTCATTAAATACAGAGATGGTGCACTTAAAGAAGTTCCTGGAAAAGTGCTGATTGGGATTGGCCTTATGCATACACAGACCTGATTGTTACTCACCGAGGCACTGAACAGAGTCAATTAATAACTTAGTCTTGGGCAAACAAATAATTTACCAAGTTTAAGGGCTGGAACAAGGAAGTAAGACCAGTGTACATCACATCTAGAGAGGAAAAATTAGGTATTTCTCCCCCACAAAGCTTCATAACCTCTATTTTTACATTAGGAATATCAACTATAACATGGCAGGCACATAACTGAGTTCAATGCATGGAAGACATTCTTGGTTTCTTTTTTGAGGCTGACAGTGACCAGATCTGTTTGGGAAAGGACAAGCCCAAAAGCATGAGCTTGTCTTTGGCAGGCAAGAGGTTTAATGGATGGCAATACTGTGAAAAAAAATTTTTCTTTGTTTCCTGCCAACCCTGTGAAAGGATTCTGAACAGTTTCTGTGTAACCAGTGGTATTGATGTTTAAATGATCAAAAACTCAGCTTTGAACTTTTTTGTCTTGAGGCCTGGAAAATTTCTTCTTCAAAAATGAAACCAAGCCATTGCAGAGCTGCTGAAAAAACAACCTCCCATGGATGGAAGTATATGTTAAAAAAATAAAAAAATCTCAGAGCCATTGTAATGTTTAGAACCATGTAAGACTTCTAGAGGAGACGTGAGTTGCAGTGCACTGTAATTGAAAACTAACACAGCTAAAAACCTGATTCTGGTTTTGTTGTTTTTTGATTTTTTTTTTTTAGTTTTGATGACTAAATGGAACAGGTAGGGCAGTTCTCTGAGAGATTCTGGGGCTCCATATCAAGTTTCTGTGGTCACTCATCATCACAGGAACAAACATACCATATGTACCCAAGAAGTGATTAAGACACTTGCCTGAATGAAATAAGAGGAAGAGGGAGATCACAAAGCAAACACCAACAAGGTGAATCTCCATATACTAAATGGGCAATATTTTGGCTTAAACTCCAGATTTCCCTGATGTACCACTGTCTGCTGGACTGTTTTTAAAAAAAATTAAAAATTATGAAAATAATTCTATTTTTTTAAATGGTATTCAAAATGTTATTTGCTAAGAAGTGTTTCAATGGAATATGCTATACACTTATAATCTACTATTCACATACTCTTTGCATTACATTTCTTCTGCCCTTTTGGATAAAGGTCAATAGCTCCTTGTACCTACAATAACTGCATTGCAATAGCTGTATTAAATTTAAGAGGTCCAGTGGTGTTGCTGTTCAGGAATCTTTTCTCTGAAAGCGGCAAAGATTTTTCTTTTGATGTAGGTCTTTCTCCCTAGTACCTGCTGACCTCATCAGGAATGCATCCTGAACCAAGCTTTCTTTATTGGAAGCCAAGTAGAGAAAGTAACTCTCCTCAGGGTCCTCCTGCTATCAAACTAGAGGTCAACCAGAATTTCCCCAACCATCCTCCTACTCCTCTTCAGCAGCACCTTAGGCATGGACTGAACATTCAGCAAGACACATGTTTGAGGCCTCTCCCATCCAACTTGCCAGCAGTGCTGAGAAATGTAGGGCTGCTTTTCTTCTGACAGCAGTGTACTCTGCTGCACAAAACTCACACCAACAAGAAATTGAGTCTGTGACACAAATGTTCAGCTTTTTCATAGTCACTGAGAATTATTGCTCTGTCCTGCCGTGTGCTGAGCCTGGCTCTGCATCAGCCTGCCTAAACTGGGACTGCCTGCAAATCTAGAACTCTAGATTAAGGATTTCTTTTGGTGTCTGGCATGTGCATCAGTCTGGAATATGGGTGTTACAAGTTTTACTCTTTATGTCCAGAAAGGGGTTTATGATTGAAGAGGATAGAGCAAAGCATGTCACAAATTATTTCTACTGAGAAGAAATAATCTTATTAAATTCACTGCTTCCTTTGTAATATTTATGAATAAACACAGAGATCCCTCTATTGATGAAGAAAACATCAAGAATTAATTTCAGCCTTTTTTCCCCTCTTTGAATTCTCTCACATTGCTTTTCCTTGTGCTAGCTATCAATCTGTTCTTACTGTTTAGATTATCCTGTTTGCTTTTCTTTCCCCCCATCTCTCCTCCCAAAGCTCCATTAAACTAACAAACTTGTGAACCTTTTCGTTTAACATGAGCTTTTATTTCAGGTCTATCACCTATTAATATGTACCCCAAAGAGAGATTGGAGTGTTGGAATTTATCATACACTAAAACAACAGCCAGATGTTTGCAGGTCAAAAATCCCTGCAGCCTGGATTTTCTTCATGCCAGTATATAAAAAACTGAATTTAATGCCCCCCTTTTCCCCCAGGCAACAAACCCTCTTCATTTTGTCCTTGAAACCTCAGTGGCAGAGCTACTTCATGAAAGGAACAGAGGTATTTTTCCCGTAACTGACGGCAGGCTGGTGTCATTTGCCATAAGGATCTGATGCACTTTAATCCTTAAGGTTATTCACTGTATTTCCACTTACCGAGGCACTTACGCTCTCTCTCCCTGCCTCTTGTGCTGTCACATGTATTAGTGTGCTCACAGATGCAAGTGGGCATTCCTAGGTGAACTACTCCTGCCAAAAGAGAATATTCTCTTTTAGTTTTAGGCTGTGCTAAAAGTTTCTCAGAAATTTTCATGGATATTGGTCATGCTGAAGTGGCTACAGTCACCGAATTCTGACTTGGTGTCTCTTCTTTCATAATCATTTTAACACTTAGTCCTTCATTTGGTAACATAAAAGGTATGGTAACTGTGTATTTTCTCTTTCCATATTTTTTTGTATTTCTCCAAATTTCTCAATGTCAAAAGGACAATTAAAAAGTCTATTTGAGAAAACTGAGAAGCTGACTAGTCAAAAACTTCCAAAGGTAAACTTTTCCGTGTTTACAAAAAACGTAACTATCAAGTGAGAGAAATGATTAAACTATGATAGCTGGAAAAGGATGATGATTACCAAAAGCCAAATGACAATGAAAATAAAATAAGACTTTGAATTAAGATGATCTAATTTTATTTCCCTTCTCCCACTGACTGGCTCTAATAACTTTTAAGGACAAAGCTGTTCTGCATGGCCACACCAGTATTGCATCCTCTTCTGGGATGTGAGTCCTCCTCTGCATTTTTTTGAAATATAGTGAAATTAAAATGACTGATAATTGAGTTTCTAAAACAGTTTGGCAATCAGAAAGGTGAGCCTGGCTTTCACACAGCCAAGAGACTTGCTGACAGGAATTTTTGTTATATTAGGGGGAAAAAAGTCAATTCCCAGATAATCTTTCCTGAATGACCTAGGGCCTGGGTGTCCTTACATTTTTTTAACCTCTCTACAGATGTTTGATAGAATGGGGACAGATAATTGAGTGCAGGATCAAGTCTTATTCCTGGAATTGCTTTTAGGGCTAGTGAAGTAAATTTTCTCATTCCGATAACATCAAGAAAGCTTTAAGTAAATGAAACATCTTGTATTGTGGTCAAAGAGACATGAAACATAGCACTGTAGTAGCCAAAGCAGTCATATTATCAAGACATATGACAAAGGAAGCCAATAGCATTCTCATTTGAAAGTAAATAAATAAAAAATTATCGTAATCAGAATTCAGGGAGGGAAAATTGATCCTACTTTTGAAATCCATAAAACTACATGCAGTAATAAAATGTGTTAAACCCAGGAGGACCTACTCACTCTTTCCTTTCCATGGTGTACTCATTGCCTGCCTCGGTCCTGTTGAAGGTGATAATTGCTTGCTGCCAAAACAAAAAGAAGAGCAAACCGTTATTATTCCCATGGTAGTAACATGGGGGGTTTTCTTCAGTGAAGGAGCATGTGCGCTCCATTTATTTGACTTTCTGTCAGAAAATTAGATGTTACTGTGTTTGTTTTCTGCTTCCCAGTCACTGTGCTCACAGCACTGCATTTTCTAATCGCTCTGGTGCACGGGCTGACATTGCAGCGCCACAGAATAGTCTGTTACCTTCTGTCACATCTGCTTAGATCTAAAGTGACATGTATATACTGAGACACAACCTGATGAAACACAGCACATCGGCAACATAAAGTCATGCTCTTTCTTGGCCTTGGGGACAAGCGTAGAAACTGAAATTCTAATGCAAAAGACACTGCAGGCAAAAGTGCATTTATTTACTGGAGTCATTGATTAAATAAGAATATTCCATTTCAGCAACAAAAGTAGTTGGTAATATTTAATGAAAACATTTACTGAAATGTGTGATTTCAACATATGTTTTTTCTCATTGCCTATTTTGCAAATGTTAATGGGAAAGTCATAAATGAACAGAGGGCCAATCTAAGTCATTCCTACTGCTTGTTAGAAACCCATTGAATACATGCTTAAACAATGTACAAACCTTGTTCTAATTCTATTCATGAAGTGAATTTTATTCTGTAGAAAATTTTTTTTTTATAGAAAGATCATATATAGAAAGCATGTCATGACAGATTTATCAACAAATTCAATTAAACTAAGAGCTAGAATGCCTGGACTAGCAAAACTGTACAAGAGAAATTGCTTCATGAAGTTAATCATAGTGCATTATGTTTAGTGATGATCCAGCCTTCTTTCTGATTCAGGTTAAGATTTAAAAGAGAAAAAACCCAAACCAACCAAAACCTAAATCATAATCCTTTGCACTGTAAAAACACAAAAGAATACAACCCTTTTAAACTTAACATGAACTGAAGGCTCATAAAACTTTGTTGGTAGAGGGTAATGGATGGGTGTGGCCAGGAAATGAAGTTCCTCAGTGAGAGGGTCCTTCTCTGCAAATGTAGCAGATCTTGCACTGAGTGGTTCATCCTTAGAACCTCCATTTGAATTTATTTCTTAATTTTTAGGTTCAAAGGGAGAATCACCACACACTCACCTATTGATGATGTCATTGATACTTAAGAAATAAAGGCCTCTCCTTTTCTATTTGGGTACAGCTGGATGTTGGCTTGCTCATAGTAGTTATTAGAAGAACACTGCCTGTTTGTTATTTTTGTCCATGGTGAGTTCAGATTGCTGTCTGTTTCTCAAATGACAAAAAAAAAAATCAATACAAGTGTTGAAAAGGAACCTTGGGTATTCAACTTTGCAAACAAAGTTCTTAAATAAGCACCAAGAAAAGTAGTAATAGAAAAAAATATGAATGCCAGACTTAATTACCAGTGTTCACATGAGGAATATTGCTTTTTCAAGTATAAAGAACCAAGTGGAAAAAGCAAAAAAGTATTTCCAAGGAAACTAAAAATGGACTGATGACATAGATTTGCATTTCAGCTATGGCTATCCCCTTTCATTTAATACTGATGTATCTTAAATGATTTGTTCATACAGAGGAAAATTAAGAGAGAAAAATTAATTCCTCATGCTTAAAATATAAAAAAAAGTCATGATTTTTATTTTAGTTGTTGGCAAGAATTATTGAATCACCTGTATAATCTTTTAGCTTCTAGCCTTTGAATATCTCAGACCATTCATCTGGGCATTCTGAAGATGAAGAAACTTTAAATAATTTATGATCTTCTCAGGAAAAAAAAATGGCGAGTCTGCAATATTATATTTTGGTGATTTTTTTTCTTTTCCTTTAAGCTAATTCTACAAAAGAAGTAAAACATATGGATATATTCCTTAGCTGGTCCTTAATTAAGATACTGATATAAAAATAAAAAGAGGTAACAAGCTGGATATTTAGTCACTGGACTGGGTATACCTCAGTTGTTTGGCTCTCTACTATCTTAATTTATCTCTAAATTTCACATGGATTTTCTCATGATTTCTAGTTAGGTCTAAGAATATTTTTTATGTACCTTAATTGATATCACAAAGCAAAAGGCTTAAAAAAATACAGAGTCTTTTCAGAGCACATAATTCACCTGAGAAAAACTTCCCTACCAAAGCAGAATTAATGATATCCAGTGTCAGGCTTTTCCAAGATTCCCGTCCCATTTCACGTATAATTTCAGAGTTGCTTGCCAAGACAGAGCTGCCCAGCACAATTAGACTTTCATGTACTAACGAGAGCAGGAATCGCTGCCAGCAAAAAAAAAAAAAAAAAGACAAGCAAACCAATCCTGAAATATGTAACAGTTTTCTGGGAGGATGAGAAAAGGTACATCCAAGGATGAGTTGGGAAAATAAGAAGCCAGCGCTGTGGTCTTTTGGTTATTGACACCATTTCACGGCAATACATATTAGGGGAGCAAAGGGAAAAGGACCCCAGTTATTAGAGACTGAGATTTGCCAGTTCTGTGGCTTTCAACTACAGCCTCTGGTGCCTGCCTTGTAAATACTTAGATTTTTAAGAGAAGCACGAGTTTGAATACAAGAGTCACAGGAGTTACTGTGATGTGCTACAAGCTTTAAACTTCAGTTGTCTTTCCCATTTCACACTTTCTCACACTTTCCCAACTTACTCTCTTATAGTATTAAGTCATTTAACTCTTGATATTAAATTTTCAGCTGAGAAGAGAGCAGAAGAGAAGTGTGTTGGTGCTTCTTGGGGATATTTAAAAAGGGAGCAGCAGAATTTAGAGACTGGCCAGAGAATAGTCCTTTGTAGATTGATGCAGAATCATGTGGAGAAAACTGTTTGGAGATTGTGTATTTGTTCCATGAAGAATTTTGTTAACCTCTATCTTTAAAAAGTTGACAAGGAAGAGCCACATTCTAGGCATAGAATCTGTTTACTTTTTGGTGGAGATTAACAAAATTTACCTATTAGAGTCACTGGACACAAAATGATATCTCAAGACAAAGTTATTCTTTACTTCATTGTAAGAAAAAAAGATATTTATCTACAGCTGATTTTGCACAAAATAGTCATTGCTTTGCTACAGTAAAACAATGGGTTTGTTGGTGGTTTTGAACACCTTTTACAGTGAACACAAAAATAATATTTCCACACCCCTTTCAGCCCCAGCCAGCTTTAGTGTTTTCAGAGGTACCTTGGTAACATGCCACCAATGTGTACTGAAAATGAGAGAAACTGCTGAGCTAGAAATCCTTTTAATTTAAGCAATTAAAGAGGTACAGTTTGTGTTCCTACTCTACACGTTATGCAATTAAAAAAAATAAATTAAAAGCTCTTCAGGACTGTGCTTATTTTTCAGTGAAATCATGTCAGCATCTAGTTACTAATAAGAAACTCTCAATAACAGATCCTTGCAAGAAAGAAAGTTGTTTCAGCTTCAGGCTGATAAAAGGATTATTAGAAAACAGCTTTTTGTGTGAGTGGGCATGGTTGAATGCTTAAACAATCTTGAAAAATAATACTTTGATATCCTTCACCTCAAGCCCACATAAACAAGACTGTCTCATCCCACTAAAAGCAAATGAGGACATATAACTAAATGTAATGGATTAATCTTGGACTGATGATAATGGCTGTAATAAGGACACTTCTACACACAAATCATCCTTTTGAAACTATGGTCATGCTAAGATTTTGTGAGAAGTTTTCCTAGTAGTTTTTTTTAAAGCTACCCACTCTCAACTAATCACCCTTGCTAGGATTTTCTGCAGTAGCACACTGCACTCTGTGCAGACTTACTATGTAAAATACCAGCAAAAAAAGGTTGACATAATGACTCATTACAATTTAAATCTTATTACACAAAGCTTCATTCAAGTCAATATACATAGTAGAGAACCGCAGGGGTACATTTTAGCCTGGTGTGAGAGGAATGAGTCATACAATTCCTATTATGGGTAATAGAAGGAACACATCTCCTGCCTCCTGTAATCCCCTGGAAGCTCACCTCGCCTATTCAAATCACCCTGGGCCGTGGCTACTCCAGCAAACAGGCACGGTAAAATAGCTGCATTGCAAACTTTAAAGTTCATCTGATTCAGAATTTTTGGAAATGACATCACATTGCCTTGATGACCTAGTGCAAATCCATCACTGGCAGGGATGATGACTCCTAAATGCCACAAGAATAAGCAGAGACTTTCAGAAACTGGAAAAGGGAGGGACGTAAACCAAATTAGCATGGATCATGTTTTTTCTGTCCTCTCATTATCTTTGCTAGCAGACTGCTAACTTTTCCCTTCCTAGACTCTTATAAACGATGCTGTGCACACAGAAATAGCTATTACTGAACTTGGCCACTCCCTTCTTGAATTTTAGGATATATTTTTAATTATTGTTTTTTAATAAACTATGCCAGCTTATATGCTTATAATTTTAGTTGCTTATTTTACTGATAGCTTGTTCCAACTAATTAAAGGAAATCTCCAGGAAATCTCTTTCTTCTGATAAGTAGGTTGCACAAACAGCTTCAAGGAGAATGCATCCTTCCAGACATAAATCTGTATTTAGAACTGCCAAATGTGTTTGCATATACTGGAGTGGTATATGTTTGTAACTTCAGTTTTATTTTATTATTTTAGATTCATGTACTGTTGAAAAGAGGTATTATTATTATTACTGGGGATTTTTGAAAGAGAAGATATTTTAATTATGGACATTGCTACTGTAGATTATAATCAGGTATAGTTTTTACTGGGAATATCTACATCAAAAAGGATCGAATTCTCAAAAAAGTGCATCCTAGCTTTCAAGTTAACAGAAGTGATTCTTTTTTCAGTGTTTCAGTGCAATTAAGGGTTTTGATGTACAAATGTAAACTGCAAGATCCACCTGATCTTTCCAACTTTTTAAGTTTTCCCAGTTTTTGCAGGCAAGGAAACCCTAACTCTTAATTCAGATAGCTCACACTGCTTACAGAACTTTACACTTTAAAAAAAAAAATCTCCAATTATCAGAGTGATATTTTGAAAAACAAGGTTGCTTCTGCTGTGAAAGCAGAGTCTAAATAAAAAAAAAACCCAGACTTTATTAAAGATGAAAGCTATATGGGTCGTGTGTTTGAATTCATTTCCAAATGAATTCAAACAGCTCCTGCTAAATCCTCCAAGAGCAGAAAGGTGCAGGTTACAGAGCAGTGCTGCCTCTGCAGAATGGCAGCATCATCAGGAATTCAGCTTCACTGCTGAGATTTAGAGGAGAAGCAGTAAAGCACCCCTTATCCAAAGGGCTTGCAAAGGCACTTTCTAAAAGAGCAGGATTTCCATTGTGTCTGTGTTATGAGCTTGGCAGAGGTATTCATCAGCCATTATTGATTTAGAAGAAGGCATGGCTGGAGTAAGGAGGATTGATCTGAAATCTCCCTTGGCTGAGTTAACTGTTGAGGGATCTATTCATATCAAGATGAAGCACTGAAGAGTGACCTACAATGATAGGAAATGTGTATCTCTGTCCTTTTTCTTTACAGTGCATGTGAAAAACTCTGGCTTGCTCCTCAGACTGTTTTTTTTTTTTCTCCCTCCATTATCTTTCAGAAACATTATCTTTGCTAAGTTTAGCATTTTTTGATTTTCCTGGGCAATTCTTCAGGGAATTACAGAGCAGCAGTTTCCTCTGAGATGATCTGGTGAAGGAGGAAAGAGTTATTGACTTTCTATTCAAGCTGCAACCTTTCTTATGAGAAACCAAAGGTGGCAAAAGGTATTCATCAGCAGTTTGGTTTAGCTGTGAGTTCTTAGCCAACCCTCCCTGTCCCAAAATGTCTCAGCATCTCCACAAGGTATTTCAGTGATCACTACTGCCATTCTTTCCTATTTATGTGTTGCTTCTTTTCCAGAGGAATCTGCAACTTGTCATTCTCAGAGACAGGACCATGAGCTAAGTGGACCCAAGAGGGCTGTCCTTGCTGAGGTCTCCTACCTGGAAAGCAGTGGGCTTGGACCTCTCAGCTCCATAATAATGTGGGTGACACTTCATTTGCACAGTTTTCCCCAGCTTTCATCTTACATGTGCAACATCTTTCTGCAGATTTTACAAATCCAGATTAGACTTAGGGACAGCCATCTGAAATGTTTCTGCAAGGGACATCTCTCTATTCCTCTCTTTGTATCCTTTCCTTTTTTTTCTTTTTTTCTTCTTTTTTTTTTTTTTTTTTACCCATTTCTGTCACTTCACAGGTAACCTGCCACGTGCCTTCATGGCCTTTTCTCCAACTCGTCATTTCACATGAACTACTGATACGTCAAGTGCCACCACTGATTAGCTTCTGATCTCAGCTTCCTCAGCTATTTACTGCACTTGGGGACAAACACATTTGTTCTTTGTCTTGTGCTGCTCTTCACAGTCTAAAGGTCCTTTCTACAAAATTACAGACAAGGCCATTTCAGTGTTTTCCCTGCAGTCTTTTTCAGGGAGAAATAAGTACCTTCTCTTTATATGCTGCTCACTCCCTCTTTATGGCATCCAGTTGGCTAAACAAACACACTTATGGAGATTTTCTGTCCTCTAATTTGAACCCCAAACCCCTCAAATAAGTATATTTTGTTATTTTCTTGTTAGTCTCACTTTAAAAGATATTGTTACTGTTCCCACAATAAACTTAGGAAAAGTAAGAGTGTGGGTGTACAGAACACATTTATTATAGGAATTAAGGAATTTATGATCTTCAAATTCTACACATATCAATAAATGTCTTGTATTTGGTGTACAACTTGTGACATCTTTTTATTTCTGGTTATTGTAGTGACCAGCACAACAGATTCCCTGATCTGTAAGTTGGGCCCTTGTAAGCTGCAATACAAACAAATAATAATATTCTTCTCGTTACTAAAGACATTAATAAAGACAAGACCAAGGAGCTACAGTTTAGGTATGTTTTGTAATAATTTAAAACAAATATAATATTAATATTATAATATAGAATGTTACCTTTAAAGCCAGATTATTCAGACCTGACACCTTCATAAAGGAATAAATCACAGGTAATCTTCTGAAATAAAGAATAAGCATAAAATTCAATGAATCTGAGTATCTTAGAGATCTCAAGATTTCATTACTTGGATTACCTTATCTCAGGATCTTTATTATTTTAAGTAGCTCAATCCTAAGAAACATACATGAACTTACTTCCCCCACTTACTGTACTTTACTTCATACGATGGAGCACCAGTTGTCTATGGGATTTTAGTCCCAGGGACCAGATTAAAGTCAGTCTGAGGTAAAACTCCCTCAAAGTGCATAAAGTGGTTGCATTTCAGAGTAAAAAAATTAAATAATCAGACAAAATGTGCCTTTGTTAATCATGAGAAGGGCAGTTACGTACCTACATTTGCATGGATTCCTGTGAAGGGGACAATAGAAATCACAATCACTCTCTTAATGATTAATTAAATCAGAAAGGATGTATTAATAGTCCAGTTCTTCCTGAAAGACACAAGGGAAAAGTACAGAAATCCAGAACAGTGAAGGATTTGATACATAGCTGACAACTTTTCTTTCAAAAAAATTTTGTGTTGTGACCCAAAAAAAGCTCTTGAGAGTTTTATTACATTTTATAAACTTCTCATCTTTGCTACTGAAACCACCAGACTACTTACTGTGTTAAAAATAAAGTGATCACTGTAGTGAGTTCACCTTCAAATCATCTCATATTTCTTCTATACTGCCTTTACATTTATGAGTTATAGCATATTGATTTCCCCCTTCCATTGCACTGAGTTTGACTCTCCCTTAATAGACAAAATGACAACTTTCTTTCTGTAAGTCCTACTATTTGTATTTCTTTTCTTCTCTGAGTTCTAATCTGTGACTTACAACAGGCCTCTGCTCAGTTAAATGATGAGGTGCTAGTTCAGCTTAACATTGTTCAAATAAAAAAAAAGTCTAGCTGCCCGTCTGTTGTTACCAGTGCTTTTCTGACAGGTGTTCTTTAAATTATCCAACTTCCCAAGAAGTTGAACAGTGCATTATATTCACCTGAAAACTGTCCAGGTAATTATCTCACACAATATTAGATCCCCTCACAATGCTCAGTGTTGGCTGCTGTTCCTTGCTCCATACTCTGCAGTTCCAATTTGTTATTCTCCTCCTGTAATGTTGAGTGTAACTCTGAATGACTCATCACACTGCATTCATTCCTTCGCTGCCTTGGATGTAACACACAGGACTGGACTGCCATTAAAACATCCTTCATCAAATTCTCTTTTCCTTCCAAGACCTTTCTTGGTTCTCTAAGGTGGTTACAGGTTTCTGAGCTGTGACTTGAAAATACAGTGCAAGCTCTATTTCTTACAGTTAACAAGAGAACATGCTCCACAACATTTCTTACAAGTGCACCTGTCACCAGAGCCCCACCAACTTGTACCTCTCCCCTGGGTCTGCCTGCTCCTTAACTTACCTGTTCCCTGTCAAAAGCTTTTGTCAGATTTTGAACAGGAGAGGTGTAACTTTGACCATATCCATTTTTCATTAAGAGATCAGGTGAGATATTAGACCCCAGTCACTTTTGCCTTTTCTACTCTTGTGCAGAAAGAAAAAAGAATTTCAGGCAGGAGAGATAGTACTTCACACAATGGAGAAATGTGGTTTTAAAATAACAGTTTGAGACAGAACAACATGTAAATAGCTCATTATTCTTTGAAACTGTGGACTGTCTGCATGATCAGCTTAGTGTTTAGCCCACAATGAAACAAACTTAGGGTTTATTTAAACAGAAATGAAGTACAGAAAGGTTAACCCAAACTGAATAAGAAGGATTTGGCTCCTTTAATGAGGTTACAAAGAGAAAAGAAAAACCTGTTAAGAGAACATATTTTGATTTTCTTTCTTTTAACCATGCCAGCTTCTTTCAGAAAAAAAAAAAAAAAAAAAAAAAAAAAAAAAAAGACTTGATTAAAGCTTATTCTTCAGTGCCAAATTATCATCCTGTACTGATTGAATCAAGTGTCTTGGTTTGCCTGTGCTTCTCTTTTCTTCTGAAGAAATGCCATTTTTTACCACTTACTGTCCTCAACCTTTGGTCACCTTTGGTCTCCTTACAACTTTTACAGACTTCTTTTTGGAAAAATTTCTTCATCAAGAGTGAAAACAAGATCAGCACCTGTTTTGGAGCAGAGCTTTTCTAACCCACTGAATAGTGAATGCAAACGGAAGGAGTCTTGAACCTATGAAAAAGTTGTAGATCTCATTGGCAACTGAATTAGTATCTATGACATTCCTTTTTTTTTAACTTGTTTTTAAAATCAGATGTTTTGATGAAATGATAAATGCATCTGGAATTTACATAAATGTAATAAAGACAAGACAACATATCACTAAGTTGTATTGGTAGTTTTACTAAAGTGGAAAGACCTGACCTTACTCCTTCATAATTAGTACTACTTCTGTAAGTTAGTAAAATTTGCATTTAACAAGAGTAAAATTTCCATTTCCTTTGATTAAAACAGATTTTAGCAATATAGCCTCATGCCTCATACATCAAACTCCAGAGAAGCAATCATCACAATAGCTGCTGGTATAAAAAGCTATTTTATAACAGACACATTTATTATACAAAATAGTACTGAAAAATCATCCTCTAGCAATTTTAATCAGGGGCTAGAATTTCAGCAGGCCAGTAAGCCAGTGAGTCAACCAAAGAGCAGAGGAATTGAACAGAAGGTGCAGTTCCTGCATGTGGAATAGCTGCTCAGTTGCCCTGTTCTTACACAGATTAAAGGTGTGACTGCTGTGCATCCCCTCCACTAAATGTTATTCCTTATGTTGTGTTTTTCAGATAGTCTCCAAACAGGAAACTGCTTATTGCTCCACAAGACCTGAGCTGCTGTTTAACTGCAGCAAAAGCTGTGCAGGAAAATTGCATCTGTTTTGCTCCACTGAGAATCTTCCCTGTTCCTTGGCCTCTTTACTTCCCTCTCAGGGCGTGTGTGGAGCAGAGCTTCACCCTGTCAAGAAAGCAGCCCTTATACTTGATGGAAGTTATGCACCTATTATCTGACACCTCTTTCATTTAACCTTAAGCTGCTACCAGATAAATTCAATTAGCTTTTACACACAGAGTTATGAAAACGTGAATGGTGGGGTATCCTCACAAGGGAAAGGAGTTGATCTGAGTTAAGGAACCCATGCACCTCTGACAGTGGGGCAGGAGTGAAGCATGGCAGCATTGTTATACAGCACACAGATGAAGGGTGGCTGAACAGAGCTTTCAGGCCTTTTAATCTGTTTTTTTTTGATCATTTCTGAAATAGATCAAGGAAGAACATTCCTTTCCTCTCTGACAAAAAGTACTTACTGACTTCTCTGTATTAAACATCACCTCCTACTCTGGAAATTGGGCTCAGGAATAGCACCTACTTACTCCATTTCTCTGTGCTCAGTAGAAAGGCCTGACCCTGGAGAGCTGTGGACCCAGTGCTGTGGTACCTCATTGAACAGCCAGAGGAACTGGGGCATTGTCCTTCCTGAACTGAGGCAGATGTGATCCATCAAAGAAGCCATAAAGATGCTGAAAGGAACTACAGAGAAAGGGTTGAATTGTTTTTATATCAACACAGATGGCCTTTCAAACTGAACAGAGGAATTTTAACAAATGATGCAAGTAGTGAAAGTTGATATTATAGGAATCAATAGATACCTGGTATGAAAAAACACTGATGACTGGAGTACATTTATCAAAGTCCTTGCACACTCCAGAACAGACAGTGCCATAGTGTATATTAAAGATGGACTAGGGCATAAAAATAGAGTAGCACACTAGAAGAATTGATTTGGATCAAAATCACTCTTGAAAAGAATGATAAATAGTCATTGAGAGACTACAGGAATTCTTTCTGTGTAGTACAAAAGGTTACCTTAACTCATGATTGATATCTTGATAGTATTTATTACATGGAGACACAAAACCCACTCACAATTGTTTAATTTTTCTCTCATTGGAGAGAAATGCTACTGGTAACAGACAGGCCCATATGTGCTTTGCTGTGAAAATTCACAGGGTTCTTCAACAAAAGTCACCAAACCCACACCAATCAAACTGTAATCAAAGGTCTGGTAATGAGTGAGGACAATAAATGAATGCCAGAAAAATAACCTAGTTGATGATGGCATCCCATTTACTAATTTTAAATGTAATGAAGAACAGAGAAAAGAGCATCCATGGCACACACTTATAATTTCAGAAGGGTAACAAAAAAAAATGTTCTTTCGATTTATTGTGGGTCTCTCTCCCTGCATTCACAGGTTTAGTTCTAAACTACTTGAAACAAACCATTTGGAAAATGCACAGCACAATACAAAAATGAGAGAGAAGACCTGTTATTCCAGTGCTTTCTCTGGTTCTTCCCTCTGTTTTATAACTGACAGTTTTGAATACCTCTGCCATATGTATGCACAGCTATTCAGTTCTGCACCTGAAAATAATTCCTATTGTACCTATGACTTATGGATGCTAAACCCAAAACCTGAAATAGCTTAAAATTCATCAAGTTAACAATAGTAGCATTGGCACAGGGCATAAATCCATATTTAGACATCTTGAAGACAGCGTTAAGTTTTCTGTTATCTTATTAAACTGTATCAGACTTGCCTTGCATAGAGTACATCCAGGCTTGATAAATGCTTGGCTTCAGCTACACTCTCCCATTTATTTTCACACTGTCAGGCTTAATCCATAACTGCTGTTCAAAGGCAACGGGCAGGAGATGAGGGTGTATCTTGACTCAGCTGGTAGCTGGCTACTGGCTGCCAAAAGCTACAATAATTTATTATTATTCAGACTGCATCTTGACATAATTTATTTTCATTTCTTATAATCTATTCTCTGAGGATAAAAAATTTATAATCACGTTATTTAATTAGTTTTTATTTTGTGTCAATTTGCTTAATCTCATTGACCAGAAAGCATGGGTTTTTATGGAGAGGAAAAAAAAAATACAACCCTCAAATGAAACCCCAACCAAAGAATCTGACAAGCACATAGAAGACATAAATGCAAAATATGGATTGCTGAAGTTAATATAAAAGTCTAAATACACATCTTTTACTCAAACTGCACATAGGGGAGATGTTACTGACCCATTGCAACAGATATGCTTGATTTATCCTGAATATTTTGAAATGATGGGGGTTATCTAACACTGGATTTCATCTCAGATCAGTCTTTGACTGCAACCTTCTTCATTCCATTTCTGATATTTAATATTAGGAAGAGGCACAAGTGAAGAAAACTCATTTTCTCCTGACAGAGGTTGTAAATGTTCATCACCCAACAAAAGTGCATTTTCCTTTGTCTAAGGGTTTATTTTGGATCCTAAAATGGTTGAAAATTTAATCCAAATAAATTTTCTCCAATGAGCTGCCAGATAAAACAGTCAAATATGGATTTTGAGCATCACTTCTTAACAGACAGCAGCAATATAAAATCCTTCTCACTGGAGAGTTTTTCGATTAGATTAGACCAGTCTCTTGATAAGCAACTCAAAATCACTGGCAGTCACAGAGAATCCCCTTTGTAAGCACAGCTGGAGAGGAGGGAGGAGGAGACTTATGTGAGCCAAGTTTTTCCACTTTTTCATTGAAATCAAACCAAATGGTACCAAGTCAACTGAGCAGGAGGCAGAAAGAGGAGCCTTTGCAAAAAAGTCCTACCTGAGAGAAAAAAGGTATGTTCTGAGAATATTCAGTCAGTTCCTGAAAGATTCATGGGTAGGAAAACAGAAGAAATCAAAACAGAGAGAATTTGTCAGTTTACCTCCAAATTATTTACGTCAGTGAATTACTCTCCTTCTAACTCTGTCAACACTGAATGTGTCACAAATGTTGTATGCAAGCTGCAGACTAAATATTTTAAAACTTTATTCAAAGCAGAAAGATCACTGACTCAAAAAAAGGCATTAGCAGGTGATTTGGTGATGAGGGATGCACTGGACTGACTTGCTGTACCTTTGCAGAAAAACACACTTGGTAGAAAGGTCTTCACACCTATAGGGGACTGGAAGAGGAAGGAAAACAAGGTAAAGGGGAAAAAGAATGATTGACACAAACTGCAGAAGGAAAAAATCAGTTATTATTATTGTATTGTTGAGTAGCATAGAAACAAAATTGCACTGCAATCATGCTCAGTACTAAGACAGCAGCATTAGAGGTTTCTGTTCATCCCTGCCAGACTGTTACAGGACAGTGGGATGAGCAGCAGTGTCCAGTGTCACCAGGGCACACCAGTGCCACTGGTCTGCAGGAAGTGACAGCCTGTCCCTCGGTTCTGAATCCCACCCTTCCACCAGCATGGAGCCTCCACTGAAAATTTTGTGATAACCCTTCTATTCCAGAACCTCTGTATTAGAATGCTAGACCTTGGTAATAAAATATGACTCCATGATATTATCTGAGAAGCAGAGTTGATGCTTGAAAGCAATTTTTGTTTATTTTAAGTTAAATTTCTAGTTTCATAGAGTATGCATTTGCAACCGTCACCCAAATTTTCTTTTGTTTAGGAACCTGACAGTGTTTATAGTCCTATTGGTTCTAAAGGACAACTGCTCCCCTTCTCCCCCTTAAACTGGGAAAAGATCTGATAAGGCTGTTTTTCACTGTTTTGTACTGAGCTTTGCATAGGCTGGGATAGTTCAGCACTTTGACAGCTCTGACATCCATATTCACTCCTTTTAGGCAACAGAAGATCAATGGCCCTATAATAACATTTTATCTTATTCTTACCTTTTTACTTGTCTTGCTGCAAAAATGCTCCATGGGGGGGAACTGTGTCACTGCGGTTGTGTCATAATTTTCCAGCTGCTGTACTGCAAGGGGAGGAACATTCTCCGTGGCACACAGACTATTTCACTGTTTCATCAGGTATATTTATTCACAGAGCTTGTTTATTACTTAGACATGTTAAAAGTGAAAATAAAACAAAATAAGTGCTTCTGGATGTTCTTATTCATCATTAGAATCCATCTGAATTGAAAAGATGCCACTGTATCAAGCAACCATTTCCTTTATCCTCTGAGTTTTTGAGAAAATCTTATTAGAGAATCTCAATTGGTCCCTTGATTGGAGATGTAAAAAAAAAAAAAAGAAAAAGAAAAATTCCATATACTGATTCCTTAGCAATTCAAATTAATCAAATACAACGTATTCTGCACATATACAATAACCTCCTTCCTGCCAGCAAACTGCTTAAAGGGTGTCTCATAGTCTCTTTTACAAGTGCTGCTTAATAATCTGCTCTAAATTGTCAGTATTGTGGTTTAGACTGGTTTCCAAAGGTCACTGCAGTTTGCAAAATAACATGAACTGCTTGATGCACCACCTTGTCACCTTTTACCACCTGCATTCTGGTGCTGCTGGTGGCTGTCACTGGCTCAGCACAAAGCCAGTTCAAACAAACACCTTTCCTCAGGAACAAGGTCTAGCAGATGAAGATGTTGCATCTTTGTACTTTTTCAAGGTCTTTGTTTAAATTTTCTGCTTGCAAGTACCAGCCAGGAGAGTTCCAGCACTAACAGGACTAACAAAGCCCATGCCTGGTTCAGACTTCAGCAAAAATCCTGTGTTCTCCTCATCTTCACTTAAATAAGGCATTCAATCATGTTGATTTACAAGCAGTTTTGACCTGCTTAAATTACCCTGTCTCTAACCAGTTGATAGTTAAGCTACTAATTACCCTGTGGGCAGAAGAACAGTCATGGTCCCAAGAATTTGTTGTGCAAAAGGCTGAATGACCCATTTATGCAGACAGAAAAAAAATCCTGAAACAAAATTGAAGACATTCTTGCTGTATATCAAGAATATTGACTCCCATAAAACACAAGCTCTTTTTCCTCCTCACTCTTACTTTTTCATCAGCATAGTTACAGAAAGAATTATTCTGAGAACTGAACCAATTGATAACCACTGTTGCAAACCCACTTAAAAAGCTGGTGATGCACCAGAGAAATGGAGCAGAGGATAAAGGAGTGGCAGCACTGAGCTGGGAGCAGTGTAGCAATGTGAAGATCTATTCCCTGCCTATGCTCATTTATTGAGATAGACTGGTAAAAGGAGTCCAAAACTAAGTATTCACATTCATTACCAGGTAAAAGAAGAGAAAAAAAGAATTTTCTCTTTACTTCTTTTGATTTCAGGAGTGATTAGGTTCACTTGCATCTCTTAAATTGCTTGGTAAGTGTTCTATCTCTCTCCTTTCAATAAAAAGGATAATATATTTCATTGTAGCATTTTCACTCAAAAGAGATTGGAATCATAAAGAACAAGAAAAAGGGGGGCAAGGTAGTATTCTGAGGTCATTAGGATGTTTTAGGAGTTGTTTTGCTTTCTGTCTAAAATCACTCTATCACCTCTTCATATCCTGTAAATAGGAGAGCTGCTTCTCCTGAAAAGCAGCATTAGTGGTCATTTTAGGATTTTTTTTCAGAATCTGTTATCCTCTGCTGAACACAATTCATCAGGACATTCTTCAGCAGCATCAGACTGAGTTAAATCTTATTCCAAACTCCAGTATTCTGTCTCAGATGGCAGCTGCTTTATTAACAGCACCATGCTAAGCACTGTGGAGCCAACAGCAGCAGCAAAGTTTTCTGAAAGTAGAAATCACTTGGCCTCAGCACGGCACAATCAAAAACACCCGAGCCTGCAGGAACAATTTTTCTTCAAAGCTCCCTGTTCCAGTCTGAAAGGATCTGCATCCCTTGTGTGAGGGCATCAGCCAAGTTTGAAACACAGAGAACCAGGTGGCACCTCACACTTGCAGCCTTTTCCTGGCACTGCTCTATGTGAACACAGAAAAGGAAGGAAGTGTTGAACTTGCTTCAGTGTGATGTTACTAACAAGCTTGGCATAATAAACCGTAGGAAGAAAAGATGGAAGTCCATTGAGGAAATATCTAATATTAAAAATATATAAAAGTCCAGATTTTGACTTGTTTATTAGACAGAACTACAGGATCTTAGCATCAGTTGAGACTGCTTCCATCCCAGAGCTCGAAGTAAGAACAAATAGGGGTACAAAATTTATGTCCTGATTAAATATTCTTATCTTTGTGTTCAAACTTATTTTTAGAAGAACACAAGAAATAGGGAAAACAAATTTAACTACCTTGTTTTAGAACAGAACTCTAAACTCAAAGATTTTTTTTTTTTATTAGTTCTTTTGGGGGGTTGGTTTGTTTGTAGGTTTTGTTTGATTTTTGTAGGAGAGTATTTGCAACAAACTCCTAGTGCAAGTGGAGAAACAGACAGCACACATTAAAATTGTATTCTCTTCTTCATGTGTGGCAGCTTCAACTACTCCTTAAGGTGTTCTGACCTCCCAGCAGAAATATAAACAGGCCAACATGAAGTACTTATTCTCAGAGACACTGGCACTTTGCAAGTCAGACTTCCAGACACAGAGATGTCTTTGTATTTAATAACCTTTAATTGATTTCCCTCTCACATGTTTGTTTGCTCTTACCAAACCTGTAGACACTCTCTTTGTCAGCCCAAACACAGATGGAGCCTCTTTCATGCAACTGGTGCTCATGGATGCACACCATATATTATTTTATATTACTGTATTTGTTGACTCTGTGAACATTGTTTGAAGAAAGGATGCATCAGATGTTAGAAAGAACTGTTTTATGATTTCAAGGACATAATCTGTCTTATTAATATATCATACACATGTATTTTAGCTACATGAACAAACATTCTCTACTACTTACCAATCCTAGATATAGGGTCTATCTTCTTCGGCTGGATTTTGATGTTAGCTTCAGGCTCTATGCTGGGAACATTGTATCTATGTCATTCTTTTAACTTCTTCAATATATTACCAATTTGGATTTCTTTATTTTTCTGAAATCAAGTGGAGAGAATAATAATCTTGTGACTCCAATATGAGACCTCAGTGTGTTCTGATAGGACGATACATTATTAGGACAATAAACATATTGTCTACCTGTTAAGGAAATATAAACATATCTGACATTATTTTAGAGAAAAATAAAATGAATTATCATGGTAACCATGATTTGGAAGATTGAAAGTACAAATTTTACTTACAAGGAGCCATTTAGTCCTACCATCAATTCATCACCCATTTCCCTGACTCAGGTGCCAAGGCTGGAAAAGCACATGGAGTGTGTAATTTGAAGCAGATCAATAACCATTGTCCTTGTGATTCATTTCAGTAATTAGTATAATTGTGGGCATAAGGGCAGTCTTTGGGCCATAAGGCTTGCCTCCAATTAGCTGTCAGCATTGCCAATCAAGAGTTGCTTCCAGAGTTCAAAACTACATAAGATTAAGTGAGATCAGAATCTGGCCCACACATCCCAGCACTCTTGGTTTTAAAGTTATACAGTAGCACCAATACTAAAATTTTACGGAGTGTGGTAAAGGTCAACAGATAAAATAGTTGGAACTTTTACTCATGAATATATTTAATTTGCTTCTGCAAATGATTTTGATTACATTTTACAAAATACATGGCTGCTTCTCGTTTTGCAGTTAAAGATTTCTAATAATACAGCCAAACCTCCTTAATCACTGTAATACAGCCAAACCTTCTTAATCATTGTTCATTCTAGCAGAAAGTAAAGCTTGCTGTGTTTGAAGAGACCCAAGTCATCTTAAGAGCATCCCTTTTTGTTCCTTTTTATTTTATGAGATTAGAATCCTTAATAACCTTTACCATATCTGGCTACAATGGAAGTGTGAAGAAGAGTAAAACTTGCACAGTGGATTATATGGCTGGGACAAAACTCAGTTCTGTAATTAGGTTTGTATCTGTTGCTTAGGTTTGCAGAAAAAGTAAAAATTAATGGTTCTTTGCCTAAGATTGCTCTGCAGAGTTATACATAATAATAAAGCATGGTCAGAGACAGGCCTATCATCTGAATATTTGCCAAAACAACAGATTTATTATTTTTTTTCTTGCTAAAACACTTCAGTTTGGAGGAAAATAAATAGAAATACTCAGTGCCTAGACAGTCATCATTTTAATTGCAAATAATTAAGACACTAAAATAGTCTTGGAACTCCCACAGACACTTCCAGTTATCCTTATAAAAAACTCAGAGAAACTTCAGCTACAGTCTCAGATACTTAAACTCCAGAGTTCGTGTTGCTGCACCTTCAGAGCTCTGCTGCAGAGTAGCCTTGGGACAGATCACTGAGACTCTACAGACACTCCCCTAAACCCCCAAAACTGAGCACAGAGTTCTTTTTTGACAGAAACTTCATTTTCATTAAAAAAGAAAAAATGTGTTCAGGCAAGTTGATGGAGAAATGAACCAATCTGAATGTATTGAAGTTCTTCGTCTTGCTACAGTGCTTTTTAAATGGTGTCTAAACAGTTGGTCACAGATTTATTTATGTTTCTGTGTAAAGAAAGAAAATATTGTCATTTTCTATATGGGAAACAGTTTGCCTAATTATTTGGCTCCTTCTTCAACTACATAAACAGCAATTTGTACCCCTCTCCTTCAACTGGCTGCAATTAACAGCTACATTGCAATAAGCAGATTATGTTAATTAAAAACTCAAAACTATGTAAACAATGGGAAAGCTGACTAGCCATTTTCTATTTTTGCCAACTGGGAGGAACGCAAGAGAAATTAGTACCAAGCTTAATTTTGCTGTTTATAATTCAACTTATTTGTAACAAATTACAGCATTTAAAAAAATGTTTTTTAAACAATTAACTGTATTTCTCTACACTATTTGAACCATATTCCACTTGATAAGTTTACATCTGTATGAACTGGGGGAAAATAGAGTTTAAAAAACAACAAAAAAAATCTCACAAGGTGTTAAGGGAACAGATTTCCACATATCATCACCAAACTGGAATATTAAACACAAGATGCCTTCCATGCCTGAGTCACATTCTCAAAAAGTCATAGCTAAGGACAAAAGTATAACTTAGTTGTGCTTCCTCAGCAAAAATTAGAGCAAACTCTAATTACCCAGCTGACGTGAATAAATTATGAACTTTTCAGATGTTACTACAGTTTCGTAGAGTTTTGGTTTCTTTCTTCTTTCCAGAACATGATTGTTTAAGGAGGATGGGAGGCAAAATGTTGGATATCGTGTTTCCAGTGCTCCCTTTTGGCCGTGGAGTTGGACTTCAATGGACAACTCCTGGACTTTGATGATCCTTGTGGGTCCCTTCCTACTCAGGATATTCTATGGTACCTCTCTATCACACCCTAAGGGGATGTCACCACCAAGTGAACTGCAAGCAGAGAGGCTGTGTATATGCAGCAGATTTATTGACTGTATCTGGGAAATTGCCATTGATCAGAATTTGGGGAAGAAGAAACAGAATAAAGCGCTGTGGCCCTTTTTCAGCTTTATCAGGAAATGGTATGGTAGGAAACAGCATGTTTCCTTCCCCAAGTTACCATGACCAGATATTGCTGATGGACGACAAAGAGGAAGACACTGAAGCAGGGAATGATCATGGCTTCAGCTGAGCTGTTTGATGGTTTCTGTGGGTTTTTTTCAATGACTGTGCAGGAAAATAAAATGATACAGTAACATGTAAGGGCTCACTCAGTCTGAGACCAGACCTTCAGAGTAGCCAGTATAAAAATACTTGTTCAGTGCTTAGTTTCAATTACACTCTTGAACCAAACTACTTCAAAAAATGTAGAGTCTCAGAAGACGTGAAAGTTGCTGATGGAGGCATTATTCACAGACCCTCAGGAGGCCAGATAATGCTAAGTGCACAGTAAAAGACAACAAGAGCACGGGAAGCTTGAAGAGGGCAGAGATTTAGCAGAGCTGGCCACATCGTTAGAATCTGCACCTACTGTCTTCGAGTCGTTTACAGAGAGTGGGAATCCTGGAGTGCTTCATGTATATTATGTTAGAAAAACATTTCCTCTGTTTTAAGGGCAACACTGATTTCCCATCTCCTGCTCCCTGCAGAGCTCATGGACAGTGGGAGGGCTACTCGAAATAAAAGTGCAGTTGATCATTTCGCTTTTTGTATTTCCACTATTTTCCTTTTGGAGACATGAACTTTAAATGAGCTGCTGTAAAAGCTTCTTGGGGTCAAAATAGAGGAAATCACATCCACCACAGAGACAGGCACAGCAAAACCCCCTAAAATGACCATTATGTTCAACTCAGCAGTCTTTTTCCTGTTGGTAGGGTTTTGATACAAGCTTAGCATCAAGCCAGGCTGTCAAAAGCAATGAAATCTATTTCTGTGACATTGAAAGAGCTCTTGATGAAAGTCAATCAGTTTAGGGAATGTTTTTTTGTTGGCTTTTGTTTTGTTTGGTTTGGTTGGGGTTTTTTTCAGAGCACTTGGAAAGAAGACAGGGGAAGAGTTGGGTTTTAACAGAATTGCTGCTTTCTCTTCTTGTTTTCTAGGAGGTAAGAAATATGTACTAAGCAAGCCCATTTATTCTACAAACAACACATGTAGTGTTTGATGGTAACAGTTACATTTTAGTCTGACCATTTTCTGAGAGTCTTGTTTCTTAACAGAGTTAACCCTTTTGCCAGGTCTTTTATTTTTGAATTCTTGCAGGGGCTTAGCTCCTGACGGGACTCTGTTTCTGGGTGACACAGAGCAGCCCTCAGGCTCCCAGGTTAAACAATTTTTAGTTTCCATACTATAGAAGGAAGAATAACAAAGGGGTTAGGAATGATAAACGAGGGGAATTTCAGCTCAGATAATAACAATGATACTGGAAATTTTTCTATATGTAAGCTGTCACAGCATTTCCTGTAAAAATATGTATTTATTGCTGCAAGCTACTACTATTAAGAAGGGTTGGACTTCTTGTAAAAGGCTTTTTCCTGCACATAACCATTTTTGATACTTTCTAGTCATTCTGAAGTTAATTAATACATAATTTGTAAGACCATTCAAGAACTTTATCTAGTCCAGAAGCTTTTTTTAAACATAATTTAACAGCTTGTTTGCTTACAAAGAGTTTTATGGACTCTTTGGTTCCCATTAAAAAAAAAAAGGGCAGAAAGTAAATATTCCAGTAAAAATATATGTTTGGTGGTGTTACAAATCACTAATTGTTCCTTTGCATGGATTTTCCCAGCCTGGAAGGAAACTAGGGTTTTTTAGAGAGGATCACTTTACAAAAAGCTTAACTTTACATCTCCATCCATTCTCTGCTCAAGGTGAAATGAAAGAAATTGCCATCTTCTCCCCAGTCAGTTATTATAATAGTATGAAAAAATGACTTAAATATTGACCTTGTCAATGCAACCAAGTTTAGATGAGCTAAAAGTAAATCAAACAGTCTTTTAATCCCAGGAAAATATTTTAAGGCTTTTCTTTTTATTGTCTCGAGTTCACTTTTAAGACCTTAGTTTATGACACAGTAGTGATTCATGAAATCAGTAAAAGAAAACTGAGAAAAGAATAAAGTAGTGGTTATCCATTTTTGTAGCACTGAATCAGTTTTATGGTTTGTTAACTCAAAAGCAATCTGTACTGTTTAAAAACTCTACTGATTCTTACTTAATTTTTCAGTAAAATAAGCCTACCACCAATTTTCCCATCCAATATAAATCAAACCAACACTTCACTTAACACTGGCACTTTCTTTTGCTCCCTTTCCAGCTGGTGCTGCTCAGTTTTGTCCACTGTAAATATATATCACATTTTCTATCCAATCCAAATGGTACTTGTTACTGTTCCTCCTGCTTCTGATCTCTGAAATGAAGTCAGGACTCAGTTCAGAGTCATCAATTCTACATGGGGAAAAAAGGCACTTCAAAACAGAACCTGAACTACCAACAACCTCAACTACTAAATCAACATATTTTCTGAGTTGAGCACAAGCAGAGGTCAAGTTATGCAACTTATTTAGAAGTTTTTAATGCTGATACTACTGGAACTACAGTATTCCAAGGATATACTAAGATAACCAACATTCAACAAGAGAAAACCTACTGATAGTAATATTTTTTCTCTAAGTTTAAATCTGAAGTTAATGTTGAACAGATTATACACTTCCATTAATTTTATTTTCCTAGAAGTTTTTAGTTTACCTGTTAAAAATTTTAGATAATGAAATGCTTTCCAGCTTTGAGATGGTGAGTTTAGGTTGTTCAAAAATGTAATTGATGCTATAAGGACACAATTGTGTTGCAAGTTTACCAATGATATGCCATTGATCATGGATAACATTTGTTTCTTTGGTGGTATCTTTGAATAACAATTTAATAATTTCATAGTGTGAGAAAACAAAAGACAGAATGTGCTTAATAAAATCATAAAGAGAGGATGCTGTGGTAGCTTTTCCTTTCCACTGAGTGGATTCAGTAGCTTGACTTTGTCCCATTCATAACTGTAGCTTATTTCTCCATTACCCTTCCCAATACACATATTATCTTTCATTATTGTATGCTCTATCATGGATGGATTCCAATGCCACTAAAACTACAAATGTCTTTGCTGTTAACTATGCTCCCAGATTTTAGATGGAGCTATCCCAAAGGTTCTATAGAATCTTTTAAAAAGGTTATGGCATATTTATGTTGTAATTTACTCCATGAGCAGCCATGCTATAGCCTTAGCTCAGGCTGCAGTTGCAGCAGTGTAATCCAGACCCTGAATCCAGGACTTGAGGTCCCAGCTTTTCTCATGCTCAGTAAAAATTCACCTTCAGAAGTCTCTTCACCTCAGTGTAGGATTATTATTATTATTATTATCATCACTATTATTAATTAATATTCTTAAGAACCTGTGTATAAAGCCAAATGGTGGAACATAAGAATATTATATTTTCAGAGAATGGAGACCATGGGGGTTTTTTGGTTTACTTAAAAATCTCCAATATAGGGAATCACATTAAAGCAATTTATAAGGTGATTTCAGAGTGAGGTAGGTAAAAATTAGTGTTAAAATAACTCCATCCATATTTCATTGTCTTTTTATGCGAGTTGTTGCTACATTAAATCATCATATATTGTTTTTCCTCTTGGTCTCCTGCCTCAGTGCCCAGAGAAAAAGCCCGTCCAGTACAACTGAGACCCAGTCAGCTGTTCTTGCTGCCCAACCCACTGAGACACCCTCAGAGGAACATCATTCCAGAAATTCCTCAGAGAGTGAAACATTTTCCCATTTCTGAGAAAGATTTTGTTATTTTTAAGGTTTGGGATGAAGAAGGGTTGGCAGAGAATCGTTCAACCATTGCTATTTTACTCCTACTCCCATTCCCTGCCCCAACAGGGGTGATGAAGAAATCCAGGGAGATGTGCAAAGCTCACCTTCAGTGTGACAGCCCTGAGTGACCAGAATTTTGATCTGACAAGGACATAAACTCTTGTAAGTGAAGTGTGTTATTGATTTGTATGCAGCTACAGTGCAGGGATCAGGAGAAGTTCAAAGCTATATGCTGTCATTAAATTCCTCTCAGATTAGAAAAAAAAAAATCTAATTACTTTCATTGAGGTACACAAAAGGAAAAAATCTATTTTAGTATTTTGAATTTAAAATTGATCAATTCCATTGTGCCATTTACCTCTTGAACGGATGGAGTCTGATACATTATGTAAAGAACAATTATATCCTAGAATAAATTAAAAGCAAACATATTGTTTGTAAAACTGAACCACAGATGTTCTGTTCTTGTGGGCATTTAAAAATAAATAAAATCAAGATTATGAGTCAAGAAAATGCATGAAAAAGATATGATTATTTAAAATGCTCTTATCACTGTTAATATAGATGACCCAGGAGTGATTCACCCTCAGAGCAACCATTCCTCATTTTATTTTTAGTAATTTTCAGACTGAGTCCAAGGTTCTTTGCAGCCTCAGGAAGGTCTGAATGGTCTGATGGTTCATTTTTGCTGTGCTCATTGGTATTAGTATTTTAGTATTTTCACCACTTGCATTATAATCAATGCTTTAAAAAATATGCATTCTAAGCAGTATCTAGAAATGAATTAATTCCACTTGATTTTCAGCGTCTTAGGCCTATTTAAAATAATCTCATCTGCTTGATACAAATAAGTCCTGTTTAGCCCTTCCCTTCCCCCAGTTCGATTTAGCTTTTCCCTATTGTTGTGGCAGAGCTTTCAAAATGTGTTTGATCAGACATTCTTTCTGCTTGATGTTCTGTGCCAGTGATTGACAACAGTCCTTTGTGAGCAAGCATTTAAGTAATGATGTACGGACTTGTTAGGGAGCTGCTGTGTCAAGAGGAGAAATGAACAATAAATTAGAATAAAATGGAATTGCATTTGAAACTTGGCTGGAGGATTTTGCATTTGTGAGGACAAAGGACATTTGACAATCTGAGTCATCTTGCAGCTTTGCCTGTAGCAACTGTCAAATTAGTTCTTAATGCTACAGGGAAAGGGATTGAGTCACAGCATTGCTTAAAGTTAAGAGGCTCATCAGTAAATCACTGGCAATATTAACAATTATGAGCTGCACATTAATATGGCAAAAACACTCTGAATATTATGCTTACAACAGAAAGCCAAGAGGCGAACATAATTTTTCTTTCAGATCCCTGTGCCTTCTCCCAGGAACTACAGCTTTAAATTGGGGTAGGCAGAGGAAAAAGGAGTAAATCAAGATTTTCTACACTACATGTTCTCACAACTATACAACGAGAAGAAAATCAGGCACTAAATATGGTTTTAGCCAAGTATAAAAGTGAGGTGAGGAAGAAAAGTGCTTACCTGTATATAAATTCAGGATTCACATGCCTGCCTGTCATCCATAAACTTACACCCAGCAGGATCCCACAGTGCTCCTCCCTCCTCTCAGACACCTTTGACTTCATCCCTTCTCTGCAACAGCTGGAGGATGTGACCAGATGTCACAGTAACTGCATTCCCACCAACACATGGTTCAGATAACTGGTGTAGATTGTGGGTCCATGAGTAAGGGCTGTGCCACATACACCAATTCCAGTCCACTCTAAGAGAAAACATCATGTTTCTCTTAATAATAAGCCATATTAGGGAACAGTATTGTTTTTCCAACCTCCTCAAACACATAAAATTCTTACACAACTTTGAGGCCAGAGACATTTAAGTTGCTTCACAGAACGCAGTCCCTGTGTAGGGTTTGGGTCAGGAAAAGTACCCTGGTGTTAGAAAGGCTCACACAGAATCCTTGGATTCGAGCTGCTTTAAAAAACATGGTGTATTTTCAGGCCATCATTTTCATGATCCTTTCATGCATCATTTTATAGTGTGGCTTTCAATGAAAAAAAAAAAAAATTATACCCATGTTTTATTTTTAAGACTGAAGATAAGACTTAACTGCCCCACATGATGATCAGTGTAATTTCAACCCTTTCAAAATCTCTACAGTCTGGTTCAATATGCTCTATGATATTATAAGGAATCTATTGTGCCAGTCTCTACACCACTTTTCAAAGACACAACTGCACAATTCTACCATTTTCTACCATGAAAGGGGTCAGAGGGGAACAGAATTAGATATGTTGTGGGAATGGCCTGAGGTACAATTGCATTGACAACTCATAATGACACGATAGGGTACCTTCTCTCATAAGCTGCACAGGTCTCTCACACAGCAGGCTCTGCCCTTTTAAGTGCTTGCTCACAGTAATGAAGTCCCACAACACTGACAAAGGAAGGATGATGAGTACATTCACCACCTGAAGAGTCTCTTAAAAGTGACACTGGAGAAAGAGATTTCCTGAGCTCTGCAAACACTGCACTAATGAAACTTTGAGTGGGATTGGTGGATCAAAATTAATTAAAAAGCCCCAAACCCTAAAAAACCTCACAAACAAGCAAATAAATTAACTAGTAGATGAAACTACACCAATGCATATTTTTAAGAAAGACTGTTTCATGTACCCTAGGTCCTATATTTAGCAGAGCTGTCTTTCTACTCACCAAATTCTTTGCCTGGCACACAAAAATATGATTACAGTATGTCAGATATCTCCCAACAATAATGAAGATTACACAAACTTTACAGCTATTCACGTACGAAATTGGTCACTCTAGGTTTGTTGGAAACTCATTTCAGAGTTATGAGAATGTGTGAATAGACTTATTTATAACCAGGCTGGAAGCACATTCAGTTCTTTAACAGGCTTTACCGTCAGTTACATTGTTAACTGAACCTGAACATGCAATTCAACTTAGCTGGAAAAGTTATAGTGAAAAAAAAAAAAAAAGAATTTTATTTTTTTGGTAGATCTAATTGAAAGAAGAAAATGACATCCAATTCCAGGGATTTTGTAATAGACCTATTTTTATTTTGTGCTGTAATTTTTCACTAAATGTGTTCAAGTTTTGGGTAAATAGAGACAATATTGTCAGTGTAACACCACCAACCTATAGTGAAAGTTACACAAGATTTAAGTAATAGTTTACAAGCAAATTTGTGCAATTAAATTCACAGAGGTCTGGAAGAGAAAGGTTTGAGATTCTGAATTTTAAATTTTAAAAATATATCTATAAACATAAAATATGAGGGGTGTCTTTGGACCTAATATCTGGTTTCAATTCTTTCCAGACTCAGGAAAGTCTGCTTAATTTCCAAGTATTTTGGGGATTTCCATGTATTTTTTTAGTAAGTTTTTTTTTTTTTCTTCTGTGAGAATATTTCTCTTTTTCTAGGCAGAATCTATAACAAGATCTGAGGAAATAGTTCATTGTATAGAAAATAATTCCAAAAGAAGCAACAATTCAAGTCATGGACTCCTAATACTTTAGGTGCTATATGTACAATTCCTTGTCAGTTGTAGCAGTGTTGAGTGTGTGAGCCTTCCTCCTCTGACATGGTGTGTATTTTCTCACTTTGGAAAGACTGCTGAGATCACTGAAGAGAGAGCAACACTAAATGAGTTTAGAAATAACTTCATTTTCTTCAGAAGAAGAAATCAAACAGTGAACTAAGTCACTTATCTCTGAACATACCAACATCTATTCTCCAAAACACCTACCTCCCATGTTTGCAAAGACTTCAAATTCAATCCTTAGCCAGGAATTTTATCTTTCTGGTTGTCTTTTCTAACTTCCTAAAGAAGTTAGGTGGTGCTGGTCACTGGTAAGTGAATCTGCAAGAGCTAACAAGAATACAAACCCAAAGTCAAGACATGTGTAAGCAAAGGACTATCATCACCTAGAGAAGGGGAAGCATGGATCTATTTTTCTCAACATCTTCCATTCCCTTTTTCTTAGACTTTATTATATGGATTAATAAACAAGAGCTCTTCTGCATCCAGAAACAGGTTAAGCACCCGAGAGGAACTCAGAAGAAAAACCAACTGAACAAACAAATAATAATAATAAAAAAAATCAAAACAGAAAAAGAGTAATTAAAATAATTTGTTTCTCCTCTACTAAGAGCCCTGAGGAAAGAAATCAAGCTTTATACACTAGTTGATGTAGGGCCTTTTCTCTTTCCAGGGAAAATATCAATGAAAAACATCCTGAGGGACACAAAAATGGATGATCTGAGCTTAATGAAGGTTGACAATGACTATTATTGATGTCCTTATCACAGATGACAAGAGGTTTAGGAGACTGTTCTAGCATATTGACACTGTACTAGTTCAAATGCTCTTTTTCTTTCTTTCTTTTTTTTTCTTCTTCTTTTATAAGCTGATGTACCCTCTGCTTCAGGGACAGTGTTGGAAAAACTTGATGTGCAGAATGACATTTGTCACCCTTTGTTCCCCAGCTAAGAGCACTCTCTTCCCGTTAGATATCTTTCAAACTGAATAACAGCTGCATTAACACGAATTATTCTCTGTCCATCAATTTCAATTTTAAGATGGAAAGCAAAGGCAAACCTCAAGTGGAAGAAGAATGTTTCAAGTATAATTTCTCCTCTACCCTCCTCCTCCCCACTTACTTTTACAAGAATGTGAATTCAGATGCTAAAATACAAGACAAATGGGAAGTGGGGTTTAGAAATATTTCTACGCTAGCAGGATCGCGATTGTAAAATTGTACAAAATATTCTTTAAAATAAATTTAAATTGTACAAATTTATTAAACACTTATAGGGAAGATAAGAAATTGGGGAAAAACAAACATTTTCATCTGCAGGTACTGAGAGTGAGCATGGTGCCCCCAGGGTTCACAGGAGGTCGTGTAAAAGAAAGTTGACTCAAATGAAATCCACCCACAGTGCCCCTAAAATCCCATCCTGACAAGATACAGGTACGTCCCTGCTCATTATAAACCCTGCTTGCCATATGCAAAAACTAGACTACAACTCCAGTCACTCAGAACTTTTCAGTCAGTTCCCCTGACATAAGATTTATTAAAAGCCATTTTGAAATATTTCAAACTTCTCTACATGTCAAGTCTTTAAAATGAATGCTCAAAACCACAGTTTCAAGCTTTTTATCTACAACTAAACACACTGCAAATGTTTTCTTTAAAACACAACAATCACACGATTCCTGAAGCTTAAATATGAGCAAAGTAAACTTGTGGTATAAATTTGCAACTTGGTAACACGTACTTCTATATAGTGTAACATACTCCTAAGTCATTAGTAGTATCTGAAAGGATAAGCTCTCCAGCTCATTAGTATTAAAAGCCCAGAAAATGAGATTTTATTAAACAAATTTATCTTTGCATAAACCAAATTCTGACTCTGCACTGCCTATGACAGGCGGCTTCAATCATCTTTAAGACACAAACTTCTCCCTCATTCTGTTCTCCTTTTTAATAACAAAACAGTTGTTACAAAAGAAACAAACTCTAATTATGAAAAGAAATAAAAGAGCATAGTAAAATGAGTACAACAAAACTTTTGGAGTTTAATACATATTTTTGAACTATAGCAACATTTACACTCACATGTGTAGAAAACACATATATAGAATATTCCTGTGTATTTTAGAGGGAAGGCTCATTAAGATTAAAATGTACAGACCAGAAACTGTATGTCTCTTAAAACATTACCCAAGTTAAATGTATGTACACCTCATGTTAGATATCTTTAAAAAATAATTCCTTACTGTGTAAAAAAATTCTTTAGATCTTTGAAATAAGACAGGACTAAAAAGGTGTCTCAGAATCTCATGGTAGAGATATGACTTGAGAAACAGCTGTAAAAATACTCCACTCAAATTATCACAGTTGTAAATCACTTTAAAAACAACTCCCCAGTCATTTGTTCATATTGAAGAGTCCCTTATGTTAAGTTTTCAGAATTTGTTTGCCCTCAGATGAGTTTTCCTAGCAATGCTCTCCCTGTTCCTGGCTACAGAGATTCAGTTGGAAAGCTGAAGAGCAGGACAAACATGTAAAATGATTGCAGGGAGAAAAGAACTCTGTAGAACCTTTAAATAAGCAAAATACATTCCACTAATTCAAACAAAGCCATCTCCTTTAAAATAGGAGTTTCCTTCACCCTCACAGATCACCATAACTAAATGTTTAAGAAAAGTCTACCTCAAATGAGGGAGAGGGGAGAGGTAGAACAGGGAAAAAAATTGGCCAGGCAACAGTTGGTATATTAGTTTAGTACTTAATGTATCCCATCTTGACTTTATGTTGTTAAAAGGTTTCCATTGATCTTTGTCTATTACACTTCAGATATGTTTTAAAAAATGATGCTGCACCTGTTTCACACTTTACTATCACATTCATGCCACGTTAAAGGGACTATCTAGCTCAGCATCTTGATACCAAGTTTACAGCATGCTTAGGTAAGTAATCCAAAAAAACAATTGTCTGATGCAGTTCTTTATTTCCTTTAAAGCTTTACAAAAATTGCAGTCAATCTGGAAGTAGCCAAGAGTTATGAACTGTCAACATGCTGATAGGAAAGTAAACAATGTAAAAGTGAAGCCAGTATTTGAGTCTCACAGCATGGTACAGTGCTGTAATGGTTTAAATCATAAGCCAAATGATTGTTATTATAGAGATAGTGAATGTCATGCTTACAGAAAAATTGTGCATGTTAAAAATGACTGCCATTAAAAAGATAAGTCTCACAGGGGGAAGGGACCTCAAGCCAGTAAACAGACAAACTGCATTACAGCAAAAAAAAAAACCAGGACAGAAAAGGGAAGTCTTGTCTAATTACCAGATTCAGCTATCATTTATAGTACTCTTTATTACCAGGAGAAGGCTGGAAGAGACAGATACAAGAGCAGTAGACTTCATTATTTATTTATTTTAAAGCAACAGAATTTCAGTTAGAATTAAGAGCATGGTATCTAAAATATGCATATCTGAAAAGAGATACTGGGTCTTTGTTGGCAAGTCTTTGACATTGCTAAGAAGAATTCTGCACCTACACAGTATTATTATTTAAATGTCAAAATAAATAAAAAATAAAGATAAGGCTGATCCATAGAAACCTGGAGAATCATTCTCCTGCACCATTAACACAGCAACATGTTCCTCATCACAAAAGAGGAAATCTGTACAACCATCCTGCCTGCTATAAGCAAATTAAAACACCAGAAAAGGAAATCTGCCAATACAACAGTTATCAAGGAATCATTTCAGTTTCTGGTCCAGGAGGCCAGAAACAAAAGACTCCCTCCATGTGACAAAATACACTTTTCAGTGTTCTCCCACCACACAGCTCTGGTCAGAAGGCAACTTATTCCTCTTCAAACTGGAATCCTACTGACTGCTGTATGGTAGCTGATGTGAAAGGGTAACATCTTCAAGAATGCTTAAGAGTCAAGATTCAAACTCTTTAAATTCAGAGAGGACCATGATTATAATATCTAAGAGTCTCCTGATCAACTCAAACCCATGGATTTTCTTGAATTCATTCCCTCTTGACCAACGCATTTCAAAGAAACTAAAATCCTTCTCAAATACACAGGTAGCTGAATCAGATACTTTACTTCTGTTATCACCACAGCTATGTTAATTGAAAAGTTTCTGGAATTTTTGTATTTGATACTCTCTTTTTCATACAACTAAGGAGCACATCATCCCCCTTGGGCATTCAGACAGCCTTATGACTGACTGCCCATTCAAATTCGAGTGGGTTATCCACTGGAGCTGCAGATTGCTTCCAAAATAAGTCTGGAGGGTGAAGGGGAGTGTGTAAAAAAGTGTTCTTTATTCCTAGGAGGAGAACTTTCTTGACTTCTAGCCATTTCAAAGACTCATTATTTACTGGCACCAAAATCCACTTGGAAACTAATATGTGAGAGAAATGCTCAGTGTAGAGCATGAGTCGAAGGGCAAAAATTATCTTTATAAGTTACTCTCAAGGCAATCACTTCATATCTTGTTTTATTATACAGCATATTTTTCAGGTATTCATTCTGAGTGTATTTTTAAAAAACAACACATTGAGTTTATTATATTTTAAGACTCCTAAAATACTGCTATGCATTTGAAGGATTGTATGCTCAAGGCCAGTAGTTCCTCATCTCTGTTTGTCTGTTACATGTGAAACTAGATGAGAAAATCAGATTATCACTCTCAAAGCCCTTTAGGAGAAAACTGAATTAACGTGACAATTCAAGTTCATGGAAGAAGATACTTGTGCAAAGTGTGCATGACTTATAAATTCATTTAACATTGACTTTGCAATTAAGTTAGCTTACTTCCTTACAGATACTGCAGCAAGCTTGAGAATGTCCTAGGTAAATGAAGTAGCAAGGCAGGAGGCTGAACTCATGCACTGCCTTTTAACTACCATTTGGATAACAGTGTTTTCCAAAGGTCTCCATGTCTTCTGGAAGTCTTCATCATGAAGTTATGGCAGACATAAAAAACAAAAAAAAAAAAAACAAAGCTGGGAATTTAATGTTTAGAGGGGAAATGGTAACTGCAGGAGGACACATAACTGCAACAGGCCACAGTCTGGATAGGAAGAGGTACATATTTAGCTCAATTCATTGTTACTTCATTCTGGAGGACAATTTCTATAAAACTGGTGGTATCTCAGGGCTGGTATATAATGCATTTAACATTGTTAATATGCTAATGCAATTTAATTTGCTCAGTTCTGTATGTTGCTGAAATGTCCTTTGAAAGACTCGTAATAGAAGTATGAAGATGGATACGAATGAAGTGTGGATAGAAATGTGTGTATGGAAGCACCAGATGAGCAGCAGAATAGGCATGAAAAGAATGTCCTATACTGATAGCAGAGGAAACTATATCCAGCAATAAAATGAGGAACATGCTGCTTTTGTCAAAACCAGAAATCCTGCACTGTGATATGACCACAGCCACAAACCTCAGAGACATGATGGGATGGGAGACAGGATTCAATAGCTGATGTCTTTTGTCCTGATCAAATATAGTTTCCATAGAGATTTTGTAAATAAATACCAACTTATGCAGATGCAACTCATCACACAAGTAGAAAAAGCAAAGCCTTGAACTTTCAGCAGAAAAACAATAGTTTCAGGAGAGGAAAAGTGATTTACACTTCCTTACTTCCCCAGCAAACACCTATAGCTTTTGCTGAGAAGAATTGGCCTTCTCAAAAGATGTCATAAAACTACTTATGCAAGGTAAATAGATAAAATGAAGACAAACTGGTAGTTTTTATGCAATATCAAGCTTAATTTCTACTTCATGTGGTGGCCTTATGTTTATATACCTAGATTATAAATCATATTTAGGTGAGAAGAGACAGACACCTTTGTGCAAGCCCCTGCCACTTTTATCTGAGGTGAAATCTTTACATTTTTAATGAGTTTCTAGAAATAAGTGGCAATAGAAAAGTAATAGAAGGAAAATCTCTCAAAGAGTAGTATACTCTTGAAATCCAGCCCAAAAAGCAGTGCCCTAGGTTTGGAAATCCTTGAGAGAAAAAGGTATTCGGATGACTACAGAATCCAAAAACTATAGAGCCAAGAGGTCTGAGGCAGACTATGGATTAGTATGGCTTGCAGATTTATAGCCAAGAGCCTGCTCCCACTCACAGCCCACCAGCCCAAAAGTCCAGTGCTGGGATTCACACCCACCACAGACATAAGCAGTGGAAGCAGAGCATGGCCAGGGCTTGACACACTCTATTTCATGGCTCAGTAAGTCCCTGACATTGCATGGAAAATCTGCTGTATTCTAATAATCTCCTGATTATAACAAAAGTCAGCACAACTGAACTTTATGTATGTGACTGGCTTATTAACTGAGTTTAGTGGTTTAATCTGGACATTTTTTTAGTATGGGGTAAACAGTAATTAAGAAATACTTTTGTTCATCACTTTGTTTACCAAATTCATTTTATAAAGTCTTTTCTATATTTTTTTTTCTACCACTGATCAAGGTATGATGTGAGAGGAATAAGCATTGACCTAAAGATCCTGGAGTTCAATTAAAAGTGGACAATGAATAATTAGAAAGAGGCAGACACAGGAAAGCACAATACTGATGAGCATGGAATGCAGCTTTTAGTCACAGCCAGAAGGCAGCAGTAAAACAAGGCCAATACTGAGGTGCTGCAAGCATTGGGATACATGGAAGACCAGCTTCACAGAGATGTCACAGAAACATGCACATGGCACTTGTCAAGACAGGGAATGTTGAGAAGCTGTTGCCATTACCAAGTCTCAGTTGGTTAGAGCACAGTGCTAATAATGCCAAGGCTGGGGTTTGAGCCACATAGGGACTCTTCACCTGTGAGTTGGACTCAATGACCTTTGTGAGTCCCTTCCAACTCAGAATGTTCTGTGATTCTGTGAAAGCCTTGAGATGATACAGCTGTTTGCTGTGAGAGGTGTTTCCTTAAACAACCCATGTAGAACAACCTGTAACACCTGAGGGCCTGGAGAAATGTCCAAGGCAAAGACCATCCCTCTAAAACAGGTGGAATGAGGTGATCTTGGTCTGACAAGACAGCAGTACCTGTAGACACATTTTGACATGAAAGAGAGTCACAACAAGTAAATCCCAAAGACAGTAACTTCTTCATTGACCACACTGAGTGACAAATGGTAATTACAGTCAAAGAGACCACAAATGTCTGACAGTAAAGATGTGTTGCAATACTGAAACTGGAAGGGCTCATTGTCACCCTCTGGAGTTGGAGCATCTAAACGCATTTTTCCCTCAAGTTTGGAAGCCTCTTACTCTTCCATTCCAGATGAATGCAGAAGAGTCTGTCTTCATAATGTAACTGTAGTTTAATTTCATGCAGCATCACAGTTAAAGAGTGTGTAAAATGTAAAGCTTTGCAGAGCCGTCTGGTCTCTACAGCACAGATGCAGTCAGAGAATATCACCATAAGGCACCAAAGGTTTTGCCAGAATCCAGATGAATAGAAGCTTAATAACTTTCTTTTGTAATTGTCACTTTCTATCAAAATATTAGATTTCTATTTTGCACTTATAATGTGCCTTTGAGTTACAGGAATAAAAAAAATACAATTATATACAGAGATAATTTTCTTAATTACTGAAATGAATCCTTCTTTGGGAAAATGAGGGATTGAAGAGCTTATACCAAATCAAGAACATTATCATGTTCATATATAAATCTTTATATCTAGCAAGATGCATGGACTTTGATTTCCAGAGGGACTCAAGCCAGATTGTTTAGTAGGAGAGAGCATATTGGGTATTGTGAATGCACAATTAGCACTGCTGTACAGCAAGTTCTCTTCAAAACCATGGTGGTGCACCTGCAGCCAGAGCACTTCCCAGGGAAGATGGATCAGCCACTGCCAGGGAGGCTCCCAGTGCCTGGCAGAGACTCTGAGGCTCCAGAAACTCTTTAGAGCTGCCTATTGAACTCTCAGCCCCATTTCTGAGCACTGGGGTTAACTTAGTTTTAATACAGCACAGATTAGCTTAAGTGCTCTGTACTAACAGGATCATAATGCTGGAAACTCTGACCTTGCCCTCCCTAACTCTTGAAGCATTTTCAGACTGTAACAGAGTCTTTGAAAGCCTTCAGTGAACATTACTAATTATAACTCCCTTTTCTTGGGTTTAAAAGCAGTGAAACATTGTTTTTAGCCTGACTGAGGCAATGATGGAAGTCTCAAGAAAAGATTTTTCTTTTCTCAAGCCCCCAAAACTTTTGATAAATGCAGAAAGCTTGCTATCTTGGAATGATACAAGGGAACTTATTATTACTAGATTACATATTCAATCTCACACAGAAAAGTATTAACTTCAGGTATAACTTTGTCTTATTAAAACATTACAAAAAGCCCAGAAATAACAATTACTGAACATGTTCATCACTGCCTCAATCTGCAGTTTCTGAAAACCATATATACCTAGACTATCACCTGCAGAGACTACAGATACAATTAAAAAACTGTCACCAAAGAAATAATTTCCCAAGCACGACTTTCTACATGTTTTATATGTAGATGCATATGCAAAAATATATAACTAGCCAGCATTAAAGTCTCCCTCACAGTAGAACCCCTCCCCTGCCCTCTGAGCCATACAACATACAGTTGTATAGCTTTAAGTAGTTGTATCAGTGGAAATATATAGGTTATGCATTCACAAACATGACTGATATCAAATAGAAAAGCCCATTTCCATTTGTAACCATGTCCCAAAAAAATAAAACAACATACTGATTTCACAGCAAAGACTGAGGAGCACTCACACAAACTGGTCTTACAGCTCCCAATCAAATTAAACACTTCAGCCATACATCTACCTTACCACACGTTAAACTTTCCCTTCAGAAGTAACAAGATCACATACATAAATCTCTCCCTCCTACATGCCTTGCACTCCTCAGCAACCTTGTTGAAAGGATTTATCTCCTAGTCTAACCACTCAGGGACAAAAATGCATTTCTGCTCAGTGAAGGGGTCCAACCCTTCCTTCAGGAAAGAAGTGCTATGAGCTTGTGCAACAACAGACAGTCTGAGTTCCCCAAAAATCACTTAACATTTAATCAAAGAAAATTTGATTTGTGTAGTAGAAAGGAAGCTACTTGGATGGAGAGGTACATCATCCTTCAATGGCTGTGTAGTGTGTAATGTTGGTGTATTTATAGGAATGACAATACAAATCTGAGTTTCTCACACATTATGTTTGAAAGTCCTGTTGGTCCTCTCTCTCTTTCTCTCCCTCTCCCCTGACACTCCGTTCCCCTGCCTTTCCCTTGCATCTTTTCCCCAGCAAAGATTTAATTATTTAATGCCAAGTGCAATAACATCAGGAGCAACCAAGAGCATTCTTCCATAGAATACTTCATAGTACACTAATTAGGACTCTTCTGAGAGATTTAACAATCCCTGTAGGCAGGGGAAGGAGCTGAATCTGATCTCTTCTAATCCCAATGACTGCCCTAATTTTTGTGCTGTTGCCAAGGGGAGCAGAGGTTTTACAGTGGCCTCTTTTTGTGAGAACAGCACTGCCTGTGCCTCACTCCAGCTGTGGATGAGGGACTTGTTCAGTTCCAAGAACTTGGTTAAGACTGAGAGGAACCTCAGTGTCTTGAACTTACTGAACCAGGTTGCTCAGGGCCCCATCCAGTCTCTCCTTGAACATTCCCAGGAATGGGGCATCCTTAACCTCTCTGGGTAACCTGAGCCAGAGCCTCACCACCCTCACAGCAAAGAGTAATATTTAATCTAAACCTGCCTTCTGGCTATGGGAAGTCATTCCCCAATTTTCTGTCACTCCATACCTTTGTCCAAAGTCCCTGTCCAGCTCTCTTGGAGCCCCTTTAGGCACTGGAAGGGCCCCTCTTTTCCAGGCTGAACAGTATGTCGTTGAGCAGCGAGGATCACATGCTGCAAGGGGAGCCCCAACATCAAGCAGCTCTCCAGAGGAAAGCAGCTCATGAAGTGCCAAGTTTTACCCATAGTTTTGAGCTTCTGACAACACCATGACCCCATCATCACACTTCTACCAATCTGAATGGGATTTTGCAGTGCATGAGAAAAGTATAAGTGAACTAGAAGACCGGCACTGGTCTGAACGTTGTATCTGATTGCAATGAAACAGTTTTTTTGAGCCATTAGCTTTAGGTGACAAAAGGCATAAAAAATGACTGACCTGTTAATAATATTCAATTACCTCTCACCTTATTTCGGATCACTGTTTCTAGTATTTCTGCTCTTCCTTAAATTCTTCAGTTTGGCCACTGAAAACTCAACAGTAATTAGCTACAATAAAATCTAAGAACAATTTATTATTAAAGTGCAGCCAGTATCTTAAGAGTTATTGCAAAGTTTATTGAAATCAACGTAAATCTTCCCCACCAATTAAAAAAAGATCTTTTCACTAAGAAAGAAAGCTGCAATATGAGTATGAGCTATGTCACCCTGTACAGTTGATCTTTTTTAGACCAAACCGAATGTAAAATTTTAAACATATACTAAAGTTGTTGCTCTTTATTTTTACCAATTAATGACTCTTTTGAACTTCACCTCATGATACTTATTAGCCCTCTCAAATATACTGGAGGTTATACATCCTTCATTTCTGTCATTCATTAATCACTGTTCAATAACTGCTGTCAGGAAGCTGCTGTCTTTGATGTCTCATTGTTCACCGCATTCTTTCTTGTTGGTAGTTAATCAAACGCTTCCCTGCTGTGGTCAAAGCACAGTTTGATAGCAGTTCCAGAGGTGATCCAGCATTAAAACATGGAGCTTATTGTAAAGATTCATTTTTTCTTCCACCATGCCAAAGTGAAAGCCTTCATTTTGTGGTCCTTGGCAAATGACACATTGTTGTCATGCCCTCAAGACTGGCTCAGAAAATAGTGCTGAGTTCTGCCATCTAACTGAAGCACACTGTAATGACTGACTAATTAGCTGCAGCTCTGAAATGAACTGCAAAGTTTCCACTGTCAATCACAGTGAAATAATGCTAAATAATATTTTTTTTTTGAGATTGGAATTAGAACAATTGTCAAAATGTGTTAAAACCTCAGGGGGTGGTAAGTCAAATGAAAGCATCCAACAGAGAAAAATATCTGTCCTGGGATAAAATGAACATTTTCACTTCTAGTGTTTGTTCAAGCCAGATTTATACAGAAAATATTCAGAAAGAAATTCTGCAAAAGAAATAGTGGGCAGACTAAAAAAAAGTGAAATACAGCTTAGAGGAGAATGGAAGGTAAGAATGAAATGGGATCAGGAACTATCATTGAAAATATAAGTAAGTTTAAAAACAGAATACTAGAAAATATTGTGTGTTTTTATAGTAGTTTGGCTTATTTGTTTTAATTATTAAATAAATATTAAATAAATAACCATTAAATAAAAGACTGTAGAAGCATCTTATGATCCAGCCATGGCACAGATAATGACAAAATCCATCTGCATAACTTTTGGATCTCTGTGCTGTGTCATTTTGCTATAGCTTACATGAAGAATATACATCTGCAATTAAAATAAGAGCTTGGTGGACTATTTATAGTCTAACTTTCACTTTGTTACCTGCTATTTCCCATTTTTCTCTTGTTTGAGACTGAACAGAAAAGATGAAGTTTTAGCCTGCAGGCACTTTCTTTAGATTTTTTTTTCAAATGACTGAGGGAACAAAATAATTCCCTTTCTCTAGACACTGGTATTCCACCTGACTCAAATCCCCGTGACCTCAAGTAACATTTTCTTCTCATTCAAGACTAGAAATAAAAGCACTAAGTCAATACATAGTCAGTCTGTTCATTCTGGTTACAATACACCTCTTGGTGTACCTTGTGATCTTCAGAAGAGCAGCGTAAAAACTTTTAAAAAATCTGAGGGCTGTAAATCCCTGATGTACTAATAGCAGGCACTGACCCATTCAAAATCCAGAGGCTAATTTGCTGAGGTTACAAGGCAGTAAAACATCTCCACTGATACCTGCAATGCTCCAAACACTTCCCTTCCCAGCAGTACCTGAAGTTCACTGACCTGTTTAGTCCAGCTCTTGGCCAGCATTGCTCAGTTCCTGTGTGATATCAGTGCTGTCAACTTAGACAGGTAAAACTGAAGCAAATGTTTCCAGAAGAAAGAAGTGACATCATGATCCTGATTCTCACTGAACATCTGTGAAGTATTTCAGTGGGCATTTGGAAAGAGGAGGGATCCAATAACATGTTTTCTAGTGAGATTTAAGTTCAAGCAGCTGATTTACTTTTTCCCTCCCAGGTACCAAATTTTTGGTGTTTTATCATTGCCTTCAGGGAAGTTCTCAAATGTTTTGCAGGAATATCATAAAATATGACTCAGACTAAATCTGTACTGTTGTCTAGTGTCAGTGAAGTGTAAGCCAATAAAATTACAGTAGGATGAATTTGGAGTCTTATACTTCAGGGAGCATGAAGGATTTTGCTCCAGATGCAAAATGACAGATTGCTGATGGCTTTTACATATATTTTACAAACTGAGTTACTCATAAATAATTATGCCAAATAGAGAAAATTCCCCATAGCATCTCTGAAGAGGAAACTCTGAGAACATTAAAAAACCACCCAAAAATGAGGTAGAGCAAAGACCTAACTGAAAGGTTCTTGTTTATTTTTTTTTTAATTGAGTTATTTTGAAGTGAAGAATAATAAGAAAGGCAGCTCTCACAGGAACTAACATTCTGATAGGTTTTCACCAAGTTGTTTAAATTTTAAAATTTTTACCTCCTGAGCCAAATGCAGAAAAAGACCCTCTTCTCAATGCTGAACTGTGGAATCAAGAGAATTCCTGCCATTTAATCTAGTGTAGCATTGAGTCATTTCATATCAAGAATAACTTATTTCCTGTCTGTTTTCAGGAAATATAATCTAACAGACAGAAGAAATTTGACTCAGATTGCATTATTTTTCACCTAGCAAGTCTACATTCTAAATGTAAGGTTCTCTAGTAACTACTATCATAATATATAATTATATGAAGATTGAAAACCTTTTTGTTTTCTTAATTTAAAACTGTAGCTGACAGCTCCTCTCCAGGACACAAACTGACTCAGTATCTTGTCACAGTCTGGAAATGTCTTCACTATCTTAATTGTCCCTCTTTCCTTAGTGTTGTTTTTCTGTGACTTTTTCCCCCTTTCTTATTCCCATTTTCATTTTTCCTTGTTTCTCCATATTTCCTCATGTGCTTCCAGCTCACTCAGTCCTCAGGTTCCATTCTCCTCTCTGCTTTGTCTGCAACCATTTTCATTTTTAAATTTAATCATCCTTATTAATTGCTTTCTCTACTTTAGGTGCCTCTAATTGACTAGTAAAACAGGAAGGGAGGAAAATTTCCCTCCAAGCTGGACATTCATACTGGCATCATAAGTGCAAAATTTTCCATAGACCAAGATACTTACCCTCAAAATTCCCCTTTACAGTAAATATTTGTTGCTTGTTACAAACAGAAAACTACAGAAATGATCACATCATCAAGAAGACATCATATTAAAAAAAAAAAAAAAGGCACTCTTGGCCTTAATGGGTATCTGGAAAATATCTAACTCAGAAGTAAGGTTCCTGAAATGCTGAGTGGAGGGGGAATGCTTTCAGAGGGACAGCCTGGATCAGCTACATTTCAAGGAATCTGAGTGCTCATAAGTTGAGAATTTTGTATGGTTATGAAGGGGCCTTTTTGTGTGTGTGTTTTAGAGTTTTTTATATAAACATCTTCCCAGTGACTGTGCAGGAAGTTTTGGAAGTTGGTCTAAATCTAGAAAGTTTAAATATGGTCCAACTATGGTTGGACTTGATCTTGGAGGTCTTTTCCAACCTTAATGATTCTGGGATTCTGTACAGGGATAACACATTTAAGTGAATTGTGAAGTTTTTGAGGGGAGGCTCTGACAAAGTTAAGTATTGATGATTACTTATTTCTCAACAGAGATGCATCTGGACATTAAAGCACTTCCCATAAGTATTTTCTTTACTAGGAAGAAAGTCTTTAGACTGAGCACTAAACTCACATTAGATATGATCATGGAACAAGATGTAGTTTCATCTAGATACACACAAAATATTAGACTCATGCTACAAATGGTATACAAACATAACCTGCATATGTAAAAACAGAGTATATAAAAATAAACATTGTGTATGTGTGCATCTCTTCACACAAATCCAATAACAGGTACATGTACTTACATTGAATAAAACTTATTGACAAATACAAAACTCAGCACTAGCAGAAAAGCAGTTGCTGCAAAAGGTATATTTCAGTAGCAAGAGAGATTTTTACCCATTCTTTACTATCATCTACATTTCTAACTTGAACAAAAAATGTTATCCATCATCTTGTCTCAGAACTCAAAGTAGACTTCACTGTATTTCCAATTGAAGGAGACAAACCCAGTTTTAACCTGGAGCTGACACACAGTTACTTACCTAAACCTGTACCAGGAGCTGTGAACTTAACTGAAAATTGAAGTCAAATAATCCAACTATTAATTCTGTGCTTTTTCCATGAGGTGATTGCTCTCACCGTGGCAGCAGCATGAGTAACATGAACAAGATTAGTGTTTCTCTCATCCAAGGCTGATATCCATGTTATCTTCATACTTGGGAAGCAATTTGTAATTTTGGCATTAATTTGTCCTTTTAGGTGCAGGCTTAGTATTTTCTGTGCTGCAGAAGTTCACATGGTCTATGGTTTGACATGCTGGATCACAGTCCAGAAAGGGCAGTGGAAGAAAAATAAGTGTGTCATTTTGACTTTAAAATGGAATTTAGAATTTAGAATGAAATACACTGATAGAAACTTCATTTAGAAGTGTTTTCTGGTGTCATTGAGAAAAAGCATACAGCCCAGATTGCCACAAGTCTTATAAAAATAATCCAAGTATTTGGACAAAATAGGACTTTTTAAATGAGAAATAAGGAAAAAGCTATTAATAAATGATGAATTAATTTAATTTAAGATAATCCTCAGAAACTGAGCTAGAAAACTGAAATACCATTAAATGTCTCCTTTCCTACCTTTGTCTGTAACCTTATCTCACTATTATCACTACAGTTGGGATTTTCAGGTGAAAAAATCATCTGTTTTGTGGAATGCTTCCTCAGCACTCTTGTCAATTTTCCTAATTTTTTTTTTTGAGAGGAATGTGTTCCATTATATGCCATATTTTCCTTTTTCTTTTAATGTACAGAATATTTTATTACCACACTTTACAAAGGTGATATACATTTTGATTTTTAAAAAGAGAAATTTATTTAGGATAAAAATAATTCCTGTTGCCTGTTAGCTGCTATTATTTCTACACACCCTTCTCTGTGTTAGCTACCGTTATTTCACCCTACAGTGACACTCTACTCACAGGCACGTACTGCTCAATGCTGTTGGGATCTGCTTTACAGATCCAAGTGATTTGTAGTCTCATTGAGACTCAGATTTACCCCACTCAGGTGGCAAGGGTGAATTCCTGAATTTCTTCATCTAGTCTTGGTCCTTAAGCGTATACTGGGCATATAAAGCCTTTTCTTTCTATACAAAATAACATCATTGATCATTTGAAAATTCCTTGCACTTAAAACTTGGTCAGACTTAGAGCAGGCTTGAAATTCCTTGCAAGGAGAAAAATGTTTGTTGAACAAATTAGACCATTTTTGAAGCATTCTGTGTAGTTGAATCGTTAGACTTTTAGCTTTAATTCATGGCAAAACTCATCTAGATGAGGGAAAAAAATCAAGATAAGTTATAAAATATTCCTTTATCACTATTTTTTTCTTATTCAGTCCAACTAAATATCACATCAGCACAGGGAATATAGTGTTTAAGTTAACACAACAGCACAGTTCAGATCTCAGCAACCATTAAACTAGTTATTTTATGTGAGGGAAAAAAGATAGTTTTAATGCAACAAATAGACAACTGTCTTTCTTTCCATGTTAATCTAAAGCTCGGTTTGAGACTTTCTCTCTGAGTGATTTTCAATTAAAGAGGAGATGCTTTTAGCTAGCCTTTCAAAGGAAATTTAAAGAGCCAGGTAAGATCTTAAGATGGCATATTAGTTGTTAAACTGGCATATAGCAATAGTTTAAGTTTTAGAGTTCAGGACAATAGTGTTAGTTTTTGTTTTGTTTTTAAAGGTAAATATTTAGAGAAGTAAAAAAGCCCCAAAACAGTAAAACCACTACACATGGTGAGGGTTGTAGGCACGCTGTGCATTCACCACTGTGTTAGCATCACAACTTATGCCCTGCATGGCACTCAGAGGCTGTTAGAAGCTGTTGACTGTTTCAGGGCTCTGTGCAGACAGCTCAAAGGCAACGCTGCCTGAGCCATCACTGAAGTGCTCTGCCAATGCACTTTTCTGCCTGGGGGACTGTAGTGTGGCCAGAGGGCTCCTCGTGGTTCAGCCTCAGCAATTCTTCAGAGAACTGAGGGAAATCATCCCTGTTTGGATCCCCCAGCACAGCAAAGCCATGCCCGGGGCTCTGAGCACTCACTGATGGCTGCTGGGGGAGTTCCGAGAGCAGTGAGACTGCTACATGGGAAACACCATCCTTTTTCTTTATCCTCTTTGCCATGCAAGGCTTTCCCCTGAGGGATGTAGTAGGATTTCTGTTGCCCTGGAAGGGTACAAATGCAGGTTGCTGAACTGCATTCAGAGTCATTTTTTTTTAAACGCAAATTGGTAGCAAGAGTTGTCCAAGACTATCACACAATCAAGGACTCTCAGCTCCTCTGTTCATGAAACACAGTGAGATACAAGCAAGGACTAGCCAACCCTAATCAAGAAGAATGGTTTTGTAATTAGATGGGATTGTTTGCTAGTCCAAGAAATTAGAGAAAGTTCTTACAGCACAAACAATAACAGAGTTTATTGCCTCTATAGTAATCTTTTCTCTTCGCAGTCTCATGATTTGCAATAACATTCTGATTTTCATTTTAAGTCATTTGGATTTTGCTACTTTCCACTGCCTTACTTTTGGGCTGTAATGAATGAAGATAATATATTATCTTAATAATTTATCATTACAATAATGCTGTAGTAGTTTTAGGGATTTTCTCTTCTTTTATTTGGTTGGGTTTGGTTTGGTTTGGTTTTTTTCATAAGGAAGTCAAGAGAAGATGTTCTTTTTTTAATGTCACCTTCCCCCTCTTATGTCTGTTCCATGTTAAGTGCAGCCATTTCACCATACGAATACAATGAGTTGAAGCAGGAGCTTCAGTAAAAAAACCCACATTGAGTATTTCATCTCTCTAAAAACTTGAACAAAGAAAGTGGGACTGCAGAGCAGAATGGCAGGTGCAAGGCCATTAGCATTGCAAGTTGCACTGATACCTCACAATCAGGATTAATGAGGGTCAATATAGAGATTTCATTCCTAACAAGCATAGGAAGAAGTAAATCAGGATCCTACTCATTTTAGCTTGACATAAGGCAGTCACAGATCACTTCCAACACTTCCCTAGATGGATGATAAGCCATGGTGGATGAATCAGAGCTTATTTGTGTCATTACAAATGCATAAAGCAAGCTCCCTAGGGTTATCAATTGGTCCTTTCACCCTCTCTCTATGTAAGATCTGAACAGGTTTACATCTCAGTCTCTGAAGCTGTATTCATGACAGCTTAAGTGTTACCTCATGAACACCTTCCAAAGATCAGACTTGCCACAATTGCAGTCACCACTCTGAAATACATGGATGGTTGCATCAAGTCTCCATGGTTCCTCATGGCTACACACAGCCCTCAGTTTGTGCTCGGCCCAGCAAGGTCTACAAATGGTTGGAATTATGTGACAGTTGTTTATATGGATGCCAAAGAGATCCATACATAGACAAAGCTTGATTTTATATGGGGTAAGTGATGTTGAATCACCTGAACATATGAGACCAGAGGCTCACCACCACCAAGATAAAGATTTTCAAAAAACTGAACTACTAGGCAAGTAATAATGTTGTAGGGAATAGAAGTTAAACCCAAAAATTATTCTTAAATAGAAAATTATATATATTGGTCAGAATAATTCACAGAATCCTAGAATGGTTTAGGTTAGAAGTGACCTGAAAGATCATCTAGTTCCAACCCCTCTGCCATGGCCAGGCACACCTCCAGTAGACCACACTGTTCAGGGCCTGATTCAGCCTGGCCTTGAACACTTCCAGGGTAGGGAGAACCACAGCTTCTCTGGGCAACCTGGGTCAGTGCCTTAGCACCTTCAAAGTCAAGAATTTCTTCCTAACATCTAAGCAAAATCTACCCTCTGACAGTTTAAAGCTGTTCCCCCTTGCCCTCACTTCATGCCAAAGTCCCTCTCCAGCTCTCTTGGAGCCCCTTTAGGCACTGGAAGAGTCTCTAAGGTCTCCCCAGAGCCTTCTCTTCTGCAGGCTGAACAGCTCCAACTCTCAGCCTGTTTCCATAGCAAAGGTGTTTCAGCTTTCTGACCATCTTTGTGCCCTCCCCTGAACTCTTTTCAAGAGGTCCACATCCTTCTTTTTTGGGGAGTCCCAGAGCTGGATGCTGTACTGTGTCTGTTTTTGGGGTTGCCTTGACCCAGCTGCAAGACCTTGCACTTGGCCTTGTTGACTTCAGGAGGTTGACGCAGCCAGCTGGAAAAAGTTCAAATCACAAAACTACAAATGTTTTTAGATACCAGGCTTACTCCACCCCCTGCACACAGCTGACTGTCAGCTCTTAAGCTGTTCCTGTAACCTGTGCAGTGCTGTTACCTACCAAAATGGATTCCCTGTGCTTGCACTTAGTTTCTGCACTGAGCAGTCAGGAATGTTCACACGCAATTAACAGGACTCGATTCTTGGAGCTCAGTAGTGCTCTGCACCTTTATCCAAGCTAAGTCCCTACCCCTTAGAGTCGATGCATTGCTTTTGAACATTCACTTCAAAGAGGTACAAAGGGATGTTCAATAAACTTAAAACACAGAAGAGAGGTGGAACTATCTGAGTGTGCTCTTATCACACTAGGAAGTTGCCTGGTAGTGATGTACTTGGGACAGGATGCAGTACAAGTCAGGTTCTCTAGGAAGTTAATCATATGTAAATATCAGTAGTTCTGCCTCTGATATGTGGTTCTAAAAAAAACAGCTAATTTGCATTTTGCGCTTTCCCTTTTACATCTGAAATCAAATTAAAAAAAAAAATTTAAAAAAATTCCCACTGTGTTAATTTTATTTTTAGCTTCACTATGTATTTAATGAAATAAGGAACCTCTTTTGTGTGCGATGGTTTTATTCCTGGGCGCAAAGAAAGGTGAAGTGTAGAAAATCTGCCTTTTCCCCCAAATGTACTGACTATGACAATGCCCAGGGAGAACAGCCAAAGCTGTACTTGCTGGATAATATCCACATACCTCCTATTTTCCAGAAGTTACCATCAGTTATAAAGGTGCACATCTTAAAAGAAAAAATGTGTCTTTGTGTAACAGTGACTGTGATAATCCCAGGCCCCTCTGAAGGTCATTGTATCATCTGGTCACCAACTGCTTCAAAGCACCAGAGCTGTTGGACCACAAAGAACTGCTAAAAGCAACATGATTTCCTAAGTGCTGATGACAATTTAGGACTAATGACGTCAAAAAGCCATCCTTCACCTCTACCTCCTTTTGGCTCCCTGCAGGAGGCAAATCAAACCCTTGTGCTGAAATACACCTGCATGCTCTAGGAAATGTTTTCTTTCCTTATAAAAATTCACTGAGATTGTGGTGCAATACTGATGTAATGAAATATATATATGACAAAGGAAGATATAGGCAAGAAGTTACATCAATAATTTTTTTCAGTGGAAATCTAAGATTCTCAAAGTTTAGAACACCATACTACGCAATTAATGAATTTTCATAATGAAGGAGTTTGTTGGAAACCATGAAAGGAAAAGGAGTTGTTTTGGAAGACACAAAGAGTGTCTATTTGACTCTTTCATATAAAGTGTTTGGCTCTAGATTAGAGCTGGGGGTAGGAGGAGATGTTATACCTGCCTAAAGAAACATCCTCCTTCACATGACTCTGAACAAGCATTCTGCCTATCTACTGCTTGCACCTTTGTCACACTGGCACATTTCTGTCTGTGCCCAAGAACACAGAGTGCTGAGCTTTCTAAATAAGTTTTAAAACAATTTTCTTTCATCCAACACAGCAAATATTAAAAGTGTGAAAAAAATAGTAATAGGCACCAAGACAAAAGGAGAAAAAGGCCTAGGAAAATTGGAAAAAAGTAATATAAACCATTTCAGACACTGTAACTAATCATATATGTAAGTTTAGTAATTCTGAGTTTCATTTGGAAAGCTCTATTTTCTTCTGAACGGTTCGGATGGAAGCTTGAAAGCATTTGGAAGCCTTGTTCTGTACCAGAAAAAGAAGTCAAGCAAGATCCTAATTAAAGACAATGAAGAAATTAACAACTGAAAACTAGAGAACAAAAAAAGCACATAAAAGAAAAGGAGAACAAAAGTCATGATGGTCATGTTGTTTGAGTTTTTTTCCGCATTGTCTTTTGTATTTTCTGTGTGATGAGTCACCCAACCTACAGTTTCAACGCCCCAGAAATGTGTGTATCTCCACAGGCATCATACATCGGACAATTCTGGGTTCGTTTCCCTATCAGAAGCTGAAAACAATTTAGCTGAATTCCTGCAGAAAAGCCCTCAGAGTCCATTTGAGGGAAATCCTGAAGAATCCTTTAGAGAACTTCCTCTGTGGGCCAGTTTGACAACTTTTGCATTATCTAGTTTTGTGGTAGCTTTCACACTTGTTCTTGCAGCATTAATGTCAGATTAAACAAATGACTAATTCCTTTCTTGCAGTGGTTTCAGTGTCCTTCCTAGAAGGACAACAAGACATCATCTATTGTGGAAGTAGAAAGGATTTGTGGACTGTCTGAACTTACACTCTGCACTGGAAGGCAGCCTATGCTCTGTGCAAGGATAGATCATCCTGGAAATCGGGAGATGTGCAGAGAAAACCTTTCAGGAACAGGCAACATAACTTTATAGTTCAGATTTCTCTCACACTCAATATATACTAATGCAGTCAAGGAGGGATCATCTCTAAAATATTAACTTGCCTTGGTACAGGAGTGGGTATGAAAGTTGAACCTCTGCAGAAAAAATTGGATTTGATGACAACTTTGAAGTGAATCAACTGGATGGGGAGGAATGGTAGTGTGACACGAAGTCATACAGGTCACCAGGACATCATAAGTTATTTCTTTTCCTTCTATAGCTACTGGAAGTTTGATGATGCTGAATGTGAGACTCCATAAATATATCTAGACGGATTTTAGAAAAAGATGGCTCCTTTCAGCTGTCTCTTTCTTTTCTAGTTGGAATTTGTTTCCAGTTTTCAGGACCTTATGTTTTGGGTTTTTTCTCCTAATGTTTGAATGGGATTTGCCCTTTAAATATCACCAAAATTTTTCACAGAAGATGAATTATAACCATTTTATACTGTTTCAATGCTCACATACATCGTAAAAGACTAACTATGAAATTGGCACCTTTCCAGTTATAGGCATTGAAACCCTACAAAATTACACATTTGAATCATATACTCTGATAAAAAAAGAACAACTTATTTTCTGTCACCATTGTATAAACAGAAAAAAATAGCCAAAAGGAGCAGAAGTCACAACTGTGTGTAAGAGTTGAGAAGTCCTGGTGTGATGCAAATCTGTGTGTAACTGTGAGCCCCACTCTGACATCTCTGATGGCTCAGTACTGGAGGAGTGGTGGGTGGGCCCATCTACTGCTGGTTTGGAACAAGCTGTTAGTGAAGTTCACATCTGAGAATTTTGTATGTGAATCTGGAATTCTGGAAACAACACAAGGCTGGCATTAATAAAAAATGAAAATAACATTGTCGTGGGGTATAGGTGAACTTCATGGCAAAAACACCCACTGCCACTCTAGACCTTGGTTTTAGTGGCCTTAGTGACAGGTTTAGCTGCTGGATTTTTGATATGGGAACAACTTGCAGGAGAATTCTGATATATGTTATTGAATAACAAGTGTTCCTTTGTGTTGCTTGGGTTTTGTGAGCATATTCCAGCAGCTACAGAGTAGCCAGCTACGTAATAAAGTTGAAAATATGATCAGTATATAAGTGGAAAGCTAAGGATAAAACTGTGTCACACCTGTTCTAAACTAAAATCTACAAGCTAAATCATCAGGTTAGCACTATCTGCAGAAGAGTCTGAAAGCAGGGAATCTCAGGAGTCACCCAGAAAAAGGTTGGGCATCAAATTGATCAATAAAATAACTATTTGGGTATTATTTCTCCATAACTCATGTATGACATCTTATAGAAAGAGTGTGCCTTGACAGATGGTCCCTAGTTTTGTCTCTAGTAAAGCTGATAGGGCCATATCTCAATGTTTAAGTGTAAGAAGCACTGCTTTATTCTTTTCTAACACTTACAATAAAATAAATAATTAAAATATCCTTCTCTCACATCTCAATGTATAGGAAGTATAGATACAATTAAAAAAAAAAAAAAAAGAGCCCATAGAATCCTGTAGGTTTTTTGAACACAGGTAGTGACATTCTTTTTTTAGACTCTGAATTATACGTAGGTTCTTTCAAGGAAATGGCATAAAATATGGCAGTTCTCTTTTCAACAAGAATTAAAATTCATTACAGGATCCTGTGGAGTTGGAGATTTCAAACCAAAGTTTTCTAATAGCACAGGAAATGTAGAATTTTGTACAAATAAGTCTGACTGAAATTGCTGTTCAACTCTTTTAAAATTATCCAACATTTTAGTACCAATTTATCTGTTTCTAAAATTGACAGAAAGTTACGTTATAGTCTCTGCAAGGTGATAGGAAATATTCAAGGTCTTGCAAGAACTTTACCAAGTGGAGACGAAATCAAATAAATAGAATCTGAATATACATTAACTTGATTTAAATTCAGACATAAGCTCTTTCTCAAGCATGAGTGGACTACAGGTGATAGCATTTGAAACAACCTTATAGAGCATATCTGTTTTCGAGCACTGACTCTGCTTCAGGTATTCAAGCATTCTGTTAGGAACAAATTTCCTTGCAGCACTCAGAACATTACATAAGACACAGTGACAGCAGCACTTGGCATATCTTCTAGAAACACACCATTTATTTACAGACTTAAAGAGAGCCTGGGACATTCATCTAGGCAGCTCGTTATGCAATTTATATGGTACAATTTGCTTCTAAAATAAAAGAAGAGTACAGACTGCCTTTTACGTCTTTATATAATATGCCATGCAGGAACTATAGGCATTACACAAATTTGGGGTTGGAGTCTATACAGATTTCCAATATAGTTAAGTATAGTCATTAAATTCCAAGCCTGTATGCTCTTTTCAAATTTTCTTTCATTTAGAAACACCCTCAAAAGAAAACAGATAGTGCAGGATTTTTTTAAGATTCTTTTTACTAAATTTTACCCTCCTACAGTTTAATATTCAGGCACAAACAACACATGAAAGGGAGTAATAAACCCTAAAAGGTAGAGTCACTGCAGATGCAAATTTGCTCTGTTCTCAGGCAGAGCAAATGTGATTGTTCCTCTCCGTGAATTACAAGAGGAACACAGATTAGGTTTGCTATAAATCTCAGCAAACTCATTTTTATGGTTATATTATTGCATATCAGAGTGATAATTCATGTGACAATTGTAGAAATCTCATGAACACTCAGCATCAACTGATTTTTGCCAAACTTTCTTTATTTAGCTATAACATCAATTTGCATATTTCGATTTAGTCAGTATAATTTTTAAACTGTTAAGCTAATGATAAATGAGGCTGTTTGTTGCCAAACGAGGGGATTATTGCACAACTGTTGATCCGACGGCCATCCTTATAATAACAAAGGCAATTATTTATGGGTTAGTATTGCTCCCTCTGCTTTGCATTGCAGAGTTTCACTGCTTAATAACAAAGACAATACAAAGTGCCTTGCAAAGCTGACAGACTTTCCTACTGTGCACTTCTGATGTAAAGCTTTGGTTTTACAAACCGATTTGAACATTATCACCCACTTTTAAATTTAAAATACTCAAATAAGCAAAAAGTCTCTATCAATAACACATGCATCTTTTCCCACACACAAAAACAAGGCACCAAAGTTAATCCTTTTCTAGTGCTTCAGACACAGTGATAGATACTTTGCCATTTAATTCTGAGACATTTCTGGAGGTGATCCCACATTTTAACCAATATATCCCTTGTTACTCTGTGCTATTTGTTCAGTATATTTACAGACTAAAAGAAAAGCACTAGGCTATTAGGCTCTGTCATTAAAATACAAGGTACTGGAATCGTGGACATCATACAGAGGGGAAGAAAAGCAACCTATCACCCCAGTCATCACACTGACTGCAGTAGAAGCCAGCTTTTGGCATTTATTCGCCTTAGTTAATAACTCATTGTTATTGAGTGGGTTCACAGCTCATAACTAATGCAAAATACTGTGTGCAGCAACCACATACAGCCTGACTGAAGTTTGGACAGTGATAAAGCCAGGAAACTTACCTCGGTGCTGGAATTGGAACGTATTTGGGATACTACCTAAGAAGTTGCTGTGCCGCTACAAATGTTCGGAATAGTCCAGCAGTGTTCACTTGCAGCTCAGAAAGCTGGGCTGCATCATTGGAAGCATTGCCAGCAGGTAAAGGGTGGTGTTCCTTAAGAAAAATAAAAGGATATTATTAACTGAAAGCTATTTCTGAATTATATTCCCTACCCTCCCCCCCCCAATACTGATTTAAAATAATCAGCTAGCTTTATTATTTGTAGATCTCGTTAGGAAAAGGAAAAGTGAACCTTGGATCTGTAAGTGACACACATATTGGAACAGGACCCTGGAATGTCTATGAATTCAGAGCAGGAAGAGGGTCAGAAAACAAATTCATTACAGTCAGTGACCATTTTTTTCACTACTGAGTCTTTGTCAGAATTAATCCAAGTTCCTAGAAGGCCAATATACCATAGAGTGTATGAAATTCTGGTTATGATGATTCAGAGGCATTTTGATGACTTTGGAAGAGTGTTCTATGATGTACAAGCTATGGTCTATTTGTCACCTGCACAGATTAAGGGTGAAAAATGTAATGCTATTGAAATCAATGGAAAAGTTCCACTGGCCTCAGTGGAAATAGGATTTACTAGGAAAAAGTCATATACTCTTTCAGACACAAGATGAAATTCAGAGTCTCCCTGGCATTTTAGGTTTATATTAAAAAGCATAACCATTAACAGCTCTTCAAAAAAGACCACCAGTGAAGTAGTAGCAGCTTTATATTAAGTCAGTACACAAACCACAAGAGAAATTTCAGAAAGCTTTAATACATATAGTATCTATTTGAATAAACGTTAATCCAGGTAACCCTCAGTTCTCATGTCATATGATCCTACTGGCATTTCCTGAATGATGACAAAATCTGATATTGTAAATAATAACTGCTAGTCTTTGATTTAAATGCCAACTAGAACTCAGGCAGAGGAATCAGACTGAGCTGCTATGCAGAATCGCCACTATGAATCCCATTCTGATTTCTGTGTTTTCAAAGACTTAGGATCCAGCAACCAAAACCACATTCACCTTTTTTTAGATGTCTTTCTCTCTCTGTTCTCCATTTCCCCAGTCCTTTTCTTTCCTAAGCATTCTTTAGCAAATAAATGGTATTTATGTTCAACACACAGTAGTGTTTCTTGAACAGTGCCCAAGGTGTTGTCTCTGCACATATCACTTTCCCAGACCTGTGCTGACACCACTGGCAATTTTAAAGTACAAAGATATTTTGTCATGACACAGCAGTAGAGAAGTTGAATTCACAGTTGGTGATAATGAAAAATAGGCACCTGTCATAGATGAATCATCCTGGACAAGGAAAACATTATAAGCTGAAGGAATTAAAGAAACAAAATTTGTGAACTACTTTATATCGTGAGATGTTTTTAATATAAAGACTCCTTGCCTAACTCACAACCCATAATCTAAACTAGAAAAATTCCACATGAGATGGCTTTGTAAAGAACCTGACTGGGAGCAAAATCCACTAAATGAAAATTCAGATAAACCAGTAAAATTGTGCCAAGAGCCTTCGTACCAAAAGTAAAAGAGAGAGAGGTAAACTCATGCATATTAACCAGCAAGTGCCAAATATTCAGGTTCCCTGCTTTGGACATGGAGTTCTGGATTTGTCCCCCAGTTAGTCCACATGGCAGAGCATCCCATCAGTCTCATCTAGAATGAAACAACTTCCAGTAGCAGTAGGACTGGAGTGCTGCAACAAACTACTTCAGACACAGAAGAATTTAGAGAAGAGGCACCAGGACATGATGATACCTCTGAAGGGAGGTATTTATGTCTGCAATGCACAAAACTTGCACATTCTATCCAGTTGCACCACATGAAAAAAAAACAACTGGCTGGAAACATAACAAATATTCTGTCACTGATGTAGTTTGTGGTTCTTGCTGAGTCAGAACTGCACAGAGTTCACAACAGTCCTGTTATAACATTCCAGAGTGCAGAAACACTTGGTTTTCTGACACTGCAGTTCTACTGTACCTGCAGAGGTTCCTTGGAGCCCTGAGCCAGAGAGAGGTGTAGAGACCACTACAGACAACCTCTCCCTCTCCATGCTCCACTTCCTTAAATACCTGAAATCAGTTACAGCTGTGGCTGGGTTGAATAGCAGAGGCCCCTCAGTTATGGCAAAAAGCTATCAACTTTTCTCCTAAAATAAAAAAAAACAAAAACAAACACCAAACCCAAAGGAAAAGCAAATCCATGTTCAAACACAGAAAGAAGAGGGGTATAATTCATCCTGTTGTTCTATACTGTATGTGTGCACACATGCCATAAATTGTAAGGTTCTTTTCCTTGAAACCATATATCTCACATTTTTATCTCTCCTTTCCTTTTCTATTATTTTTCAGCTGAAGAACTGTGATACTACTCTAAGTTTTCTTCTCCAAAGTGCTAACTAGTGAAGTCTATGTCTTTCACTGGGCAGCTTTGGGAACTTGACCTCCTTACGCCTTCACCTTTGTGAGAAGGTTCTACACTGAAGATAAAGGAGGAAACAATTGAACCATGGCCTCCCAATTCATTTTTATCTCTCTATCCATCAGAATAACTTTTATTTGAGGAAAGTTTAGTGAGTTTATACCTTCCCCTACAGGAAAAAAATTTGTTCCAAGGAAAAAAAAGTAGAGAAAAAAGTTCCAGGGTTTATATAAGTGTCTATTAGTGTTGATCTGTAAAGATGCTAAAGCTTATAATGAGCTTTTAACAGTAGTTTTACCTCATTCAAAATCTTTTTCCTTAGATGGCAACAACAGCATAAGATCTCAAATATGCTAGATCTTCCCAGCTCCTACCAGTTGTATTTTTTAATCTAGGTATAAGTAAGGCTAGATGCAAACAGGGTTTAAAATTCTAGCCATCCTCTGCATCAGGTTTTGTATAATCTTAACCATAAGAGTAGAAATCTACATGAATTTTTGATATCAGTCAAAAACAGACTGGGACAACCTACTTGTAGCAGGGAGCAGATTGGATGGATGGATGGATGGATGGATGAATTTAGTTCAATTACTAACAGAATACAAGCTGATATAACTCTGGGAAACTAGTCTAAATAAACACTTAAGAATAAAAAAGGTAAAAAATTCTCAGAAAAAAACAACTTTAAGAAGCATTATTTTCATATTCTTTTTAGTTTTGAAACTAATAAATTTTATGCTTCCATTTCAACAGGACTTTTAGATATAGTTATAAACCCATTTTAAAAATAACTATAGTCTTTTCACTACTTTAACTAATACGCTTTAACAGAATCAGCAGGTATGGCAGGAAATACTGCATGATCCACTTTTGATTTTACTAGTTTACTTATTTAGTATAAACAATAATAGAGCTATGTTTGTAAAAATATAACAGAGTGGATTTTTCAGCTCTGAGCAGTAGTATTTGTTTTTCCCAGCCTATTAAAGTGACTTGCAACAAATATAGACCTCCACCTTCATTAAAAAGAAACAAATGATTATTTAATGTAATTATAGAGAGAACACACTGAGAACCATATGACTGTCTTGGGCAATGATTTTAAAAAAGATCTTTTTGTTCCATCATTTGCAAATAATTTTCCATGATTGATCACATGACTTGATATTCAAGCCTTTTCCAGAGGAACTATCAGACTTATAAATAATTTAGTGGTAACTCTGCACTGAACATGTTTCACCCCACTTCATACTACTGGTATAATCACTTTTTTGTCTAGAAATAATAATTCAACTCTTCTTTGACAATCAGAGTGAATCACACTGAGTTTTTTAATCAACTAGAACACGGGTAAGGCTAGAAAGAGAACTAAGACTACATTCAGAACCTATAAAAACAGAGAATCACAGTAGTATTTCTGCTCTTCGTGTTTCTCTTTGAGCTGTACACATCAATTATGTGCTCAAAACAAAAAGGAGGAGAATTTTAAATAAGGTTAATATGCAAGTCCAAGCAACTGCATCATTCTTTTAACTATTTACCAGATTTTACTGAATGGGGCTACATTTAAAGCTTAGATGTGAAGGAAAAAATACTGTTCCTAGGGGAACATGGAACCCAATAACTTTCTTCTTCATGCTTAATAATCTTGTATGTGAGGGACCAATCTAATTTGTGGAAACGAATTGTACCTTAGGGATATGTTATTTCAAACCAAACTGAATATATTATTCATTCTAAAAAGTAGCAATAAAGATTATATAAGATGTAATTCATTATTTTTCTAAATGTTCCATGATTCCACTGGGAGGTGAGACTTAAATAGCTTACAGGAAGCCTACCTTAATTAGGTTGCTTTTCAAATCAAATATAATATAATTTTAACATAAAAATGTCACTCAAGGGAAGCATTCCATTTACAAGGATGATTAATGAAATTTAAAGGGAAAAAACTCCACATAGATCCATGGGTAATAAAACATGTGAAGGAATCTGAGAGAGGGAATGATGCTCACGTAAATGGACATGTACAAATATGCAACTTGCTATGAGCTACATACAGATATCTGTCTCATATTCATGCATCCCTACACACACTCACAGAGAAAGGCAATTTGTTACCAGAGCAACCACGGTCAGTTGGTTTTTTTGTCCTCCATCAGAGTTGGTTTGCATTTTCTTTTAACTCATTTCAGCTACTAGAAGCTCTGAAGAATTTATCATGAGAACAGGTTTATTTAAGCTTAGTTGTTATACTTACATTTGTAAGAATGCCTTTTCTGATTTAAAAAAAAAAAGAAAGAAGAAATATTTTTTCAGATATTTACAAACAGTTCATTGTAAGACAGTGAAGTTATAATTGAGGTACTTTGCCTCAGTGGTGTTATTAAAATATTGATGCGTACGCCACAGAAATAGTCATTGCTTTTTCTGTGCTTCAGTTTCTCAGATCCCAGAATGCGGTAATTTCCATAAATATTGACTTTTAATGAGGGCTGTGGTCAATGATTTAATTTGTGGACTGCAATCCCACTGTCATTTAAGAGGTAGCAATAAAAGCTGAAGCTCATGTTCTTTAATTCTCAGTGTATCCCTTTCTAAAGACACTTAGTACTAAGTTTTATAAACCCTCAAATAGCCTTTAAATGAAGTACTTGAATTCCACTATTACCATGCACTTGCAACACTCCAGGTGCCCAGTCACAGTTGGACTTTCTGCAATTAGGCAGCAAAATTTGAAACTTCTGGCTTGACCTTTTTTTTTGCATCCCAGTTAAACACTGTAGAAAACGCTCTCTAGGAAAACTTGAACATTCAAGGATTTATACATCCTAGGAAACCACGGTCCTTAGTTGGAAGATGATGGATATAATCCACTTGCAATTCCTTTTTCCTATCAGGAAGAAACTCATTGAAATGGAGAGTATTTTTACCAAATAGTAAATGAGGGAATAAAAAGCTATATTTTTTTTATTTTGTTTTTTTACAGTAGTCTTGGCTAAGGCCACTCTACATCTTCTGTATTAGAAACAGGTCCATCCTGCATCCTGTAAGTCTATACTTTAAACAGAACAGACTAATGTATTTAATTAATTACAGTCTGTTCATCAGAGACTCTCTTCCAGTAAATAAAAATCATATTACCTCCAGAGAAATTACATATATGAAGTGGTTAGGGGCTGAAAATCGTAATATTCCTCATAAATGTCAATAGGGATTTTGTAATACGATTTCCCATAGAGCTCAGATATTTTAGTATATAACGTTAAGATGTACTTCACTAGATTGTGAAAAAATTGTTATTAGTTTTTGGCTTAGTGAGAGACTACAGTTTTTAATCAATTCTAGGTCAATCAATTTCTAGTTTGCTTAGAACAAACAACAGATGTTGTTTTGAGTCAAATGAAGCTTTGTTTTTAGCTATATATTTTAACCTTAAAATCTGGTATCTAGTTTCAGACAGCTTTCTGGATGAAATGTTATTTCAAAATAAATAAATTTTGGGGAAAAAAAGGCTGTATGTATGTTTCTTTTCAAATCTTGAAATGTATTTCTGGAATTTTAGTTGACTTTTCTGTATGGATAATCCAACATACTTGCCAAATAAAAAGATTACTCACAACTTTGAGTCAATCTACCCAAATCTGCAGACTTAAGACACCCTGGACATTCCACCCCTCTGCAGACACCTGTTTTATCATCCACAGAAGGTGAGTCCTACTCACTGCCAATGAAGGAAGCAGTTCAATATTTCTATATTCTCAAAAAGATGAGGTTCCAGTAATAAGGAACTGTGAAACCTTGAGAGACTTAGAAATAACCAGGACTCTCTTGTTAATGAATAAAAAACAATTAATCAGTTCCACATAGCAATTTGTAAGGCAAACAGGTAGAGTGACAGATTGTCACGCACGAGCATCATGGACCCAAATACTGATTACATGCTTTATAGTATAATGCTCTCTCTGTGTATGACTATGCAGATTTAAAACAAATTACATCCTTTGTTATGATTAACATTTGATGTACTTAATAATGCTTGAGAGATGCCAATCTTTTTTCTTTATTTTTTTTCAGATTTTTTTTTTCTTATATCACACCTTCCCTGAGTCTATTTTTTAGCCTTCTCTAAACTATTTCCTGAGTGGTCCTTTCCTATATGGAACACATCCAAATGTTAAGGACTGTGACATTTTAGAAGCATCCCAGTCACCCCACAGTAACAGCCCCTGACAGCCTCCCACAGTAGGGCTTTCAGAACATATCAATGATCCTTTACTATAGATGCAAAGAGCTTTTGGAGCCCACCATGAGCACCTTTAGCATTTGGAACAACTAATAGGTATATTCATCAATCAGCTCTTGGGCACTGATTGACCTTATGACCCAAGGAGGAAAAATAGTTTTTACACTGACACAGAGAGTTCTACAGAACCAGGCTGGTTCTCTGACCTCTTGTGTTGATAATAGGAAACTACTGAGCCATTGGCTGAAGGCAAGTAGAGATGTTACTCCTTTACATGCTGATGTTCTCTGTGTTAAGGTGACACAGCTCTCAAAAGCCATCATGACTTTGTCACTAATTATTCCACACATGGACCTTTCAGCTCCATGTCTTCCCCTAGGAGAGCTCTTCTCTGCACAGTTCCAACCTGATGCCCTGGAGCTGGCTTCCCCTCAGCCTGGAATATTCTCAGAGGTTTATAGACCTTCTTCTCCAGCTCAGTGAGCTGCCTCCCATACTGCAGTCAGGGTCACAGCACAGGGTCATGGTGCTTTGAGCAAGCAGGAGATCACAGCCCTTTGGCTGTAGGGTCACTGCATTTCTCCACCTGTGGAACTCAGAAGGTGCTCAGGGGACAGGTCTGTTAGGGAAAAAAGGAAAGAAGAGGGGTGAACAACAACAGTGGCCTCCTTCTCCTCAGGGCACAACAAAAAGATTGTATAAATGAGATTACACAAACATACAAGTAAATCACTGACTGACTTGAAGCAATCATGGACCTCCCACCACCTTCTGCTTCACAAGCTCTTCATGTTAGTGAGAGTCACAACATCAGCACCAGCTGCTTCTGAGACCTCAAGGAACTTGTAAGGGTTTGAGGGATGGGGGTAGATCAATATAACAATTTGCAAATCTCTCTGTCCTGAATATCTGCTACACTTGGGAGTGTAGGAGGACTGAGTGATCTCCAGTTCTGTGCTCTAACTGTTATCCAGCAAGTGGTTGTTTGGTTTTTTTTTTTTTCAATGTAGCTTATTAACAACACAAATATTTGAAATTAAATAAGGAGGATTATATTTTTCATATTCAGGTGAATCATTTGCGACTCAACTATGGTCACTACAGTTTAGGTAAGTGGGATCACCAAGGAATAAGGAGAGAAAAGTAAAAACCAACTTCTGGAAGAAATATTTTTCAAAAGAAAGGAGAGATTTCGGTTGTCAGGTTTTATTTCCTATGGTTTTACAGCCTGCTCTTTGATTTTCAGTGCAAGAAACAGTCTGCCTGTCTTATCTGAAAAGGAAGATAAGGGCACATCACATTATTGTATTTTGAACCAACTTTTAGCCTTAGACTTTGCTCTAAGGTCTCATTATTCCCAGAGGATATAGATAGAAATGTCTGTCTTGGGTACAATTTTTTTTTACTTCAAATTATATGACAAGTCTTTAGGAGAAGTTATTTGTCCATTATGCTACAATATGTCTAGAAATGGTATCCATCATGACTGAGGAAAAATCATTCATTTTCAGACCTGTCAGTCTGAGCAGACAAAATAGGTAGGGATCTCAGCACGGAAAAACAGAGGCAGCTCATCCTCCATTAAAGTTTAGCACCGTCAAGGGACCTCTGACATCCAGGAAGTCAGTTCTTCCTTCCTAGCACTTACTTTTACTTTTTTAACAGGAAGTTCACACTTGGAGTTAGGAGTACATCTATTTTAACTTTGATAGCAGGAGAGTGCTGAAAAGGAATGGAAAAGCTCAAGTGCCTACTCAACCTGTACCTGTGCTGTACATGAAAACAAGCAGACAGAGCTACACACTCACAGTTTATCCATTGTTTGGGATATCCCAGGGAAAATGAGGCAGTGAATGGTTAGTACAAAATTCAGAATAGAGGTTAAAGAAACAGTATTAGGGAGGTGCAGCAAAATCATCATATTTTGGAAAGCAAAGTGACTTACCATATGATGTGATGATGCTGTTACTTCTTGGACAGAAGTCTGACATCATATTCCATCTGCTCACAGAAATAACAGCACTGTCAGGAACCAAACTATGATAGTAAAAGTTACATTAATCCCTTCTCTAATACAGATCTTTATACACATCCTTATATCAGATTACATAAATAACTTTTAAAAAATATTCTAAAATAAAATACTAGAAAATTCTCTAATTTTTAATGAGAAATCTGGTTGCACAGGTTAGTTAGAAAGAGAAATTGTGTTAACATTGGTTAATGGGTAACCTTTCCTCCCCTCAATCCCCAACATGCATAGCTTTATGCATCAAAAGAGAAACTTAATCTTGAGAACATAAGACATCTTCTCCTTCTAAGATGTTTGTTTCTATAGATTTCCCACTAAAAGGTGGACTGCAATTCATAAATGTTATTTTGCTAATCTAGTTTATCATAGTGGACATAAAAAACCCCAACCAAACAAAAACAACAAAAAAGATGGCTTGAATTAAAGCATTTTTATCACACAATACCGTGTACATCAAAACAAATTGCATGTGTAATTGTATTTTGATCATGTTCTTATTATCTATTATAAATCTTGTGTCTGAGTATAGATATTGTACAATTACTTTCAACATTTGGCATAATTGTTTTGATCTTAACTGTTATTCATTCTAAGAGAAAAATACAGTGGATAATACAAAGGAAGCATTTATGAGTAATGATGCTTCTCAACTAAGCCATTTTCATTTTCCCATTTAATAACTACAGAGCTATTGTAATGGTTATGTTCTGTGTGTGGCCCAAATTATGTGGCAATTCCTAATATAATGATACTGCTATGGTAACTCTGCAATTCCTGAAAAGCAAATCAGATAGTCTAAATAAAAAGAGAGCTCTATGTCACCTGTCTGTAGCCAAATGTCAAGTTAGCAATATTTCAAATAGAAAAAATACATTATTAGGCTTTTCTATCACAGTAGGTGGCATCCAATTCACCTAATTTTAGCCACCAGAAAGTAAGGAGTGGAGTCTAATTCTAAAATATCAATTTATTGCACAATCAATTACCAGAAGATAATTAATTCCTTCTTAAAATATGTAGGCTGGATTGTTCTCTGGAGAACACATTTACTGACTACAAATCACTTCCAGACAGGTTTTGCAGATTAGGCACCTAACTAACACACAGGTAAATGTGTTTAGGCTTCTGAAGTCAACCCCCTGTACACCACCTATTCTTCTATATCATTTGACTTCCCTCTAACAGCAATTTCAATTACTCAAAAAATCTGACTTCTCAGAAAACACTCTGAAAAACAGAATTTTTCTACCCTGAACAGGAGGGACAAATTTATCAATCAAGCCAAGAAATAACTCATGTATCTCCCTACATCATCCACAGTTTACCATCCTGTCTTCACTGGGGGAAAGCCCTAATGTTTCAGAAGGGAGAGAAGAATCCAGGGAGTCATGATAAAGTAATATTCCTATAGAAAGTAAAACAAATATTAATTTCTGGTTGGTCAGATGACTAGATGAAACTACTGAATGTTATGTTTTCGTGCAACTAAGTGCTATGAGAGTATTTAGGGGGAAAAAAAAGTTGTCATGAAATGCTCCAGGAAGACACATAGACCATCCAAAAGATTCAGGATGATTTCTCAGTACACACAGGTTGAAGATTCCTTCTGAAAAGCCAAATTAAATCATGCACATCTTAGAAAGCTGTTCCAGCTCACATCAAACATTTGGAATGATAAGAAGTTGCATCTTTGCCTCCTCTGACAGACAGCTTGGAAATCCTGTCCTAATTAGGCAAGGAATGTCTCCAACCTCAGCTAACAGTCTTTGGAGAGAAGGCTCATCATGCCTCACACGATTCACATGCACCCATGCACAAGCACTTCCAAAGAGAGAGAAAGCCTTCTCTCATATTCCTCTTGGATAAGGCAACTCTTTGCAGCATAAGACTTGCTATTCCAAATTCTGGATGTATTTGGAGAGTTTCCTTTATTCCCACTTGATTATTTTATTATTCCTTTTGAACTGTGGTATTTTTAGCACAGACAGGAAAAAACAGTAAAGTATTTAATTACTTACATTTTCTTTCTTTTTTTTTTCTTTTTTTTTTTATCTTGTCCATTTTTGGGGTGCATGTATCTCCTCATGATGAGCATTGAATCCGTTTTTAACTTCCTGTATTTCTACACAAGAGCTCCAACTCTGCAAGCACAGTGTGTGGCCTTGGTTTTGAAATGCATATCATTATGCATATCAGTATTCAATTGTGACCATTTAATTAAGTGCTCCAGGTCATTCTTATGACCACAAGTACTGGAAGAAAGGAGGAAGATTAATAGAGTTGTAACTTCTGCCCCGAGGAAAGATGGGTTGACACAGTGAATATGCTGCACTTGCATGGCTGCTCTTGAGCAGCCTCTTCAATCAGGTCATCAACTGAACCCATCCCATGCTCTGTGTTGGTATCCCACCATTCTTATAATTTCTTACCACAGAAATATTATATCACTTGCCAAACTCACACATTCTCTATATGTCCCTGGCAAATATTAATTACTCAGTAACAGCCCAGTACTTTCTTTTTAACCCATTATCAACTTTAAATTGTTTTCTATGAGGGTGTCACTTTTAAACTTAATCCACAAAACAGCTTGTTGTTCCATTTAATTGGAGACTGCAATCACAAAGAAGGTGGAGAAATCCAGACATCATAATACTGACTGTTCTTGCCAGGTCTGCAAGCCTGTCAGAATGGAACAACACAGAAAGTTTGAAAAGACAAATTCTGGAAAATCAGACCAGTAATAAAAGAATCAGCATTGCAATAATTAACTGTCTTAAAGTCACAACTCAGTTGTTCCTTTATTTTACTTAGAATCAGTCCAGTTGATATATAACTCCCAAGTCATGATTTTTAACTTATTCCATACTTGGGCAATTTTATAACCTCAATCTTTTGTGCAACCCTTGTTTTCTAGTTATTGTTTATGTTAATTGTGGTCCAGGACAACACAGTTAGTTCTTCTACGCCTCCAGAACTTATGTCACCTAGGCTAGAGGATTACATAGTATATTTTTAGCAAATGTTTCTTCTTATCCTCTCCAGTCATAGCTGACAAACCTTTCCATTTCACCAGGGCTGGAAAGAGCTGGATTTCAAATCCTGGTATAATTATTATTTCTTACATTGGTTTTACAAAATTATCTTTAAACCAAACACTATTCATTTTGAAAACCCTTCCTTTTTACTTTATTCACTATTTATAGCTCTGTTTTATTTTTGCTTCCCCTTAGTAATTGCATGAACCTTTTAAATAGTAACTCGTATTTACTACCTGTTTCCTGGCTTTATAGCCCCTATCCTGTTTTATTGCTGTTCTCCTGTCTGCTTTTCAGCCACATGACTGCCTTGCACACTATAGATTTATTTAGAGAACAATATAGGGAATAAAACATCTGTTTTTAATAATTTCCAGTCTATGTTGTCTAAAATATCATTAGTATTATATGTCTTCATATCTATTAGAGCAAACATTCCAACTGCTTTCAAAACCCAGGATTACTGCTACTTTTGTTGATTAAGATAATGCAGCTCTCAGTGGCTTGGCAGGAACTAAATCAATACAAGTTTGCTCACAGTACCCAGTTTGGGGGCAGACTCTGTCTCTTCCACACAGATGAAATGATATGATACCACATATGGTTTCATAGCTGCAGGACTTGCCTTGTAGTATCCATGGATTTGCTTAATCCTGTTGTAGCTACTTGCTTAAGTATGGGTCTGCAAATAATTCTTGACTTTAGTTTTTAATTTAATTCTTTAAAAATAGCTTACTTAATAAAGTAGCAGAGATTAAACATATTGGAAAGAGTGATTTTATGGAAAAAAATAAATGCTTCTCATATAAGTGACAAGCCAGTATGCTGCAAAAATAAATAAGACTAAAGATAAAAATACTAGGAGAGAAAAAAAAGGATATTTTGCCTGTGGTGAACCAGTCTCTTAAAAAGAAAAATCACTAGGAGGGGATCTGCACATTAATCTGCTTTCTATTCCCATCTGTGTAAGATGCAGCTATGTATGAGTAGAAGAAAAGGCTGCAAGAGCATTCCAGCACTCTGAGTTCTTGAACTCCCTTTCCTCCCTTCTTTTTCAGCTACAATTGCTAGCAAAGGTTCATGTTCTCAGCACATGCTGCTTCCTAGTCCATGCTCACCTGTTGTTAAGTGGTGCTGGAGAGAATAAATGGACAGCACAACAGCAGCTGAGGGCAGGACTGGAGTGAGCAGCAGATCCTTGAGGGAAGAGAAGCTTCGCAATTGTTAAATTGTTTTTCTCTGAACAACAGAAGCGATAAGACTTGGTTTTATCTGAATGCTCCCTAGACCAATTGTTTTTCCTCTCACTGTCCTTACAATACCTCTACACAACTCTGAAGTCAGATACTTAAAGTCTTAGCAACTTTCTGCCATTTAAGACATGAATGGCTTTGGGGAGGCTACAAAATAAAATTTAGGGGAGAATTTAACCTTCACTGTTTTGCTGTGTGGTTGCCATGAGATTTGTGTTTCATTAACCTTCTTATAAGTCCAAGGTTTAATTATATACAATTACAAGCAACTTACTAATCAGGTTTACATATTCTGCATGGTACTGACAGACAACTCCATGGAACTGAAAAAATCCCCAAACAGTATATATATATAAATATACTTGAATTTCTTTAATGGAGGCATCATAGTTTGGTTGATATTTAACTGCAAAACTTTGTACCAGATGTTAAGACATCTTCATCCATAATGATCAATCCCAAAATAAAGGAAGATAAATTGTGTATGACAGTATTAAGTTTGCACACCTCTCTCTCTTCCTTTACTCAGTTTAAAAGAGGTTCTTTTCTCAAGCCCTGCAATTTATTTTTCCTGGGAAGAGAATAGAAAAGATGTAGTGAGGAAGTCATTATATGGAACATGTAGTATGGGATTCCCATACTGTTTAAGTACTTGAAATTCAGTTCTTTATAAATCAGAGTATCAGTCATTTCTGATTCTTGTTTGGATTTGATCCAAATACTTTTTATGTCCTTCCAATGTTTAATGTTGTGTAAGCTTTTATAAAATCACTTTTGGAAGCATTTGAATATGAACACAGTCTCAATAATAATTATCTGATGCAACATGAGAATATTGAATATAAATATGATGCTACTCGATATTTTAGTTACCTTGTTACTTTAGAAACCACTTAAGTATGATATAAGTCTCAAAATAAATTAATCATACACCCATGCTTAGGTAACAACTTCTTATATATAAGAAGGCAAGAAGAATCTGCTCTGCAAAGATTAGCTGGCTGAGAGTTAATTGTGCTCCAGTGACTGGAGCTATATCCAAACTCATTTTAACCCTTCTTTTTACTGGTAAAACTACATATAGTAGCTTAAACTCAGAAAAGGTTCTTTCACTCTGAGCAATGAAAGATGTTTTAACCTTGATCTAATATTTCTGCTGTTTTTTTGTTGTTGGCTTTTTGTTGATTTGCATGTGTGTGTGTTTACAGATCTACAAATCACAGAAATATCCTGAATAACACTATTTTTTGACCTTTAACAGGAGCATGGGGGGAATGTATCACTGGTTAGATAGAGCTCAACTTAGAGGCTTTAGGCTCTGAGGCACTTTCTTTCCTAGGCCACAATAGCCTTTGAAACACATCAAAAAATGGAAGCAAAAAATAGGTTTTGAACCATGTCCAGCTGAAGGACAGACTGGACAAGAATGGCTGTTGAGTATTTGTCATTTTCTGAATAAAAACTCATTGTACTCCCATAAGTCTATTCCATAGAGTCATAGAATGGTTCAGGATGGAAGGGACCTTAAAGATCCTCTAGTTCCAACCCCCCTGCTATGACAGGGACACCATTTTCCATTTTATTTTTTAATATTTTGCTTCATTCTTTTCCAGTCTTTGCTTGGTCAGTCAGTGTATGAAAGGCCTGAAAGCTGTCTTGTTTCTCCAGACTTTTCGACAGAGCTGCTCCCTTTAAAGCTTTTCAGAGAGAGGTTGTGATGGATGGAGACTTGAGTAAAAGCCAAAAGGCATTTAGGAGGTAATGGTCTATGGAAAGAGAATGCCCAGGCCTGGGGTAATTGAAAGAATAAGGTAGCTTTGACAACCACAAGGGAAGCAAAAGGGAGAACACTCAAAAAGCGCTAAAGTGAATCCTTAGGCAGCTGCTTTTTGTTGTTGTTTTCCATTTTTCCTGAAAAACTGGACTTGCAGAAAGCAGTCAGGGGGTTCTACTAGAATAAAAGTTAAGAAATGAACCTCTGATCTTTACTCAGAGTTTCTATCCCTTCCAGTACACTGATTCCAACTGCTCAAAAGTTATCTGAATCTTCTGGCAAGCTCAAATGCCCTTCACTGTATACTCTGCACATGCCAGTTCCCTTATTTCAGTATATGTCTCAAAACAACTGATAGTTTACATTAAAAGCATATCGGTCAAACCAAAAGGCTTGCAGAGTTATATTAAAACACCTATTGACATGAACTCTAAAAAAAATTCTCACATCATATGAAATTCAGCAACCACGTATCTGAACAAATCTGTAACACTCAAGGCATCTCACAAAATTATTTCAAATACTTGCCAAAACAAGGTGAAAAACACATCTAATGAAATATAAAAATGTGTCTCCATTTACCATTGTTGCATTTTTTTCTTGCAGATATTTAACCTTTGGACATTCATAGCCTATTCAATTCATATTTTCTAAAAGTATAGCACAAATGAAATAACATTAGATACACTAATTATAAAAAGCACAACCTCCACTCACTAGGGAATTGTACTTCCCTACACTCAATCTAGCTGCAGAATTACATTTACTTTTTAAATATCACCCATATCCATGAACCATTTCAAGACAGAAAAATTATAGTTTTAAAAGAAATCACTGTTGAAAATGTTCTTTCCATACCAAGTCCTCGTGGAGTTATAGAAGATACTCATATGCTCTTTCAATCCCCTGACTGAAGTGCCTAAGTTAGAAGTCACACACTATATACCTAAAAGTAGAAGGTGGGTGTTCTCTGGACCTAAGTTAAATTCTTACTCTGAATTGCCCTCTGAAGAAATCTGTCTTTTGTTATGAATTTCATTGCATGTTTAAGATTAGTTTCTGGTTTAGGCACCACAAGCTCTTGAAGTTAGATGGTGCAGCTATCTCTTTATGCACCAAATAGGCTGAACTAAACACACTGAACCACACTTCCTTTTCATCTTTAAATATAGACTTAATGAGCTGTAATAAATTCCCAGTATTCAAATTAAATTAAGTCAGTATTATTTTTTTCATAAAATGACAGTCCGTGTTTGGATTAAAAAGAAAATAAAAGAAAACTGAAAGTGCCATGTTTTTAAACTGTTATCTTCATTGCTGGGGCTGGCAAGAGCGTGGAAAGCACTTTGAATATTGAAATCCTTGCTATTTTTCCATATGGATTGCCAGCAGCAGTTACAGCACTCCCTATTACATTTTATCAAACTTACTTGTTAAATAGAATAAGGGTATTTACCCTCTGGAAAGAATATGTAAATGAGTAAACAAACAATTGCATAAATAAGAAAGACATCCAGGAAGCACATCCTACTGCACTTCACTTGTGCCAGGTGACAGAACAAATATTGAGCTGCACAGGGGTTGAGTGATTTTTGTTCAGAACAGTATCAACAACGTGCAGTTCTGTTTTCCTCACTCACTGCCTGTCAGCCCCCTCTGAAATTCGCTATATTTCAGGTGCTGTCTCTGGTTTCCTTGACATAAGTCAATGATTTGTGTCCCATTCAATTTATTTCATGTGAAAATACTCATAGCTCCTCGCCATATGTCAGGGGATGATAATTGCATTGATCCACCTTGCAGTGGGCTCAGTGAGGGCACTCTTCTGATAACTGAGTAACCAGAGGTTGTTGCTTGTTGGAATTAGTGAATTTGACTGTCTGACTGGTTTGATTCCAATCAACCTTGACAGAGGGATGCATAAAAAAGGGTGTGCTAAATGTGCCAATAAGGGAATTACTTTTCAGATTATGTTGTTAGTAGAGATATTGATGAGCTGAATATAGCACTTTGCTACATTCTATTTCCTGTTGAACAGCTGAATGCTTTCTGATAAAGAATATATTTAATTTTTCATCTCTATTTAGAAAACAAATATTATTTTAAAGAGCACCATAACTATTTCTAACAATATTTTGCACTATTCTCTTTGAATGTTCTCATCAGGAAAGGACTCTGAGTGACAAAACCTGTCCTCATGACAACGGACATCCAAACCCCAAATTTATAAGACAGACTAAACATAAAGCTGCTCGAAATATAACCAAACTAGCATCCTTTTGGGGTATAAGACTCTTGCTAGCTGATCCTGCTTCAGAGCCCTGTTACATTTGTTCAAAAAATTATTTTTTGAGATACTTTAAACAGCAACTTCTCTGTCCAATTCCCTGAAAACCTTTGTTGAAAAGACCAAAATATCCAAACATGAAGATACCAGGAAGTGATTAAACTGTCATCATATAAGGGTACTTACACTTAAGACTCCTAACTTGAACAATGACAACTTTTCATGATTCTCATGTCTCTCCTGTTTCTTTTCTATTATCCCTCTTAAGCAGGGTACCTTTAAGTCTCAGAAAAAATAGGTGTAAAATGAGAGAGTAACAGCTTCATTTTAAAGCTGTCTCTGAGCTCTAAAGAACTTTACAAAAGGTGCAGATGTTCAGCACCTGTTAGAGAACACTGCCAGTAGGATCATGTTTACACTGACTTGCAGCATGCCAAGCATCCATTAGCATTTATAGGACTTAGGTAGGTGTTTAAGTCCCTCATGCTCACTTCCCTAAGTTTTGAGCAAAACCCAATGTTCTGCATACTAAATATTGCAAGAATCAAATACCAGCATCAATCTCGTTGCTGTTCAGCCAAATTTTGCTTTGCTGTGCACAGATACAGGGAAATTGCAGCAATAGTGTTAATGGGGTGGTTTTGAAAGACAAATGCTATTTAAAGTCAGCAAAAGTACAGGTTTGAAAAGGAAGCTCATAATCACCAAAACTTGTAAATCAGAATGGAAAGCCAAACACATGAGATCATTCCACACCCACTTGTAAATGCATTTAAAATGAACTAATATTTAATATCTAATTTTTTACTCCAATAAAAACTCATAATTACACCGTAGGCTGAAAAGGAAATAAAAAACATGTTTAAAATCACTTAAGGATATTTTAGCTGCTTTAGTAAAGTTTTTGTTTTATATATTTATTTCACTTTTAAAATCTGTTATGTGACTGGGGGGGATAAAAATATGTTTTCTTCTTTTGTTCAGTGGTGAATGTGCCCTACACTGTCATGTTGCCTGCACTCAAGTAAGTAATAGCCCAGGACTGCAAAAATACCAGGAATATTAATTTGTTGAATTTGTCATTGGCCAGGTATTTTCAGCAAAAATGTATATATGAAAGTAGTAAAGAACTAGATGCAGTTCCTGACTGATGAAAAACATGGTCATGAGTTAATACATAAAGAGCAGTTGGCTGCTATCTCCATCTTTGGAAAAAAACTGTGGGTGTATCAGCACACATTCATTGGCAGGAAATTAAATTTCTAAGAAAAGAAAATTAGGATAACCATAAGTCCTATGGTTTGTTAATTCATCAGCACAGCAGGATGAACTTAAATAGCAAGTAGTGAGCACATGTTAAATCGGTGAAGCCTGAGTAAAGAGTTTAAGTATTTGCTGACCTCCAGGTGATATGTGGAAGCTTTCCCTAAAAATCAAGGTAAATTTTCAGTTGGAGTCTGATTTAACATGAACTGAAATGAGAAGAAAGAAATTCAGTCTTAAGGGCCTCCAATACACAAACATAAATTATAAATCTTACATAATTAGTGGTGAATCAGACCCCTACTTTTGGCTACTATTATAATTAGCTACATGCAAAATTAATATTGGAAAATTACTATGGATCAAATGAAAATGTGTGTCTAACAGGAAAGCTTAGTTTAACCATAGCTTTCAGGTTATGTGTGAAAAGCTTTAAGACAGCGAGGAACTGTGTTTTAAAAGTCTAAGTGCCTATTGAAATTTCATCTCCTATTAATGCAGAACAGCAAAAATATTCCTACCACCCTCCTCCCCACTATATTATTAGTCATGTTTTCCTACTTTATATCTTTTTTAATTTCTTTAAACAGCATGTTACAGAAAGGATATAAGAGGGAAATACCTTCTTTAAAAGCTTAATTTTTATCTACTACAATAATAAGAGAGAGAATCTGGGATCCAAAATGATAGCAACAGCAGAAAGACCAAAAAGAATATGTGAAGAAGGAAGAAAGTAAAAGAATGTGGCTGGTTATGAATATCTGGTGGCTGATTTAACTAGCTTTAACATACAATTAAATATTATGCTGATGCTTCACAGAACTTTTTCAAAAAGCTTTTGGTTATGGACAATTCTGATGATAAAGCACAAGATACTGATTTATTTGTTTCTTTGGTTCACTTTTTAAATGGTAGGTACACATGCTTTGTTGTAGGATTGACTTTGGGCTGAATTCAGTAATAAAAAAAAAACAGGAAGATTGTAATAAAATTAAGGTACTTAAGATTCATTTAATTCAACACTTTCCTCCTCTCATAAAGTCACAGTCATTGCTGGGTAATGACCAAGCCTCAGAATCTGACTATTTGCTGTGTTGGGTGATTTCAACCATGTCATACATTCATATTATTCCATGCTTAGGATGTATATTTGGGCTCCAAATCGACACTTAAGCCTTTGTGTTATTTGAGTGCTTGAATAATCCTGCACATGCATCCAGTGGGTGCTTACTTTGCTTGTTAAGCAACTGTTTGGCATAAAACACTATCCTGCCCAAGTGGTTTCTGGAAAACTGCATCCAATATAGAGTAGTCAGTTAACAGCTTTGAGCACAGCTCCTAAAATAGTCAGCATAATCAGATACACCACACAAAAGGCAGCCTTCTCTTTCACCAAATAGATGAGACAAAGAGATCCTTAATCTATCAGACAAAGAGGAGAAATAAGATCAAGAAATCCTTATGTTCTGTCTATTCTGGTTCTTCTTTGTATCTTTATCCACATCATTTGACCTTGGTGCGTTAATTTTCCCTCTCTAATATATTCCCTCTATTACTAGTCTATTCATCAGGCACAATTTATGGCTTCAGCTGCTCCCATAAAAAAGTTTTAACTACTTAATCTTCTATTATGAGAGAAAAGGGAAAAAATATAATGTGGGATGACTGACCAGCTGATAAAAATGCAGGTTGTGGCATGCAGTGCTTTGCAGCTCTTGTTCTACAATAACCATTTCTACTTCCAAATAGCAAATCATTCCCAGGAGACAAGCACACATGAACAGCAGCTTCACTCCATTAGGTTGTCTTTCTAAATAAATATAGTTTCTGCCTTTAGATGCCTAAAAAGAACTTTGGTAGTTTCTGTAAGCAGAAAAGCTGCGATCTTTACACAGAAATGATGGTAGTTAATATTGTATAGCATTTTTTATATATGGAATTTAGAATATTTCAGTCTAAAATATACAGAAAAACTAAGCCACTTCAAGAAAGAGAGTTATCCCTGGGGAGTCTCAAGCACTAAGACTCCTGCACCAGTATCAAGACTGCTTTAAAAGTTCTGACCGACCACTACGAATATAAATCAATACCAGTCTTGAATCTTAAAAACCTCCTATTTATTGCATATAACTAAATGTCTCCACTGTTACTTCATAAGAAAGATCTGAACATCAATACACAGAACAGCTTCAAGGCACTGATTGAATACGTTCCTGTGCAGATCTATAAAGGAAAGTACTGTCTATACTGAAAAAAATTCCAACAGAGGAAACAGCCCCAGAAGATCAACAAAGAGTACTTACCCAAAATAACAAGAATCCGTAAAATATCGTAAATTTAGAAAAATATGACACTATCAGTCAAGTGTGTTGCCCAGAAAATCATGATGAAACATCATAGCCTACAATGCCTAGAAGGCCATGCACTTATGTTGGACCTGTAGCATCTTCTCCCATGTTCTGGAATAGCAAAATAGACAATATTTCCACATTTAGTCTCCAAATAACCTTTAGAGTGTTAGTTTTTAGTTAAGTGCAATACTGAGGTCTTTCTCAGTGCTGCACTTGAGATAGCACACATAAAACTGTGGTACTCTGTGCAAATACACCATATATAATAAATACAGTAGGTATCAACAAGACCTTCTCTCATCATGCTGCTCTCAGCTCTCACTACTTTGGTGAAAAAGATGTCAAGTGGGTGAGAACACTGGGAATTGCTCATATAGTCATCACTTTACTGGCCCAAGAAGGATAACTAGAAGGTTTTGTTTTTCTGAGAACTCTCTTGAGTTTTGGCTGGTGTTCTTATGACTGTATTTACCTTCTGCTTGTTTATATTTTTTAGGTAATGAGAAAGAAATGCTGGTTTTAAAGTTTTCATTCCAAGCAAGACACTGCCATTGTAAGAATTCAAGTGGTAGGTACTTCTATTAGTCTTTGTTTATGCTTTACTCAGAGAGTAATTTGGATTCCAAGTTAAGGGAAAATATGAATTGTCATGACACTTTGATCCATATTATGTTTTGAGGATCGAGTTGTGATAATCTGGGGAGCTTGTATATAATTTAGGAGCTCCAGCTTTAATATGAACTCCAGATTTAATAACCATCTACAACCTTATGTCTTTACTGCACCATTACTGAAGTGCTGTTTATACAAGTGACAGTGGGATGGACTGGAAGTCTCTCTACTTATTAAAGTCAGTCAGTCAAAGCCAGGGCACAGTTCTTACCAGGGAACAGAAGTAATTCTTAAGTATAGGGTCCTTATTGAGACTCCTCTTATGAGGTTTTTTTTGTTTGTTTCCCCCCCTGCCCCGTTTAATCATGTCTGAATCTTCCACCCCTTTCTGAAGGGGAAAGAATGGGAATGATCCTACTCAGCATACTTTGTTGACAGGAAGAGCTTCAGAGTGGGGAATACACCAAATCCACTGTCCTTAAGTTCCCAAGGGCAAGATTTAAGAGTGCATCCTTGGGATAAGGCAGCTCCCTATTTCCTACATAGAAATTGCTACTCTGAGTTTTGTAATCTTTCCACACACTGACAAGAACTGGTTTTGGATTCAACACTGGAAACCAAGCAATAAAAATGAGAAGGTACAAGTCTGGCAGTGACCCAGGACTCTTGTTGATGTCAATAAGCTTCAAGAATAAAAATCTGGATGTATTATAAGATTTTTCCATCCAGTGTCGAGGGATAACAAGGAAGACAGTAGATAGCAAAGACTGACAGTGGCATTGGTCTCTTTGTTTGATTGATCTAGATCACTACACTTGTTAGGTAGCCTAAATAGTTACTTCATGTCTTTAATATATATATTTGTTTTTAGCCATCAGCTGTTGGTGAAGAAGCGAACTATAAACAGGACAGGAAAAGTGTGTGTTTCACATCTGGATATTTGTGATGTTGACACTGGTCACTGAATATTGGCAGCTCATCTGTAAGGAGGGTGGCCCTCAAATCATTACCCAAAATTTGCTTAACACTGAGAATTAGAGTCTGGAGAATCCCATTTATGTTAAGGCACAGGCATCCAAAGAAGTCAGATGAATGTCCAGTTAGGGAAACAATCAGTAGTCTGAGAAAATAATCAGACAATAATAGGTAAATGTGTTTTTATTATTTGTGTTTATGCCCCTTTGAGCTTTCTTTAACTCATCTAAGCATTCAGTGATGCTTGAGTTACAACTAAGCTATTACCTAATCATATTTCTTTAAAATATTTTCTAAAGCTGCAGCAGAAACTCTTCAGTTGCAGTTTGCTTCCATTGAATTCAGATTATTTGGGGCACTTTCAAATGAAAAAAAAACAACAAAAAACTCTTTAGTTGAAACTGGTTCATTGATGATTTCATTCAGATTAGAACATAAGAAATTCTGGAATGAAAACAGAAAAAGCTAATCAGAAAAAATGTAGAAGGGAAACCAGATTGTCCTTTATCTTACTCCAATTTACTCTGTTGAAGTCAAAGAAATCTGAGCAGAGTAATGAAATGATGAATCAGACCTAGTGCCTTTCTCCATTGCAAATTTAATGTTACGGAAAATGATATTAAAGTATAATATCCATACTTTAGGGCTTACCAGAAAATGACTCATGATAAACAGAGTGCGTTTTTAGAAATGGCATTAAAAAATAAATTTAACTTCTCTCTCAGGCTCATTCAATATTTCAGGGTATAATTTAAGTACACATCCTTCATTGTGCTCAATAATTCTTCCTTGGGAGTGGGAATTCAGAACTTTAAAAGTAACTTTCACATTCATGCATAAAGTTATGAACAAAACTTGAAGTTAAACTGAACATTTCTGAATACAGAAGTAAGGTAACATAAGGAAAGGCATGTTTCTCATTCCCCAATTGCCTTTGAGTAAGGCAATTTAAGTGACGTGAAGGATAGTTTAGCTTTTAAAAACTGCATTTAAATGTCTATTTACCTCCATATCAAAAACATTTTTATTGGCTTGAACCTGTGCAAGTTCTTTCACATAATTTACCAAATAAAATAAATAAATAAACATTAGACTTGCAAAGAGTGTAACAAGGAGGACTGACTGTCAAACCTAGTAGCAATGAGGAGAAATCCATTTTTCTCAAAAAAAGCACCTAAATTCTCCCAAAAACAAGACAAAAAAAACCCAAAACAAAACAAAACCAAAAAAAAAAAAAAAACACAAAAGCACAGAAAAAAAAACAAAACCAAAACCACACCAAAAACCCCCACCACACACACACAAAAACCCAAACAAACAAAAAAAACCCAAACCAAAACAAAAAAAACCCAAACTCCAAACCCTGTTTGGCTGAAAGCTGCATGGCTAAGTCAGTCTTCCTGAGTGTTTGAGGATGATGTGTTCTGGTTTATGGTGACATATATTCTTTTATGAAACTCAGCTAAATGAAATAACAAAAACTTCTGCTTTCCCAAACTCCCAAAGGATCTCACTTTGTACTTGCAGCTTGGAGAACATATATCTCCAAGACTTAGAGAGTTTAGGGCTATTGTGAAGCCTCTGTCATGATTTAAAATGAAAAGACTTAGGTAAAACTGTTCGGGATACCTCAAGAGAAAAGAAATACAGTGAAATCAATACACATTAGATTAATGTCAGCCAAATAGTAACAATTTTCTTTCTACCATCACTAATGTCCATTTCAGAAATATTTTAACCATTTTTCCTTTTTTTTTTTAAATGCCAAGTTTATTAATTTTGAAAATTAAATGCTCTTCAGCACTGTATAGTCACAGATCAACTGATACATTCATGTAAAGTGCTGGAGCAGTGGGAATGAAAATCAATCAGTGCAAAAAGCTGCAGAGGTCACTCCATCACTGCACTGTCAAAAGCCACTGTCCCATGTAATGTGCTGAAGATGCATCTGCAGCTGAAGAGAATTTCTCTTAAGCTCACATCCCATCCCAGAGCAGGAACATGGGGAAACTCTGCCCTGACAGCACGGACTACACAGAGGTGTGAGCTGATAGAAGAATCACTGCAGGTTTCCTCTTCTGTTTGTCCTTCCCTCCTGACCACAACCCCAGGCCATCTAAGGAACTGAGTCTGAATGGTGCATTCAGCCTTGGCACTGGAACTGTTTCCCCACATAAATGACATAGATTTTGTAAAATAAGCTCACAGCAAGGAATTTCCATGACAACATACTGCAGCAACTAAATTCGTACCTGGAACCATTTCTCATGTTAGTTCTTAAAACATAAAAGTGTCTCTAGTCTAACTACAATCATTAGCGGTCCAAGATACATTGTTAGAAATGTGAATTGAACATAGGGAGCTATCTCCAAGTGCAACAGCTTCAGTGCTTTGCAGTTATTCTTAACAGTAATGTTTAAAGCATCATCCCTTTCACTGGAGATCCAGTGCTGACTGCTCCAGCAAGCAATGCCATCTGCAGCTGAGCTCTCAGTTCTGTAACACTGGCAGGTATCTGGCTGCTTTCCTTAAGCTAGACACAATTCTTTTTATTTCTGTAAGCATTCCACACGTCTTCCATAAAGAGTGAACACATCTCTCCTGGAGTCAGGTGTGAGGTAACAAAGTATAACTCACCTCTGTGGTTTCCTTTTGTGTTTCTCACCAAGCCTGTGCTGGCTCAGTGCCACAAAAGGAAAGCCATAAGGAGCAAGTGTTGTCACAGATTGCATCTGTTCTGTGGGGCAGGAGTGTAACAGCAGCATTGCTACCACACTCTCAGAGAAAAAGTGCTGAAATTGGAAAAAGTACTGAAATGACATTTTTAATATTCAAAACTGCATTTCAGATTTTATAGAGAACCTGCAGTCTTGCTTTATGCAAACTTACCTTCCTCAGGGGCCATCATCTGACTCGAATTGCAGAGTGAATTTTACATGACTATAAACTTGTATAATGCAGCTTTGACCGCCTATGTTCCATGTCAGCACTATAAAACATAGAATATCCTGAGCCAGAAGGAACCCACAAGGATCACTGAGTCCAACTCCTGGCCCTGCACAGGACAACCCAAGAGTCACATCATGTACCTGAGAGCATTTTCCAAACACTTCTTGAACTCTGTCGGGCTTGGGGAGATGACCACTTCCCTGGGGAGCCTGTTCCAGTGCCCGACTGCCCTCTGGGTCCATGATACTTCATCCCATTCCTTCAGCAACATAAGAACTGCAATCAAAACAGTTTGTTTTCATTTCAGGTTTACTAATGTCTGCAAATCTATCTATTCATACTTAAAAAGAAGCTGCTGTTGCTTAGTTTCTACTATTGAAATAATCTGAAACTAGTCTTAGTCTTTGCTCCAAATCTTGCCACAGGCACTGGAAAGAATTTATGGTTTGGGTTTTTCTAAAGGACTTGAATTAGTTGGGAAAAACTTTTCTAAGTGGCAAGAACTCCCTAGATGATGTAAGATGTCACACAATACTCAGCAAAATATTATGAATAACATAGTTAATAAATAGACTTATTCGATTGCAGATACTAATCAGGACACATATCTTTGAATTATAACTAAATTGTTGGATTACTATATGAAAAATAGACTGTGAGTTTAAGTATTTTGTACATTTCCTATAAGAAATAGCCTTTTTTAGTTACTCAATTCACACACTGATCAAACAATTATTTTGTTTCATTATAAAAATTACAGTAGTATTAATCAAAAATATTTAGTTAATAATTAAAAAGAAGACAAAACCAGCTGGAATAACATAGTTAAAGAGTTCTGTGCAAATTCTAATACAATTTTAAAAGAAGTCAAATGTTTCATGTATTTTTTAAAAAACACCTTTCTTGATTTTAGTCAATATTAATCTCTAACTGATGAAATAAATGCTAATGCTGTTTCTCTTTGACATGAATGGAGACAAAAATGTTCAAAAGGAATCCTTTATAGACATCACATGTGGCCACATTAGAAACCTTAAGAAGTTAAACTACATTAGAGTAAAAACATTAATATTGGCCTGAAATAGAGGCATTGATCTTTTGAAACTGAATGTAGACCAAGTATCAAAAGAAAATAATGCCAAAATTATTTCCTTTTTGAAACATATAATCAATTAATAAATGAGAATACTCTCTGAAAAATTACTTGGAAATCCCTTTTAGTTATATTTTTTTAAAATTTTCAGTTCTCTAAACACTAAAATTCTGCTACAGAAATATCATGATGTCTGTTAGAATGTTCCAAATAATTCCTTATTCTAGATTGAAACAACAACATACATTAGCAGAAATTAAGATATAGTCAAGATTTCTGTTCTCTAAAGTGACTGTTGATTGTAAGATGCTCTGTGTCAGATAGGTTGTATAACCTTTGCTTTTCAAAGTTCTGGAAACTAAAAGATTTTCTAGTCAAGCTTATTCCCTATTCAGCCTCTGAAAATGCATCCTAAGAGTTTTACTAACATTCACTAACAGACTCGGTCAAGGAGTTGTGAAATCCCATTTCACAGCACAGTCAGGTCTTTCGGAACTCATGTGCCAAAAAGCCACATTTTAAAATGTTGTGGGCTCCTCTGAGTGCTATCCACAGAGACTACTGCAAAAAGTCAAAGCACAAGAGCAGTGCCAGGCTGTGCAAAGAGAGGTGTCTCCATTTCAGTGGCACATTCAGAGGAGTAAAATTATACAAATGAAGTTTGCTGTTTCAACTATGCATAAATGAGGTATTAAGTTGATAGCAGTTTAATGTTTTGGAGGTAAGAAGCAGTACAGCCATTTTTACTCAGCTTTAATCTGAACCAGGTTATACAAGTTAAGTAATACTTCATCAGCAGAAATGGATGATGGATTATTTTTTTCCTGTTACTTAAAAAAACAACCATCCAAAACTTAACCTTGATCTCTTAGTTTCTAATTTTTGATTTTACCGCATCCCAAACCTCATCCCTGAACCCCACTTTCCATTTATGTCAGGACCTCCATCATGATGCTCCTGATACAGTACACAGGATAATCATCCTACTATGTCCTTCCACTTGTTCTATGCCTGGCATTTTTATATTATAAATATTCACTATTTTAATTGCTTTTCTTCAATGCTTCTCTTTCACAAAGACATAAAGAGATACCATTAAATAAAATCTTTCCAATTGCATGGAGAATACTTTTTTCTTACTTTTAATTTTACAAAGATATCAGGGAAAGCCAGGAAAGCTAGATGATTCCAAAGATTTTGAAGGAATTTGAGGATGAATTTTTTCTGCCCCTACTCTGAAGTTGCCAGTTTTCTCTGTCCAATTGTTAAGCAGCCTCTCTAGCAGCTCAGACACTTCTCTCACACTGTTGGTGCACAGACTGTTCTATCCAGCAAGCAAGTCTCTCTGGAACTTGCAGGTTTTTCAGAGAAAGCTCTTTTCCCATTCTCTTGACACCAACACACTTCACACTTTTAGAAAGTCATCATTATACTCTGCAAGTCCTTTCTTACACAGACAGAAAAAAGAAGACAATAATATTAGACAGTTTTTAACAAGGCATTTTAGTTTTTCACAGTGGGAAGTAATTTATGGAAAATAGTTTTCAGTTCCTTTGCTGTTCCATCTACAGAAGGGGAATATATACTAAGGCTCTGCAGAAATGTGTGAATTCTTTTGCTGAGTCACACCCTTCACCAACACCCACCCAAACAACAACAATAACAAAATTAATATTATCAAATTATGAGTTACTCAGGATTAGAGCTTTCATCCAGCAGCTTCCACCAGGCATGTTTATAAAGAAATGTCCTCACAAGTGTGATTGGGAATTCCATGGTCTCACTATTTATTAGAAGTTGGTTTAGACCAATAGTAAAACAGTTCAGCCCAGATGGGCCAGAGGACATCTGATTAGATATCCAGAGTAAACACACGGGGGATCATGAGGCTGACTAGTTTTTAACAACAAACACCTTTAAGGTAACCTTAGACTTTATGTTTTCTTGAGGATAATGATTCAGTCCAAACCAGTCGTCTTTTCTAGTACCCAAGTCTATTGAATGGAATACAGAATATTCTCCAGTGAAGCAACTGGTTTCCTTGGATACAGCTAAGATTACACTTGAGCATATTTTTTCTTTCAATTCAAAGCCTAGACGAGCTCAATTTGCCTTATTAAGGAAAAAAAATTCTTTAGTAGTCTGTCCAAAATGCAGACAAAAGAAAGCAAATGTAGCATTCTAAAGCAAGAAGTCTTATGAGGACTGCTGCCCTTTCAGTTAGAGATCATTAAAAAAAGGTTGCAGACTTACAATAATAACTGCAATAGAAACATATAATTTGAACATTTGGGGGGATATGTGCAGTTCTAATAATTATTTTGAAAGTATAATATGCATTTAAATGTTTTCCCTTGAACAATTATTATATTTTTACTGATATCCTGCCAAAATCCAGAATAATATGCTACATGGTAGATCAACTTTTCTTGAAACAAGTAGACTGTAACATACCAGAGTAGAAAATCTGTATTTGTGAGAATTTTAATTTAATGCAGGATTTAAATATAGTTAGTTGGAAATTAATTTTTTCTTAATATACTGAATACAAAAAAACATGTATTTTTCATTCTTTCTTTAAACAATTTGGTGACCAAGTCAGAATTTTTATCATTACTGTTCAGTTCATAGACTCCCACATATTTCTGGATCTCATTATTACTGTAGGATAGAAATATTTCTTCAGCTAGAAATATAATTATGATGTTTAAATGACTCAGTTACTACAGCTTCAGTTCCTAAGATGCCTCCATTAACTGGCTCAAAACAACCTCTATTTTTATAAAAATTGTTAAACTGTAGGCCTTGGCCCTATAAAGCATACATATGTATTCTAGTGATATCTTAGGCAATTTCCTGAAGATCCTTGAATCCAAATAGGTTCCAACATTTTACATAAGTCACAAAAAAAATCTATTGTTTTTAGCTGCCGAGAAGTCTGTGGAAGACTAGAGTTAACCACAATGTGAAGAAATTCTTATTCAAAAGATATAATGCAAGCATTGAAGATAAGAACTTCTGGCTTCTTGTAAGTTTGCATGCTCTTAATATGTTTTTTATTGTGATCAATGATATTGATTTCCATTAAAAGGTCACTATTTTGCTATTATCTCCCTTGCCTGTTTATGGCATTTCTGCCCAACTTACATTTGTTCGATGAGTCCGCAATGTTGAAGCATTTTTATGATTTTATCCACTGCAGTCTATTTCCTGAGTTTGCCTGCTTTTTCCCTGGTTGAATCACTACTAAGACACTTCCAAACTTCTATCCAATTTATCATATCTTGTCCACCTACTATGACACAACTCCTCTTGCCTCTCTGCAGTGTATTGTTTGCTGATTAATAAAGGAGACAGTTCTGTGAGACTACCCAGCTGCCAAAAGGCTGTCGGATTTCTTGTTCCACATTTCTTATTCCAAACAATGTCATGATAAAATGCAATGGTGATCAAATTTCTGTTCTTTCATTAGGGCACCCATATCTATATAAACCTTTCACGTTCTATCTTTCACAATGCCTGAAGTTTTAAAACAGTTTTATGCATTTTTTGCCACTTCTGTCTTTAATCTTGATCCTAGTTAGTTCTTTATAGTTGTCAGAGGTTTGGGGGGTTTTTTGTTTGGTTGTTGTTGTTCTTGTTTGGTTTTTCTTTGTTTTTAACTTCAAATACAACTTTCTGTTACACTCCCTGCACTGAACACTGACAAGCTGAAAGGAAGGAATACAGGAAGCACAAGGTAAGAGTGCATTAATCTGCAGAACCTATTGCAGATAAATAAGCTGTTGCTTAATTCATTTTCTGCCAGGGTGAGGTCAAACTACGAATTTCAATAAATAACTAAAATTCAAAAAAGAAGTAGGGTATATCTGCTTGTAGGGCTTGATAGTTATTTTGTTCATATATGTTCAAACTGCATTTTAAAAGATTTATCTTCCATGTACAAATTTAGGTGAACACTTTTCAGAAGCCACTTGTATTTTAAGGAAAGTTTTGTTTCAATGGACTATGTAATTTTATGTAGTTTTACTTGTCTACCCCATGAATATATATGTATATGTATCATTACTATACTTCTCTTTCTAATTCTCTTAAAAGTAAAATAAGAATATTTTTATTTGACAAGAATTAAATGCTTCTTTCCCAGAATGAGATTCCATTCCAATGGCCATGTTCCACAGAAAATTGTGACCTCTCCAAAATAAGCTTTTGTCACAAACAGGACTTCCATTAAAAATGTTGCTACTGCTTCAGACTATGAAGATTTCAGTGAAAAATGTTATCATTCATAAAGGGAATTCTACTTTAATCTAAAGTTTAGGCTACGGAATGTTAAAAGAAAGGTTATTTTCTTTTTCTCAATTGAACATAATAATGATACACACTGATGAAATACCCTATTAAATTCGCACAAATATTTGAGGACTTTTTGCCTCCTGGTATTTTTCATCTCAGATATAAAGCTTTCATCATCACTGTGAAATTACATTCAGTCTCCTACTAAGTCCTGCCTTCTGAAAATAGCAAGTTTTCTATTATCTTACACCCACCAAGTCCAATTCTCTGAGAATTGTTGACAGAACTTAAGTCACTGGAAGAATTAAAGTAGCACATTTTGTACTTTCCTCCCTGACCTCACACAAGACAACTACCTCTCCATGCCCACTGCAAAACAGTTACTGCCCACCCTTAAATTATTAATCTTTTCTGTTGTGGTTCAGCTCTGTCTGTACCCCAGAGAGTCCCACTTTATTTGCAGCACCTCACGTTGCCGTTGGACACCGGCGTGTCTGCTCAAGGCACAGAGTGGATCTACCAGAAATTGTCTGGTGGTGTTTCTCAGTAGAGTATTAACCTGAGTTGTCCCCCATCCCCTCTACACCACTTGTCATGAAATTTGTAGGAACTTAATTATCTTTGAGACTTCTGTCCCTTTGTCAAATCTGGTTGAAATTGGCCAAGAGATTCAACATTTACCGAAGGGAGTGAGGAGAGAATGCTATCACACAAATACCTTTTCCTTAGGACACAAGGATAAAATAACTGTATAGCAAATGGTTTGGAGGAAACTGGCTCATGAATGTACCAATTAAACCACATACAAGTGATTTCTTTTGCGTGTATTATCATAAATACTCTGCTTTACCCTTTACAGAATCTCATTTAAAAGCATTCATTTAAAAAGAACAATTTCAGTCTGAGCTTGTTTTTGTGGAGTGATGAGGAGAAAATGTTCTCTTATCTCCAAATGTTATTAACTGGAAATAAGTGTAACCTATGCTTTGAGGTCTTTATTGCAATTTAGATAGACAATTAGATATATGTCACCAAAAAGAAAGAGAAAACTTTGCAGTAGAGATTTTTCTCCTGGTGCCCCAGGTGACTACAGCAGACTCCCTTCTGTGTTCAAATGATTAAAAACTACAATATCCTTCTAGCCATTTTTAAAAAGTCATTTGTAATTGCACTATCAAGCAATATAACTTTTTCAAAATTAGCTTATGAGATTTACATAGGATTGGCCTTTTAAGAGGAAGGTAAGTTGTATCCTCATTTGCAACAGTTCTGCCATTTTTTCAAGGCTGGCAACTTGTAGTGAAGGCAACCAAATCCTTCCTTCACATAACTGGATATAGGAAGAAGAATTTTGACCTTGGAGACTTGCAGTAGCTTCCACTACAGATACACATCACTTTCACTAATAGAAATACATGTGTCTACTCTGTCACAAATCTATCCTTCAGGACAGTGTTGAAAATGGATTGCTTTATGGTGTGAAGTTATGTTTAAAAAATTCCTTTCTGGTCGGATCTTTGAAAGGGACAAAAGAATATTATCTCTTTACTTGTACTCAGATGTTGTAAGCAACTACATTCAAAGTTTTTACAGATGGAAGGAGCATTAATGATTTAGTCACAGGGGACCCATGAGAAAGTTTGTGATTTAGCCACTGATGTTTTTGTGGTAGTTTACATGCTGTAAATGGGAAACAGAACATAGCTTGAACAAATACTTCTTTGCAGTATAATTGATCTCCAAAACTAGAGGCATGAAGCTATATTAAGTTCAGTTCAAAAGAATCTGCAGAATCATACACTTAGAAGGGTTGATTTAAATGTTATTTTGTCTTACACTTAGGTAATGTTGCTGACAAGAAGCCAGAGTGGAACAAAGAATAGAATAAAGAATGTTGGCACTCCCACGCCAAAAAAAGACAGGGAAAGGAAAAAACAGGAATGCAAATTCTTTTACTTTACTCTAATTTGTAACTGTATTGTTCCATCATGCATAGATTTTATCAACTGAAACGCTTACTGTATGAGGTTTACAGGGGTCACTCAGAAAATTTTCAATCTTTCTCTCACATATTTCATCACCATTGGAATCTGGGGCTCTGAGAGCATATAATGTTGGTAAAATGCTATTTTCATAAGCACTGGAAATCTGCATAATTTCCTTTTGCTAAATGACTACTTCAACACACCATGTGCTGTAAGCAACTCATTGTTCACATTTGATAATTAGCTTTTGTTTAACATTATTGTTGTGTGTTTTTGTAGAAGCCATATTTGGGCAGAAGACCTGGTGATGTGTGGGGATGACCCTGGAGCATTAACTAGCAAGCATTAACTAAGCATTAACTTGCTTAACTAGAGCCTCAAAGTCCAGATGTTAATTGGCTATAGAGAGAAATACATGTAATAAATGAAAACAGTTTCCTCAGTAAATTGAAAAAATTATGTGGCAATTAAACTCCATTAAAGAGAATAAACATCAACAGTTTACTAAAATAACATTTTTGCAACAATCTAAGCACATTAAGAAATACCTACAGGCCAACTTAAGTAAGAATAATTTCCAATCTTCACCATCTTGTCACCAGAAAACTCTGAATACTTTTTTCCTTTTTTTCATTTCTGAAACAATACTTGTGGGATATTTAAAAGTCAGCTCTTGGAAGGTAAATATGAAAAACCACCAGACTAAACTAACAGAAGAAAGTGTGCATCTTTTCAGAAATCCAAGATCTCTGGAAACTTAGAGAAGAAGTGAAGAATTTTATCTGGTTCATGTTGCACTCTATATGTACCACAGCCTACAGCACATCTGACTAAAGTTATTTGGCTACAAAAAAGTGTAGCTTCTTGGTTTGGCATAAAAGCTTATAACCTGTGTTAAACCAAAGATTTTTAAACTATCTAATCTAGCCTCTTGTAGATGCTGCATTTAAATATCAGAAAAGTCACTTTTTAAACCTTTTTAAAAAAATGTGATTTGACTGACTGCTGAAAGACAAAAAGACTCATTAATGACGCTGTTCAAAATGTGTTCAGAATACAAACATATGGAAAGCTATAAAATAAACCAAAGCTTATTCACTTAACATAAGTGAAAAACCTGTCTAAATGTCAGAGGAACTGTTGGCAGATGTCAAACCAACCCTCTGATTAACTTCAAAAAGCTTCACAGGAAGATCCTTGACTTTCTTTTTTTCGTTTGACCTTTGAAATTATTTGGCCTCCTTATTTTCCTCATTCCTCACTTCCTCTTCATCTCTCTTTTTTGAAGGAAACAATGAAAGAGAAAATACCTTCCCTGTGGACAGCAGAGGAAGACTTGAAGCTCCTTGAGTCAAACTCTGGAAGAGGATTATAGACTTGGGCAAGAGGGAAATGTTGAGAAGACTATCAAGCTTGTGCATGTAGCACATTAAAAGACTTTCTCTCCACTTGAGTCTGCTAATCCTTCCAGCCATTGTTGGGTTTGTGAGTAATTTTTACACCATGACAGACTTTAAACTGCAATGTTAATATGAATTTAAGAAACCAATACAACTTTTAATATCAAAATCATTTTCTACAAAACATCAAAGAGTTTCTGTCAGAAATTGTGACAACTGCCATTTTCCCACCAGATTGTAAGCAAATGTGACTGACAGTACTTTGATTTTAAATTGTATCATCCTGCCCTTTAGACAACTGGGAAAACAATTTTCTCACCTAACAGCAGTGCACCAGCATCTGAAGCTAAACTGAATTTGATTATCCAGTTTAATTCTTCATTTTTCCAAGTGCTTTACTATGTTTGCAGGAAAATAAGAAAAAAAATTACCATAGAACTAATATTTTTCATTAATTTACTCCAATATTCTTGCCTCATCATGTGTGTAGATTGCAACCTTTTTTTTTTTTTTTACTACTTAAAAACTAATAATAAACCTAAAGGGTAAATGGTTCATAATGGTATATTTCATGTATTTTGAAAGCAAGAAAATAAATACTCAGAACACTGGTAAGCTGGTAAAATTGGGAACAACATCCTTGTATCAGTAGTAAATCTTCAAAAAGAAAAACATGACTATTCAAAATGGATGCAAATATCTATAAGGCCAGTGAATAAGGACAGTTTTTATCAGGATACTTTCTATCTTCAATCCTTCTTTTGTGCCATCCTTCAGAGCCTCAGCAGTCTCACTCACTAAAAATTCAAATATCAGAAAACATGATGTTTCATAATCCTGACACATTAACTTGTGTTTCCAGTTTACTGATATAATTCCTTTTATTTCCAACAAAAGTAAATACTGACAAAATTAAATGTCTCAGAGGCAGACAGACTAGTTGAAACATATATCCTCAATTTAATGGAGTTGTAAATGCTTTCGTGGTAGGTAGTGGAAGGTCAACTCCTTTAACATTTCCCTACACACATAATAGAAATAAATAGCATTCTAGTTAAATCTAGTTAGTCTGAGTTCCTAAAAAGTCTTGTATCTCATTTAGAACCTTTTATTGTCTAATACTGAAATTTTATGAACTACAAAAGCATTACCTTTAATCATTGTGCCACATACACTTTAGAGGTGTTCCTTGTGAGATCATAAATCTGGAAATCTTTGTTCTTACCCACGATTTTTTCTAGTGTGACTTCTTACAGCTAAGAACATATAATTTAATTTTAAAGAAACACAGCAGTGATTACAGAACTATCAAAATTCATATATAATTATTTCAGAAAGCAAACTTTGTTGGAATTTATTATGAAGGTATTTAAAAATCTTATACTTCTAACACAATTACCAGTAATTTTGCACTAATAGGTTAAAACTATCTAAAAAGACCCTCAACAAACCAAACTTACAAAAATAAATATGGTAAATATTAAACAGCATAATTTCAATTTAATTTTACCTAAATGAGAGTCATAGTATATTTAAAATAGAATATTTTAGACTCCTACTGTTATCACTGGATACAGTTCCAGAGTAATTCTGAATATTCCCATTCAGCCTTGGAGTCCAACATAACTTCTGACCACAAAAATAATCCCATTGTACAGAAGCAGATGTTTCAAGAAGAGAAGAAATAGATGAACACTTTCAACTATTCACATTAATAGAAAAACAAATACAGTTGGACAAAATACAAATCCTTTCCAATCCTTAGAATCCAACTTTCACACAGAGCTTAAAAACAACATGGCAAAAACTTGCAAGCTACTCCATTCATTACTTAGTAGACTATTACAGTGCTATCATAGTTATTAACCAGACTGTGGGAGGTATACTATCCCATAAACTGGATAACTTAAAGCTAAAAACAAGAAAAAAGCTGACAATCGTACTGAAAGAATACATAGAACTTTACTGTTACCTTACCAAGAAAGTCTTACCTAACCACTAGCTGTTGTTCTGTGTGTGGCAGTGACAATTTTAGAAGAGTATATGGTTTCAAAGATAAAAAGAAAATATAAATAGAAGGTATGGGTAGCTTGTACTAATTCAAGCATTTTTCAAACTCTGTTTATCTGTCACAGGTGATATTAAGACTATTTTTCTAAACCATCTTTGCTTATAAGCCCTAGATTTATTTCTTCTATTTTTTACCTGCACCAATTTCAAGATAAAATATCTCTTATGAAGTATTTCTTTGTAGTTGCTGATGACACAGACATGGTGTGAGACAATATTAAAGCAGATTCTTGTGTTTCCTATTCTCACACTCAACATGAAGTGCAAAGAACATGTGGCTTTTTTTTTTTCTTGTGTGACCTTCAAAATCATACCTTACCTATGTAAATCAAACTTGAAAATAAAGATAGAGAGAGGCTGCTCAGAAAAGAGTTGGGAAGGCATGGAGAACAGGTTGTGTCCTGTGCAGAGGAGAAGCTGGAACAGCCAGTTCATCCTGAGGCAGAGGAAGAGCTTGTAGGAGAAGATAAGGGATCAGCATAGGTGATACTGTGCTAGGCACCTGCTGCAGAGCAGCTGATCAAAGAGAGGGTAGAGATGAAAGCTGAGGGGTTCTACCTTTGTCCCTAGAAGGGCTATGGAGCGAATCCTTCTGGCAACCTTTCCAAAGCCGTGCTATGCCTGACAACTTGATTGCTTGCCATGAAAAGATGACAGGCTCTGTAGGCAAGGGGACATCAGTTGATGTTAATCTAATTCACAATTTTAGCAAGGCCTTTGACTCACAGAATTTGGTAAGGTACAAAGTGAGTGAGGGAAGTTGGATGGAAAATTGGATCAACTGTTGGGATGAGATTGGGAGTTCAGTTCCAGCTGGTGGCCAGTGATTAGTGTCACTCCTCAGGGTCACTAGAGGTAAATATGTTAATGACCTGGAAAGGGACACTGTGCACACTAAGAAAATTTGCAGAACACCAAAATAAGGGCAGTAGCTGTTGTTCTGGAAGGCTCAGATGTTGTGCAAAGTAATCCTGACAGGTACATGAACCAGGATTGTTAAGTAACAGACCTAAGGGCAAAACTACCAAATGAGACAAAAAGAATTGTCAAAAATTTAAAAATTATAAGCTGTATAACCAATGATGTAAAAGTTCTTCTGCTAACCAGTCCAGCATCAATTGCTTTCAACAAGTTGAATTATTTGTGCATGATAGTTGTGTTTTCCTGTTTGCTTATCTGTAGCAGACCTTCCATGAAAAACCATGTATGATTTTTAAAGTATACTAATTATTCAGTGGTGTTGAACAAAAAGAAATATTATTAGGCCTGAACCATAATAATAACTTTTGAAATGTCAAATTACATATTTAGGCAGTATAGGCATATCAGACAGAATATAACTGCAAATTAGTATAGAAAGAAAAGAAAAAAATAGAAAAGGTCTCTTAACTGGGGTCAAGCAGAGCCAAAAGACAAAACAAAATGCTACTACTAGAGGTATAGGGGATTTTTTTTCTATAACTCAGGGAAGTTTAGCAGAGAGCAGAAGGGCAGCTGTCCAAAAAGATGAGCTTGGGACTGTTGTCAGCACTTTGATTATTCGTGTCCATACAGTAGTCAGCATGTTTGTCATAATATGGTTCAGCACCTACTCCCATGACAGGCAAAGTCAGTCTTCCATAAGTGCATTCAGATTCCTGAGTTATCCACGTATTTTCCTTGGCTATTTAGTATGTGCATTTCTGCTGCAAAAAAGTTCAAAAGGGAAAGTTTTAGACTTACTGACTTTGGATGAGGAAGCAAGAGTAAGCCATTCAAACCTGTGGAAATCTCTTAGGTTAGATGACATAAAAAACTTCCAAACATTTAAGGGCTTAGTCTATGCTTCTTTTCTTTTTGATTAATATATAATCAAAAGTGTAGTTCATAATTTAAGAAGCTATAAAAAGATTTTATCTTATTTATAGAAAATAAGAGCAATAACCACTGAGCAACTAACACAAAGAAAATGTCTGTACATTGGGTCCAACACTTCCTAATAAATGGCTTAGCCTTGTTCAGTAGTTATTTTTAAGGGAAGGCCTAATCCTTAAAGATATATGAATGCACTGATGATATTGAAGGGCAAGGCATAGCAATTAGATAAAACATTAGATCTGCAGTAAATAGATCCTTCCATCGGTTGATTTAAGAAACAACCACACCTGCAAATATGGTAGTGGTCTTCATAGAAAAAACTTCAATTAGCAAAGAATGGAGAATTCAGCTTTTAAATGGAATGCCAAAAGTAACACAAGTGGTCAGTTGCTTTAAAGTACATAAACATAAAATATTCTAGTTTATTTCTTAAAGAAGTGTTAAGAAGATGACATGACATGATTAAAACATAGCAGAGTTGAGATTATGAGTAAGGTGGCAATTAAAAATACATTGCAGTTTAGGTATTTGTATGATTGACTACATGTGAATATAAATATTCATTGTGAAACAGAGTTCTCATCAAAAACTTGTGCTCCTGTAATATGTAACCAAATGATACTTACCATGTGAACTTCTGAAAACCATGGCTTCTTAAATTGTGAGGAAAAAAATGAGGCAAAATGCCGTTAAGACAACAGAGCAGGGGATGGCACTTTGGCCTTCCTGTGGAGGACGTCAGTATTGCATAAAAGGAAACAAAGAAGAAAAGACAGAATTTTCCTCAGAAGACTTGCACTATTTTATAAAAGAAAGTGGAAATGATCGTTGTGCATAGCATTAAGAGGTCCACCTGGGAAAAGCAATCCCATTTAGCAAAAGCAGAGAGGCTGAAGAAAAAAGGAAGAGGAGATTGGGTGTGAAATCCAACCCTCTTTGAAGTCAATGGGAATTTTGCCATTGATTTCACTGGGTCAGGATTTCACACAAGGTGGGTGCAGACTGTGCTTTGTGATATCCATACTGAATTGAGGTTTCTGATTTCAAAAGCTGTATTAAAGTCACCCTGCACAAAACTAATGTAGCAGAGTACAGAATAAACTAATTTTTTTTTTTAATGAGGGAAAATGAAAATATTACAGTTAAAGCCTTGCTTTTAATACAGTTCAAGATGGACAGAAGGAAGGAATACACATTTCAGCATTTGCCTCCCATGTTTATTTCTTACTTTCTCTTTTATTTTCCCTCACTGAAGACCCTTATGCCTCCCTGCTTCAGTCTCTATGCTCTCTTCAGTGCTTAACTGCAAATTCCAGTGGGGAGAGCAAGTTGAAAAAAGCATACTCCCATTTTTGTACAATCTAGTCCCTTAAGCTGCACTGCTTAAGTTCTGGGTAAAGTTTGTTGCACACAGTTTTAAATATATTTTTGCATACATTTTTCAGTAAGGAAAAAACCTGTCTCAGATGTTTATTTTGTTATTAGTAAAACAAAATCAAATTTAAAAGTAGCATATGAAAATGTCAAGTTTGAGTGAGGTGACATTTGATGTAAACAAATAACATTAAACTGCTATTTTCTATTATAATAATATAATAAATAATACTCTTTACAAAGAGGAGAAAGAGATCCCAAATGGGATCTTTCTCATGAAGTGCATTCAAAAATTACAATAAACCTTGTGCTTTCAGATTGGTTATCTTTACTCGTGGGAAGATACATTTTCCCTTTCCAAAATTGCAGATATCATAACAGCCAACAACTTTCACAGAAGCCATGTCCAATTAAATCTGAGAACAAAAGAAAGAAAAATAAAAGTTTCTGTGCTATATAAAAGTTTGCCTTCTTCTAATTAAAATTACTTCTGCAACCCAATGTTAAAAATGTGTGTTCATTCCACACACGTATTTAATGGAATGAGTGGTGCTATTTAATCAGATGCTGGAGATTTAAGTTGGAAATATGAATATCAGGCTGGGAAAGTACTCAAATATTCTTTACCTGCTTCTTTCCTACGGTTTGTTAAATGTATTTTTAATGCAAATATATCAGTGTGCTTTCATCTCTCTTCTGTCCTTCATGAAGGCAATCCCACAAGGGTGCAATGCTGGCCTCTCCCGTTCCCTCCCTGCTGTGCCAGGAGAACAATTAAGTTGCAACTCTCATAATATGAATGATGCCTACCCAAACCTGGCAGATCTATGTCAAACATACTTGGTTTAATTTAAAAATATGCTTGTTTTCAGAATGCAGCAGTTCAGAAAACTACTGTACCTATAGCTGAAAAAATAAAAATTGAATATTTATGAGGCTCTATAGAAATATTGCTCCTAAACAACTTCTTATCTGCAGAGGAAGACTGGATTCCTGAATTAAAAAAGGCATCCTTTTGCTTTTAATGTTAACAGTGCCAAACATCTTTTGAGTTCAGTGTTAGTTACTAATAACTCTAAGGATCAGACCTAGCAACCCCTTTCTGTCAGGTAAATATTTTCTTCTAAAAATTGAAATGATAAAAAGCAAAGTAGTCATTGAACTTTAACTGGAAGGTGATCAAAATAGGTCTTAAGGTTAATTTTTACCTTCTGAATGTATCCAAATAAAGAGCACTGCTATTCACTACTGAAATACAAAGATGAATAGCAGTTAGAAAATTAAACATGCAGAAAATTTGTTGACAAGGTTTCCAAGCTATTGCAATCCCTCAGTGCCAAACCAGGTCTCCTCCATTTTCCTTAAGACCTAAAGTAAGCCCTTCTCCAAGGAAAATAACTAATCAGTAGCAAACCAACCAACTCATACGTACCTTTGTGTGCTTCACATTATAGAAAAATCCATCCAGAAAAGAAATGAAATAATTTTACAAGGAACAGGTATTTCAAAATGTATTTAAACTCCAAATTCTTACCTTATTACATAACTGTGTAGCTACAGTTATCTCTATATCTAAGGTCCTCGAAGACTCATTCAAAGTTATCATTTAAAATCCAGATCCTGAGAGATGATAACTTGCCACGACTTTAGAAGATTACATCTAATGGAAAATAAAGGGAAATATGGCTAGTTCTGAATTTAAGGGATTGAAAAATTTGACAGGCTTTCTTTTTGTAAGAAAATTTCCTTTGTTTTATATGAATCTTCCTGAAGAAGAAATACATCTCTTTGAACATTTAATATTTCTTTTACTAAATGAAAATTTTTTCTGTATAAAACATAGACCTTTTTTTTTTCTGATAAAAAGTGAATGTCCCTAAGTTTATCTTTTTTCTTTTCAAAGTTGTTTCCTTTCAAGTGTCCTTGTGAAAAAGATGGCTCTCTTTAAACATTTCCGGAGGCATTTGTCGCTCGTTCAGCCTTTAACCATATTCAGCTTAATGCTGCACATCATAATATTCCAATCCTTTCCAAAAATTCAAAAAACAAGGCATGCAATAGCACCTAAGGCAAGTCACTTTCTGCTAAAGGTTACGCTGAACTGTATAGTCTCATATAGTTTTCAGAGAGCCTTTTAAGACCAAAAGCATGTGTAATAGGCCACTGCCTTCAAGTTGCTGAAGACATTTAGTTATTTTGCCTAGATCTATCAGTATTAGGGTTCAGAATGTTACTAAAAAAATAAATAAGCAAATTATATTGAAACACTTGTTTGTATCAATTCAATGGAAAAATAGTAGCTTTCAATCATATGTTTTGACTTTTCTCTCAAAACCAGGTCCTCAGTTTTTGTCCAGTGAGAGAACTTTGTTTTTGAAGGATGATTAAACACATGTAATAAGAAAACTGTAAGTATTTATCAATACTGAGATCTACAATCAACCCTGATGGTCACATTTGGTGTGTTCTAATCATAGGAGCTCCAGTTCTTCATAGGCAGCTTCTTGTGATTTTTCTCATTCTATATTTTAGTCCTCTGTCTTGACTTTGTTTGGAGTCTTGGATTTTTTTCTAAAGGCTGAAAATAGACCTGGGATGGAGAAGTGGGGATGGGAAAAAGAAGAAATGGTGGTGCTGTGTTCAGGACCTCTAATGAGCAGTTTATCTCCTACTGTCTCAAGGGAATGGGCCTACACATCAGTCTCCAAAAACACTCTTACTCTCACCAGAGGACTCAAGCTAAGTTGTTGCTGAGAAATCAAGCCAAAATTTGTAGGCATTCTGTGTTTCAGAATTACTCTAAGCATCAGCTTAAATACACAATAAAGTTTATTTAGTGACTGAACAACTGTAATTTACAAATACTTTAGTGATGGAAATCACTGGGGGAGGGGGAATAAAAGCTGTTAAAGCTTCTGATAGTGTTGTCACATCAGCATTAAAGCAAAGAAGAAATTTAGGCTACAAACAAGAAACTGGTTTATAACTCTCAGGAGGGGTGAGATGCTGAAGCAGCCTTCTTGTGGGGTAAGGGGAGAGGGAGAGGAAGGAGACACAACAGAAAGAAAGAGTACATTCATTCAAATGTAGCTTGATAAATTTAAAGAACCAGCCTCATGAGAGGAAAGCCTTTCTGAGCCTGTATTCCCAATATGATTAAAGAGGGGATTGTTGAAATAACTTCAAGCCTACTGAGGTTGCTGTTCAGTGAGAGTTTAAAGGGGTGAGCACACTTCAGGAAAGGCACATGACTGTTGGGAGGACTCTGCAAATGAGGTCAGGTTTGTCTATGTATGAGTTAACAAGAAAACTTTTCAGTTTGGTTGAAAATGAAACAACCCCCAGGTTGTACAGTAAATTCAATGAAAAACACAACAATGCTCTGTCTCCACAGTAAAGGCTGTAAAGGTACAGACTGGAAAGAAAAATGAGTATCATGAAGGTAATCCCTGTACCAATTCATCAGGTGGTTTGGTTGCTTGCTTTCTTTTATATTTGGTACGAATCTAGCTCTAAGCTTCAGCCTTTCTGCAAACACTGCTCCTCTTACACAGCAAGGTGTGAATGATGTAGCATTTGTACTTAAACAACATTGCTGTGGTTTTAACCATTGCAGAACCTTTTGTGTAACATTCAACTACTACTGCAGTCCGCTCACCGCGCCTCAAATGTGCCAAGTTTTTAGAGAAATTAAGGAAAAGTGACTTCTGTTATTGCAGCGAAAGACTGAGGCAATATAAAAAAAAAATAAAAAGACTAATAGGCTGGTTAATACAAAACATATGCAAAGACAATAATGGAGAAATTAATGGAGAAATCAATGTAATCACAAAATAAATTATTCTCCACTAGAAAATAGCTATTTAGAGTTGTCTTATTACAAAACACCAAAGGTCACAGTTAATTGTCGCAAATTATTATTTGTCTTAATTCAATGTAAAATGAAAAAATCCTTAAAAAATAACTGTGTGGCTGTTTTTTCCCATGTTGAAGAAGATCAGATTGTGGGTTTAATCTTAGAAAGAAGAAACACTCACTGATTACACACAGGCCAGGATGTCTGTGCAGTATTGTCCTCTTCACCACAGATCTGACACTGGCTCCTTGGGATCAAAGCAGATCCCGAACACCACGGGGTTCAACATCAGTCGGGCCTGTTGGGCTTGCACAAATGGCTGTTTTATGCAGCAGGTAACCATAGCAACCCCCCCAATTTACATAGGAAATGTAGTGATGGCTGCATAAGTTAATGGGACTCAATACAAGCATTCACTGCCGGTGGAAGATTTCAGATTATTAGAAAAGACAGAGAGAACTCCTATGTAGGAGTCAGGAGTTGAAATGTTCAGGCATCGCCTTTTAATGACTTAACCCACCTGCCTTACACAAGGCTCCTCTCTTTGCAGTTTAGACCTTGTGCATATTCCCTGCTCACAACACTCGATTGCTAACTTGGGACCTAGATTGCGCACATGGAATAGGATTTTTTTTCATGTGAACTTAAACTTCAAAATTGAATACAAACCTAGAATTAAAGAACAGTTTGAGTTGGAAGGGATCTTAAAGATCATCTAGTTCCAATCCCTCACTAGATCATGTTGGTCAGAGCTCCATCCAACCTGACCTTGAACATTTCCAGGGATGGACCTTCTCTGGGCAACCTGTTCCAGGGCCTCACCACTCACAGGGAAGATTTTCTACCTAATATCTAATTAAACCTGCCCTCTGTCAGTTTGCCCCTGTCATAAGTCCCTCTCCAGCTCTCTTGTAGTCCCTTTAGGCCCTGGAGGGGGTCTAAGGTCTGCTCAGAACCTTCTCTTCTCCAGGTTGAACAACCCAGCTCAGTTTTTCTCCCACGCAAAAAAACCCCAACAATTTCTCGTATGGAATTTGAGACTAAAATTAAGTTTCTTGGGCAGGAGCCTCGTGTCTGCTTCTGTCCTTTTTTTACTTAACTCAGTCTGACAATGCAACTTAAGAGTTTTAGTTCTAAGAGCATGTTAGACATTTAACTGAACTGAGGGCGAGACACTAAAACTCAAAAGCTCCCCAAAAATTTTTATTAGCATTGTGACTAGTCCTAATCAACAGCTATTACTAAAATGTATTAGTTTCCCTTACATCCTTTTGTAATCTTAGATGCAACTACACACATTTCTAAAAGCAAATTTCAGCATATGAAGGAACCACTGAAGCAGGGATAATCAGTTTTGGAAATACACAGTAAAGACTCAAAGATCAGATGGGAGTTCTTCAGAAAAAAAAGTCTGGGCAAAATATGAGTCAATGTCATGACATTGTTGAAGGCAAATATCATACTGGAATCTACAAACAGGAGTTAATAGTTGCAAGATACATGAAGTGATCCCTTATTTACACAGCAAGGATAGAATTTCTGTTAGAATAGGAGTTTCAGACATTGTATTCAAGATATACATGGAACTGGGAGGGATGAGACACCAAGAGAAATATGTACTAGAAAAACAGAGTTAAGTACTGTTTAGCTGGAAGGAGATACCAAGTTCTTTATTAGCCTAAGAGGTCCTTTCTTACAAGGAGGATATAATCTGTTTCTCATGTTTATGGGTTTAAAATTTCATTCTGAAGTGGTCCTGGATTCCTTGATGGTCAATAATTGCCCTCTGATTGTGTTTATTTAAAAAAGTATCTATAGTCAATATAGTTTTAGGATCATATACTCACTAGGAACAAATCTGAGAAATTCCATAATAGCAGTTTGAGTACAAAATAAAAAAAAGTTATGAAACAATCCATGTGATAGAGTTACACAACTGGTAAATACTACTGATCACTCCCACCTTCATCAGTGAATTTCAGAACATATAATTATTTTAAGTTTGGGAATCTAATGATACCTGTCTGGCACAGTTTTGTCCTTTCTTTTCTCTGTTTTTGCTTGTTTGTTTTAATAAAGCATTTTGAAAAGAAAAATGTCTATGGAATAAATAAATATACTGAGGTGTTTTTAAGAGTAATTTCTACATGAAAAACTTTAATCTCAGAAAAGACCAAAGAAGAATATTGCTGCTATCTCTACTTTTCAATTAAAAAAAAATAGAAATAGTTTATTGAAATGGCTTCCTGAAGTGTAAGAAATAAAATCTATATCTCTGAAAAACTAGCCAGAGGCTATTTAAATAGGACATGTTTTCTTTTCTAACTCCAGGTAAGCAACTTCTAAAATTGAATTTACTAATTTCCAAGTCTAAACATTCTAAAAACTTCTTGAAAAATAGCAGCTCTCATTTTATATACAATAAATGAACTATGCTTCACTTAGACTTTCTTAAATCTATTGATTCCAATTGTTAAAAACATTTTTGAATGGGACTGCATATGAACACATAAAATATGGGTTATTTCTTTTTCAAAGAAAAAGGCATCTTTTCAAGGGACTCTGCAAGAGTATTGTTATACCCAAATTGTGTTGTTATCCACAGACAACACATTAAGTTCTACATTAGACCTCTGGAAAGAGAACCTGGTCTTCTCTTCTCAGCCTTCTTCTAATAAATACTTTATGTATGGCTTGAAGGTGCGTGGGCAGGAGACTGTGCACTGTCTGGTCTCTTCAAAGTCTGATTCAATCATAACTGACTCAACCAGAGACCCTAAAGGATACTGAAAATATATGCAACATATACTGCAAAGTGGGATACTTAACAGAATTGTGCTCTCTTTTCAGTTCTGCTGGAACAAATGTGCCAAGATTGAGTGGTGGGAAATACATGTGACAGAAAGCATTCTGTCTTTGAGAAGCTTTAGCGTAAGAAGGAAAGGCTGAAATAGCTGTGGTTCATTACAAAGTTAATAAGACTCAGATTGTTACATGTCTTGAAGAAAAAAAAAGATTTCCAAATTGCACTTTTTTTTCCAGAATACAGGTACAATTCCTGGTATATCAATAGCCCAAGGGCACAGCATATTGAATGACTTATTAAAGATTCATGGTACAAATTCATTTCCTAACAACACTACAGGAATGTGTAGTTTTCCATTAGAGGAAGCAATGCTTCTCAAAAGTGTTTACAAGTCTCAAATTGCAAAATTTAATTTTCAAATCAAATGAAGCATAATGAGCTTCATGAGCTCCTCATTCTTCACACCAGGCTTAACTACAAACACAACACAGTAAAACAAATTAGAACAAGCAAACCAGGTGTAACAAAAAATTCTGATGTAGTCAATAAACATCTTTGTCTTGACCAATGGTAATTCAACAGTCAGGTAAAGAACAAAGCATGGCCATGCTAACATTCTATCTTCACCTCTAAGATGAGAAAAACAGTGACATTATATGCTCTTTGTTGAATATAGATGAGCAAACAGGCATCAGATTAAAATTTGTTTGTATCCTCTCATATAAAAACAGCTCACTGTGAGATGTGTTCTTACATCCAACCTGTGTCTAATATCTTTGCAAAGGGCTGTGATTCTGTTACAAATATTCTGCTCTTGTGTAGCAGTACCATGGTGGCAAAGGGGAAATTGTAGGAAAAATTTAACACAATGAAAACAAGAAGAACCAACCAAATTACAGGTTGATAAATTGAAAAATTACTAAATCTGAGCTTTTAAGGCCAACTTTACAAGTAGTAAGACTGATAGTGTAGATCAATTAAACTTTGGGTCTATTTCTGTGTGAGTAGCACTGACTGAAAATTTTGAAATCTGATTATTTCCATTGATCCAAAGAGAATCAAAACAAAAGCACCACTACACTTCTCAATGAACTACTGTGAAGGCTACTACTGTTAAACAAACAAACCTGACAAACCAACCAAACCCCTGAATGTGGTGTAAAAAATAGACATAGCAAAAATTGTCACCTTTACATATTTTTATGTATTAATAACTTCATAAAATAATATATCATAAATTATTAAATCAATTCTGAATTAGTTTTTCTTACTTTTTTATCAATCATGTCAACAGATAGGAGAAATAAATTCACAGCAATTTAACTCTGAATTATTCAGTCCTCTAGAGTAGCTTTGTCTTGATGCTGTTCTTAAAAAGACTAAAAAAACATCTAACTCAAAAGTTATGTTTTATCGGAAAACAAATAAGGATATTTGGTTTTGTAGAGGATATTCAAAATAGCTAAGTAAACCCAGCTAGAATCACAGAAACAACCTAAAAACAAGTACCAAGAGAAATCCCTGCTTCCAGGTGAGTTTCAGTCTATTGTGCACCTTCCTGAGCAGTGGCAAAATCTTAATAACCCCTGCTGATCAAGGAAGGTTATTCAGAAAGTTGTCAAGGCCTGGAAATCTGTTCCCTGCACTGCTCTGCCTCCAGACCCTCTGTGAGTGTCCAGCTTGCTGTTATGACCCTGTCTCTCCCTCCTGCCTGGCATAACCTCCCCAGACAACACTCACTGTTTCCCCAGGAAAGACACCAGCTCCCCTCTCTCCAGGCACTGTCACCTTGCCTAATCACTCCTTTATAAATGAAATAACATGCAAATTTAGAACAAAGAACTCAACCAAATGTTGTCTGTCACACAACAACTTGACAAGATCACACATAAAAGAAAAAAAACAGGCCAGGTATGTGATCTACATTGGAGCTGGGAATCCAATTGAACAAATAAACTGTAACTTTTTCAAAGTGTTATTAAAAAAAAAAAAAAAAAAAACAAGATAAATTTGCATAAAACTTCATAAATGTCAATAAGTGTCTTTCCTGTGACATACCAATGTATAATTGAAGAAAAGCCCAGGAGAGGCAAGAATTTAGTTTTCCCATGATACTCATTTCCTTCTGGTTATGCCGTGACAGCTGGAGAGTGAGTCTTAATATTTTTCAGAAGTGAATTTAATTGCTTTAGAGAGTCAGTTTAGCATATCACTCCAGAAATGCCCCAAAGCTAAAAGTAAACCCATTGGTAGCCAAATAGCTTCTTATTTGTAAGATTCTTAGTTTACGGCTGTAGTTACCAAATTATGTTTTCAACACCTTACCAAGTATTCCACAGGTGGCCTCCAAATCTTACCCCTGTTGGAACATTTTCAATTAAAAGTTTTATGATAAGGATCCATGCTAGTCTGAGAACTGTTGAAGATAGATATTGGGCTAGAATCCAATGAATTTGGGAATTAGTGGCTTAAAGGTTATCCTGGCAACAAGAATAATCCACCATGCTTAAGCTGTTCTAAGGAAATAATTGTTTAAAATATGATAATAATTTGTGAAGAAGTGGTAAAGTTCCTTTTCTGAAAAAGATAATGATTCTCAGCTTGAAAGTATCTTATCTCAAATGAAACAAATATAGTTTATAATTAACAGTTATTTACCTCTGCTGAGAATACAAAAAGGAATAAAAAATAAAAATTGCTGGTTTAATTGTAGGAAGTTCTCTAATCATTCAAATATCTTGGCTATATGTTTTCAACTATATGCAGTCCTGGGATAAAGATGTGATAGATACTTCTATATTACCAAATTAGGTATCTCTACAGACAACTATATCTTCTGGAGGCATTGATTTCCAAAAACACACATGAAAAGTAAAATAAAATAAGGTGACATAAATCAGTACATAGTATTATGTTGTGTTTTTCCCCTAAAGTAGAAAATTTCCTAGATATGTAAAAATTAGTAAATTTAATCATCATCTTGTATTCATCAGTGAAGTCATATTGATATTCCTGACATTGACAAGTTTCTTATTATCAAGCTTTACTTTTCTCCTCCTTTCTGTCCTTCAGATTTTAGAAAAATATTACCACATATAGCGAAGTTTTGATCAGTAATGGAAACCAGAAATACAAGTAGGCTCTCACAGTATTATGCTAAACCTATAGACTGTGATAACTGAAATATCCACATTCAGTCTTTTTACCTCCAAATAAAGTGTGTTTAAAGGACATGAACAATTCTGCTGACGTGTGCAGTGTGATATTTAGGCCCATTTATTAATTTGTATTTTGCATGAGGGAATTCAGTAACTAGCTGTGAAATATAACTGCATTGAAATGTTACATTTGCTAGATAGACACAGTCTCTTTACAGCTATATATAGAGAACATAGGTCTAATAATCTCATTTGCCTTTAACCCAGCATGGAGTATCCTTATGTCTTATATACAGAGGAAGGTTATTCAGATTCAAATCTTTTGAATTGGAATGTTTATGTTTCTGTGTTCTGGGTCAGCTGGCCACGTACTTGCAGGCTGGTAGGACTCAATGCTGTGATCATCAGAATTCAGTATAAAGAGCTACCAAAATCTTAAATCTAGCACATCAAGGTCACCTTATTACAGTTAAAATAGTGGAAAACACCTGGTAAATGCAGCATGCAGTGAAAATGAATGCCATGATACTTTCATTTTCTTACAGGCATGAAGGGCTTTCCGCACTACATTTAACTGTCCTTCTACCAAATTTCAAGCACTGAAAGCAGATTAGTGATCCCAATTGCTCCAATACTTTTCTATCTACTGTATGGCAATATGGCACTCCTTGTTTCTACAACACGAGTGAAGAAAAATTACTATTTTTCCTCACAGGAACAGTCTAAATTTACTATCCAAACATTACAGAAAATGTACATAACCGTCTTACAGGATAACTGAGGAACATTATTTCTAGTAGTAGTTTTGTTTCTTTGCACATTTGAGCATGTGGTTGATCTCTAAAGCTTAGAGAATTTATGATAGTTTCAATTATATTAATAGGAATCAAAGAATAAAAGACTACTAATTCATAAACATACACTCAGTGTAAAATCCAGGCAAGATCAGCTCGTGTTTACTGTTTCTTCTCTTTGCTCAGCCTACTCATATTTACTGTGGCCTATTTCTTTCAGTCTCTCTTCAAACCAGAGGTCTTTCCATAGTCATAACTCTTCCTGTCTCCATGACTGGACTCTGTCTGACAAAGAGATTGTACTTACTTTTGTTTCATCTATCTCTTTGATGATACATATTAATAGCTCAGCAGTAAAAATATTTCTAGCCATAAACATGTGTGAGCAGCCATCATTTGTCATGCCTTATTGGCACTTCAATAGTTGACGTTAAAACAAAAAAATCACAGGGCCCAGACAATCTAAATTGAATTCATAATCTGCTTTGGCAGGATTCTCAGTAGTACATTCCTGTACTCTTACATTCTTAAAAAGAATATAGCAAGAGTTACCATACTGTTAACACACCTCAGAAAAAAATGAAATATACCCATCAAATCTAAATGGGTGAACTAGTAAGAAGTGAAATAAAAGAGCCACCAGAGCTTGTTCAGAGATGATTTACACATTTGTCATTTTTGCTGGGATACATCTTCTTCAATGCCCATTTCTCACTTAACACTCTAAATTGCAAGCACGGTACTTGCAGTCCATGACTTTTTATTATTTTTTAATGTGATTTAATTGCATCAAGAATGTGTTTCCATGATCCAGGCCAGACATCTACAGTATTCTTTTCATATAGAACAGAACAGACTATGTCATTTAGAATGACCTAAAGTGATCCAGAAGGATGCATGATTATGATTTGTAATCTATAAGGCACCCAGTAATGCCACAACTGCTGTTTAAAAAGGTGGTTCATTTCTTTGCACATGTGAACTTATTACACCAGACATGTATCAGACACCAAATAAAATGGAAACCCAAGAGTTGTCAATACCAGATTAATCTGTCATCTAGAATTTAGAAGTTCCTTTGAAAAAATCACTGAATTCACAGAGTCCTTTTCAAGAATTCACTAAGAGAAAGTGTGTTCCCATGTAATCCATAGTTACAGTCTGATTTGATGGTGGCAGCCATGCTCTGCCCAGGTTACCCCAAGATGTTTTCAGCCCTATTGCTCCAGGTGTGGAAGGAAGTTGCATTTCAATGGGAGCAGCATATAACTGACATTGCAACTGAAGAGGTCAGAAAACATCAGCATTGATTTGGTCTTAGTCTGGATGGCAACAGATGAACTAAAATCAGGGATAAAACCTCCTGTACCAGAACAAACTGGTTGGTCACTCCTGCAAAATATCAAGCATGAGTTTGCAAGACAAACTGAAGAACAGTTTTCCTGTGAAAGGACATGATCTAAGGTATCACTTAGAAAATTTTTTGAACAAACTGTATCCACAATGTCTTTGATTTAATTTTAACCCTGTTTTCATTGATTTCTGCAACTGCTATTTCAGAGCAATGTTAAAAAGTAATGGCACATGGGGCCACAGGAGCTCTAAACAAGCTTTTCTATTTAAAAACTCACAGAAGCATTAAAAATAATTGCCAAGTGCAGCAGAGAGGGGTCATACCTTTGTTTTCACATTCCCACACAACCACTTGGGACAAATAGAAGGTGAGAGAGGAAATTTATAAATAAACACTTCCAGACTTTCGCCATTCCTTTCAGCTCTATCCAGAAAACGTGGCAATGGTTTGGAAGCAATTTCCAGATGCTGAATGACAAAGTCAGCTCTAATAAAATATTATACCACCATAATTTAGATCTCTTATGGCTACTTTCAGTGGAGAAAACTAATTTAATATCTGGACCTTAAATACAAAGTTTCTGATGATAATTGTAAATTCTAATGCATGTTTATCTAAATTTAAACTTACTAATTATATAAGGATTTGAATGCCACCTTCAAGCTGTACTTCACAACTTGGTTAAACCACAATATAAACATATGTTTATATTTAAAGACCAAATATCTGTATAGCAGATATTTGGATTCTTTCTTCACTTCTGAATTTCCAAATAAGTGATTTTGTAAATGGAGGACAGCTATGAAGAAAAGTAAATTCTTCAGTGTAGTTTCAGAATAAACAATAACTCTCTATATCCTGTCATTTCAAAGCTAAGGATTATTTTTTACACCCAGAGTAATCCTGAAAATCTCATGTTTTTGACATTTCTAGATGTAATTTGAACACATTAAGGGACACTATTCAGTGAAAACTCTACTGGGATAAGATCATAGAATAGTTTGGGTTGGAAGGGACCTTCAGAAGTCATGTAATCCAACACTCCTGGAATGAGCAGGGACATCTTCAACTAGATCAGGTTGCTCAGCTCTGTCATATCAGCTGCCAAATTCTGTCAGCATATCATTAAAACATAATCTTTACATTTTACTGCACATCTTAAGCAGATTTCTGAAAACTAAATTAGGCCTGCGATCACGGACTGGTCAAGGATTGGTATGTTGAATCCTAGTCAAAGAACTAACCCTGGGATTTCACCATCCCAAAACTCATAATTTTAAAGGAAAACTTTCAGAAAATGATTTTTTTTTAAAGCCTTGCATATAAAGAAATAGCAGAGGAATCTGGGAATAAAATATATATTCTTCAGTGAAGAGTTCTTTTCATCTCAGTGAAAAAGACTTCAGAAAGACTTTTTTTGGGAGGCCTCACAGCTGAAAGATGTATGTGATGGTGAAATGCATAGATTGCAAAACACAGCTGGAGTAAAGTTGTGAACATGTGAACACATTTAGCTAAGGCAGACACACTTCCTCATGATAAATGTTAGATAGCAGTACTTCACAATTGGTTTCTGTGCCAAAGTAAGGTTTTCAAAAGCAGAGGATCAGAACCAAATAAAAACTCACAGCCTCATCCAGAGCAGAACCTGAGCTATAGAACTGGGCAATTCTACCACTCTTCCTGAAACCATAGAGAAAACTGCATTTGATGGACTCCAAAGGCTTTGGGATGACACAGAAGTGAATGCAATTGCATTCACTCAAGCTCTAAGTGTTTAAAATATTTTTACTTCATGTAAACTCTGCCATTCTCAATCGCCTTTTATATTTTTTTTTAAATAAAATCTCCCCATAAGCTGACTATGATTAAATTCCTCAGCCCCCCTGGGCAAAGACATCATTTTAGAGTGAGAGAGGTACATATCAAAATTGTCGGTATAAAGATTCTGTCCCTGGTATAAGCATTTTCTTTAGGAAAACAGTCTATCTGAATATTCAGCTGATTTTATTAAATCAGTTCTTCTAGGCCATGCTCAGATCCTTTGGGGTGTTTGGTTTTCATGAGCATTTGAGTGACTAACTTATTGCCATGCACATTTGTGCAAAGTTAACTTCAAAGCACTGTGCACCAGTATTTGCAAAAGGAAAGTAAAATCCACACACAAAAGTGTTTGTGCTGGAAATGCTTCCTGCTGTGGGACTTATCTGATTTACCACGAAACCCCAACCTCCAGCAGTCAATACCTACTGAACTACTCATGATCTGTGGAATTGAAACTTATTTCAAAAACTTGATTATTTAAACCATTTAACATCTGTTAAAAAAATCTGCTCATAAACACCAATGAGAAAAGGAGACTCAAGACTTATAGTCAATATGTTAATTACTTAGCTCCATCAAAATTCTGTTATAATTTTAGTAGATACGGTTTTCCTTGAGAATCATATTTTTAAAAGTCTATTGGGCAGGGTTGTTTTCCTGTTTATTTTCTGCATGGAAACAATATAAATGCAATATTAGCTTCAATGCCAACTTTGTACATACTTTATCCTTCCCTTCCTTCCATATCAGCTCCCTTAAGACCAGATTAATTTTTTCCCTCCTAAAGAGTGAAATAACAGGTGATAACTATGGAAAATACAGCCTTATTCAATTTATTGAGTGAATCATTGCTTCTCTAGTTCATTAAATTTCTCGGTAAGAAAATTCACATTCATGTACATTTTTCTCCATTTTCAAGTAGACATTCCAGTTGTGTTGCTCATCTACTTTCAATATAAAAGATGAATTAAAGCATTAATCTATGAAATCATTTTCTAAGGGAAGTAATGATAGTTTTATACAAAATTCACTGTATAATTCTGTAATCACAATTTGAAGAATCTCTTATAAAATCACAATGATCTGGGGAAGAAATAGAACCTCAACACTTGTCCTTATAGAACTTTACTATTATTTTCTGAGTTGCTAAACTACACTGGGAACAGATCCTTGCTTATATTTTCACTTCAGAAATATACTTTGATTCTAACATCTGTGAACATTGTCAGGAAACATGCAAAGTAAAAATATGGAAATTGAGTTAAGAAGCCAAAAACAAAGTTTCAACCAGGCTTCATAGTCACATAAGAAGATGCTTTTAATTTACTTATCACTGCACAATTTGTAGGAAAGGAAGAAAACAACATATTAAATTCCGCTTCCTTGTTTTGATGTAATCAATGGAAAAGATGAGTTTATTTTCACCTTTTAAAGAGATAATAAAATAGTCATGTAAGAAATTAACTTGGTTGCACAGCTTTGAAAGGAATCATTATCCCAACTATTAAAGATATGAACCCTCATTGTTTATGTACGAGGGCACACTGCTATTACTTTTAATACTGAAAATCAAAGGCTGAACAAGTTCAGGAAAAAAAACAGGCTCTTCTCTCTTTAAAACCTGCACGGAAAAAAATGGTAGGGGCATCCCAGTATTTGGCTTCTCCTGAATCAGGGAGGCATATAAAATAGAGAATCGGAAAGTAACCTGGACAGCTCATTAGAAGAATGCCTCCAGCACTTCTCTGCTACTCTGCCTCTGTAAAATCTTGCACTCATGCACAGCAAGTACCTCAGAAAGCAGCATGTCAGTGGGATTATTGGGTAGGCAGAAACCTCGCCTGAGGAGAATTGTACCCTTTTCATTCTTTTTTAGAATGTGATGTGCAAGGCTCACAGAAGAAAAACCCAAAACCAAAAACCAGACCTGAAGAAAGGATAGATGCTAACTTGCAAAACGTGAAAGAAAATAAAAGGTGCTCTGGGAGCCAGCACAAAACACAGAATGAGCACAAGATTTCTTATTCAGATACACGAACATGGTTACATTTCACTTCCCTCACACTAAACTCTTCGCCTTCTTTCTGTACTCATAGTTAGCAGGTAGGCAGTGTCCTGGAAATACTCCCTTCAGGAGCTTGTAAGGGACATTATGAGTTTTCTGACCTTTTATACTTTTCTGCTTCGGGGTCTCACATCACAATTACCAGATCTTTAGTCAAGGACTGGAGGCTGCCAGTCAGAGCTGGTTAATACCACTCCATCCAGCCAGGTCAGCTTGTACCACTAACAAATATTTAATTTGCAGGCCCAATACACACATCAGGGCAAAGCCAAAGACTGTTTCCCATACAACATGGCATAACATATCAAACTATTCACCCAAGTTCAAATTTTACGTCTGATTTTTGATTTGAACAAAATTTATTAAGAGTTATCAATTTTTGAAGGTTTAATAAGAACAAACACTATCTTTCAGATCAAAAGATAAATATGTTTAGGAGAAAGAACGATTTTCATGATGATATTTTGCAAATACCAATTTTCTTTTGACTGAAACTTGACTTGCTCAGGCTACGTGTTTGCCCACATGAATGCATCTATGATAAATCCAGGGTATTATAAAAACTTCCATCTACAGTTAAGGTCAAACAGTTTGTCATTACAGCAGTAGATGAGGAATGGGAGTTAGAGGAAGACAGATAATTAGCCTTTCTCCCCTACTATTTTGTCCTTCCAATTTGCATCTTTTTCTTCCTTGAATCTCACTCTCCTCATCTCTTCCTGGCAGGCAGCCTCACCATGTGAGCTCTCCTGACACAGCACAGGGAGAAGCTCCAGGACTGAATATGTTCTCACCAGGCTCATGTCCTTCCCTTTTCACTGTTACAATAATTTTTAGTAGCTACTCATAATGTTTAAACAGTATTTCCCATAAATATAAATTTATCATATTTTTGCTTTGGGAAAAAAACATGTTCGAATTAAAAATAAAGGTTTGTTATTTCAAAATTTGTCAAAATGAAAAAGAATATAAATCAATTAAGATATATTTACTCCTATTATATACCAAATTATCTATCTTTTGGCTGATTTTTTATCTTTTGTTAGAAATAGGACCTGCCTTGAACCATTCATTTTGGCCTCACAAGTTTATTAATCCATTGTCACTGTAAAATAAGACAAAAGTAAATTGTAGGTAAAAATTACCTTTCTAGATATGTATGTGCCAAAAATGTGGAGTTCAATGCCCCCTTTCCATTCTGGGTGTCCATTTCCTTCTCACAAACACATATCCAAAAAAAAGTAGGAAAGTTAAAGTTGCACACCACAATCTGCAAGTTAGGGCTTGAACCTAAAAATTAGATACAGAGAGTTTAAGCCTTCATTTTACAGACTTTCCTCACAGTAACTGTAACCACCAATGAAGTGATTTTGGATTGCTCATGACCCTTTCTTGGAACCTCTGGGTCAGAAGACTGGAGAGAACAGAAAATGCTGCTTGATGAAAATTCAGAGGCAGTGGATGTTGTACAAAGCTACAGTTGATATCTATTGACATATTGGTGTTTGGGAGCTTTGCAAAGATTAGGCCACACCTGGCCCTTGAGCCTCTGGCAACGTCAATGGATGTTCTGCAAAAATTCCTGCCTTCAGCATTGTCATCCTTTATCTTAGTAAACATCAAAATCTGAGCAAAAAAGACAGAAAATGAGCTATTGATTTTCCAGTATTGTCTTAACCTGCAGCTTAATTGAAGGTCAGTATATGTATTCCTGTCAAAGACAGACTTTTGTTATTCATTGTGGGTGTCTGACACAAAATTCTGCTAGAGAGGCAGAGCACAGACATGTCTGAGGCAATCCACAAAAGGGGAATATGCAACCCAACACTTCCAAACGGTCCCTAAGGAAAACTGAGGCATGGAGAAGACAAACTGCAAAGTAATTGGCTTAGATGTGAAAAGCTTTACAGAAAGAAAGGGGAAGAGGGAGTGGGGGAGACAAAGAGAGAGAGGAGACAGAAGGAAAGGGAGTGAAAAGGGTCAGAAAGAGATGAATGTGAGTTTGTCATTATAAGACGACAAATAAATTGCCTCTTTAGAGAAAGTAGGTGACTGCCTATCCCCCTCTGTGTTCTCTTTCTCACTGAATGATGTAAAACTGCAAATTCCCCTTTTCCTAGCATTGTAAAATGGCAGCTTTTGTGAATAAAAATACTGTTTTCTTAGAAGACATATGTAGAATGACAGTAAAACAGAAGTTGTCAGATAATAGTCTGATAAAGAAAATCCACATCTTCCTCTTTTTTTCTGCTATTGCTTTTGCTTTGTAATCCTTCACCATTCTCCTCTCATGAAGTATCAGATTTTGACATTTTATATTTGTCATTCAAGACAGTTAGAAAGATTATTTCTTAAAAAAAAAGGAGAAAAAAACAAACATTAGTAGATACTTCTAAGATTTTCCAAACCATTTCTGAAGCTTACAATTTTCCTCTGTCATTATTCTATTTTAAGTGCCTTTCTCCTCTACATTAAATGAATTAATTTTCTCCTATATATGTCAATCATAGTATATACTCCTCCTGTTTCCACTCTAAAGACTGAAGCCTGGATAAATGTGCAAAAGAAAAAGCTTTTTGTTTAGTTATCCTGATATTGCAATGAAGCATCTCAGATGGTGACAAGCTAAAATGTTTTGGTGAAATCAGATAGTCCAGTAAAATGTCCTAATTTCTGTCAGTACAGGACTTTCTGAATGAGCTTCACACTGTTGTTGGATGACTTGCATGATCACAAGGATCCTGAACTAAACTGACATTAAGTCACTCACAAGGTGTTCTGTAGCTGAGACACCATAAGAACATCTGGCTTTACTAAAATTTTTAAACATGAGTTACTTGGTGGTGGATGAAGCAACTGTATTTGTTTAACTGTTATTTGCTACAGAATGAGCATATGCAAGAGCATATAATGCTGATAGCAAAGAACTGTTCATGTTTGAACAGCCAGACTCTCTGTGTTGGCATTTAGACAGGTTAGGTTTACTTTTATTCATTTATTTCAAACTTAATTACAGCCTCTGAGTAAGCATCACAAAAATCTTCGTGATCTAGAACTGCTCCCTAGGGAAACTCAGTTCTCAAGTCCTGGAAGGACAAAAAGATTTTAAAGTACTAAATACCTTCAGACAATAGTGTTCTATGGCCATAGAGACACAACTTAGAAGGCAGATGTTTTATTCAGCAAGGAGGAATATGTTTTTCATATCACAATTTTATTAAAGTCACACTTTTTAATAGACCTCCAACCATCTTTGGACCTTTCCTGGCCCAGCTCTTAGAATAAAGATGGAGTGGATGGCACTGTGCCTCTTTAATAATGTGGTTATCATATCGAGTTTGTTGTTGCAGATTCTGATACCAAATTTTTGCTATCATTTATGATAGTTACCATATGGTTTTGAATGCTTATTCACTAATAAATCTGTTATTTTAAAAAAAAAAATATATACTGGTCTTTCAATGGAAGGGGTCCAAGTATGTGGATTCATATCAGTCAGAGTTAGATCTATGCCATGCATCAGGATTCTGGGTTTCTAGCACTTAATCTTGTGCTCAGACTGCTGCCATAAACCATGCACAATGATGTGGAACAGCACAAAAGCTACTGGAGCAGGTGTAGGAGATTGGAGCATTACTCACAAACAGCAAAACTTATGAGTCAGCTCTGGTGAGCATACTAAAGGATACCTTCTGTATGGTATTCTCATGTGCCCTGCCTGTCTTCAGACCACAAGGAAAAATTTAGTAAGCTTTTGAAATAATTGAAATATCTTAACCTATATTTGTAGCTACAAATGAAAGACACAATTACCACGAGTCACTAAATGAGTACACAGGAGCAAGAAAAAGTTTCAAGGTATTCTTTTAAAGGATAACAAAAAGAATTTCAGTTGGAAGTAAATAACAGGAAAGGATAAGGCTCAAACCAGAAAGAACAGTGGGATAAAGCTGAGGAAATCTAAATACTATTCTAAGACACAGACACCTCAAAGAGGTGTTCGAAATATGTGTAGGGAAGAATTAATATCACTAAAAATATGATCAAATGAAATTGTTCTGGATTGGGGCGGGGGATCAGGAAAACAAAATCTGATAAATTAGTGAAGATTAGAAATCCTTGGCTTGTTTATCCCAGAAAAATAAAGGCTTCACAAAGGTAGGGTCCCTACAAGTTCAGGAGGGTGATACACACCAGAGAAGTAAATACCAGGAGAATAAGGATGTTGGAAGAAGAGTAAACCGATATAAACCATCAATTAATAAGCCTAAGACATTAGAAAGTTCCCTAGTAGTAGGAAAGAGAGTTCTTCAGTAGCTTATTAATGGTTTCTCCATTTATAAATTTTTTTAGGCTAGACCTTTCAGTGGTCCTTTATAGTCAATATGCTCTTACAAATCCACTAAAATAAATAAAAAATATGAGAACAATACTAAAAAGGCTAACTGACCAGTGATTTAATGAAAGTGAAAATAAAACTTTTTTTACCACAAAGTTTGGAAAATATGAGCAAAATTCTAAACAACACACGGAATCATTTGGACACTGATGTGATTAAGAAAACAAACCCAAAGCCAAAACCCCAACCCCCCCTTTCTTTACTATTTAATTAATTGTGTATGTTCAAAAAAGAAAAGGAGAGTACCACTTTCTCCCAACTTTCTTTCAAAGTCTCAAAAGCCTTATTAGTATGAGAAAATGTATTAATGACTAGAGAGAAAAGAAGCCATCCTGAAATGACTAAAATTTGCTACTTTGTCTTTATATATTCCCTTACTGGGAACGATAGACTTTAGACAACTCAGACTCTTCTCACTTGTAGCATTTCCAAGATCCCAAAACAACATATTTTCCCATCTTAATATCTATTTATTTTACTTTTCATTTTTGTTTGATAATTCTTTATACCTTCCACAAACCATAAACACTTATGAAACCAAAAAAAGACAATCATAAGCTTTAAACGTGTTTATGTCTATGTGTTACCCTACACAGGGTATCTATTGTTTAAGAGTTCTCATACTTATTTATTATTTTTTCTTTCTCGATTACTTTTACCACAAGTGTTGTTTTAAATATTAAGATCCAAATGCTACTGCCAGGAAGATGAAATCAATTACTCTACTGGAAGTCATGAATTTTTGCTCTGTCTATTCCACCTGTTTCTTTGCTGTTCTTCATGTAAGGTATGTGCCCGTACCAGCTATGACATTCTGACCTGTTTTCTTATGTTTTCTCATTCCAGGGAAGGGACATGTTTCTCTCAAAGTAAGTTTACTTTGATTTCAAATGAGTGTATTGCTTCAGAGGACATTTCTAAACCCAGCAGTTTATAATAAGATTATTTGGTTTTAGACTATGCCTCAAAAATTGTCTATACAGTACCTGACATCCATAAGATCTGTAGTTTCAAGGGTCAAAACTGAGCCATGGAAAAAGTCCTTTCTTTGAAGCAGCAGCTTACACTGAGCACTGTGACATGGAGAAAAGAACGTTTCAGAGAGCTGGATACAGATGATGTACAAACATTACAGATACTTTGGTAATGTTTTCATGCTTCCTAAATGATTGTCTCTTATCTTAATTATTCCTGTAACTATGACAGGTGCAAGTCATAACCTGTGGCAAATCACAACCAACATCTTTAGACAAAGGTACCAGTGATACAAAACAAAGCAAGCTGAGAAGAAAAACCTTCCTAAACACCTGAACACCTTCACAGCTAAAGAAACATAAAGTTCTACATGATGCTGTAAAATTGTAGCAATTCCCTTCACAGCAGGAATTCAATACAAATATAAATAGAATACTTCGTCTCATGATATTCTCCTGATGGAATATTCATTCTTCTGGGATTTCTTATTGCTTCTTTTGAAAACACATTTTTCCCCCCCCTCTGGTCCAAATTGTGAATTGTGATTACTACAGACCGCAGGATAAACTGGCAGTGTAGGGAAGACTTAGCTGCACATCTTTCTGGCTATATTTATAACCCACCACCAGTATATTTTGGATCCAATATAATGGATATACCCTACAGTGAGATTCTCTTTGGAGACTTCTGTCACACATGAGACTGCCTGTATTTTCTATCCAGGCTTACAACACTCAACAGTAATTTGTGACAGTAGGATTGACCCATAACATGTATTTTCTGAATTATCATAATTATCAGTATTTTTCTGCTGTCCAGTGAGCTCTTTTACATCCTTTTTTTGGTTACATTATGTAAACTAAAGATTGAATGGCCACACCTCAAGTCACCTATTTTATTTTTGAGTTCGGAATAAGTAGTTTTTGTATTTTTAAGGAAGACTGAAGAACATGGGAACCTGAACTTGACAACAAACTGAGAAGCTTAAAAATGTAAAAACATATTTATCTTTTCAAGTAAAACACAGCTGAGATACAGAAAGCAAGCTGTTCTCCAAGAGGTGGATTTTAACATACAAACATTTTCATGCCAAGGCTCAGACTCAGAGGTATAAAATGACAACCACACCAGAGTGCAATCAGAATATACAGAATATAATGTAATGTAGAACCAAAAGCACTAACTTGATTTTTTTGTCCTTCCAAAGCTTATGAAATCATTCTGCTCCAGCATTATAAAAATTGTACTGAAATGCCATACCTTCACAGTGGGAGTCTGCTTTTTTTCCTTTTAATTACTAGGAAGCTGGAAAAGACTTGACTTCCCAAGAGAAAAAGGACTTGAAACTCAGCCAGTCATCTACAAGTGATCCTACAAAGACAGTACAAGCTACATTTCTATACCATGATCAAAAGCCTAAAAGAAATGACTGGGAATGCAGTGAGTTTAGAAGTTCCTACCTCTTTTAGACTCTGATACAAAAGTCATAAATTTTCTATTTTTTCTCTAAATATCTCTGGAAAAATTTGTAAATTATATCAATTTAAACTAACATTCTGATATTTTACATCTAATTTTATTTTTAGCTAACATTTTTAATTACTCTTTTAGTTTTTACCTTTACATCCTTTTTTGTAACATTTTCAGGTTATACTCAGGATTGATTTATTTTCTGTCTCATCACTCCTATTTGACTTTCCCTTTCCTACCTTGGAACTTCATACAACTTTGTATCTACCACATATTCTGAAGTTCAGGTTTTTTGCTCCAGCTTTTCAGAGTTCTTTTCTGCACCATTGCTTTCAGCTTGGACTTGTTTTTGCCTGGTTGAATTTATCAGGTGTGTTTTATAAATAAGTATAAGCACTTGCAAATATTGGATTTGAGTAGTAAATCTCAGCCTGACAAATTTAGGAGGAGATTTCTCAAATCCTGACCTTTGAGGTTTGACCACATTTAGGAGCCAGGTCTCCCTTCACAGCTCTACCTATATGAGGGTCAGATAAGAAAATGGTGAATATGTGGTACCTCATACTCCTTTTTATAGAATAATTTTTAAAAGTATATAGTTGCAGTATTTGAAAAAAATATTGTTTCAAAGTAAAAAATAAAAAAAAATCAGTCTACATAAAATACTTAATGAAACACAAATATATGCTTTGTACTGTTTTATAAAGGGTAAGTTTTTCATAATAGTAAATAAATTAATGAAATGCTGCACAGAATAAAAATAGTTAATTGCCCCTACCTCTGATATCACTTGGAGTGGTGGGAGAGGGAAGGGGGGATTTTATTTTATTAATATTTATTTATACAGATACATTCCTTCAAACATTTGCTACAGTAAGTATCAGGAATGCTCCCATATAGGGATATACTTAATTCTGGCAGGTTTTGGTGCCTCTTTTCTGGGTTTAGGGGATAAAACTTAGTGTTAGTAGCTCTAAGAGGAAAAAAGTCTTTTTACTTCAAGAAAGAATAGTTGAGAGATCAGACAATAGAGATTTCATCTCACCTCATCCATGCAAAGCCTTGGGCTTTTCATCATCTGTAGGTCTTTTGGAGCCAGTTCACCAGTAACTCTCTGTACAATCGTCTTTGTCTCTCCCACTAAGCCCCCAAAATCTCCTTTGCACAAACAGAACCAAAATACTTCTGTGTTAGTTCATCAGATTGTCTGTACTTTTAACTCTTCCTAAGGGATGTCTGAGTGTTTGATATCTCCTCTCTTTTCTGCTCTCTTCATATGAATATCACCTATTTCACTTTATTACCCAAGGGCAGTTCACCATTTCTAAACTAAGATCTTCAGAGAGATTTTGGTATAAAAACCTCCTATAGGTTTTGTAAACAAATGTAAAAGTGATTCTTGGTCTCAAAGCAAGAGTTGGCATTGTGAACAGATATTTTATAGCCAAAAAGAATACAAAATGCTGGACAAACTTCAAATTTCCAAGAATCTCATATAAATTCCTTGGAGTTCAGAACCATATACATTTTGGGAAATCAAGGCAGCAATTGAAAAAAAACCCCACCATATATTCAATATTATTTCTTCATATATGACTTTTTCCTCAGCTTTTCTTTTCTCATAAATTCTGTCCCTTCTGGAAAACCTTTTCAGCTTCATTAGATTGGTGAAGTTGCCTTTTTGTTTAACTGAGAGTTGAGGTTTTTTTGTTTGGTTGGTTTGGGGTCTTTTGGTCTGGAATTAAAACCAATTCAAACTCTGAACTCGGGGGAAAAAAAAAAGTGATGAAAGAGTATTTTACATATGGGAGGAGAAATTTCAGAAAACAAGTACAGATTAACTGATGGCTAGATAAATTAATTATTGCAGTAACTAACAGGATATAATTTATTTTTCTGTCGCAGCTGCAGTTTTAGGGCTATGGGTTTGAGGATTACTTTTTGTTGTATTACTTAGAATATATAAAATGAAGAATACCTGTGTCATTGTAAATTAAAAGAGTGAAATTAGAGAAGAGACATATTTGTACCAACATGGTACAAATTAGGTATTTACCTAATTCACATTAATCACACAAATACCTTTTTCAAGTATTATACATACATAACATTATACACTCATAACAACTTTTCCATGAACATTAACTTTTTCTTTCCATCTTCACTGTATCTTTAGATTCTTGTTCCCAGTATCTTTACAATAGCATAGAGACTAAAATTATGGTTATGTTCTTCTATGTTTTTATTAAATTTGCAACATTTTAAATACATCTCCATACAAAATATACACAGGGACTCCTCACAACTGAATATATCAGTTAAAAACTCTAGTTATTTTTAAATTGCTCATTGCTTTTCTGTACATTACATCAATTTCTCCAAAGTGCTTTTAGTCGTCCATACTCTATCTTAAATAAATAAATAAATAAAAAGTTGAAACAATATTCTTTACCCAATGCAATAACAGAAGTAGATGCTTTTGTTCCCTCAACCTATATTATACCCTGGTAGCTGATTTTCTCATTTTGCTGTACAGGCATTACAAAGTGATCATCAGTAATGCTCACTTTCTGCCTTGGGTTTAATTTTTTATTAATAAAGCATAAACTCAGTAGGTTCTGGCTGGTTGAAACTTGACTTTTCAGACAATTTGCTGGGTTTACTCAGTTCATACAAAAAAAAAATAAATCTGTTTTTGAGAAAGCTGAATCCAAACTACATTGGAGTGGATCTGTCTGGTTAAGTGTTCCACCATGACCTTTCTGTGTGTTACCACACGTGATGTCCAAAGTGTGTTACTTTTAAAAGACATGGTCAAACCCATTCTTTGTACATAATACTCACCAAAGAAAATCTAATCACTCCACTTAGCAGAGGTTGTCCGAGCTCTGTAATGCTTTTAATGACAGCTGAGAAGTATCAGCAACTCTGAGGCAAACACTTGGGAGCTCAGAGAAGGAACGTAAATATAATTGATAGGTAGAGGTCAACACCTTTCCATGACTTGACATTCACACTGCACTGAAATGCCAATTTTACCCTGCTCCTGCACACAGTTTATTACAACCTTTTCACAGTGTCAGAAACTTTCTGAATTTCCTCTCTATGGTCCTCATAGTTGCACCTTAACCCCAGAACAGTGCATCAGGAAAGCATATCAGCTGCATTATTGACATTTGTCTGACATTCATCTCTAAAAGAACAGTAACCCTTTTACACATTAGTGTTACCCTAAAGCATGAAAAACCCTCCGAAACTGATAAAAAACCCAAATCAAAAAAAAACAAACAAAAAAAAACCAAAACAAAAGGAAAAAAAAAAGAAAACAAACAAATCAACTCTGTAATTCTGTTGATGTTGTCTCTGTTCAACATGTTCAGACTAGGTAATTGTCCAGTACACAACCTCTTATCTCTATGGCTACCATTACAGATAAAAGCCCAGTATAAGAAGGAATTCAATGTAGAGTTCACAGAATATCTTTACTTTCAGTGTTGACCTACCTATAAAATGTGATACACTATGTTTACCACACCTATTATTTAACACATCATAAACCGTTTTGAGAAGTGCAAATAGAATGCACAAAATGAGGTCTCACTGTTTTACACTTATCAGACAAATTCTGAAACCTATTTTCCTTGTCTAAGGTGGAGGGAGCTTTTTATTTAATAAGTGCTTTGAGGGAAAGGCACTAATGGAAAAAATATTTTTCCAGGTGCACTAATCTCAGTTATCTGTAGCTATGAAACTTTCTGACAGTTCTTGTGATTTAAAGCACACAGAATCTATTGACACTCTTCAGACTCTTGGCAGCCATGAGACTTTCCTGAGCTCATGCACAACTGTAACAACTGTGTTTGAAGAAACAGCCTCCCTAGAGTCTGATGGAGCCCTGCCCAGGCTGCTCCCTTGTCTGATTCACTTGAAGAAAAAGTGGAGAAGGAAAAGTATGTCTGTGTTTCTTCTTGGAGGATATAGCCCTAGACCCAGATTTTGTTCACATCTACCTATTACTTGTAAAGAGGCAAGCAAAAATATGTTTGGTATTACATGTATTACCTAGTATGCAGTGGCAGAGAGGATTTTGGTAGCTCATGTGTGAGCCCTGTCCTGTAGCTCTGCTACACTTTAAACTCTGACACCCTTTGCTTGCTCTCTGATCAGTTCAAATCCCACCCTCACCTCCTATTTTCCCTTCCACAATCTGCCTTGAGGCTCCTTAACAGCTCAGAGTATCAAAGTTACTGAGGAAAAAAATCTTTTCACCTCAGAATCCAGCTGCTACTTCCTCCTCCTCCAACACTGTTTAGCTCCCTACACAGGGAACTGGGAAAGCAAAATTAATTCTAACAGCACATACACTGCCTACAGTTGCAAGTCTGCCCGTATCTGGAGCAGCACAACTCTGCCATCAAGCACAGGGAAGATATCCAAGGAGAGATAGCTCTTAAGTATGTTCTCAAGCCATCTGTGAACATTTTAAAGTGCATTCCAAAGCACACAGGAGGCTGCGGTATCATTTGGAGTGTAAGTGAAATGCATGACACATGGTTGTATCCAAATGCATGCCTTCTCCAGGGAGGTTAGTAGTAATCCACACAGTTCCTTTGAGCATTATTTACCTTTCCAGAATTGTGACTGATGACTCTCAAGGAACAATTTGGATTAGAAGGGACCTTAAAGATTATCTCATCCCAGCCCCCTGCCATGGGCAGGGACACCTTCCACCACACCAAGTTGCTCAAACTATCACACTGAATAACTCCATGCTTACAGATGATTATTTTGCTTCATTAACAGGTAGAAAAGCAAATCTTTTATGGACTTTCTTAGAAGCAAAGTCAGCAAGATCCATGCTGATGTTGAAGCTTTCTGTTTTCCATCCTACATGTACAGAAATAATGCATTTGTAGTCAAACAAAAGACCTCAAAAATACTACTGAACATAGTCCTAAGACTAGAAACTTCTGTCTGAATGAATTGCTTCCTTTTAGTAACTATGCCAAATTGATTTCTTTAAATAAAGGTTTATTATAAAGGAGGTCCTGTTTTGTTCATTGAGAGTAAACTCTTTTGGTAACAGCCTGTCTTTTGCAGTTAATTGCTGCTTGTCTCCTTGGATATCATCATTTGCATAATTGTGATTCTTTTCAATAAAAAGGGATTATGTAATCTTGGAGAAGCAAACATCATAAAATTTAAATTTACATGAAATTAAAGGAATAAGTGTTCCATGGTAACAGTGCTATTAATTTACACTAAAGAATAAAGTCGTTAATATTATGAAGTCAACATATTTACAGAAAATCACTTAGACTATGCTGCTTCTCAAATGTCATGCAAAATTAAAACATCAGACCATACTTTGAAGCAACATTACTGAAATAAATATTAATGCCAACTTTAAATGTTTGTAATAAGGACACATAAGGTGCTTCTGAGGCCAGTTTTGTCTTTCTGAAATGGAAAATTTGAAACCCTTTTAAGTGAAAAATAAGCAATTGGATTGCAATTTTATAAATAAGAGTAAGTTTTGAAGTGTATGTCATAGTAAGGTTTTCATGCTTTCCACTAGACACATTTGTACAACCCATGGTTATACAAACTGCAATGAGTTGTAGTGAGGCTCTGAGGTTACAGCAGAGTTTTTCCTGCCAGGGTAATTGAACCATTTATCCCTTCCTTTCTTATGTATGGATTAATTAATTGTGTTTGTTCTTATTGCCACTAAAGCTTGAATTTGCCAAGAGCCTGTGGCAGGCTAATCTAATTAAGAAAATGCTTTGTAAGCTGAAGAACAAAACCAAATCAGTTCAAAGGTCTGACACTGAAGAGTTACCAACTTGAATTCTCTAACATTGTCAGGGTATTCTTAAAGAATTCTTTCACAGTATATTGTAGCACATTTAATACTCTAAGAATTTAAATTAGGCCAAACTTCAGCTTAAAAACAGAAAAACAACCACTTGCACCTCCTTCCCATCTTGCAACATCCAACTTCCCACAAAGTTTCTACTTTCTGCGGAGTCAGCTACGTTTTTAGTATCTTAAAAGAATTTATTTCAATTAACTGCCAATGACATCCTAGACTGTCATTCATATCAACAAGCTCAAATCAGTCAGTAGGGAGAACATAGCTATGGAATGTAACCTAGTACTCAACATAACCAGCTCTCTTTAGGAAAAAAACGGTCTCAGTTGTTGAAGTAAGATGATGGAGACATACTTCAAGGCATAATATAAAAAGAAAACAAACCCATTGAGAATGAAACACCTGTAAGTTCTTTGAAGGTCACAAAATTCACTGCTCCAGCCTTATAACAATACTTTTCCCTTAACCTTTATATAGTTTTAAAAGGTAGACAGAAAAATCAACAAGCTAAATAATCTAGATGTCATCAAATCTGAGACTGAATGAGTTGGAGCCTGTTCCCTCAGCACACCCCATGCAGTTCCTCAACTCAGCACAGCGAACAACAAGAGTTCTTCCTGGAAAAAACTATTGGCCACATACCAAGGAGTCTTTGTCTTCTGAAATATTTTTTTAGCTAAAGACTTTTCAGAAAGATGGATAAAATGCCACAGCCTGTGAATTCCACCCTGGTGCTCTGAAAGAGCAACTGTATTTTAGTTGTTTCCTCAAATGGCAAAGGCTTTTAACCCTGCAGTCGAGAACATCCCTGCCTACCCAGCTCTGTCACATCTGCTGGGAGGGTTTGGAAATCTATGAATTGATGTTCACAACAAAGTGAACAATATTGTCACAATTCAGTGTACATATTGAAAAAGATGTCCAGAACAATAAAAATAACTGTATTTATTTCAGGCCTGGATCTTGGCTAACATAGCTGGCTGGGAATACAGACAATGCAGACAATCAGCCCTCATGTGCTTTGTATTTGTCTTCCTCTTTGCAGCCAAATATGCTAAATGTTCATGCATAAAAATAAGCATTGACAGGAAAAAACAGTAACTAAATTCTAAGTGGGGAGATACTTTAGTTATTCATTCAGGACAAGAAACCCCAAAAATTCTAGTTCTACAATAGCAAAACACAGAAGACTTCCTCTGCAAAGAAACACCTTTGCTAAGTGCAGTGACACAAACAAAACAAACCAAATGAACAGTAATTCCATAAGTGTCCTATCTTCAGTTAAGTATATAACATGGTATAACAACACAGTAAAATAATTTCTGTGACACAAAGCCATATTTAACAAAGCAAAAAAAGGACAAGGAAATAACAGGCATTCAGGTTTTGAGATAAGAAAATATTTACAAGTTTGGAAGAGTGATTTCAGACAAAAGGCAACAAATTTATGTTATTCATTACATTGCATTGGATCCCTGGATGCAAACTACATTTATGTGGTAATAATATACAGTCGAAAGTGCTTGATGAAAGTTAATGACCATGGACATCTATTCTGCTGCTGTCCAACACAGTCTTGCAAACTATGCTTTTGTTCAGAAATGTGGTATTACAGGAGATTCTGTACAAAACTTACCTGGCATAAAGTATAAACTATATATATCCTGTAGCTTAAAAAAAAAATGGGTGGGGGCTAATTTCTGGTTTAATTTACTGATTTCACAATTACTCTATTAAATATAAATTGCTTTTTTTTAAAAAAAAGCCTTGGGATGGTTAAATGAGGACCTCAGTAAAACTTTTTTTCTTTGTCACTAGAAAAAAAATCCCCCCTCATTGCAAATTGAAGCATTTTGCGTAACGATCTCTAAATCTGAGATGGAGGGTGGCAAAGGGAGAATAAATTAATGAACAAAACACCCAGCCAGCTCACCAACAAACCCACAAAAGCACACTCTCTAGTGCAGTATGGCTTCATCTCCTCATCTCTGGAGTAAACCAGTACAATCGGTGGCTGTGCTGGAAAAGATACAAGAGAGTCTGGTCTGCTCCCAGATGGGGAAGGACCAGAAATGGAATAATTTCTTCTAGAAGTGAAAGGACAGTAAGTACTGAGATCAAGTTACACCTACACATACAATTGTGTGCAACCCACTGTGCTCAGCAGGAACGGCTGCGGTTTTCTCAGTCGTGACAGGAAAATAGAGGTTTTGGATCACTACCCAGGATTTAACAATAGTGACAAAGCCACTGGCACCAGAACTCTGTGAGAACCCAGGTGTTCCAGTCTTTTCTAGATTTGCTCTAACAGACAGTTCTTCTGGATAGACTGTCTTCTTTTTGAGTACAGATGGTTGAAATTAAAATAGCTATGACAGTTCATTAACATTTTGGGGGCAGCTGCTTTCTGTCTGTCCTTTCTGTCTGGACTCATTTTGTCCTTTGCCAAATACAGATCTATTCCTCACTAACCCTGACAGAAACACTTCACAACTGGTTGCTTCTGGGAGTCACTGTTGTAACAAGATATTGCTGATTTACACATCACTCTGCACTGTCTGGCTCAGACTTGGAGTTGCAGCACAGAAACAGTCATTAAAAAACACATACAACCATGATCCTCAAAAGTTTTGTGTCAAAGTACTTATGCAAAACTACTTCAGCAATTGGCACTGCACTACAGTGTAATATTACACTGTAGTAAAATATATGATGATATATATGTATATCATAGAATCATGGAACAGTTTGGGTTGGAAGGGACCTTAAAGATCATCTTGTTCCAAACCCCTGCCATGGGCAGGGACACCTTCTGCTAAAACAGGTTGCTCCAAGCCCTGTCCAATCTGGCCTTAGACACTTCCAGGGATGGGGTAGCCACAGTTTCTCTGGACAACCTGTGCCAGGGCCTCATTACGCTCACAGTTATGAATTTCTTCTTAATATCTAATCTAAATCTACCCTCCTTCAACTTAAAGCCAGTCCCCCTTGTCCTGTCACACCATGTCCTTGTCCAAAGCCCCTCTCTACTTCTCTGTAGCCCCTTTAGGCACTGGAAGAGGCTCTAAGGTCTCCCCAGAGCCTTCAATTCTCCAGACTGAACAACCCCAACTCTCTCAGCCTGTACATTTCTGAGGACTTCTTCAAATCTTCTAATGAAAAAATGAAACAAGTCAACAACAGTTTGCTTTGGTTGAGAAAGGACAGTGTTTTTTTTAAAGATAACAGTGGAAAAATACTTTAAGAGAAGCAGCCTTCCCAGTCCCTTCTCTCACAGGGATGTAAGGTGAGAAATTATAGTGTGTCTTCTGGAAAACATCAGATCCACCATCTAAGGAAAACAGTCACAAAGGGCTGCATTAGAAAGCCAGGGAGTGGAAAATTGAGAGATCATAACATGTTCATGTGCACAAATTATGTTCAGTTGCATATACTATGAGAGTGGGCAGTTGTGTTTCGGGTGATACAGCCTTTGGTGCTGACATGAGGCTTGCTATTAAGAGTATAAAATGTGAATATTTGCATGCCAAAAATGCAGAAAAAGCCATCTCCAGTGATAGAGCAAGTTTCTTTTTCTTGTGAAAAAGGAACTGTTTTCTCCTGGCCAAAATAAAAGAATTCAGGTTTTAGAAGACCCTACTAGGTATATCCACTTTTTAAATATACTCAGAACCAATATACCTATTAAAGAAGCCAGAATGTTCCTTTAGATTTCTTTCTGTTTGATTTTGTATTTAAATATTTCGAGTGGAGAAATTCTCATTAAACTTTCTAAGAACATACAACTTCATACAAAACTTAGAGTCTAAGTTCTTTTAACTTTAAAAGAACCACCTTACTTCAACTTCAAATAATTGTTTGGTGTATATTCAGCCCAAATTGGCCTCCGTGAGCAATTACTGCTGGTAACCCAAATTAATGTGTCTGCATGCATTTCACTGTATGTTACTATGCAACACACACTACTGTGAACTGTCCACCCTACAAAAGTAAGTGTAAGGAATTATTCCAATCATTTTTTTTCCTGGAAGAACATCTCTATAGTCAGTATCCAAAACGTGCTGAGTGCAGAAAGTACAAAAGTTCTGTTATTGCACCCTGAAAAACACACAAACACGACCATGTTTCTTCTTACAAGAAAGAAAAAAATAGCAGCAACAAAACAAATCAAAAAACCCAGAACACTACAATCAGAGTAATTTTTCCGGAACTTTAGGCATCCATGGCATATCACTATTCTTTAGTCCAGATTCACAAGCTTACACAAAATATTAGCTGTACATTACACCCGATGCGTGATTTTAAGTCTGGATTAAAGAGTTATTAAGAGATAAGAATCAATGTAGAGCGTTCAAATGCACAGCAAGCCCATTATCACATGCAGGCACTACAGGCTGCAAAGGAGCTCTGCTACCTTTGCAACTTCCAACAAGTTAAATGTAAGTTATTGCTGCCACCAACAGGATGTTCTTTGGTATATTTTATCTTAATATTTCTCAAGACTTTCCTTTCTGTACAACCACCTGTATGCTTGCATTTGGAAATAAATTGATTTAATATGATACGAAATTCACAATCAGCACTGGAAAAGTTGCACAGCATTTAATTCCATGTTCCCTGTTAAATCTGGGAAGTGCATAACTTTTCCTCCTTACAAAAACAACCCACAGTGAACAGAGTACTGTTCAAGGTTTAACTCGAGGTTCAAGTCAATTACTCTAAAAATAAACCCACACAAAATCCCCACCCAAACAACACTGAGGAAGTGAAGACAGGTTGTAAAATGGATGAAAGGTTCAGTGTGGTGAGTGCCACAAAAAGCAGCAATGACACTATCTGAATTTTTACAGTCTATATACAGATAATGCAACTGTGATACAACTATGACTAGAACAAAGCCAACTGAAAAGAAAGCAAATTTTGGATGAAAAGCACTGCTGATGTTGACAAGGAGATCTTTCTTTTCATATTTTCCTGTTGATCTGGCCTTGTTCAGTATAGATGTGTTTGCTTAAAATGACAGAGGAGCAGAGGAATTAAAGAGAAGGAACTATCTGTGACATTTCATGTGGTAGACAGAGGGATGTGTCACAAGTGACACTGTCCAAGCTTTGGAGGGTGACAGAGAACACGGATGAGAAGATGCCAAGCAAGGTTGTACCAAAAAAATAGTAAAAAAAGATTAAAAAGAAAAAGGTAGATTTAAAAAAAAAAGTATCTTTACAGCTGCTATGAAAAACTGATAAGTATGAGGCAGATGATAGCAAAATTATTGTCTGTAAGAACAAAGCTTTGACAAGACTAGCAGATTTATAAACAAATCAATTCTAATCTGCTGAAAGGTCATCTTTCCATTAAGACTGAATAGGAATGAGATTAAATTACATGGTTGGCTACAGATATCTACAGCAGGGCACCAAACAGGGAGAAGGTTAGGAGCTCAGTTGCACATAAAAAATGCAGCTATTCTCCATGGTTTTGCTAACAAAACCCTCACATGAGGCGCATTTTGGTGAGGCTGAGTTTGAAATATCTCTTTATGATGGTTAAAATGGAAAATCTGACTGAAGAAATGCTGCAGTGATAGTTAACTCTATTCTTCCACAATAAATATTTCTTTCCTATAAATTAGGTCCAGCTGCTGAAACGTGCACTGGCAAGACTCAGCTGAAGTGGGTCACTCTCTGCTGTTCTTCTTCCATGAAAATTTTGTCTGATAAAGAGCTCTAATGAATTTCTGTGTTTTGAAAAAGGAGACTGATTACAAAATCTACAAGTTAGAGACAAAAGCAAGGGATGTGTGTATTCAGCTATACTTGGCAAAGGGAAGAAGAAGCAGGAAATGGACAGAACCCCAACTTTGCCATCAGCACTCACAAGAAGGGTTATGCCCTGTATAAAAGGATAAATTATGAGGAGATACAACTAATATCAGAGTTACTCAGTTCACTCGTCCTGTCTCTGAAAAGTCGAACAAGAGTAGGTGTGATGCAAATCTCTCTTTTTGCTTAGTTGGTGGCTAAACTGCAGCAGAGGTGAGAGGGTTTTTAGGCTGCAGACACCACGTTAGAGGTTGATGCAGTCCATTACCTGTGCTCTGTGCCAGCTTCATTGCAGCATTCCCTCTGAAAAAGGGAAAAAAGCACTTTGGAAGTCACTGTGAAAAAAGAACTGGTCTCCACTTCTGCCCCAGAACATCTTTCAAGATTTCCTTGCTGTTTCTACAATAAAGATAAAGAAAGCAGATAGACAATAAAAATTCACTAACATAACTTACACACTTTGATGGGAATTTTTTTAATATGTTTTTCTAATGTGTCCTTTAAACCTGTCATTAAATACTTTAGCTTAATTAGCTTATAGTGGCACCTATCGGTAGAAAATAATATTTGCATGCTCCATTATCAGTTATTGCTTGTTCTTTAATCAACAGCAGAAATGCTGTTTATAGTGATTATTGGTTTGCACTCTTCCCACTTCATTAAGAATATATTTTTTGTTGTTTTAATTGTGTGATGGGACAGAAATCAATAACAAAAAACAGACTTTGCATGGTATAGCATAACATAGCATGCCTGAATCTTAGCAAGCAAACCACCTTCTACAGCAACTGGGCAAGAGATAATTAATAGTTACCCTTTGAATGGTAGTTAACTAGAGTATCTATGCTATAAAGAATAAACTAAAACCAAATTAATATACAAGAAATAAAAATAATATTTATTTTTATGCCTGAAAGGAAATTTTCTTCTAGCTTTCTTTTTTCTCCTGTTTGATTATGGATACAATTAGTTATACAGAAGATGAAAAACTCCATTAATAGCAATTTATTTAGCAGATAATATCAGGAAACTAAAATAATCTCAAGGATATCTGCAACTGTTCTCTGAGTGCACATCTCTTTACTGAAAGGATATCACTTCCAAAAGTGCATCCCAATTTGGAGACACTCTTTTCTTCCCCTCAGGGCCTTAGCAATATTTTAGATTATTAAAAATTATATAAACTTTGAATTCTATTTCATTTCAGTTTTGTAATGGCTGTTTTCTGCCATTCCCAGAGACATGTTTTTACCTTCTAGAATCCCAAATTTTGGTCACTAGTCAATAATTCAGTTGTGAAAGTAGATATTCTTCTGCCATTTTCCATGTTTATATGTACCCTCCCGCTGCTGCTTCTGGAAGAGCGCTGGTGTCCTGTCCATCCTGTGTTATACCTGCTAGCCCCACAAAGCTGTCTTTAATATAAAAAAATTGGCTTTGGATTTCAAAGTTTAGGCAACTGAACTTTTAATATCCAGAAGAGATTCACCAACACAGTTACTTCTCCTGCCAACTTGTACTTTGTCAGTCATACATATTGCTAATATGAATAAAGAAATTGATGCAACGCCCTGAAGTTTCACAGTGCTTTCTGTAACTGGGGTTAGTTATCCTTTCTTGTTGCCTGTTCTTCAAATGGATTGTTCAGCCAATCTAAGAAATCAAATCAAATGGCCATGTCACACACTCCAGCATTTACTGTATTTGTGTAATTAATTTAGTTGATATTTAGATGGTGGTTGTATCCATTACACAGCAGCTGGAATAAAGATACACAGCAAAGCCAAAACAAAAAAAAAAAAAGGAAAGAAAGCTGAAATGCATGAAGTATTTTTATGGAGCAGTACTGACCAGAACTAGCAATAAATGAAGTGCAGGGAAGGAACACAGTGTCTACTAGACGTTTTGACCATATCTTCCTTCACTTGGAGCTCTGTAAAGATGCCCTAAGCACACATCTTTATGGTATTGTGGTTGTGATTTCATTTCACATCATAAGCTGCTATCAACACAGCCTTGTCATTGCAATTTGTCACACACAGAAGCGTGAGTTTTCTCTATCTCACTAAAATTTTTATCTCACCAGTCACAATCACAGCCTGTAGTTTAAAGCAGAGCTCTCAGACATTATGAGAAGATGAAATCACAAAAGATAACATTAATAGACATTGCCACCACTATAGAGACAAATACTATGGCTTTTCTGGAGCTTATGAAATCGAAGTTAATACGGGATAATAGCCAAGCCCTCACATATGTATATATGTATGAGTGGAAAATGAGCATCCACTTACAACACTCCTGAAATTTTCATGAACTTACCCAATGCAGCGTCTGTGAAGCATGAAATTTGCCCTTTTTTCTTTCTTTCTTTTTTTGTGGTAATAGTTTATGTCTCCCCACTTCCTCCCCATGGTGGCAATCTCCTGGAAGAAGTTTTTTGCATTTCTCAGCTATTGAGTTTCTAACATTATTTTCTCACCGTTACTCAGATTTGCTCCAATTGTGCTCTGTTGTACCACGGACTGTAAAAGACACAAGCCTTAAGCCAAAGATTTTAAATCAGTTGATGTATGGATCAATAAGTGTTCATCCTAAACTAGAACATATGTAGAACTCACAAGAACAAAGACCTTCTGCATTTTGTGGCTGTGAAATTCCTGCCATACATCGACTATGGTGCACACTCATGATTATTAATTTGTCAATGATTTTCTTTAGGGATCTATTGTTATATTTACAAATACTAAAGGAGATTGTTTTTTTACTTGTGTCTCTAAACCAATTGAAGCATTTGATTGAGACTTACTAAACTGGTCACCAGTCTCACCTAATCTGTCAGGCACTCCTTGATTATACATTCCTAATTTCTTCCAGTTTCAAGTTGAAAGGTGGATAACTTTATCAGTGGGGTTTATTATGGCTATCTAGTGATAGCCATAGAGAGTAAAGGACTAAACATTCAAAGGTATTTTACAATCTACTTCTCATTAGTTCCCAATTATTATTCTGAAATTGACTGAAACACCAAGAAAAAAATTTTCCAGAAAGGATTTTAAGTGAGTGAGGGCCCTAAAACACACAAAACTAAAATCCTCACCTTGGGTCAACATGTCACTCTCACCCGGGTGTGTAACTAAAGACAGGATACAAGTAACTGCTAATTGCTGTTACATGAGTGAATCTGGAAACAATTATGAGCAGCTTGCATTGTCTTGTTTCTATTGGTGTTCTACCAAGGTAATTTTTGTTCCAAATACCTTTATTAAAAGCTGTTAAAGTTTTATTTTCATTTCAGTTAAAGTCAAGTAGCTTACTCTTCAAACAGTAAATTATTCTTACGAATAGAAATCATTCTGTTTGGTTTTTCTCTGGTTCTGTCTTTTTTTTTTTTTTTACTTTCACTATAAAGTGAAACAAAAAAAAATACTGTAAATACATTGGGGAAAAAAGCCAACAGCCTAAAATATTCTGCTTTGTGCATTATTGGACTTCTGTTTGTTCTACACACCAAAATAGCAAGAAAGACAGGACATCACTTTGCTGTTTAAGCGAGTTGGCCACATCCTCTGATCAGCTGAGGTTCAGTTTAGGTACAGTTTATTATGTCAAGAAAAGGGGATATGACATCCCTACCCCAAGCAGATGCTTTGTATTCTCAAGCATCCAGTCACAACAACTAGCATTTCAAGTAGAACTTTACAATAACAAAGTGTTTTCATTTTTTTCTTATAAATGACAGTTCAAAAGATACCATACCTATGCAGAGCTACACTTAATGAAGTACTTAAATAAAAGCTAACCAAAAAAAATCCCCAAACAGTTTAACACACAGTCACTTGATTTGTCACAGTATGAAGCTTCCTATTAAAATATTCTCCACAAAGGGATCAAATTAAAACTAGAGCTTCTGAAGGTTTGAAACTTTTTTTGCTGCCATGACATTTTGTATGTTATGTAGTTGGATTTATTCCAGCTTTTGCTTTCTTTATCATTGTTTGCACTGTAAAAACCAGATGCTTATACAAGGATGTACAACCTTTAACTTTACTTTAAAAAGTATTTATGTGATTCAAAAACTTTTGGGGCCTGATATTGGAGTTTGCTTTCTCTACAGAAAGCTGGCATTTCTGAATAAAGAACAGTAGCTGGGTCAAAACCCACAGGTTTTTAAGCACACTTTCCATTGTTGGGTGTGAGATTACATCTCATTTTATTAAGTAGGGTTATAGAAATAGATTATGTATAGATAACTCCATCTTTAGTAGATATATAAAATACTGCCTGGAAAGGCAGTGGCAGATGTATAATATTAACCATAATCACCTCTATTATTTCTGTGTATTTCTTCTCTTTCCTCTGACAAAACTTCAGGGATCTTTATAAATGGAAACCAAGTAGATTTTTCTAAAGACTGTCTAATGTCACGAAATTTTACATGAGAAATGGGTGCCTTCCTTAAGGCTTAGCAAATAAAAAGGAGGTTTCCTGGCATGTAGAGATATTACTTAGCAATATTAACTGTTCAGGAATTGGAGATCAAAAGGATAAACAGTGGGAAGGCTGGGCTCTGGACTATCAGAAGTTTGGATGATGAATTTCTTAAGCAGTTAAAAAGAAGTTGAGGGGGAAGGCAGAAGTAGGAAGTTTTCATGTTAAATGAACCACCAGCAATTCAGAAAACTTCTACACATCTACTTCCTTTGTTGACAGGAGACATTCCTGAGAAATTCCTGCCTAATGCACTACAGGTCCCCTTGCATCAGGAACAAGGTCCCCTTATATCCCCTTGTACCAGGAAACAAAAATTCTAATGGAAAATAATCAAATAATAGAACAATACCGACATAATGTTCAGCTCCTACTGAAGACAAGTCAAGCAGAAGTCCTAATGGTGGGGCTTATCTTGGGTAAGAGGAAAAGATTATCTTATTCTAGACTTTAGTCTACAAATTTTGAAGAAGAGACTTCAATAAGTCAGTATGTAAAGACAGAAGGTGATGCACATTTATCTGTGAAAATCCTTTCTGTGAATTTTTTTCTAGTAGTAACCAATCTAAACCTCCTCTGGTGTAACTTGAGGCCATTTCCTCCTGTCCTGTCCTTTTCTCCCTGGGAGAAGAGACTGACACCCCCCCTTACTACTCCCTCCTGTCAGGGAGTTGTAGAGAGTGAACAGGTTCCCCCTGAACCTCCTTTTCTCCAGGCTGAGCCCCACAGCTCCCTCAGCTCCAGACCCTTTCCCAGCTCCATTCCCTTCCCTGGACACATTCCAGCCCCTCAATGTCTTTCTTGTAGGGAGGGGTCCAAAACAGAACAAAGTACATAAACTTAAGGCTGCAAACCATCCTACCAATGGAAAAGGTAATAAAGTATATTGCCATATATATGCTAGCAATAGCACTTTAAAAATCTTCAGTATATTAATAAATTTGCTGAAAAATTAAACATTAGTAACTGCTTATATTTTTTATTAAGAATTTTCCCATCCTCTCCTGCATTACTGGAAATGATTTCACCTTTTTAAAGCTTTTTCTGGAACACTGATAGAGAATGACTAGACGTGAATCAGTTAAAAACTGAACTAATTTTTTTCTTCCCAATTTATCTACTTATTAATTGCCTACTATTAAGGATATTACAGTTTAAAAGTCTTCCCTTATCCTAAAAATTATGGCAGTAAAATAGTTTGCAATCAATTTCAGAAACAACTCACATTTTTGCTTTCAGATGTGATAAAAACCAAACTCATTGAAAAAGTATTCCAGCACAACTCCCATGTCGTGCTGGCAGACAGATAAATCCTAGAAAAAGTCAGGGCAATTGGTGACCTCAATATGCTTTTAAAATGCAGAACATTAATGTTAATGAGTTAATGTTAACTGCAAAATGCTGAGAAAAATCTTGAATCCCTTACAACCCCTCAGTGGTTAAAAAAGGGGTAAAATTACCCTGGAGGTAATATCCTAATTATATAAGCTAAAATGATCAAAGGTTGTGATTTTATGGTCTTAAAGTCTTTAAGAACTTGTTCCCATAGTTATAGGATGCAAACCCTTTGTAAGTAAGTGGAAATAATCCACAACATCAAATAAATGAAAGCATTTTACTGTGTTTTTATTTCAATTTTACTTTCACTTAGTTTAAACATCTTATAGGACAGACTTCAAGTTTGGAAATACAGAACTCTAGAGCACAGAATATTCCTTTTAAGACAGCACGTTTATAAATAATATAATTTTCCATAATTTCCAGTTTAAAATAAGAATTAATATTTATAAAGCACTGAAGATTCATGCAAACTCTGAAAAAAGGTCTCTTAACAGTTTGCAGAAACATTTCCTTTTCATAAATCAAACAGTTTGTTTTTTTGGTTCCAGATTTCAGGAAACAGTTAAAGTTCACATGGTTTTGGTTTTGCACTGCTATTTGGGGAAGCAGAGGGAATCCCTGGGACATTACTCACTCTGAGAGATGGGAGGTGCAACTCTGGGCTCAAGGACTTTCAGCTGCCTGTTTGCAGCATGTACTATGATAGTGCCTGTCCTTTTCCAGCTACTGGAAATCATAAAATGTCTTTTATTCCTGGAAGTTAATTACAATCTGCTTTGCCCTTACAAACCTAAACACAATTAAATAGATAAAGCACTATAGTGTTCAGGAGATGTCTCTGCTGATGAAATAAGCTTTGGCAATCAGAAATCACAGCTAAGAGGAGAAAAGCTTGCACTTAAAGCAAAATTGGCTGGTGCAATAATCCTGTTATTTTATTATACCTCTGACAACAAAGAATATCTTCCATCTGGATGGGTGAATGGCTGAGATGTCCTTAAGTACTTGATAAATGCATTTTCCAATCTATAACTGCAAAGAGGATAATAATTACGTGTCATTTGGATTTTCTGTAACTTCATAAAATCCAGGGGACTTCCTTAGAAATATATTGTTTAAGCTATAGTACTTTTATATAAATTTAGTTTAAAAAGGTCTCTTGTTGAAAAGTTAGGTTAAAGTATCTGAACTGTCCAAAGGTGGTGCCTGGAGAAATACTTCATTTCTTTAGGAGTCTCTATGGATGCTTCTGTTTGCAGTAATAATAGGAGATCAAGCAAATGTCAATTGTTTGTAATATGCATCATTACAAGTGGACCTAGTATCTTGGAAACATGTAAAACTTAATTTCTTTCTTAATTTCTAAAGATGGAAACAAAATACAGAAAATCAAGCTGAAGAGCAGATGGCACTGAAAAAAATTGCAGCAGAAAACCAAAACAAAATAAAACAAAATAAAATAACATTTTAAAAACAAAGTAGCACACTTCTGAAATAGGTATACTTCCACAGTGACACTGCAATTCTTTTGTTGGTAAGCTAGCTTCTGGCCTGTAAAAAGGCATACAGATACATCTTCAAGATAAGTCAACTAGAAGTCAACTTCTGCACCAGAAATAAAGAGCTCCCTGCTCCAGCCACATTTAATTAGCTTGCCTAATGAGGTCTTTTAACATAACTGCTGAACTGTTCACCTGCTGTACTTTTCAGGAAAAATATCAAGTACATAATTTCTGTTTTGTTGAAAAAAAAAGAAGTTTGTTCTTTTTCTGTGAAATGGAAAACCCTCCCATATTTTAAGACAAGCCTGGAATCTCATGAAAGGTACTTTGGGGTCAGTCTCCTCTCAACTATCTTCATCTCCTGGGATTTTTTACTGACAGTTATAATAAGCACATAAATAGCAAATAAGCACATATTTCCTGTAATTGTAATTATCTGGAGTGTGAGTTGACAACATGAATGAGGAGGGGTAGAGTAACCACTTGTCAATGAGTGTGTAGTGAACAGATGAAACTGGACACAAAAGAATTCCTATGTACAGAAACACATTTTAACAAAGACTTGCCCCAGTCTTTCAAATAAATGCCTCTGAAGCAATTAAAAAAGCTGAGGATACAGTCAGCACCTTACTCTAACAGAGGCTGATCCTAGAGCAGAGACCTGTGTCAGGCAATACATGGAATTTTTTCCCTAAGTCTAACACAGGGCTGTAGCTGGGGTAAATGGGCAGCACACAGAATTCCACACACAAGAACAGGGATTGAGGTGGAGGAGAACAGTCACAGCCAAAGCACAAGGAGAAGGTTAAAGCCAGACATGACACTTTACTTACCTAACAAAGTAATAAACACCAGTCAGACCCAAAGGCAAGTCCTCAGCTGGTCAGGAAAAGCTCAGCAAGGCTGACCCTCAGAGAGCCAACACAGGGAAATAACTGAAGGGCTCTGAGGACCCTCCTTCCCTTAAATGTGGTTTGTATCCACCTGATTGCAACCTAAGCTGGCAATTCAAAAGGTCCTGTTATTTTTGTGTCCTATACAAAACTTATCAGCTCTGACTTGTCTCACATGACTTTCAAATAGCTGGCTGGGCTTAGCCAGAAAAGTTGGGGATTTGGTGTAAATGCAATTCTGTAATCAGGTAAAGCAGGGAGTCAGACTGTACAATCACAAATGGTCTCTTGTAGCCTTAAATATTCTAAATATTATGTGCATTGAAAAAAATAAATCCAAATTGACAGACAAAAGAAGAACTGCCAGTGAACAACACCTCTTGATTTAGTATTCCAAAGACTGTTACCACAAAGCAGAGCACTGAATAGACTGAAAGCTGCTGATAATAAAATTGTAATACAAGCAGCAGAGTTTATTTCACACTTAGGGAATGAAGCCTACCAAAAATGAAAATAAATTAAACATTGAAATCTGTCTTGAGGCCTAGAGGTTCTCTCAAGCAAGAAAAAGAATAGCTATATGAAGAGGGAAAAATAAACCTATAAGAAGGTTAAAACCCACTTTTTCCTAGGCTAGAACAGGGAATCTCAGTCAACCACCCATTTTAACAAGTATGGTTTTCATAGATCAAAAGCAATTCACTGCAAGCAAGTGAATAATAACACATAAAATATATGACTGACAAAATGGGGCGAGAGGGAGTGGAAGAATCAAAATAAATATGTGACTCAGTTGGAAATATATAACAAGAGGAGAAAGTGTGTTTTCATGAGAACTATGTCCACTATTATTTTTGTAACACACAACATTTCTAGGTCTTTAACTGAATATTTTTTCTCTGACTTTTAATTACTTATGGCTCAAAAATACTTTATATGAGTGCAATTAAGAGTATATTGGATTTATTGTATTCAAGACCTAAAAGTAAAATTTGAACCCATTTATCAGTTTTCATATAGAGTCCCTTATGTGCAGGTTTTTTATTTGACTAGACCTGCTGAATTAGTGGGAATAGCATGAATATAGTGAAATGAATCTGTAGAACTTCATAGTATTGTTCTTCAAACTACGACTTTGATTAGAGTTTAAATCAGCTGAATACAATCATTTCTGATATGTGAAATACTGCTTATGCAAACTTTCATGTTTGCTATTTTATTAAGTAGAAATAAATTAATGCATGAAAAAGTATCTAGTCTTACTTTTTTTCCTTCAAATAAATACATTTATGTTGAATTTGGTGTGCAATTTCTTGACTTGCATTGCCAGATTTGTATAAAAGTCATTTCATTAAAGACTGCAGGTATTTTTTTAGTCTCTCCATCACTTTGCTAATTTTCAAATTTAATCATCCTTTCCATCATTTAGGATACTTGATTGGTCTATGAATTTAATCAGAATGTTTATTAAGCGTATATGTGGAAAAAAAAAGGGTTCTCATTAAGGGGAACTGGTCAAGCTTTTACACTGACAGCTGGTATCCACACAGGTCAGCAGAGGTTCTGGACCAACACTGATTAAAGAGAGGTGATACAAACTAACTTGTTGTTCTGACCTTGATTTAACTGTTTATTGTTCAGTTCTTTGGGTTTCTCCGTATTGAAACAGAGGATTACTCAAGTAATGCCAAGGAATGACCTGCTTTCCAAGACGAAAGTCACTAACTAGGGCAGTACAGAGCTCAGTCCACCCTCAGCTAACTTCTTTTTTTGCCAAAATTTAACTTCAAAGTATCATCCAGGGCCTGTTGTCCCACGGAACCTTTCTTTTCACAAAAGGACAAATGGTCAATCGAACACAAGCCCATTATGCTCATTTTATTATGTTGGCTCCCAAACAGATCCTCAGAGGGTGAAGGATTCAATGAGATATTGAAGTGCTCAACATCTCCAGCTTACCAAGTACAAGTCTGTATTATAGTTTTCTTTGTACGCAACCATTTTTTGAGACTTGAAGGGCAGAAGGGTTAAAGAGCAGGAGGAAAGGTCAAGCCAGATAAGTAAAAGTCCATATTTCATAGAATTACTGTTGTACTTATCACTTTTCTTGAGATTTGACAGGCATACCAGTAATTAGGTTATCACCTTCAAATAGATTTATAGGCTCTCGGGAATTTTTATTCAACTTACCCTTGGGGATGTCTTAATATTCTGTCTCTATGTTGGAATTTGTGATTCTTAAAGGTCTCACAAAATGAAGAAAGACATATGCAGCAAGTATCTTTGGATTCACTATATATTCTGGTAGCAAATACACACCACCATTTCCAAGCATGCCTATTTGCATTGCACTTTGCTTTTGAATGCACACTGTCACTGTTCCAAGATAGTTTTAAGATGGTCAGAGTAGAAATACTGTTTTTCATTCACTGATATTGGTATTTGTGATCAGTGGTCTTCTTTGATGTAACATTAATTAACTTCAAGGGATTCTTTCATATTAATTGGACAGGTGAGCACTGAAGCAAACACAGTAAAGGATCTAAACTTCTCATATGCAGGAACAAGTGTGCACACCCTGGTACAATACAGCCAGCAGGAATTTAATAGAGAATTTTTCAAAAGCTTGTGACTTTTGACAAAATGCAGCTGAAGCACTGCCTTGAAATTAGGCATCACAAACCTATGGATTTATTCAGCAGCTGATTTCTCAGAATATTTTCAGTCTGTTTTTGACAGAACTGTAATCTTCACTCTAAGTCCTTTAAAAAGGTGGTCCTTCCAAGTTTACCACAAAAGACATTCCCATCTCTACCAAGAAAAAGAGCTTCAGATCCCATTTTATGTAAAATGCTAGAAGCAGCAAACAGAAGTGACAGCCAGATCCAGACAGACAGTTACCTGTTCAGCAGTAACTCTCCTCTGGCTGATTTGTGGGCTGCTATGTTTCATTCTTCTGGATTTCAATGCTGGTTTTTGGTAAAATCAGCCAACAGCAGTAGGTAAGGCTTATTATGATGCCTCAACAATCACTGTCAGACTCATTTCAATTGTAAAGATTTCACTGCTGTCTGGGTGACCCACCCCTCAAGTAAGAAGCCTCTCAATTTAAACCTAATTTCAATGTTTCTGTTTCACTGAGCCAATGTACAATGCCTACACACAAAAATGAACAGGATCTTTCCTGTCCTTTGTTGTTAAGACCCATCAAATATTCATGTGGTTTGTACAGACACCTCAATATTATGGCAACTGTTCAGAGCGGCAAAAGAACATTTCCCCACAGGAAGAAGCTTACTCAACTTAACGTTTCTTCAGCTTCAGAAAGAAGATCCCTCCTGCTTCAGAGGCTGGGGAGGGAGAGGGGAGAGAACTGTCACTGTTCCTTTCAACCTTTTGAGACAAAAACATTGACCGTCAGCGAGTTTGTGACAATTGGCTGTTATTAAACTCCAACTTACTCGGGCCAGCTGTGCCTAATTTGAGTCACTGGTGCAAAAATAACCAGTCAGCAGGAATTGAGGCAATTATGGGTAATTCTGCTATAGAGCAGTCCTGCATCAGAATCCCAGGATTAACTTTAGGCTGGCACTCCAAGGTGATTGAATGAAGAACACAAGGCTTCAGTAAAATTATCAGTAGCTGAAATCAGCTTTCATATAAGCCGATTTTGGCAGTCTCTAACCTGTATTTTAGTTTACTTACAGGAAGATTGTCAAAAATCTTTTACAACTTGGATATGCATAGAAGTACATGATAATATTTTCGTGGGCTATTTTCTTTGCTTTTAAATATCCAGCCCTCTTGTCCAAATGGTAGCATGTAATAATTTTAGAACCAAAACAATATATGTTTAGCAATTTCTATACCTTGACTTGTTTCTGCTCTGCCGCACTTCAAAATAATACATTCAATTTCCTCCTTTTTTAAAAAACCCAAAACTTTAATTTTAAGAAAATGCTTCCTTCTTCCTTATTGAAAATTGTGTAAGGCTATTTTTGCAAGTAATGCTAAACAATAAACAAATTCAGAGAATAAATATTATTCTAAGCAGTCAGCCTCGAGTTTTGTTTCTATGTAAAAAAAAAAAGAGTATGTAGAAATTAAATTTTAAGTACCCATGTCATTTTTACAAACAACTGCAGAAAAAACAGGTACAACTTTATATGCATGACATATAGTTTATTTTAAGCTTTTAATATGAAAACAGCAACTAGTTGTGCTGTATCACTCAGGTAGTTTCATTTAAAAAACAATGTGCAAAAACTCTATGAAAAGAACCCAGTAAAAAGTTTAAATTTCATGGAGCCATTAACAGCAGCATTAGCCAGATCAAAATAAAATATCTGTAGTTATGTTTTCAAAGATGGCACCTTATGTTCAGCCCTTCTGACTCTGTTTTGTCACTGTAACAGAGAAAACTTTTCATAGAGAAAATTAATAGTATCTTTATTGTAAATGAGAATTACTACAACTTCTAGTTTTTCAGCTTCTTCAGATATATGTGACAGACAAAAATATCAGGTATACTGACACTGTTTCCTGAAGTCAGCTTCTGTTGAAACAAAGCATAAGCTCTCTACCTCTAACAAGGTATAATTTAGGACATCAAGCCTCTATTCAAGCTAATAAGTAGATCCATGTCCTTTCAATTATTTATTCCTCTGGCAGACAATTCCATTAACCCCCTCCTGTGCAATAATTTGTTCTGCCACATGTTAGAAAAATTATTTTCCAGCTGCTCAGCAATGCTGCTACAGTAAATTGAAAGTATTTGCTGGTAGACAGCTGATACTCGGCAGAGAGGTGAGCAGTGACGTCCAATACGTGGAGGGTAATGTAGGAGTAAATAGCATAAGACAAATGTTAAGTTTCTCCAGCACGATGTTTGTGGGCTGACAGCAAGAAGACATGCAAAAATGCTAATGAATAATTCACTCAGCTCAAGAAATACATTAAAGCTGTTCCTGCTGTATAGGTGAGACCCAAGCACGGAGTGAACAGCAACACTTGTTACACAGAAGTTAACTTAGTAGTAAATAGTACAGCACAAGCATGTTTGAGTTCACCCACCACGACATCTGTAGACTTACAATGATGAGACGTAAAATAGTAGTGAATTATTCACCTACCTCAGGTAAACAAGAAGCCATTTCATTTTCTGCACCCAGGAGGACTGTTTGGTGAGTCAATACAGACAAATGTATAACTGGAGCAGTCTCTGCTCCCATATTTCATTTTATAGAAGGTTGCATAGCCCAGAAAGCAACACACCTAGTGGAGGTTTTACACAAGGTTTTACTGCTGCACCAACTGGTATCCCCTCAATAGGTCCAAGTTTTTGAGTGGGTATCCAGTAACATACAAATCTAGACTGAGTGGTAACAGCAGAAGCACTCCCACTATGCTGGAAATGAGCAGCTATGAAGGCAAGACAACTCAGGCTTTGTACAAGTGTCCATTCTTGAGTTAGAACAGTCCAGGATTACTGCAAGGTCATTTAGTTACCCCTAATATATGACCAAAAAACAGAGAATTAAGAAGCAGTCACAAAAAAATAAAACTCCTACACTATCCAGAAAACCCTGTCTCATGGCTCACATACCAGATGTCTCTAAACAGAAGAGGTAACAGCAACTAGTAATCAAGACCAAGTGGCTGAATTCCTCTTTTGGTCTCTCCCTCTCTTAATTTTCCTGGAGGACTTATTTGTTTGTATTGTTTTTGCAGGTTCATTTCCCATATATTCAATCAAAAGATAGACAGTTATGTTTTTGGTTTGATTATACATACACACACACATATATATACAGATCAGTTAATCTTGTTCCATGGTTAGAAGACAGGAGGGCACTTGTCATGAGAAGTTTGACCAGAAATTTGACCAGAAAAGACATAGTTTTAAAAAAAATATAGAAAAAAAGAGAAATCCAGGCACCAGGAGAAGTTGGTTTAATGTAGAGAAGAAAAGGTACACCATTCTCTACCAATGCTATTGCATGTGACAGAAAATTATCAACATCATTTCTCAATAGAAAATTTAAAATTCCAAGTTTAAATGGTTTACAAAAAATTACACAATAAGTCACTGCTAAATTCTGAAAGTAATCCCAAACCTAATCCCCAGACCACAGTGAGTCTCTAGGGAGTTACTTATGGGTGTATTTTTCACCGAAATTGTGCTTTCTCCTGTTTCCTATGTATTTAATAGAAACCATGGCTCAACACCCTTCAAATTTATTATATTATATTTCATAGGCAGCGAGCAGAGATGAGCACAGGCTGAAGTCATTCCCTTCACTCCTTGCGGGTTAGTCAGTCCTGTGCAGATCCCACCCTCAGGAATTGGATGCCTTTGGTTGTGTGAGGGGCCCCTGAACCCCCAGATCACTTCTCTCTCCCACCAGTCGTCAGGTGAACCCAGGTTGCCAACCCCCCACCAGACCTGATTCCCTCTGCACTCCTGAAAAACAGTCTCTGTAAAAACTAAATCCAGGTTTGAATCAAGAAATGCATGTTTGGGAAATTTTCATAAGTCACTGCAATGTGTGAATAAAATTGGGAAATAGTTATTATAACCAGAGCTGTAGAGACAGTGACCTACTACCCTATCAGTTCTTCCTCAGGCTGAAATGGTTCTTAATTAACTTGAGAAACTGTGTACCAAACAGTGGTTTTAAGCTTTCTACATCACCTATTTATTTGCTTATATTAACTGTAGGTAGAGCCATTATTTTCTAGACCATTTAAAGCAAATTTAGGGTGCCATAAGGAAATTTTATATATCCCAGGATGACTGTACTTACACAATAATAAAGGTGCAGCTGAAGAGGGCTCAGTACAGACACATCACCAAACTCAGCAGAAAAATCCATATTATTCTAGAATTCAGGATGCTGCTGTCAGTCGATGGAAAAAAAATAGAAGAAAGTGCTCTGACAGTATAGAAAAACATGAAATATCACTTATATGCTTATCACCTGGACTGAGAGGGACACTTAGGAAGGACTGAGCGAGGACACTGGGATGGAAAGCCTATTTCTGAATATAGAGGGACTGAACTAAAAATGAGTTTAGGAAAAAAACTCTTGGCTAAGTGAAGAGAATGAACCAAAAGAACAGACAAAGGTAGGGAGAAATGGTTTCTATGAAACATTGCATTGCATTGAGACACAAAACTGAACATGCTTTTTACAGGAGATATCTGAAATCTCCCAGTAAAGTGTTCCCTCCTACCCAGGGTCAGTTGATGTACCAGCAGTAAGATGTCATCCCAGCAAGATGTTCTGCTGGGCTGAGCAGCAAAGTCTGAGCACTGCATTGAAAACCTCCAAAACTGATGCTAGAAGTGGAAAAACAATGTAATGAAAAAACAGTGAAGAAATTTCACCAATTAAAAAGGAGACATGAAAGTGCCAGAGCTGCAAAAGAAAACCTAAAACATGAGAATAAAACTTGCCTGAAAAGAATTATTTGGTTGTCTCATATTTAGTGACTGATTAGTGGATGATACAAAAACCTATTGTACATTTGTCTGTTCCAGTAGAACTGGAATGTAAATGTATCATTGTTAAAAAAGGAAAAAGGATTGTTTGATAGATGTTTTAAAATACAAGTTAGAATTACCTTTGTTGCACAATTCACATGTAGTACTACACAATATTTAATTTAAGTTTTAATATAGGTAGTCATTTTCCCATGGAAAGTGTGGTATCCATTAATTCTCAAACATACAGCTTTGAAAATTGATCTTGCCTATAGATATGGTATTACAGCAGCTAATCAAGTCACTGAAGCTATGGTATAAAAATACAAAGTTCCACATAATTATGAATGTGCTAAAAATACCAGCATTTCCTTCCTTGTTTTGAGCATCCCGTACTGAGAGAGTATTTGTATTATTGAGAGAGTATTTGTATCTCCTTTTTGTACCCTGATTCCCTAGTTATAATTCCCTTGTTACAGGGAGATTTTTCATCTTATTGTCTTGACAGTAAACTTTTCAAATTCTATACAAAAACCAGATAGAAACTAATTCCACCTTGATAGCGTGATTTTATTTGCACATCATAACTTCGGACAAGAAAAGGAAAAAAAATGAGCATTATTTGAGCACTGAGCATTTTGTTTTAAAGGAGGTAGAGTCCAATGGAAATAACATGATGGTTGTTTTAAAGACATTGAAATTCAGATTAATGACAGGCTGATTAAGAATGTACAGACAGCATTAATTACAGAAAACCTCAACTCTTTGTTAAATTGGAGTTGGTGTTTAGATAGTATTTTGTTTGCAATACTATGTATTGCATGTCATATTGTATGTCTCAACAAAAAGCAACGTTTAGAATTGTAACTGGGTTAGAAAAAGTAGCAAAATGATAAATCAAATAAAAAAAAAGATAAACCCTGTAAGTAGTGCTCATGAAGCTTCAATTCATGCTAAGAATACAAATGGAAAGTTGTAAATATCTTTTTTCCTTGTCTTTTAAAAGAAGTGAGTTAGAACAAGCCCAAAGAAGGATGATTGATGGAATATGGTGGTATTATGAGCAATATTCTGGAAATGTCTCAACAGAGAGCCTATAAATTTGAGTTCACACATCCCTGCCTTTCACAGATCACAGTTCCACAGAGCAATGTCTTCTCTATGACCTTCCTCTGTCACACTTGCTTTATGCATCATCTCTGTCTCAGTGCAGACACTTGTACTGGGGTTTTTAGCAAATCAGAAGGGAGGGGCAAACAAGAGACCTGCCAAAAGGTTACCCCAAACCTTCAAATGAACTGTCTGACTAGAATCCAGAAAATATATATGCCTTCAAACTCAGTATACATTAATAAGAAGCGAAGGGAAGAACTCTTACTAATGCAGGAGAGAAAGTCAGGTTGGTATTTTTGCCTTCCCTTAGACCTACATACTGTAGATGTGGTTTGGGCCAGTCTGTAGAGCTCAGCAGACTAGAAAAACCTCAGATGTGCTGGCTCCCTGTTTATCTACCCTTACAGGTTAGCTAAGGGGCAAAAATCCTTTGGGAAAGGAGCTTGGTCATCAAGAAGAATTTAAAAATATTTTAATTTTCTATTAAATCTGATCATGGTGTCTAAACCACTAAGAATAATTTTTACTGGCCATTGGCTGAAGTTCAAATGGGTACAGAATCTATATGGTACTGACTTTAGGACAGAAAGGTTTCAACAACACAGAACTGATATTTGAGACTTGGTTACACTTCAAGTATAATGAAAAGAACTTCTGATTGGGAAGCTGAAAGTGTGTATAAATGCTTTCACAGCATTCATCATCATACTTATCAGACTAGTGATGCAGAACAGAAAAGGAGAAAATCTTTTTCTACATATACATAAACAGAAATATCCAAGACAACTGATTTTGCCTAACTCCGATGATGAATTCCTTAAAAAGTGACAAAATGGAGATAACCAGATGATAATAATCAAATAACAAATAAAGGGAAATATTTAAAACCCACTTGTTTTGGAAACTTTGTTTTATAAGGAATTTTAGTTCTCCGAGAGTTGCTGTATTAACTCTGTCATATAATGTAAAATTTTATGAAAGGAGATTCATAAAAGGTTTCTTTTCAAGACAGTGATATTTGAACTCTGCTATCTCATGCATTCAGAGTACACTATGAAGTCCATTTGCAACTAATTTTAAATGAAGATTTAGTGTAGTAATAGATTTGATCTGAACTTGGTTCTAATTACCTGTACAGTTTGTCATAATAAATTGGCTTACCTTTCATCACATTACTTGGGTGACACAAAACATATGAATATAAACTGGCATAATATGTAATATACTTAAAACACCTTACTAACTCTTACTTGAATGAGGCAGTGGAACAAATCTTCCCCTAGGATGGCAATTTACCTCTAATTATGGCTTCAACTGTTAAGACCTCACTTCTGGTAAGGAAGTAGCTTCTATGACAAAAAGAAGTGGAACTTTTTGAAAGCACCAAGACCAGAATCAAAGAACATTTTCTGAGATCTTATTAAGAAAGCTGAAATTGGAAGAAAAATTATGCTTTTAAAACCCTGATACAAGTGTCAAAAAGATGTGGCTTAATTGGGACTGGATAAAGTCTAACAGGATAATGCATTGCCACAGAGCCAACTTGTGCCTTCTGACTTGGAAGCAGGATCTGTCCAGCAAGATTTGCAAATCCCACACGTAGCAGTACAAATAGAAAGTCTTGAAGTGTTTAAGAGACTGATTGTGGGAACATGATATGTGCTGTTTTAGTAAGAACAATAAAAAGCTCATATGCCGTTGGGAAATGTGCTCTCTGAAATATTAAAATTTGCCTGAAATGTAATCTTAAGGTACACCAAAAAAATTTATCATGAAATTACATACCAAATAAAGTGTCTGAAAAGTAGTTTGCACATACAGAACTGGATACATTGTAAAAAAAAAAAAAAGTAATTTGAAGTTCTTTCAAAAATATCATTCCATTAATTAAAAAGGATATTACTCTATTGTTCTAACTGGTTGAACATCAATGTGAGATGAGCTTTTTAAAAGGGCCCCAAATCTAGGCCATATCAATTAAGAAGTTCAAAACTTTATGCTTAGTGCCCTATTGGGTGAATATCTGTTTACCTGGAATATTTTGTTTCCTTCTCTTCTGATAATCAAAAAGAGAGTCACAGATGACTATCAAAACCAGAGCCTGGGTGGTAAAATGATATCATAACTCTTGACAGTACTTTTATCAGGGATCTTTAAGAGTAACTTAGAAGAAAAATTATTCCTTTGGCTTTCTAGCAACAGATGGATTACCTGAAAAACTGCTTTCATACGCAGTTTAGTCTAATTTGCTTTCCTAAGCACTATCAACTGCCACATATACCTGCCTACAAATTGTTATATTGGTGTTCAAAAACTGGGTTCCTTATAATGGAAGTTAAAAATGTCTTATAGGACAAATCCTATCTGCATGTGTTTGCTTTACATTCACAGCCTTTTTTGATCTTAGAAACCATGGATTTATTGAAGTACAGCCATGTTTCCTCAAATTACATCAAATACAGTGCTGACACAAATTGTATTGACCATATAGGCCCTATAGAACTGGAGCAACAGGAATTTCTTTAATAGGAGCCACAATTAATTTTGTTATTAAATTCAGAGAGGATAAGGTTGAGTAGAGTATATCTGAGATTGTACACAAAAAGACATTATTGTTCAAAAATTTATGTTTGAACAACACAATAGTCTCTTGGTTTTGTGCCTAATAGATAACAAAGAGGACCATGAATGAAAAACACTATGTTACCCTAAACAAACAGTTGTAAAACATTTAGAGGAGAATGACATCCTTCTATCTAGTGAAACTAATAACAGTCTTTCATTTCTAACAGGAAGAAACACATTGAATTCCATGTGTTTTGTCTTTTGGTAAACACATTCCGTATCTCTTATATCTGCTTTCCTTTTCTTAAATGCAACTCTTGTTAGTTCAACTAATGTTTAAAATGCCTTAAGCAACTGGTATTGAAAACTGATGACAACTCTATTCTATCTAATAACTGGATATCTACCCAAATGTATAAAACACCCTCAGCACTGTGGCATGTGAGGGCACTGAAGCCCAATCCCATTCTGTGCATTCATTGATGCATCAGCCTATAAACCATCTCTGGTTTACATTTTACAAGACTTCATGTCACATTGCATACATCATCCTTTTTCTGAAACACAAAAAGCTATATTCCTGTTAAATATGTTATAATTTTTAAATAGGCAACTATCAAATGAATTTGGAGTAATTGTGCACATACTAAAGAAACCTCCTTGAGAAGTATTTAGCAACTTCTTCCAATTTTTTCCCATACCCTGTCATTTTTTGCTATCATTTAATGCATCTCATTCACCTCCAGAATGAAATATACACAAAAAGTATATTTCTACCTCAATAGAAATTTAAAGGCATGATGGTTCTTTGTGCATTCCCAAGACAGAAAAAGTGATAATAATTAAATGTGAAACATCATGAATTAGAGGTAGTAAATTATTTAAACTTACTTGTAGCTGTTCTGTAAGTATGACACCCAATCCACAGTAGAAAGATACAAGAAAACTTGTCGGTGTTTTTTTCTTTTTCCTTTAAATGCAATTATTAATGTGCTTAAATGTAATTATTTAATGTAGTGGTTTTTTCAGTGGATACATTATACTCACCTCACAGTTTAGAGATTTTAGTAGACTAAATTTATGTAATTGCCTCTAAAATCTTCTGGAACCAGTATTTGGAAAATGGATACCACAGAATAGAACAGAATGACACAAATTCATAAGATGCCATTATTCCACATTTCTGAACTGACATTCTTAGGTCTTAGACTGGAGAAAAAGAGGCTCAAGGGTGACCTTATCTCTTTCTACACCTACCTGAAAGGAAGCTGTGGCAAGGTGGGGATCAGCTTCTTCTCCAAGGCAACCAGGAGTTCAAGAGGACACAGTCTCAAGATGCACTTGGGTAGGTTCAGGTTGGACATCAGGAGGAATTTCTTCATTAAAAGGGTTGTTAAACATTGCAGTGGACTGCCCAGGGAGGTGGTGGAGTCATCCCTGGAAGTGTTCAAGAAACAACTGGATTAGGCACTTAGTGCCATGGTCTAGTTGACACGGTGGTGATCAGTCAATGGTCGGACTCGATGATATCAGAGGTCTTTTCCAACCTCAGTGATTCAGTGATTCTGTAATTCTGCCTGATCATACCTATACTGGGAATAAGTTTTTAGAGTGCTTAGATAACCACTTCACAGCAATAGTCAGGGATGAAATCTAATTAATTGTAAAATAAATCCTTCAACATTTGCAAATAGGATTATATAATTTAATTCCTAATGATAGAGAGGCCCGGACTCCCAAACCAAGGTACCTGCTATTTCTAGTCCTAACATTTAGTGTGATTAATTCAGAAGAATTTATCTACAGACTAGACATTATATAATTTGAAAAGTGTGATTAGCCAAGATAATTTTTACTGAAATCATGTTCTATACTTTTGCTCCTTTTGCTCATGAATGGCTCATGTTCTAACTTTAATTTGGATGCAAACAATGGTAACACATTTCACATCACCTATTTTTAATCTTCTCTCCCTTCCCACAATGAATATGATTTTTATATATCTTCTCTGACTACATAGTGAACTCATTTATATCCTGTTTCAGCTTCCTATCTGATTAGTTCTTTTCCCTACAGATTTAGTTCTGCTGAACCATAATGGTACCACATAGACAGCAAAATAAAACATAAAATTCATACATAATCATGTAAGCAGAGATAGAATACCTGCAGCTGCTATTCATTTCAAAGAAGCTGCCATTGCTTAATACCTTTAAAAGTTGCACCACTGTTTATATTCAGCAGAATACCTTATCCTAGCATAGAGCACTGAATAATTATCAGCAGATGAATGCACACTGTAAAATAAATATCAGAACTGGGATAAAAAGAAATACCTTCTTTGCACTCCACTCTTTCTCCAGAATAATTATGTAATCTTCAGAGGGGGGGGAAGTCTGAAAAGACCACTGAATGAAAATCTTCCCATATCTTTAGGTTTAACAAGGGTACTGCTGAAAGAACATGTACAAAGCTGGTGAGGAAACTGAGAAAAGCAATTGACTTTCCATCAAGATTCCGAAAGATTTTAGTACTATCAGCAGACTCAGATAAAACTCTATACATAAGCACTTCTCTGTCTTGCAAGAGTATATAATAGAAAAAGGAGCAGCAGATTTCGTTATAATTGTCAGTTCTGTTCGGATAAGCATATAGTTGGACTGTTCCCTCACACGAAGCATTTTCTGCAATTTATAAGGCCATTTGGAAATGTAAGCAAGCTGGCAGTTTATTACCAGCTGCATTTTACAGAACAGAGATGGGGCAAGCAACTCTATCTAGAATTAGAACACAGTGGTGGCAGTCTCCTACTGGCAGTAACCACATGGTCTAGTAGGCTGAATGCAAAATTTAGGTTAGAGACCTATATTGCCACAAACTTTAGCAAGGCTCAGAATCTCCTACGTTACCCAGTGTTCTTTACACAACATGTTGGTACCACAGCTACAGTTAAGACTCTCACTATGGCACATACTGTTCCTGTGCTCTAAATTAGTTCACAATGAGAAATAACATTATTTTTTTAAGATGATGGGTACAGCAGTGTCCAGCAACATCTCCCTACAGAAATTGCTACTAGTTAACGATTTTAAATTAGCATTTATATTGGTAGGCTTTAACTAATGTGGGTTAATACTACCAGTAAATATATAATAAACAACTAGGACAGCAGCCATGGATGAAATTAGTTTGAGTTACCAGGCTTGCTGAGATTCATTCTGAACCTCTGGACACTTACAAAAGCCTGTGTGCAAAATTTATCTGGTTCATTGTAAATTTGGGGCCAATATAAAACCTCAAATATCTCTCTTCCTAAATGGAGACCTATTCTTCTCAGCTTTTTGCCTTTAACCTATTTGATGGAAAAATTAGAAACCACTGTGTGAAAATTCAACCACGTGAATGGAAGAATTCTTCAGCTGGATCAGAGGAGTGTTATAGCAGCTGTTCCTTTGAGCAGTGAGAAGCACCTGGAAGTCTCTTACAGTTATGTCAGTTCCCATGTTGCCTGTTAAGGATAAGATGGCACTAAAAGTGGGTCACAAGTATACCACTTTGTGAGAAATGAGCCCTAAACAATTAAAACAGAGCTGCTGGAATGACTAGTGTGTGAAGAAGAAACGAAACAGGTTTAATATTTGATGGAGTGGTGTCAAAGCATCCCATTAGTATTTTGCCCCTGCTTCATGGCTTTTCTGAGAAAACTTGTGAGCTCAGCAGCAGCACTTCAGTAGCACTGTCTGAATACATAAAAGCAGTCTAGTGAAACTTGTGACCAGAAAATCTGCATGAAACTGAGAGCAGGACATAAGTCAAAGAGAAATTTTAAACCTTTACCATTTGATCATTCAAGAATGAGTTATTTCTTTGGTTTGCATGATTCAAGGTAATAACCTAAACTTAAGCTCTCTCAGCTTCTTGCTGTTACCCACTCATAGTCCAGTATAGTTACCAAATATCTTCCCAACAACTGGTAACTTTTACAATCTGAGTAATTCACACTTCAGTGGTGAAACTTAGATTTAAGAGTTGCTGTTGCTGAAGTGTGTGAATATAGCCAAAGAAAGTTTGGGAACAGGGTAAGTGTCCCAGTCCTGCAAACAGATACAACCTCCAGGTACTCATTTGAAACAGCAGTCAAGTCACGTTTTTAAGCTGTGTGTCACATTTTTCACTTCATATCTGCAGTTCCATTTAGAGAGGTAAGAATTCTACTGTTAATGGTGACTTTACAGGGGAGCACTGAAGAGGACCTTTGGCAGCCCTCCTTCCTGGGCCAGAAGGTGTTGGTTCTGTTTTCCATGACAGGCTTTTGGGACCCAGCCAAAACTAACACTGCCTTCCATTATGTGCTATACTTTGGATGCTGTAGATTTGGGTTCACTGCTACAGATCTCACTAAACATTTTGAAAACAGATGGGGATAACCAACATTTCCTGGCCAGCATATCCTCCATCATAAAACACGACTGCAATATACCTTCTGTCACCAGAAATAGGATGTCATGCTGAAATCTATTTTACCAGCCACTGCTGGTCATATCAGAACTGTCACTCAGATGACAGTCTCCCATCACTGTCACCCTACCTTTACCAACTAATTCCCTCAAGAGATGCTGTATGATTTCAGACAAACTTCATTACAGACTATGGAGTAAGCAGAGTTCTTACTCTCTCCTTTGAATTACCTGCCACCTCATTTCAAGCTGAGGCAAGTGGTCAGCACATTAGTTGTTTAACTTAAGGTAACTGAGTAAGCAGCTTAATTTCTTTCCAGAAAAACTTCACAGAGCTTGGCGCTAGTATTTTTTAGATAAATATTTTTAAAATTACAAAATACTAATAACCTAAGACTTTTCAAATAGTACAGAAATAGCTATGAAAAATCAAAATCAATTATCATGTGATCAAATGTTTTGCTGAGTAGTAAACTTGCTTTGAAGATTCTTTTATGCTCCACAACAGGGAATTTCAGCCTGACTTAAGTTAGAAATATCTTTCCATAACCCAATAATGTGAATTCTTTTCAATTAATTAATTGGTGAACGATATTCTCATTTTACCTTGCTCTACTGAAAACAGAGGCACAAACACATCTCCTATACACGGTTTTTGTGTCCCTTTGATATCTCTATTTCTACATGAAAATCTCAAAAAAACCCAACCAAACAAAACATTCTTTAAAAATAACACAGTAGCCATTTTCCTGACAGCATACAAAATCTGTTATCTTTTTTAGTTCTGATTACTTTTTCACAGGAGGAGAACGACATCACAAAATACGAAGCATGAAAGAACAAGAAAATCCACATCACAGACAAAAATCTACATGATTTTGCTGGGATAGTGCATTCTAACCACCAAATAGCTTTTGAGAAGCAGCCAGAGTTCAGAAACTGCTTCTTTTCAACACACTCACCAACAAAACAGTATTTTCACAACTAGAAAATAGGTAATTTGTTCTGTGTTTCTTTCCATATGCTTCTGTTCTTGCTCTCTAGGGATGAGTTTGAAACTGAGTTTCAGTATAAAACAATACATGCAACATCATGAAAAAGAATCAAGTCCTTGCTAACTTCAATAGAAAGAACTCTTTTCCGGACCGATAAAAGTGATATTTGTGTGGGTTGTTATTTTCGATACCTTCGGGCATCATCGTGCAGTTAATTGGATTCAAGGGAGTGCCACAAAGTATAGATGGTATCTGTCAATAATAATTGTTGCTAAAAGTAGGGAGATGTTTTAGAAGTAAAATTACAGACTAGATATTCCAGGAATGTTTATTTTTCTACTGAGAATACAAAAATATTTATGTACTTTTATGCCGCTATAGCAGATGTCATATCATTTCTGATTAAAATTGCTTGCCAATAATAAATTTCGCTCAGGCACAGATTAAAATCACCTTCTATAGCTAATTCCACAAACTAAAAATTTTCACTGCATTTCCCAACATGTCCTCCATATTTTCTGATGAAAATAGGTAGACAGGTACAAATAGGACATCAGGAACTGCAAGTTAGAAGCCACAAGTATTCTGAATATCTTCTGAGAGCTTGTTCATTTAGAGACCCCACTACCTGTGGATAATTTATGTGTGCTCATTCCAACTATTGCTGATTTAAAATGTTAAGACAGCTCACCAACCTAAGTAAAAAGACTCACAGGCTTGAAAGATGGGATAAAGCAAAAAGAACAAGCTTGCTGAGCACACCAGATGAAAAATTTATAATTTTAATATCTTTGTATTTTCATATTCTATTCTATGTTCATCAGAATCAGAAGCATGGAATAGCAGTTACTTCATTTCTTTTCTGCCTCCAGATATACACCAAGGCATCAGACTGATAGGTTGGTTCATATAGCACCAGCTCCCTTTTTATTCCAGATAATTTATTTATAATGAGGATCATGTGTTTTCCCAGTAAGATGTTGATGCAATATGACTGTCTTTTCCATTTCTAAGGATGTATAATTGTTAAATGGATACAAATATTGATAAAACATCATTCCTTACACAAGAGCAAATGTGTCATACAAGGAGGGGTTTCGTGATGAATCCTAGGAAATACACTGCACGTTGTGATTTTCCACCCAATGAAAAAATTCCTCAGTATTTGAGGTCTAACTGCAAGGCAGCTCTAAAATTTTCACTTCCACATTAATTAACCTTTTTACAACTACCTGGAAGTCCTCACTACATATAAGAGTGCTGTTTGTTCCTGGGGAATGGGCACTGAGGCTGTATTTGTGACTTGAGTTTACAGAAATGCAGAGACGTGCCCATTCCACGCCTTAGACCATCATATAATGGTCCTCTGCCATAATAAGATGCACAATAGATGCACAGGGTCACACCAGATGTTGCACCAGTGCACAGACATGCCATGGGAGAAATAAGAGGGTTAACCAGAGAATGTGTCTTACTGCAGGTCACCTTTGCACATGAGACTTTGCTTGCATGTGCATGATCATTATCAAGTACAAGTTGATTCCCTGTGTGATTCTGGGCAGAATCTGAGCCCTACAATAGAAGTAAAAAGCACTTGAAAACAGTTCACATTGCCTACACAGCAAGGTGATGCCAAAAAAAAAGTATTAGTAAGCATTCCTCACCTTATAAACTCTTTAGAGAACTGAATGCAAATCTTTCCCAGGTTACTGGAAGATAAGACACTAAGACACCATCTGAGAAGCATTTTATACATGTGAGTCAAGTTATATAGATCAGTTTAATGAAGGAAAAAATAAAGGAAAACAAATGAAAAAAAGCTGTACGTATCTGAAGATATGAAGATATAGTTACAGTCAATATAACCTTCCTAAGAGGAAAATGAGGTTCAAATTGTGTGATTCTGTTAAATTCTCAAAATATGTCAAAAAATAATTTTATAACTTTTAAAAGTTAGATATCAACACAGTTAGGTAAAAGAGCAGTACAACACTTTTTCAGCTCAGAAGTTACATTGTTCGCTTGGAGCTTTGGTTTGTGCCCAAATGACTTGGCAAGACTAAATTCAGCAATAATGAAACTTCACAGATTTACAGACATCCTGAAAACAATAGAAGCAAGTTCAGTACTATACTCCAGGACATAATTACTGTACTCTCATATTCTCATTAAAAAAATTTAAACAAAAAATTATGAAGTCGAAGAGACAGAAATTCTTCACAGAACTGAACAGCCTTATCAAAAGACACCTATAAAGAAGAAACCTTACCAGCCCTCCAGAAAAATGATATATTCATTTTATCTGGTGCTTTCAGTAGTTAAAATTCAAAATACTTTAATTTTAAAACATCTACAACATTCACTTTGGTATATAAGAAACCGTGACTTAAGTGAGAACATTACCAGGTAGCTCTGCAGTAATTAGCAGTGTGTTCTAACAGTGCTTAAACACAGGTCATGATGTCCTTACCAGAGATTACTCCCAAAAGATAAAGAAGTCCAGTCATTTTAGGCAGCAAGTACTTTAGGATCAAAACCCAGTTTAACCTTCTTAAGCATTTTTATTCCTAAAATCTGAGTTTAGCCATATGAGACAGTCTACATCTACAGCAACCAACCAACCTCAATAATGTTTTCTGTTTGAATTTAAAACACAGCCCATGACACTTTCAGAGTCTCCCTCTAAAGAAAACTGTAAAATCCATCTGTTCTGATGAACAAAAATAAATAAATAAGCCCCTAACCCTTTTCACATTCCAAGCATGTCCGTTAACTTTCTCTATTAGCACTCTTTGGATAGAAATAGCATAGAATGCGCAAGAGCTAATATTGGAAAAGCTAAACAAAAGCTGTAATCAGATTTTAGAACAGACAATATAAAGTATTGTAATTAACTGGGTTGGAATAAAGTGGTCTTTATTAGTGCAAATGAGCTCATCTGCTATAGGAATGAATATTTCACAATCTAATCCAGAATGTATTGACATCAGCCAAACATTTACATTTCTTCCATGGACAGATTGTTATTGACCTTGTGATGTGACATATCTACTGTCACTAAGCTACAAAATGGGAATCTCATCCTGCCTCTCCTCTTTTATATACAGAAAGCAACTAATTTGTCAGCATGCCAGCTTTAACTAGCTGAGATGAAGGTAAGCTAATTTAATAGGAACTGTTCAATAGCTTCGACCCACCTGACACTGTCAGTTAAGGCAGCTCCACATTGCAGTGTCTTTCATTATTTCCAGCTCTTTCTTCAGACTACTTGAACAGCAAGTCAAATAATATGCTTAGGAGTCAATAGGCCTGACTTTTTCTCAAGGACATTCTTTTGATGCCAGGAACCGTCAAGTGGGAAAACACGTAGCGTGAAGGTGAGAGGACACTAATTAAATATACATAGCTCTGGCCAAAGAAGAATGAGGCACAGCTTGCTATCTGAAAACTCAGTTACCTGCTTGGCTGAGGTCACAGCTGTTGACTTGTACAAGTTCTTAAGTTGCAGTCTCAGTATGAGACGCTTTAACACTCTTAAATACCAGACAAAGGCTATCTTCAAGGATTCTGTGTACAGTTATATGTGCCTTTGTAGTTTAAAGAAAGACATAATGGAGTCCTTATTTAAGTTCAGCTAAAATGAATATGTAGTACAGTGTTCCCTGAAGCTGGGGAAGAATCTACACTTGTTACAACACCAGTAATATTCTTAATCATGTCCATACAGAAACTGACCTTCTAAAGGATTATTTCAAAGCATCAATATATTCACAACATCCCTTAAGATTAAATTGACTATAGAGAACAACAGGCATTTACACACATGGAATTGGATTATTTCACAGAGGTAAGTGTGCACATTCCCACCCATGTAAAACACTTTCAGGCCGTGAACTTACATTAAAACATCAAATAGCCTAACCCTCTCCTCCCTTCCCTCTGTTTTCTTTGCACTACTAATTGCTCTCATTTAATATATTGCCTAAAATCAAACCTTCCATTACCCAGAGATGGATATTTGCTTTATTTAAATTATTGAAGAACAATTTTTCTGTTGGACACACCTGTGCAGTGCAAGTATCTGCAGAGTTCCCTGGACAGTGGTGCCCTGCACTCTTACACTGGCATGGCTCAGTGCTGTGCCAACGTGCCACAGAGCATCCCACTCATGCAGTACCATAAATAGCTCATTTACAGAGTCAGAGTTTATCAGGACTTACTGGCTTGAGCACTCTGGCCTCTGAGTTATACTGTACATGGACTGGTATCTCTGCATCTGCTGCACAAGGCTTGGAGTACCCCAGCTTCAACCAGAAGTCACTTCCCTGCTGTGATGCAGGTGAGCCCTTTGAGATGAACAAACAATAACAATAGTCTTGGAGCTGAACTATTTCTTGCCTATCCCTAAGACAAAAAACTCCAAGTTCTATTACTGTAATACCACATCCAAAAGCTGTCAGAAGACTATAATTTTGACTGAAACTTGTGGCTTCTAGGCATCTTCCATCCTGGCCTGCAGAGTGTTACTTTTACCCTGCCACGTGTGACAAGATTGGTGATGTTTGCCATTTCACAGACACCCGGGTAGCAACAGCCCTACCTACAAAAGCATTTCTGATTTTGCTCATATATTTGTGCAGGAAGAGGAGATTCTGTAAGGCTGTTTGCATATTATGAGGGCTATCCCTCCCTTCAAACTCAAGGGTAATCAAAACCCACATTATCTGTAAATGGACAGATGAGAAAGTGCTCAAAACTGGGCTTGTACGAGAGAAAAATTATGCAAATTAAGACATTTAATAGTAGCATAATTTCACACTAACAACTAAGCATTTAAAACTCCAACATTTTCTATTCCTAGAGCATAAATATAATGGTGCATTGCATTCACTCTTTATTGTTTCCAGCCTCCTGCAATTTTATCAGTCTATGGCCAAGGAGAGAGTGTTTTCCTGAAAGCTGAATTCTTCCTCACGGTTTTCCCTGCTGACCATGCAAATAACATCGCCTGCTTTAGTTTATGAGAATGATTTTTGCTCACCAGCCATCACAAAGAAAAAAAAAGGAACACTGAAGTTCTTTCTTTCTTCAGAGACTGGGCTTGACCTCCTTCTTCCTTCCACCAGACTTCTGATTTCAAAGCTGAGGGATTAAACGCTGTCTGATAAATTACTAATATACTGTTTATCTTAGTCTCTAGAACTATTTGAGAGCAATCACACGTCTCCATTCAGAAGCTTTTCTAGTTAACAGCCTTTTTGCCCAGGTTATAACTGCACTTACTCTCTGAACACATTTATATGTAGGTTGAGAGCAATACAGTTCATACTCCTCAGGAGCAATATGTAATATGCTATTGCAGAAGGCCAAATCTCCACAAGATTAACACATGCTCCACTAGATCCTGTTTTTCACTTCCCTTTACCTTTGGTTGTGTTTTTTCATGCTTACTTGATTAACAGTCTCTGTGTATATGCACCAGTCCCTTTAGCTCAATACTTAGCTGTCCATGGATAAGCAGGTTCCACATGGATGAGGGATACCCAGCAACTGCTGCCTGCATTGCCTTGCCTGAGTTCAATCTCTCCACGTGATGTTGTTACAGTTTTACAAACATAATGCAACAGCAGACACTTCCTGACTCATTGCAATTACGTGTTTTTCAACATCTTGTGTGTCACACGTACAGTTCACAAAAAGCTGGCTGAAGCAGCTGGAAAAACTAAGCTTTGTGGGCTTGGAGAGGCAGCTCACAAGACACTCCCTCACAAATCCTCCTCCCATGTACTGAGACTTTGCAATGATGTTGTTCTGCTGATTGCAGAGGAAAGCCTTATATTCATGAAAATGTAACTCGTAGCAAATTTTGTCCTTTTGGGTTTAAACACAGAAGAATATTGGCTGCACTTGCTGGTTTCAAATCCTTTAACACATTGCACTCCATATTCTGATGCTGCACTACAATCACCCTTTCATCCAAAACTACAAAAAGAAAAATTATATGCTTTGATCTTTTCAAAAACACGCATTATTTCCAGAGTATTTCTGAAGCATGGTAATAGAGAGAGGAAATACAAACACAACCATCAAGAAAACTGTAAGCAATGGCAGCTTGTGACAGGGGCAAACAGGATGAAGGCAAAACGTTCAAGAAAAATATTTTTGACTTACCATTCACCCTGAAACAATTGGAATATATTGATGGCAGATAAGCAAACTAAGATACCAAGATTTCTAAAAAATAATACATCAACTCTCTCCCCAATGGCAGTTTTGTAATTAGTACACCTTAGGCACTGACCCACTTAAAAAAAAAAAAAAAATTATTTTCCTTCCTTCATATCTTCAGGGCAGGAAGCATGTCAGTGTTTGTAAACTGTTATGTAAATGCACAGCACTACATAAATTTTGCTAACAATGAAATAATCCTATTTCTATGCACAAAATCCAGATATTAAGAGTAACTCCTTTCTAGAAGCTGATATCCCAGTAGGGCATAATAAAGGGAAGCCCACGGCAGCAGCTTTGTTATGTCCCACAATCTTGCAGCTTTATGAGCATGTTAAGGGTGGTCTCAAAACTGGCCTTATGAGGAGCAGCTGCTCCTCAAGCCACCACCCTGACCCATGTATGACTGGTTTGGTTTGTCAGTGGGGTGTGTGCTCTGCTGTGTCAAATAATGTCCAACCTGCACTTTGAAGATGGAAGAAGAAAATTCCCATTTTTTTTGTTGCTTTTGTAATATAAGGATATCCCTTTCTTTTGTTGCTTTTGAATATGTAAAGAAATATTGAGTATGATAAGTAGAACTTACTGCATAGCAACAGCTGAACTGGAGACAACATTCTGAGAAAGAGCAGGATGATTCACTGATGGTACAAGCCAGAATGAGATTTTATACAGGCCCTGTGCTTGTTATGTTGCACTCATTTGGCTCTCAGAAGGAGCACAGTCACAGCAGCAGGGTGTGGGCACAGAAAAGACCAAAAGGGGCTCTGCTGCATTAAAGTAGAATCACAAGGCTGCTCTAGAGCATCCCAGTCATGTTATCTGCCTCATACAGCTCACTGAGGAAGGACAGATCTAGCCTACAAATAATGCCTTATTATCTTCTTTTAAATGAAATTTTGGAATGGTACATATGTTTACAGGAACTTTATGTATAGCTTTCTACTT